>NC_084793.1:249959958-250584958 GCF_963169125.1 Humulus lupulus
TTGAATCCAGAATAATGCTCAGTTAAGCTCTTACAAGATGAGAAGTTGCTGCTGACAAAGACATTGACAAATTTTAAATTGGTTTAGCATCTTATTAATCTACCAGCTTATTCATCTAAAACAGAAAATTTTATAGCACCAACCTCAGGTTCCAGGTCCATACTTATCCCCAACTCTTCTAATACATCGACACTTCCACTGCCTGCAGACTGAACGATTTCCTTGCTCTAAAGGGAAAAAAAATCAAGTTTAGCTCTAACAATTTACAATATGGGATCACTTCATGTCAAGTAATCAATAAAATTGATGCCACCTTGCAATTTTGGTACCACAAGCTGCAGCAAGTATTGAAGCTCCAGTCGAAATGTTAACTATGTTTTCTCCATCACCACCTGTTCCAACAATGTCCACTGCATCAAGTAAGCCCTCTACTTCTAAACTATGCTTGATCATCGCCCTCGCGAGCCCCACAGTCTGTTTAACCACTAAAATTCATAAGTCATTTCTTTACTTATTTCCTTGAAACATACCCCCAAAAATTCTTCAGTAGAGAACCTACAACCTATCAAAATTTCTTTGAAAATAAACAATTGCATTGATAATTGTTCTTTCTATCCAAACAACATGGCAATAAGACTTTCAACAGTCTAAAATCCTACTTGGACAAACTAAGTTATCTAGTATAAGTATTCAGAGCACAACTCTCAACCAAAATGATATTTTAACAATGATGCAAGGCTAGTAAAAAGATTATACAGAAGTAGGTCCCTGTTTTTTTACAATATGTAAATATTAAATTTATTTCATCTTAAATTTTAAAGTAACATATTATGTATTCTTTTGTAATATTTTTTTTTAATAAAAAAAGTCATATATAATTTACCAAATGTAATTCCAGTAAGAAAAAAAAGACTTTTAGTTATTTTTTTTAATTTCATTACATTAGTTAGTCAGTTTTTATGAGTTCTAATTCACAGCCAAAAATTAGTAACAATTTAGGGAAAAAGTTTATGGCAGTGTTTCCTAACACGGTGGTAGAAATTAGCAACAGAATAAGACTTGAGAAAATAAAAGTTTACTAACAAATTAACAAAACAAACAAAAATATGAGTAACAAAGTTAACTGGGCATAATCGTATTGTTTTTACCTCAAAAAAAACAAAAACCAAAGTAGGGGAAAACTCAGCCCTCTAGAACTTTTTTTACCATCAAAGAAATTATAGCATAGTGTCCCCTGACCTGAACACCCTACAATCTATGTCTTTGTCCTCAAATTTCTCTGCATATAAAATTTTCTTCCCTAGGTAGACAAATACGCCATATAGCTTCTAAGTTCCCCAGTTGCCAAATGTCATTTTGAGGCGTTAACCTAAATCTTCCTATATATTTTCTTCCTCTGTTACTGTACTCAAAAATTGAAGAAATAAAAACATGGGAAATAAGCCATACATACAAGAATTTTATTCCCTTCCTTCAGATGGTACCTCCATATACTCTCTTCCCACAGATTCTCAATATACCCACTTTTAAATCTCTCTAGGCAATAGCAAAGGATTCAAATGATCATGTGCAATGGCACCAGTCCACTCTGGCCTTCATAGCCTTAGTACTAGACATAAACAATTTAAAACCACATCACAAGTATCTCAAAGCAATAGTTGTCCTTGTTTAAGTATCGCAGCTATGCATGGACAAATTAGGTTTTTGCAAGTGTAATATGATGGTTATAATACTTCATAGCAAGTAAATGAAAACATTTCAAAGAGAACTAGTAAAAGAAAACAAGAAATTCTCATTAGTGAATCAAATACCCGGAACCATCCTCCAAACAGAATTTCCCATTAGTAAATTAAATTATAAGTTCAACCCAAGAAAACAGACTTGAAAGCTCAGCAAAAAAAAAAAAACAGCCACTAACAGGAAATTATATTGAATTAGTTAATAGTTAATCACAGCTATCCCAATCATAATTAAAAAAAGTTAAAAACAAATTGATAACAATTATATTGAAGGAACAATCATAAGTAACTATATTTGAAAAATAAATTTTGCAGCATAAAATTAGTAGTTCCCATAAAAAAAAAAACTAAAACACAACCTAAAATTTATGCTGGTATACTTATTTTTTCTAATGCAATCTCTCTCAAAACCAAAAAACCTCAAATTACTTGTACTCGAAGCTAGGCACTGGAGGCGTTAACCTAAATCTTCCTATATATTTTTCTTCCTTTGTTACTATACTCAAAAATTGAAGAAATAAAAACATTGGAAATTGAGGTTTCAAGAGAGAGACTAAGGTTTTGAGAAGTTAAAGATTTAAAAGGCAGCAGGAGAAAGAAGATGGTATATAAATATATATGTATATAGACAGAGAAAGGGTGAGATTAGACCTGATGTTTAAGCCCCTGGCATAGGTTTCCTCATAGGTACGAACCATTTCTTCAGGGGAAGGTTTGTGGTCCTTGGAGAAATCCATGACGATGAGCTAGTGGTTGTAGTCACATCCCTCGAACAGTATCGTGTCGAGCCCAATTTCGTCGTTCTGGTTGTTGCTATTGTCGTATGCTGATCGGGCAAACAAGAGCAAGAGAGACGACGATCTGAACTGGCGAGATTGACGGAGCAGAGGCCATGAATGCTCTACCAAAGTAGGGAAATCTACCGAAAAGAAGCCCTGGAGTGGAGGTGATGAGGAAGACGGTGCAGAAATTGCAGAAGTCACGGCGAGAGAGCGACCGAGTGTGGAGATGGTGCTGCTGATAGTTCGGCGGAGGCGGAGAGAGGTCAGCGCCATGGCTGCTTTTTGCGGTGGTGATGTAGATGGTCATGAGTAAATCTATAGCCCCCTAAGATATGTTGAAGGAAAGGAAATAGGTCTCGGGTCTTAGAAATGTTGAAGGAATTGAATGAAAGGAATTTTCAGGTCTCTCGGGTCTCTCTACTGGAATTGAGGAAATGTTGAAGGAGAGGAAATGGGTCTCTCGGGTCTCACAAATTTCGAGGTCTCAGAAATGAAAAAAAAACACTAAGTGGCGGGATGGTGTATATTACCGCCCTTTTTTCATACCCAATATAATACTCTAGCATAACACATTTTTATTAGTATTATATTCATGTGCTATGGAAATGGATATTTGGTGTAGTGACACCTAGGATTCAACCAACAAAATATATCACAAAAATTCTCATGCTTTATAAGAACCAAATCATTAGGTTTACATGAAGAACATACAATAAGATTTATTATTTAAACTCATCATAATCTTAAAAAAATAATCATCTCTCAAAACTAAAGGAGTGATTTTTTTCAAAGTTCATGAGAAAACAAGAACCCTAGAGCATGAATCCAACATAGCACATGAAAAAAAAAATATATGGTAGAATCCCCTACACATGCTTGTCCGAACCCCTATAGGAAATCATACAACAATCAAAACTAATAAACAATCATCAATCAAGGGGAATAACACAATATATCATCATCCTCAAACAATATTCTCAAATCATAAAAGAAAAAATAAATAAAACAAAGGTAAGAACAACAAAACCATAAGACCCAAAAAGGGGTTTACCCATTACCTCTCTTGCTAGAACTCAAGGACCAAAACAATGGCCACAACCTTTAATCAAACTCTCCCAAGGATTTTAAAAATAAAAACAAAGAGAAGGAGAGAGTTCTTAGCATCAAGAAAATATAGATAAACTTTAGAGGATTCAAACCATAAACTTAAGAACATTTACCCAAGACCTTCAAAATCCTCTTCTTCTCTTTTCTTTCTTCCTTGTCTCTCTCTCTCTCTCTCTCTCTCATTTCGTGCTCTCCCTCTCTCTCTCTCTCTCTTCTCTCTTGCATGATAGCCCAAGGATCACAATGCTCTCTTCCCTTTTTCCTTCCCTCTTTATTCTAACCTAGCCAAAATAGCCTAAGGAAAAAAAATTGTAAGCTTCCTAATTGTGTCTATTTTCTTTTATTTTAATTTTATTTGATTTTATCTTAATTGGTAGGAAATAAAGATGACAACATCTTTTCCTATTTTATCTAAAATCACCCAAATAAAAAATGGTAATGAAATCCCTCCTTTCCTCTTCTTTATTTATTTTTTTCTTTTTTAATTAAATAAATCTAATATAAGGAAACTACATAAAGTGTGTAGAAAATTCTACACAAGTGCACCATGCAACCATGCACATGCACATGCACATGCACACACTCAATAACTAGGGTGTATCACTACCTACCATACACCTTGGTGCATTCAACCAAAACTATTTATTCACATATTAAAATAAATAAACAATTAACAATTAAATTCACAAAAATTCTACCAAACAATTCTAACAATTAATTTAAACAAATAAATAAAATAATTCACAACACTTAATAATTAAATAAAAATAAAGCACAAAATTTAAATAAAAAAATTGGTGCGCTACAATATACCCTCCTTAAAAGGAATTTCGTCCCGAAATTCTTTCTTACCAAATAATTCAGGGCATCTTTCTCTCATGTCTTCCTCCAACTTTCATGTTGCTTCTCGTTCCGTACTATTCTTCCATAGCACCTTAACCAGTGGAATCCTTTTGGATCTCAGTTCCTTGATTCCCTTTTCAATAACGCGTTCTGGTTGTTCACCATAACTCAGGTCCTGCTTCAGCTGTAACGACTCGTAACTCAAAACATGAGAGGGATCTGACACATACTTATGCAACATCGAGACGTGAAAGACGTTATGCATTTTGGTTAGTGTTGGGGGCAGTGCTAAACGAGAAGAAACTTGTCCTACTCTGTCCAAAATCTCAAATGGACCTATATATCTAGGGGTTAACTTCCCTTTCTTTCAAAAGCACATAACACCATTCATCGCGCGAGACTTTCAAGAATACAAAATCCCCCACTGAAAACTCGACCCTTCTCTTCAGGTCAGCATAGCTCTTTTGCCTACTTTGCGCGGTAAGCATCCTTTGGCGAATCTTCTTGATCGCCTCACTGGCTTCCTTAACTGCCTCAGGGCCTAAAATATGTTTCTCCCTAACTTCATCCCAGTGTAAAGGAGATCTGCACATTCACCCATAAAGCATCTCATAGGGAGACATCCCAATAGTAGATTGGTAACTGTTATTATAGTAGAATTTCATTAGAGGTAATTATTGGTTCCAAGACTCTGAAAAGTCCAAAGCACAACATCTCAACATGTCCTCTAGAATTTGTATAGTTCTCTCCAATTGCCCATCGGTCTGAGGATGAAATGCGATGCTAAACTTTAGCCTTGATCCCATAGCTCTCTGTAGTCCCTTCCAAAAGTTCGTGTTAATACTGACCCTCGATCAGAAATTATTGACTTTGGCACCCCATGAAGTCTCACTATCTCACTTACATACAATTCTGTATATTGGTCTGCCGAGTATGTGGTCTTAACTGGCAGGAAATGGGCGGACTTAGTGAGCCTATCAACTATTATCCACACAGAATCATGCTGCTTGGTGGTTCTGGGTAACCCTACCACAAAATCCATTGTTATATCCTCCCATTTCCATTCAGGAACGTAGAGCGGTTGAAGTAACCTTGCTGGCCTTTGGTGTTCTGCTTTGACATGCTGGCAGGTCAAACATCTGGCAACAAACTCAGCAATATCCCTTTTCATTCCTGCCACCAATATAGCGCTTTAAGGTCTTGGTACATCTTTGTGGACCCTAGATGTAAGGAATAGGGGGTTGTATGCACCTCTTTCATAATACTTTCCTTTATCTCAACGTTGTCAGACACACAAATCCTATCCTTGTATCACAGCAATCCACCGATGGACATCGTGAAGTCACTGCTACCACTTTCTTGTACCAAAGCCTCTTGCTTCATTAGGGCTTCATCCCCTTTCTGCCCTTTTCGAATTTGTTCCAATAGGGAGGATTGTAATGTGAGGTTTGCTAGGCTTCATGTCAAAAGTTTGATGCTTGCATTTATAATCTCCTTCTAAAGAGGCATCTCTATTGTATGTAGTGCTGAGACACTCCCATGTTCCCGCCTACTCAACGCATCTGCAACCACATTGGCCTTGCCTGGGTGGTATGGAATTTCACAGTCATAGTCCTTCACTAATTCCAACCACCTTCGCTGCCTCATATTTAGTTCCTTTTCCGTGAAGAAGTATTTCAGACTTTTGTGGTTAGTGTAGATTTTGCACTTGTCCCCATATAGGTGATGTCTCCATATCTTTATTGCGAACACCAATGCTGCCAACTCAAGATCATGAGTGGGATATCATTGTTCATAGTCTTTGAGTTTTCTGGAAGCATAAGCTACTGCCTTACCATCTGGCATTAACACACACCCTAAGTCGTTCTTTGATGCGTCACAATACACCACAAATTTCTCGCCCTCTATGGGAACACAAAGAATAGGTGCAGAAATCAACTTATCCTTCATGGTCTAAAAGCTTTCTTCACATTTCTCAGTCCATGCAAACTTCTGATGTTTGCAGGTTAAGTTGGTCAAGGGTATGGAGATCTTTGAGAAACCCTAGAAAATATTCCTACAGTAACCCGCCAATCCTAAGAAGCTTCGAACTTCTGAGGCATTCTTCGGATGGGGCTGATCTCTAATGTCCTCGATCTTTGATGGATCTACTGCTATTCCATTCTTGGACAATATATGCCCTAGGAAAGTTACTTGTTCCAGCCCAAACTCACACTTAGAGAACTTAGCGTATAGTTAATGTTCTCGAAGTCTTTTTAGGGTCAACCTCAAATGCTCCTCATGCTCCTCCTTGGTTTTCGAGTAAATAAGAATATAATCTATGAACACTACCGCAAACGTTTCCAAATAGTCCTTAAATTCCCTGTTCATCGTGTCCATGAATATTTTTGGGGCGTTAGTGAGTCCAAAAGACATCACTAGGAACTCATAGTGCCCGTAGCGAGTTCTGAAAGCCTTTTTCGAAATGTCTCCCTCTTTCACTTTCAACTGATGGTACCCAGATTGCAGATCAATCTTTGAGAATACTTCTACCCCTTGCAGTTGATCAAAAAGGTCATGTATCCTAGGCAAAGGATATTTGTTCTTAATGGTGACCTTATTGAGTTCTCGGTAATCGATGCACATTCTCATGCTCCCGTCCTTCTTTTTCACAAATAGGACTGGTGGTCCCCATGGCGAATGACTAGGTCTTATGAACCCCTTGTCCAAAAAACTCCTGTAACTGGTTCTTAAGTTCCTTCAACTTTGCAGGTACCATTCTATATGGTGCTTTATAGATCGGTGCTGTTTCTGGTGCAAGTTTGATCACAAATTTGATTTCTCTGTCTGGGGGTAATCTTGGTAATTCCTCGGGAAACACCTCCGGGAACTCACAAACAATATGCACATTGTCTGGTTCTATCTCTGACTCCTTGGATTTATCCACCACACTAGCCAGAAATGCCGAACAACCATGTTGCATCATATTCTGTGCTTCCAATGCCGATATTATGGGTGTTCGAAAACCTGCTACTTCCCCTCTAAAGGAAAAGATCTCTCCTTCTTTTGTTCTGAACTCCATAGTCATCTTTTGACAGTCTATCATCACCCCATGTTTGTATAACCAATCATGCCAAGTATGACATCATAATCTGATATACTCAGTTCTATAAGATCTATTGGGAACTCCCTGCCCTCTATCGTTATAGGCATTGACGGTAACCACCTAGTTGACATCATCATGTCTCCCGATGGTAGCATTGTACTAAAGCTATGCTCAAATAGTTTGCAAGGCATACTTGTAATGCCCTGGTTACCCCAGAACAGTTACGGTGATCGGTGAACCAGAAATTTGACCCGCTACCCGAGTCCTTTGGTTAAAAAACGTGTTCTAAGTGTTATTGACAGGTTAAGGTGAAAACAATAAAAAGGAAAGGATATATTTTATTAAGTATATAACTGCTCATGAGCTATTCAAAACATTTAAAAGTTATTTACAACTCAAAATGGCCACTACTGTTTCAAATTTATAGCCCCGCCGGCCTAAGCGGCAAAAGTAGCGTAAACCCCCTAGTCCCTCTGAGAACTCCTTTGCCGTGGTGGTCAAGCGGCCGCATATGTACACATCACCACCTAAGCTCTCCACTCAAGGCTGGGTGAGCTTTTCTTTCCCTTTACCTGCACCACATAGCACCCATGAGCCAAGGCCCTGCAAGAAAACACAATAAAGCATGATATAATATCAACAATGATCATAATAATCATTCAGAACTATCAGTCCAAAATAGATAGGTGACAGTCGCAAAAGTCACTAGATTGGGAATAACTCCCTTCAGCCTTGTGACGATAGGGTCACCGGGGCTTAACAGGTAAGTAAACCTTTCATTAACTTAAACAGGATGGGTGCATGGTGACTGGTCACCAACATAACCTTCCTCGTGACCATAGAGTCATAACCCTGGAAAATCGTTCCCTAGCCACGTGACAAGTAGTCACCTGGGCCTTATGCCCTGGCTCTCAATAACTAGTCTTAGACTAGCCAAGCTCTTATAAGTTTCATCGACCTTAGGATCGGTCCAGTGTTAATGCCTTAGAGCCATTCAACACTGATATCGATTAGATCTAATCTTCATTCGGCCCTGCGTTCAGGACGCTTATGCCATTTCTGACTCTTAGGTCAGTGTCCCTGACTAGTCAGTTCCATATACAAGTAATCAACATTCACTAGCATTTAATATGCAATCCATGTCCACAATTATCAATCAACATGCCTCAATAACAATCACACGTGTCATATATACACAGGGTGCAGTTTTCTTACCTCAAGTTCGAGCGAGAAATATAATAAGGACGACCCCTGAGAACGATCGATCTTTTAGTTCCTTAGCGGTTACCTAATCACAACCAATTATAACCTCCATTAATTAGAATCCACAAGGATAGGGTCTTAACCTAAGCACCACTCTCGGGACCTCGAAACATGCCCACACGGTGAGTAGATTCGATCCCGGGCCTTGAGGATTGAAACCCTAAGTCAAAAACCCTTAAAAACACTCAAAACGGGATTTTGAAGGAACAGGGTAGTGCTACAGCGCTGACCCCTAGCGCCCCAGCGCTATTCTCAGAACCTCCAACACACCCAATTGCCCCCTGAGTAGCGCTGTAGCACCCTAGGGTGGGTGCTATAGCGCTACCTCCAAACTAGAAATCCCCTGAAACGACCATCTTCATCTCCTTCGATTCCCACCTGATTCCAAAGCTTCCAAATCCCATTCTTGGTGCCAAATGAACCTAAAAAACATCTCAACATACCCCAAACATCCCAACCATAGGAACCCTAGCCAAAACTCCCAACAAAACCAAGATCTCAACCTAGAAATCACAACTATAAAACAGAACCAAAATAGGGCAAACCAGAGAATTCTATGGTTAGAAACTTACCCAAAGCTCAACTTATGATGCTCTTCAATGGAGAAACACACTTCCAAACTCCCAAGGCTTGCTTCCCAAGCTTGAATCCTCAAGAATGGTTCAAAAATCACAAAGAAAGTGAAGGGAAAGAAGATACGGCAGGGCTTAGAAACTTACTCTGTTTTGCTCTCTTCTTTCACAGCCAAAATGGTTATATCTATCCTAGGGGTGAAAGGACCATTATACCCCTAGGTCAATTTAAAGTTTCTAAAGGCTCCCAAGGGAAAAATTGGTATTTTCCTCCTATCTCGTTAATCATAATTAACGCTCTCCAATTCCCGCTATTCTCAATAATCTTAAACACCAATAATTCATATCATGTTACCCTTTAATTCCCGGTAACGCTCTAATCCTTTAAATCACCCTGAGACTCATCCCGAGCCCCGAACTTAAACCTGTTGTGACTAGACCGCTAATCAATAATCCAAGATCGTCTCATGCCGAATAGCTCGAACAAACCCACATTATAATGTGGTCTCAACATATATCACCGACATGCATACAAATATACAATTATACCCTCAACGGGCCAAATTACCATCACACCCCTGTAATTAAAATGTGGACCCACATGCATGCATTTAACATCATATTATAATATAATTCACATATACATGCATAATATCAGTTAATGGCATATTTAAGAAATTACGGCCCTCCCGGCCTACTAATCCCGCCATTAAACCACATCGGAGAATTCAGGGCATTACAATACTTAACTTATCATTAACATTCATGGAAACATAAGAGTGAGTCGTTCCAGAATCAATGAGGACTCTGCAGATCATACCAGATATAGGGATCTGACCTGTGACTACGGTGTTGTTGTTGGCTGCTTCATTCAGAGTTAAGGAAAAAACTCGTGCTGACACTAGATTGTTGTTACTATTCTGTCCCGCCTTCCATTGTGGGCAATTCTTCGTTAGATGCCCTGCCTTATCGCACTTAAAACATTTATTGGTGCTGGACTGGCATTCTATTGGGTGTTTTTTCAAGCATTTAGGATAGATGGGGTGCTCTACTCAGTTACCTTGGTGATTTCCACGATTTCAGTCATTATATTGATTGTTGCAGTTGATATGGTGATCCTAAGTGTTGTGACTGTTGTTATTCGTTGCTGGAGGTTTTGGTCTCTTATCAGTGCCACTGTTATGCCATTCATTAGCTTTCCTTTTGTTACCCTTATTAAAGCCCTTGTTTTGGTAATTCTCTCTTATGGCAGCATTATCCTTCCATATCCGATCTACCAAATATTATGCTTCAAGCGCTCTATCAAGTACTTCTACATAACTGACCACTTCAACACTAGTCATCATAACATCCCTAGCGATCATCGGCTTGAGTCCCCTCACAGACCTTTGGACTCGCAGAGTTTCAGTTGGCACAACTTCAGGGGAAAATTTCTGCCAACCTATCGAACTTCTGTGCATATTCAGTGATAGATAGGTTTCCTTGTACCAGAGTTACAAACTCATCTACCTTGGTTCCTAGCATGGCTGCATTGTAATACTTCTTGCTAAAAGCATGGAAAAATTCTGCCCAAGTCATGGTATTCAAATCACGGGTCGTTTTAACTACATCCCACCATATTCGTGCATCCATCTTGAGTAAATAGACTGCGCATGAGACTCTTTGGCGATCATTTAACTCCATATGATCGATGTAGAGTCCAAGAACTTTACTTAGCTAGTTAGATAGTATTATAATAGTAATAGTAGTAGTATTTTTATGACTGTGGATTTTGGTTCAGACCGGGATTTATTTGGACACTCATAGTAACACTTGTAGATTTTCTAAGTTTAACCTATAGTTTAAGAATATTAATTTTAACCTAAGGTTTGATTAATATGACTGATATTTATGGTAATATTCATTATATTATAAGGTTTAGATAGACCCAATAAGAAAGTAACACTTGTCATGTGTATGTTTAGTGATAATTAAGTATTTTTGAGGAATAAGTTTATTAAGAGTAATATTTGAATATCCTAGGGTCTGTCAGCAGCTTTGAAAACGTTAGAGGACTTAGTCAAGAATGTTTACTCAATTCAAATTAAGCTAAAATTGTGTAATTTCGTGTTTAAATATTCAGCGTATGCCGATATATCGCAGCTATAGGGGCGATATATCGCAGTACGGGGATACGAAAAACACGTAACTTCGCATGAGCACCTCGACGAGCCTCGGGCATGCTGGCCCAGGCGATATATCGCCTACAGGTCTTTCATCAGTGCATTTTGAAAGTTTTTGAAAACATTCTCATTTTAAATCTTTAACCTATTGATAAGTCCAGCATCTTTCTGAACGAGTCTTCAGCCTCTGCTGAACAATAATTCAAATATTTTTCACTTAAAAAGCCATTATTTTTATTCAAGTTAAATGAAGATCTTTTCATTCTTGAACTCTATATATAGGACCTAGTACCTAGCCATTTATTCATTCATCAAGCTAAGTTCAGAGGCTGCAAGTTGCTAGGTTATTGTGAGAGTGTAAACACTTGGGTTGGGAATTATAAGCTTAATCATTATAAGCTTACCAAACACTTGGGAAGTAAGGTTTATAGCACATTTCGGTTCAAGGTTTAGATTGGCTATAGAAGCATTCAAGGTATTCCACACTCTAGTTCATTTGGTATTATTTTTCTTTAAGTTCTTATAGTTTTCTACTCAGCATCCTAACCTTATTCTTTATTCTTGGATAGGAAATCTAAGTTCTTGAACATAAGGTTTTTGGTATGTATATTCTTGATGGTATAGTTCTTTCATCACTTTCATCTCATTCTCTTTAGTATACTCACCCTTCCATTTATGGTTTTTAGGAGTGTTCCAAAGTCCCAAATCTGTTCTCATATCCCGGTATTTTTGGTAAGGAAAATAGGATAGGATTCTATATGTTATGTTATGTGTTATCTTATAATATATGTGTTATGATTAACCTATGATTTATGTGATGTTATGTTTGTTTGTAGACTTGGGCATATGACCTGTATAACTAACAAGCCCCAATAAATTTATGGGCATATGACTTGCTTAGCTAGCAAGCCCCATAAATCTAATGGGCATATGACTTGTTTGTTTATGGGACCCCAAGTAATAATGGCCATTATAGTATGTATGTGACATATGTTTATGATATGTTTTATGTTACATTATGAATTTTATGTATATGGTTTATGTGTTAGATTTTCCTTGCTGGGCATTAGGCTCACTCCTTTTATGTTTATATGTGCAGGAAAATAGCTTTGGTGGCGAGAAAGGTTCTTGGTAGTTTGGGCATGTGTATTGAGGCGGAATGGAATTGAAGGGCCGAGAGTTCGATTCAAGGATGAAGTTTCTTTACTTATGGTTTATATGTATTTTTCGGCATTTTACTATGTAATCAATTATGTTATGTTTTCTTTTAAAACAATGGGATCCCATATCCTACTTTAAGTTTTATATAGTTTAACATTTGTTTTTACAAGTTTTTAATGAAGTAATGATTATTTCACTTGTAAGTTTTATTAAAGATTAGTGTCTATGTATAGTTATCGTTAATGGTCCAAAGTCTAGAGTAGTAGGGTCATTACAATCGAAGATGGCCTCGACCGATCTTAAGCAATCCTCTGCCATGGGATCAACTTTCCCTTCAAAGGTTGGTGGGGCTTGTTTTCTGAAACGTTCATACACTGGCTCAAACCCATAAGTTACAGGCAATGGTGCAAGTGGTGGTGTTGGCAGCTGAGGCTGCGCCACTGGCACTTGAGGCACTTGGGGTGCTTGCCTACTTCTGCGGCCTGGTCCTCAAATGGTGCTGCAGGTTGGACTTATGGCATTCCTATCTCAGGGGTTGTCGTGGCTTTAGACCTTGTGGAGACACCCTTTCCTCGGCCTCCTCCTCCTCCCTTGCCTCCTCTTCCTCTAGGAAACATTATGAGATTATAAGGCAATCAAAAGAAAATAATAAGGAAGGAACATCACATAATGTTTTGATAGATATTTGCGAAAATCATACATTCAAACCACATCATTTGCAAGAGGAAAAAAAAAATTAAACCATAGCATTCAAAGTGTTCAAATTATTCCAAGGCATGAGTTACTTTCTGAATTTCCAAGGCTCTTTCCAAATCGTGTACTGTCTCCAAACAATCCTCTATCCCTCCATCATCCGTCTTTACCAACACCGGCTCCTCACGACTAAAACTATAGTTGTCTATAAGATCGTAGATTACATATTCCATAGTACAAAAGTCCAAGTCGTCTTGAATGACATCATGCCATGTTCTGTCCAACTGGAGAAGGGCCTCAGAGTACATTGACAGTGCTTCCCTCAACACCCTATATTTCTTTCTGGGCCATACCAAAGCTCCTATTTTGTTCATGATCCCTTGAATATGATCACAAACCACTGTTGTTGTTTTTAACACCGCAATCTTCCACTCGTAGGGATCCTCCTCAAGTTGGACCTTGGGTATTGCGTGGATTTCCTTGAGTAGTTGTTTCTTAGTAGTTTTCAAAACGGGAGGCATCTTACTATACTGCAATTACGAAACTATAAAATTAAATAAAACAGAAACAAGTAATAGCACATAAAATAAATACTTACAACGCGGTGAGGTGAGATTTTCTCGTCTTTAGCGTGTATGGAGAGGGTCCTCGAAAACATGGATGACTGCCTCTGATACCATTTGTAAAATGCCCTAATCTAATACTTTGTAAAACTTTTACATGCTCATAAACATATAGAAGAAAAGCCACTTATTATGTGAAAAATCCCAGTGGGGCCTTGCTAAAACATGCAAGTTGGGCCCAATAGTTTAAAAAAGAAAAAAATAGTTTTCATGCAACGTTTTAAAATTAATTAAAGCTCAAGTCCCACTGATAAGTTTTGAAAAGTTAAAAATAAACATAACATTATTCTTTTTGTGAACATGACGTTGGAACTCCCCACATCACCTCGTGGGCCATAGAGAAATCATATTTGCTACCTAGAAAGGAAAGTAAGGGGGTGAGCTAAAAACCCAATAAGGAAGTACAAATAACACACAAGTATACACACAAAAACATATTCATATTCATACATCGTTACACATCCTAAACATTGTTATCATAACCATCATCATCATAAACATAATCATTATAAGCATTACCATCATATGCAGCATCATCATATGCAGCATCATCATATACATAATCACCATGAACATTATCATCATAAGCATCATCAACATATCTTTGTGAACATGTCCCACTAACTTGTTCATGTCACATCTTGAGGTAAACAGGATCTCCGGTCCTTTAATAACCTCGGCGCGTTCGCCCTATGAGTTACGTCTTTATATCCTTAGTAACTTGGGTTAGGTCTTTATATCCTTAGTAACCCCTTTGTTGTGTCGCGTTCATCATGCTAACAACCATTACATATCATACAACATACATAAATACATGTAGTTCAGTCATATCAAAGCCAAAGAAAAATACATGATTTCTTACATTCATCATGAGATCATAACAGCATTTCATACATCATATCACATGGTACATCATCAAATATCATTTATCCTTATACAAGCCAATCTTACCGTTCATAGCATAAACAAATAGAATTCTATCTAACTTCCTTACCTCAGGTCCAAGCAAAGCAAAACTGACAAACTTCACAACGAGCCTATAACCATAATCCAATAGCGTTCTTTAGCATCACGTAAGACTTTCTTGTGCCCAACTCATATACCCCATGTGTGCATGGGCCATGCACACATGGTGAAAACTACTCAAAATTTCCAAATAGGCATAATTACACAAAATCACCAAAAGAATAATGCAAATTATACATATGTTACATGCATTGTTTTTAAATAAAAGTCATATGATTGAATATTAGACAAATTTTTGAACGTAAAAGTGCATATGCATGTGACATGCATACGTGGGAACGTTGTTAAAAAGTGACGTTAAAAATGATAATTCCTACGCGCTTATTTCTATCGTTTTAAAAATAAGGAATCAGCAACATACTTTTCTTACCATTATTTATCTCTTTAAAA
The DNA here is from genome assembly GCF_963169125.1 of Humulus lupulus. Lineage (NCBI taxonomy): Eukaryota > Viridiplantae > Streptophyta > Magnoliopsida > Rosales > Cannabaceae > Humulus > Humulus lupulus. The sequence goes on from NC_084793.1 coordinate 249,975,405, forward strand.
TCACTAAGTTGATTAAACCTCTAAAACATTATTTTTATTTCATAAAAATAATTTATTTAGCCATTTAAAAATATAATAACTCCATTTATTATTTCTAAATTACATCAAGAACATACAACAAGATTTATTATTTAAACTCATCATAATTTTAAAAAAATAATCATCCCTCAAAACTAAAGGTGTGATTTTTTTTCAAAGTTCATGAGAAAGCAAGAACCCTAGAGCATGAATCCAACATAGCACATGAAAAATAAAATGGTAGAATCCCCTACACATGCTTGGCCGAACCCCTATAAGAAATCATACAACAATCAAAAGTAATAAACAATCATCAATCAAGGGGAACAACACAATATATCATCATCCTCAAACAATATCCTCAAATGATAAAAAAAAAATACAAAGGTAAGAACAACAAAACCATAAGATTCAAAAAGGGGTTTACCCATTACCTCTCTTGCTAGAACTCAAGGACCAAAACAATGGCCACCACCTTTGATCAAACTCTCCTAAGGATTTCAAAAATTAAAACAAAGAGAAGGAGGGAGTTCTTAGCATCTAGAAAATATAGATAAACTTTAGAGGATTCAAACCATAAACTTAAGAACACTTACCCAAGACCATCAAAATCATCTTCTTCTCTTTTCTTTCTTCCTCTTCCTCTCTCTCTCTCTCAAATTTCGTGCTCTCCCTCTCTCTCTCTCTCTCTTCTCTCTTTCACGCCAGCCCAAGGAGCATAATGCTCTCTTCCATTTTTCCTTCCCTCTTTATTCTAACCTAAGCCAAAATAGCCTAAGGAAAAAAATTGGTAAGTTTCCTAATTGTGTGCATTCAACTAAAACTCAATTATTCACATATTAAAATAAATAAACAATTAACAATTAAATTCACAAAAAATCTATCAAAAAATTCTAACAATTAATATAAACAAATAAATAAAATAATTCACAACACTTAACAATTAAATAAAAATAAAGCACAAATTTTAAAAAAAAAAAATTTGTGCGCTACAGTATTTTAGTCCCATCTCATTATAGACCATCTATAGAGGATTAAGTGACAATTATGATTGTAAAAATGGATAGTTAATAGCATATCTATATTGCTTATAGTGCATTCTATGAATTCAAGAGTGCAATTCCGAGTCTTTAGTGGAGTCACAAGGAATTAATAAGAGTTAGTAAATTTATGATAACTTATTGGAGCTTGATTTCATAGGTCCATAGCCCCCACTGTACCTTGGATAAAATCATCTAGATAGTCTCAATTAATTGATTTAATTATCAATTAGAATTATCAAAGTTGACCAGGTCAATTTTGGATAGTTTCACAGAGTTATACAATTTAGAGAAGAAAAGAGAAATTATGGCAGATTTATTAATTAAGATAAATTAGTGTCTAAATTAATAAATAAATTTAAATCAAGATTAAAATTATAAATAATTAATTTGATAAATTATTTAGATAATTATTTAATTAATTAATCAATAGAAAATACTATGGGCCTTGATTTTAAGTCCAATGGGCTTATAATTATATGGGAAATTTCATGGGCCTAAAGCCCATGATAATTTCGACCTAGGGTTGATAATTGGCTATTATTTTATTATTTTTTAATTAAATAAATGACCTAATTGAGTTTATAAAAGGAATGCTAAGTGAGAGTAGAAATCAGTTTTTTGAGAGACAAGTTATTGAGAAGATCAGAAGATCTAGTCTTGATGCTCTAGGTTTTAGATTCTCTCTGCAGCATAAGTCCTTTTCTAAGCCTGAATATTCTCTTCTCTTCTTCTTCTTCCCTTTGTATCTATCTCATGTGTTGAGAGTTGCCCACTCTAGTCTAGGTGATTCTAAGGATACTTTGGAAGGTTGTGAAGAAAATTGAAGAACGCTTCAGTTTCTTGGTAATACCATACAATAGAAAGGATATGTAGTGCACCAATTTTTTTTTTTAGTTATTAGAATTTTGTTGTTTTATTTTATTTTATTTTATTGTTAAGTGTGGTGAATTATTTTTATTTATTGTTTGTTTGTTTAAATTAATTGTTTGTTTGTTTAAATTAATTGTTAGAATTGTTTGGTAGAATTGTTGTGAAATTATTTGTTAAATGTTATTTATTATTTTATTTTAAAAAGGTGATTATTTGAGTTGTGATTGAATGCATTAAGGTGCATGGTAGGTAGTAATGCACCCTAGTGTTTGAGTGTGTGCAAGTGCATGGTAGCATGGTGCACATGTGTATAATTTTCTACACACTTTGAAGTTGCCTTTTATTGGATTTATTGAATTAATTAGAAAAATAAAATAAAATAAAAACAATAATGGGAAATGGGGTCTTGGTCGTGTATGGTGTAGTGGGAAAGGAAGAGGATTATTCCATTTATTTATTTTTTTTTTAAGAAAATAAATGAAAATTAGAAGACAAAGGTTATTTTGGGTAAGGATGTTATCATCTTTTATTTTCTACCAATTATGATAAAAACAAAATAAATAAAAATTAAGACAAATAAACACAAATAGGAAACTTACCTTTTCTTTTTATTGGACCATTATGAGAGGATTAGGATAAAGGGGGAAAGAATTGGAGAAGAGAGCATATGCTCTTGGGCAGCCGACTTTTAGAGAGAGAGAGAGAGAGGCGTGACCTAGAGAGAGAAGGAGAAGAAGAAAGAAAGGAAGAAGAAGAAGAAGAGATCAAGCTAGGGTATGACTTGTTTTAGCTTTATGACTTCTTCCTTTTAATTCTAGTATGTTGATTAGGGTTGTTTCTAATTGTTGGTGTTCATCTTCTTCTCCATCTTCTTTGTCGAAAAAAAAAATCTTAGGGTATTCAAAAGAGGTTGCCTTTTGGGTGTTGGTTCTTGTGTTCTCTCAAGGAAGGTATTGGATTCCTCCCTCTATCTATGTGTTGATGTTGTTTTCTTGGGGAGATTAAGGATTTATGAATTGTAATAATATGTTGATTGTGTTCCTATTATTTTGATGGTGGTATGTTATTTTGATCATGCATGAAGGGTTTTGTGGTTTAATGCATGAAGGGGTTTTGGTGTTGATTTGTTATGTATGATTATTGATGATATTTTATGATTTTATACATGTATGTTTCAGCCTATACATGTCTAGAAACCCCTTTATGTTTTGTTATTGTTATTGTGATTTGTATGTTAGATCCATGCTCTAGGACCCCATATGAATTTTTGGTATAATAATAATTTGGACTCTTGATAATTGAATCCATGAAATTTGATAAGTATGTTTATGAGATTATGTATCAATAAATTATTGTATGCATGAATAATGGTAGTAACATGCTAGGACGCATGTGGAAATAAATGAGAATTTGGTTTGATAGTTAATTCATGAGGGTTTTGGTTAAAAGGGTATAATGCATGATGAAGTTGTTGATTTTGTGTTACCCATGCATATTAGGAACATGCTAGGGTTTGTGAATTAATTTAATAGATTTAAACATGTATGGTAATGATGTAAATTTTGTGAAAGCATGATGTAAAGATGGATTTTTGTTTTGTCAAGCTTGCTGATTTTTGGTGTTTAAGTGGTTAGTATATGATAAAAATAATGTTTTGGATGCTTAAATAATTTTGCTAATGTTTTGATGTTTCAAGAAATTAAATGGAAGGTTTTAAGATGCATTGAAATGATATTTTTGCACAATTAATTTCCTACAGATTTTTTTTCTTTATTTTTGAGAAAGTATTGAGTTTTAAACATAAAAATGGTGATTTCAATAATATAGTTAGTTGCTGGAATTTTAATAAAAAGTGAAGTTGTGTTTTAAAATAAAAGGATTTTTGTGCATATGGTGAAATAAATCAACACCCTAACCCATGAAAATATTAAAAGTGGTATTTTTATTATGACTGTGAGAGTTTATATTAATAGTTATGTTTTCTCTAATTTTAATTGAGAGAAATGGTGAAATTAATTTTTCACTACACCAACCACTCCTTTCCATAATACATAATTATAATACTATTTAAAAAGTATTATAATTAAAATACGATAATAGCCAAAGTAAAAAAAAAGTTGAAACAAAATGGCGGGCCTCAAAATTTTTAAGCGGCAATGATATATTTGCTAAACATCTCTTTTTTCCTCACTCACTCTCTTTCTCTCTCTAAAACACTCTCTGCTCCTTGGTTCCTCTTCATCAGTCTCTCTTCGTGGAGTACTCTCTCTGTCACCCTCTCCCTGTAAAGTCCACTCAATTGTTTTCTCTCCCCAACGAAACCCTCTCCTTCAATTTTTCTCCTCATTGGAAGCCCTCTCTGTTGCTCTCTTCCCTGGGGACGCCCTCTCTCATGCTTTCTCTTCGAAATGAAGCATCTACAAGAACAAAGGTAATAGCTATGTGTAATCATGACTCTTCTTCTTCTTTGAATCTGATAATTGATCTTCTTGCACAAACTCCATCAATCGTAACCAGTGCCTAGCTAGTTAGGTAGATACATATTTTGTTTGATTAGAAATTAAACATTTGGTATTATCATCATTACCCATCACCTGAAATTTCATGATATATTTGACTGATGATCAGGTCTATGCGGCCCAGAAATGAGCAAGAAGGGTACGGTCGATGCCTTCTTCTTTGACCAACAAGGCAGAAAATTCTGAAAACCCTAGCAGAAAGCAAGTGCAATATAGCTAGTTGTATAACTAAGACAAAGGTAATAGCATATGTAGAAATTTAGATTTTATGTAAAATTAAAATCTCAAGATATATGATAAATATAAACTATGCTTCTCTATAATTTTTCATTTGAAATTTTGACTATACTTTTCTTAAGAATCACTTCATTCATGAGCCATGTTTTCAGATCATATATATATATATATAGATAAATATAATCTTCGACATTTCCCTCATTACTCTCCCCCATCTCAGTGTATCTCCCTAAATCTCTCGTGACCTTCTCTAGGTTGGGATATGAACTTCTAAGTATTCCTTTGTTATGTTTGTAAGTTTGTATCATGTATTAGGGTCTTAATTTTGAAAGTCAGTATAGGCTGGTTATTTATTTAGAATATTTGAAAATGTATACCACTTTTTGTGATTTAAATATTCCTTTCAGACTCTGTTTGGGGACTTGTCTTGAGGTATCATTGATTTTCCATTTTTGTTTTCACTTTTCACTCATGTTTGGATCTAATAAAACCTTGTAATTTTTCTTATTCACGTGTTATTTGATTGAACTGAAACTTGGTTGTGCATTTTGTTTTTATTGTTGGTTTAGCTGACCTATGTTTAAAGCTTTTGGCCATCAACATAACATAGTGGTATTTTAGTTTTAACTGAAACTAGCTTGTATTGTTCAAATTTGGACTGTTTGGGAATAAGAATGATTAAGAGTGAATGTTTGTATTTAGGCTAAATTCGTATCTATAGAGTATAATTGTGTTAATTGATGTTTGTATCAATTTGTCTGAAAGTTTTGTTTGTCTTACTACTTAAGTTGGTCTTGTTTGCATGTTTGAATGTATTACTAAGATTTTCTTAAATAATGCATAATAATTGTTTGATGGAATGCTTCAATGAGATAAATGAGTGAATTGAATTATTTTTATAGCCTTTTTTTAATCTGCTTATGTGATAGGGTATCGATTCCTTCTGCCCACTCTCGTCATGTCCCTCTACTTCTATGAATTATTACTCCTTTATTTTTCAAAGCCTTTTTATGATCCCTACAAAAGTTTGCATTCTCCAAGACTTGCTAAATTCTGGAGTGCTGCTAATATATTTTGCGCTTCCTTTTGTACCTATTCTTATTGGGCTAATCTCCACCCCAAGACTTGTATATATGACGAATTGAAGACACAAGCATCAGAAAAAAAATATGATAAAGTCATATTGGACGCTTCATTAAAAACAGAGTAGAGAGACACAAATATATTTATGTGTATAGGAGATGAGATGTGATATATATTATGTGTTTACAAGATATCTAGTCATCTCTTCTTATTTGGAAAAAGGTCACTTAAATTCTTTCATGCAGTTTTCAAATAGGTTTTTTAAGTTTGATATTAGTAATGAGCCAATAAACTTCCCATGATTCAAATGTTTAGCTATATTTCTATCTTTGTATATATAAATAGAGGACTAAAACTTCGAATACAATGGCATGGATTCATGGGTTTTTTTTTTGTTTTGTTATAACAGTGTTGGAAGTAAAATCATTTGGATTACATGTTTGCATTTGGTTATGTTGTTGCTGTCATTGGCCTATGATCCATCATAATTAGTGGAATCTTGTCATTTTTTGCTTATTATTTTTTTTTCATTTGCTTAAAGCAATTTTCTATACCAATTGCCAATTATTTGTTTGAATTCTCCCCTTGTCATTGTATATATAGTCCAAATCCAATAAATCTATAAATTGGACTTACCACTGTTATATGCCCTTACCATTGTTATTTACATGAATTCTAGTTTTACTCCAGTCATTGGTTCATAAACGAGAAATTAATTCCACAAATCTATGTTGACCAGTAGTTTGGTTTAGAGAAAAGTTTTGCATTTAATCAACTAGACTATGTTTTTACTTGTTCTGGTTCATCAACTTGGCTAATGGCATATCCAGTAATTAAAGATCTATGAGCTAAGTACTCAAGTCTCAGAGCATCTTATTAATTTAAGTATTATTAGTAAATAGTTGTTTAAATCTGATTTCAATTTGGTTGGTGCCTTGTTACTTAATGAAATTCTTTGATGATATTTCTTATGAAGAGTCTAAACATGTGCTCTAACTATTCTTTGATAGACAATGCTTTGTTGAGGTTAGGTTTCTTCATTCATGTTTTGTCTTGTGTAACTTAAGCAATTTATTCATTTTAGGCTTGTTGTCCAGAAACTTTAACCCAAGGATCCTGCACTAGCAATTAAAATCATTGAAGAGAAACCATTAGTTTGAGCAGTGTTTATTTACACTTTAATTGTAAACATGTTTAATTTATTAAGTATGTTTGAAGTGGTTATTGTAAAATAAGTTGCATCAAACTGGTGGATTGTGTAAATGTGCATTTTTCGGTTCGAAAAATGGTTTGATGGAGCCCTTCAAACCATAATTTTGTTGGTTTGTTATGTTAATATTTGTCTTAACAAAGATTTAGTTAACTTGTTATTGTGTTAATAACAACACTAAAATCTAATAGATTTAAAAAAAGTATTATGTTTGGTAAGTATTAGAATGCTTTAGGGAGTTTAGTTGATACAAGAGGAATTGTACATTTGTGTCTTCAAGAGGAATTTATAGAGTATGCATGTCAGGGGAGAAAATTTCAATTGCAGATGCATTTGTATAGGTGCCGCACCAACCAGAAAAAGATGATGCAGATGCTCACTTCAACTGGGTTAGTTTCATCTATACAGTCAGGATATTTAACTAAGAATAATTTGCTTATTGTATTTTATATTACTGTTTTCCTGGTGTGCCCTTTTATGTTGTGCATCTTTACAAGGATTGATAGTCATGCCATAGAAGAAGTCCAAGTAGTGTTGTTCCATCTCAGATTGGTCCAATATCGAGAGTTGGAACTGACAGCTCGTCTCTTGTTCGAGATGGAAGGGTCTGCACTAGCAACCCTCTTGCTACTTCTGGATTGGCCCAATCCTTTGGCATCGGCTCCTTTTGGATTGGCCCGATCGTCATCATGGGTTGATATGAATGGAGGAGGTATTTTTTTCTACCAATTATATGCCAGGACAATCTTATTTGTTGGAATACATGTTTCTTGTTATATTTGCGTAATTACTTATTAAATGAACTGTTATAAATAGGCCATGTGATAAATAAGCTTTTAATGGTCTTGCTTGCTATTTGTTAGAAGGATCATTTTTACTATTGCCTAGGTTATAATACAGATGATGACTGTCATCTTTTTATTTTTACGACTTGCTTTATCAATAGAAAAATAATATTAAATCTATACTTATTCAGGGCTGAGGCAACTAAAGATGATAGATTTGGAGCTTTAAGTAGGTCACAGTATGGTCTTGTTGACCTTGCAGCTGCTTTATTCTATCGGGTAGTTATTTCTATTCATGTTATAAAAGTTGTGATTTATGTCAGATTTCCTGAGATAAAGATTCAGGTAAGAGGTATCTAATGTGATTTTGCTTCTTAGGCTTGTGTTAACAGAGATAAGCCATCATCATCTGAGAAGCGGGTGAAGAGAGAGCATGCTGATGCACGTTTAAGAGAATAGCTCAAAAAAGGAAAGTGGCTATGGTAAATCATAAACTGATTTATTTGGCAATATCAAGTTTCCTTTTTTGTAATTGTTATTACTTTTTATAAACAAAATGCAACAATTCTCCCCTTCCTTAATTTAGGAGTCTAATAGTTTATGAGTTGTGTGATGTGAACATTGTAAAATATATTAAGGGAAACTAAATATATAAATAACCACCTTGATTACCAGTTTTAGATGAGCTTGGTAATTAAGACATCAATACCATTACATTCTAATAATGTAGTTACAGGGCATATAAAGCTTGATACAAGAAACAAAGGCTGTATGTATAATGTGTTAAATCAACTTCCTTCATGTTGATGCAGGGGGATTCCCGAGACATTTTGCATCTTAGAAAAGGCCTCCTGAAAGCAGTTTTGGGTCATCTTGAGTGGCAGGTCTATTTCTTGTTTTGTTATGCCCGGGATGGTTTTGAAGGGGTTGAGACACAGACACAATAATTTTTTTTTATACATAACTAGAGAAATATATGACAAGCAGTCCTTTCCAAAAGAAAATAAAAATACTATTATAAGTCTCTTAAATCCAGCAATGTAAAGATTAGATGATACACTGAGCTCCATTAATAAAGAAATTGTAGTTTGGCGTTTTGATTGTTTAATGGTAGTTTATGCTGGTCATTCTGATTTACATATTGGTTAATATAGAGGACGAGCTGGAAAAACCTCTTTGCTTATCTGGGTCCTGGATTTCTTGTCTCTATTGCATATAGTCTAGTAAAGCATGCCACCCTATATGCACCAGTTTTTTCTGGCTGCATACTTGATATTTCTTTCTGTATGTAATGAATTAGATGCTAATTTTTTTTTAGCAAAAATTATTTGGTGGGTTATAGTAGCAATATCAATTTTTAACTTCAGAATGTTTGATTAGAAAAGGTATTTTAAACACTGTTGGAACTGCAAAAAGAAATTCTGAAATTGATTTGCAATAATTCATTAAGATATTTCTGTTGGCAGCCTACACAAGAAGGATCTTGGAAGCATGAAGCATATTTGTTGTTTCCAGTTCATTTGGATGGAACATTGTTGGACAATGCTAACACTATGAAAGCTAAAAAGGAGTTATTCTCAACCACCGATGTTCTTCATATATTTCGACAGGTAGATAGATATGTTTCTTTAGACTTTTTAAATTGAGTTATGTTATCACCTGTGTTTCAGTTCCTCGTCTATATGATACAATGATGTGTACTTATAGTGAAATAGTTGAACCTGAAATTCTGTTTAACAGCTTTGTGCAGGACTCGAGCACATGCACAATTTAGATCCACCATATGCTCATAATGATGTCAAGCCTATTAATGTCCTCATAACTCATGGGAAAGGACAACCACCACTAGCCATATTGATGGATTTTGGCAGTGCTTGGCCTACAAGGAGGCAGATTCAATCTCGTTCTGAGGCACTACAATTGCAGGTGTTTTTTTTGTTCCCCCAGTCGAACACACACACACATGCAATGCATCAGTTACCCTACTATGAATGACATTCATCCAATGCTTTGGTATTTGTATGAGATCCAAGTTTATTTTTTCATAGTCTTACGAGATAAAAAAATATTGAATTTTTTTTAATTAATGGCATATTTGTGAAGACTTGACATGTGTTCATGTTTTGAGGTTTTCTATCAAGTTTTTGCATTTTTAGTTACTATTTGGATAGCCTCATTTAAAAAACTTATCAAATTACAAAATGTTTGAATTTTTAATTTGTACAATTTAAAAGTTCCTATTGTTAGAATATGCCGAAGTAATGGAGGAATGGACATAGATTTCATCTTTCATTAAATATTTCGTACTTGTATTGATGGTGGAATCATTGCTTGCTGTGTAGGAATGGGCATTTGAGCATTGTTCAGCACCTTTTTGAGCTCTTGAGTTGTGGGATTGTCCAAGTAATGCAGATTTCGATGAGAGAACTGATATTTGGTCATTAGGATGCACTTTATATGCGATAATGTGATAATGTTTTTTACCATGTGATTTAAGATTTATTGGTTTAAGTTTTCGGGTCTTTGTCTCCTGAGAGCTATAATATAATTTGATGACAGTGTTGAATGTTTTAAACTAATTTGTGGATTGTTAATACAATGTTGAATGCTTTTTACTTTTTGTTATTTGAAAATCAAGTTTATTTGATGATGCTAGTATATATTAGAAAGCTAATTTTAATTATATAAATAAAAAATAAAAATATAATAGAATAAATTAGTGTTATATAAATGAATATATAATGAGAATTTAAACTTATCTAAATATTAAAATAATACGAAAAATATGTTATAATATCTATTACAATAACACTTTTTATAAGTAAATAATTTTGTTATGCAAACTTCATTATATAACACAAAAAATGTGTTATACTAAAGTGTAGTATAACACAAAAAATGTTATGCTAAAGTGTAGTATAACACAAATTTATAAGTATTTAAATGTGTTATATAATCGACTATACATAATATAATTAAACACTTTATTAAAATAACAAAGAAAGTGTGTTATCGTTGACAGTATAATAACACATCTGTATAACAATGATAAAATGTTATGTAAAGTACCCTGACCTACGATAACATAGTCAGTCTTAACACATCAGAAAGTGTTATGGTATGTTTTGATAACACATTTTTGGTGTTATTAAAAGCATTTTTTCTTGTAGTTTTACTTGTGATTTTTAAATAAATTTAATCATGGCTGAAAGTTTAGTTAAATATTTATAAAAATAATCATTGGAATTTCACATATAAATTTATTCTATTTTAAATTAATTCTTTAAAAATAACACAAGTAAAAATATATTTTTCCACATCTAAACTAGACTTTTCTCACATTAAATTTATAAATTTGGTAATTAAATTATAATGTTATTTTCTAAGTAAACATGTTAAACTATAAGTATTTATATAATTTTTAGTCTTTGTTATTTTATGGAAATTAAAAATGATTAATGGAATAATTATATATATATTTTAATGGTTGATTAAATTATTTTTATAAAATAAAAATAATGCTTTGGAGGATTAATCTACTTGAGAATTTTAAAGAGATAAATAATGGTAATCAAAGCATGTTACAATTTTGTTATTTTCATAACGATAGAAGTAAGACGCGTAGAATTATCGTTTTTAACACCACTTTTACACAACGTTCCCACGTATGCATGTCGCATGCAATTTCACTTTTACGTTAAAAAATATGTCTACTATGCTACCATATAGTTTTTATAGCAAAACCATGCATGTAATATAGGTAGAATGTGCATTATTCTTTTATGACCTTATGTGTAAATATGCTTTGTTTGGATGTTGTGAATAACTTTCACCATGTGTGCATGGCCCATGCACACATGGGTTATATGACCGGGCAAAATAGAGTTTATGCGATGCTAAGGAAGGTTATTTTGATTATGGTATAGGCTCGTTGTGAAGTTGTCATTTTACCTTGCTTGGACTTGAGGTAAGGAAGTTTGATAGAATTTTGTTTGTTTATGCTGTGAATGGTAAGATCGTTTGTATGAATGAGAATGTAATGATTTATGTGTTATGAATTATGAAATGCTTTGTTATGATGATATGACTGGATTGTATGTCATTTAGAATGTTGTATGACATGAATGGATGTTAGCGTGATGAACGCGACATATCATAAAGGGGTTGCTAAGGATATGATGACGTAACCCGAGTTACTAAGGATATAAAGACGTAGCTCAAAGGGCGGAAGCGCTGAGGTTATTCAAGGACAAGAGATTCTGTTTACCTCCAAGGGTGACATGGACAAGTTAGCGGGCCATGTTAACAAGGATATGATGTTATGTGATGATGTTTATGTTTATGTGTACAATATTGACGCTATTATGACAATTATGCTATGATGTATGAAGATGTATGAATGTGAATGTGTTTGGTTGTCATTTACTTGTTTGTTGTTTGTACTTCCTTACTGGGCTTTTAGCTCACCCCTTACTTTCCATTCCTGGTAGCAAATAGGTTTCTCTATGGCACGCGTGGTGATGTGGGGAGTTCTATCGTCGTGGTGTGTATGGCGTGGGGGCATCCTATGGATGAGAAACGATCAATTTAACTGCCATTTTCTTTTAATAATGTTGTGTTAATTTGGACTTTCTAAACTTGTCAGTGGGACTTGAACTTTGGTTGTTTTAAGAACTTTGCATGAAAACTTCTATTTTTCTTTTTAAACTATTGGGGCCAACTTGCATGTTTTTAGCAAGACCCCACTGGGATTTTTATAATAAGTGGCTTTTCTCTTATGAACCTAGGAATATGTGAATGTTTTATAAAGCATTAGATTAGGGCGTTTTACAAGATACAAGGGTTAGAGAAACTGAAGGAAGGACTCAATCATTCCGCTGCGTATAATGTAAGTGTTCTTATCATTGTTTCTGTTTGAATTCAATTTTAGAAACATGTTCTAGGTTGTCTCATATTAATTTGTTTGATATAAGTTCTAAATGAAAATAAACAAGATCGTGAATAAGTTTTCCCAACAGTTTTTTTATGAATCATTTATGTTCTTATGGGTTGGTTTTCATGGTATTTTTGGGTTAGGAAAAGTTCTTAAATTTTCTAGATACACAAAAATATTAAGCCATTTTTGAACTTAGGAATTTTGTAATTTATTTTTAAATTCTGAAAAACAAATTCTGGTGTGGCCCGAGCTCGAACCCTGAGGCCCGAGCCTACACCCTGGCCTCGCGCCTAGTGCGCTTGCACACCCCGTAGCCCAGCGCGCCTGCGCACACCGTAGCCTTGTCCCTAGCACGCCTGCACCCCTGCGGCGCAGCGCCCCAATGCGCTTGCACTCATGCGGCCCAACGCACCTGCACCCCGCCCCCTTGCCAACCACCCACAGTCTGCTGCCGCCGCCCACCATTGACACACCCATTAGGGGTTATGGCATGCAAACCCTAATGGATGTGTAATTATTAATTTGGGCAATTTTAAGCCCAATATAATTAAAAATGTTTTAATTATAATTTTGAGTTAATTGTGGTGAGTCCAAATTCCAATTGGGCCTCAATAACTTGTTGGGTATTAAAAACAAAAGTTTGATTATTTTAAAGTTGTTTAAAATAATTAAAAGATTATTTAATTCATAATGGATAATTAAAATGGTAATGACCGATAGAGTAAAAGAGAAGGTCCAAGATCAAAGGAGTTGCTCTTCATTAGGCTTTAGTTAGTTTAATTATTTTTGTGTATTCTTTTGCAAGCGTTGTAATTTTCTAGAAATACCCAAAGCACCCAACCAACATTTATTTATTTGTTTGAACATGATTAAATTGTTTAATACTTTATCATGCATAATAACATGCCATACATATTACCCACGTAGTACATATTAAGCATGCATTTTTTTAGAAACATGCTTAGGATTGATTAAATAGTTTTATTTGATAACTCATATAATTAATTTAGTCTTAATTAGTTAAGATGGTAAAAAGAATTTAAAGTTGTTTATTTTCTTATTTAATAAAATTGTTTTATTAAATAAAATGGTATTCTATTTAAAAAGTCAAAATAAAATCTAGGGTACGATTATTTGTTTTGCATAATTGGATTAGTATTTATTAGAATATCATTTGGTAAAATTAATTTGATTAGTTTTACAAATTAAACAAATATTGATTTTGAGAAAAAACACATTTTTTTTCAAAATAGTGAGTGGGAGAGGGAATTATGACAATAAGTCTTATGGTCTCAATTATTGGTTGAACACCGAGAGGCATAGGAAGGGCCTCGTGTCGCTTCTGTTTGCGGCCTCCCTAAGGAAAGGCTTCTGAATATGTTTATTTAATCTCAAGGTTGACTTCTTATAAGAGAATAAGATTAGTGATGTATTTCAAGTTTGATTGACCCTAAGGCACACTCTTGAGTTAAGTCATTAATCAAATAATAAGGGATTACACTTTGAGGATGTATCTAGGCTTTCGAGCACGACTAGTGCATCTTGACCAAATTAATGGTAATTCATAAGTTAAAAGAGAAAAATGAGTTTTTAAGTTTTCACTTATGGAGTTGAGATCTTGTCTCAATATTAATTTGTGATTAGTCTGACCTACTCTAAGGCAGTCTATTAAATTTCAAATTAATCTATCATGGACTAGTAGCTATTTTTTGTGTGTGTATTTTATGTGTTGCATTCATGCATCATATTAACTATTCCAAATATAAACTGATATTTATTATATGCATTATTTCATTATATTTTATTTATTTAATTTTCAGCAATATGTCTAATCCAAACCCTCTAACTCCTTTACTTGCTAATGAGAATTTGACTGGTGATAACTAAATGAAATGAAAATCAAACATGAACATTGTTTTGATATGTGAAAACCACATATTTTTCCTTAATGAGGAATGTCCTAAGGTTCATGATCTCACTGCTGCCAAAACTGCTAGAGAAAAGTATGACAATTGGATCTTATCTAACAATAAGGCCAAATGTTATATGCTTGCTAGTATTAGCGATGTGCTCAGAAAGAAGTTTGAAACTTTTGAAACAGCCTATGAGATTTGGGAATCTCTACAAAGCATGTTTGGCCAGCAATTTGATAAGTTCAGACATGATGCTACTAGAAGCTTCATGAATATGAAAATGAAGAAAAATGTTTTTGTCAAAGAACATGTCCTAGACATGATCAACATATTGCACGATGTAGAATTCCATTGTGCGACCATTGATGAGAGAACTCAAGTAAGTGTGATACTTGAATCTCTCACACTAGCTTTTGCAGCATTCACTACCAACTATGTTATGATCAAGTTGGAGTACAATATGACCCAATTACTGAATGAGTTGCAAACTTTTGAGTCTCTAAAAAAAAGCTTCACTAAGGTTGAGGAGGCAAGGTTGAGGAGGCAAATGTTGCTGAAACCTAGCCTTCAACTTCAAATGGTAATTCAAGGGTGGCAAAGGAAAGGACAAGAAAAAGGACAAACAACCAGAGAAGACCAACAAGTCTTCCAAGAAGAATAATTCTGCAAAGAACTCCAAAAAAGAAGCCACCGAAAGGATCATGCTTTCATTGTGAAGTTGACAGTCATTGGAAAAGGAATTGTCCTAAGTACCTGGCTGAACAGAAAGACAAAAAGAAGGGTAAATTTGATTTGCTTGCTTTAGAATCTTGTTTAGTTGAAGGTGATTTTTCATATTGGATAGTTGATTCTGGAGCCACTAATCATGTTTGTTTTTGTTCTCAGAGTCTTAGTACTTCGAGGAAGCTGGCTTATGGAGAGGTGACCATGAGAGTTGGAAGTGGACAGGAGATCTTGACAGCTGAAGTTGGAAAAGCTCGCATAGATTTTGATAATAATAAATTTATTGTGTTGGCAATGTTTATTTTATTCTTGGATTTACTGGAAATTTGATTTCCTTATCAAAATTGCATGAACAAGGTTTTAATATTTGTTTTAATAATAATTCGATTGTTATTTCAAAATATGGTTTTGACATTTGTTCTGCAAAGTCCAAAGTGGACTTTATAAGTTAGAGTCAAATGTTGAGCATATTTATAATTATGAATTATTTAAAACTGCAAATCCCAGATCTATTAAAAGACAAAAGACATATTTTGATAGTGAAACATATTTGTGGCATTTGAGATTATGACATATTGGTCTTGATAGAATTAACAGACTAACAAAGAATGGTCCTTTAAGAGAACTATCTATTGGTTCTCTCCCAGTCTGTGAATCCTGCCTAGAAGGCAAAATGACCGAGAGACCTTTCTCTGCTAAAGGTTCAAGAGCCACAGAACCACTTCAACTTGTACATACGGACGTTTGTGGTCCACTACATGTCAAAGCTAGAGACTGTTATGAATATTTCGTCACTTTTATGGTTACCTATAATTAATGCAAAGGAAATCTGAAACCTATAGTAAGTTTAAAGAATTCCGAGCAGAAGCTGAAAAGCAATTAGGTAAATCACTAAAAGTACTTCAATCAGATCTAGGGTGACAGTACTTAGATTATGAATTTGAGGACCATTTGCGTGAGCATGGAATTCAATCCCAACTATCTACACCTAGAATGCAACAACAAAATGGTGTTTCAGAAAGGAGGAATAAAACCTTATTGGATATGGTTAGATCGATGATTAGTTTCTCATCATTGCCTTTGACATTCTTGGGTTATGCAATAACATGTGCTCTATACATACTCAATGTTGTTCCATCTAAGTCTATTTAGAAAACACCATTGGAATTATGGAATGGTACTAAACCTAGTTTATGCCATTTCTGTATATGGGGTTGTCTTGCACACGTGCATGAAGGAAAGACTAGGAAGTTGGAATCACGCACTGAAGTGTTCATGTTTGTAGGATATTCCAAAGAAATAAAAGGTGGTATATTTTATAGTCCTAAAGATAACAAAACATTTGTATCTACAAATGTTACTTTTCTGGATCATGACAATATAAATAACCACAAACCTCAAAGTAAAGTCGTACTTGAGGAAATGGTCTCAAGTAAACAAGACCAATCACCAGCAATGGAAAATGAAAAAGGGCCAGAGGATATTGCTAGTTCTAGCCAGAACAATAGAGAGCTTCGTCATATTGGGAGGGTTGGTAAACAACCAGTACACTATGAACATGAAGTTCAGATGCTTATGTCTGACACAAAAAAAGATGATCCATTGACATATAGAGATGCAATGGAAGATTTTAACAAAGAAAAATGGCTAAACGACATGGACCTTGAAATGGAATCAATGTATTCCAATTCTGTCTGGACTCTTGAAGATCCACTTGAAAATGTTAAACTTATTGGTTGAAAATGGATATTCAAGAAGAAGAGAAGAGTAGATAGGAAAGTAGAGACTTTCAAAGCAAGGCTAGTGGCAAAAGGCTACACATAGAAAGAAGGATTTGATTATGAAGATACTTTTTCACCTGTGGCCATGCTCAAATCTATCTGCATACTCTTATCTATAGCTTCTTGCATGGATTATGAGATTTGGAAAATGGACGTTAAAACAACTTTTATGAATGGCTATCTTGACGAAACCATTTACATGTCTCAAGTATATTTATGGACTTAAACAAGCTTTTAGATCATGGAATCTTAGATTTGATGAAACAATCAAAACGTTTGTTTTTGAACAAAACGTTGATGAACCTTATGTTTACAAACAAATCAAAGATAAGATTGTGGTATTCATCATTCTTTACATTGATGATATTTTACTTATTGGGAATGACATAGAAACATTATCAAAAGTAAAAAAAATGGTTAGTTGAGCAATTCCAAATGAAAGATTTGGGAGAAGCCAAATATGTTTTGGGAATTTAGATCTGTAGTGGTCGAAAGAACAAAGTTTTGGCACTGTCTCAAGAAACTTATATTGATAAAGTGCTAGAACGATTTGGCATGCAAAACTTCAATAAATGCACTATGCATACCCGGTCAAGAGTTAAATTGTCTAAAGAACAATGTCCACAAACACCTCAGGAAGAGGAGGACAGAGACAGTATCCCTATGCCTCTGTAGTAAGCAGTCTAATGTATGCCATGTTATGCACCAGACCTGACATCTGTTATGCAGTACGGATAGATAGTCGTTATCAATCCAATCTTGGATTGAGTCATTGGACAGCAGTAAAGAATATTCTCAAGTATCTCAGACATACTAGAGATTACATGCTTGTGTATTCAAGTGGAGACCTGAACCCCACTAGATATACTGATTTTGATTTTCAATCAGATATAGATAGTTAAAAGTTGAAAGTCCACATGTGGATTAATTTTCACACTTGGAAGAGGTGTTGTAGTTTGGAGAAGTATTAGACAATCCAATATTGCAGACTCCACCATGGAAGTCGAATACATAGAAACTTGTGAAGCGACTAAAGAGGCTGTGTGGCTCAAGAAGTTCTATATTGATTTGGAAGTTGTTCCAGACATGGATCGACCACTTGTTTTGTACTGTGATAACAGTGGGGCGGTAGCTAATTCAAAGGAACCCAGAAGTCACAAGAGAGGAAAGCACATCAAGAAGAAATATCACTTGATCCGAGAGAGAGTCAACCGAGGAGATGTTACTATCTTGAAGATTGCCTCTGAATATAATCTTGCAGATCCATTCACAAAGACTTTATCTATTAAATCTTTTCAAGGTCATGTAAGAAGCATGGGGTTAAGGGAAATGCCTCATTTGCTTTAGGACAAGTGTGAGATTGTTGGGAATTGTGCCCTTAAAGCAATTGTAGTTGACAATGGTTTTAATGAAATAAATGAATGAAATTGAATCATTGTATATATGTAGCTTATGTACTATATTATTGTATTAAGTAAATATCAGAAAATTCCCAAGTTCATCTATGTGGTCTCAATATCATATTGGTATGAGAGGATCGAGATTGAGATAATGAACTTTAATAGTTCGCAGTAAAATAAAGTTAAGGAATCTTTAGATTAATTACTGCTAGTATGGTCCGCTAGTATTATGAATACATGTGACCTAGATTTTGGTTACTAGTGTAGTAGGACACTTTAGTGGAGGTACTTTGCATGCTGAGAGTATATAGAACTGGACCAGATGTGATTTAATAATACTTGTTTAAATACTATTTCATAGTATTATAAAACACATCAACTGATGATCATATACAAACTGATCTTAATCCTGAAGTTACTATGAACTTCTATATATGTCATTTGATCCTTTGATTCATTTGTTACGGTTTGTCAAAATGATCAGGCTAAGAACTATTGTTTTGGGGACTTAATGATGTATATGGCTACGGACATAGCTTAACAGATATGGAATCTATACCTTCTTATAGATTGAATGATGGTTCCCTATTGGGTTGGGTATTGGAACTGAAAGGGATATTGACGTCAAATTCATAATCAAATTATGAATTAACCTTCACTAGTAAAGTAAATGGTACACTAGGAATCAAGATATAATTAAAAGAGTAAAATGGTAATTTTATTCCACTTAATTATGAATCATCAATAGAGGATTAATTTGTATGTAATGATTATACCAATGGACACTTTATGGTTACAATAAAGTACTTAGTAAATATGTCTTTAATTCTCAAGAGTTCAGTCTCATATTTATAGTGGAATAATCATGAGATTATAAATATGATTACTGAATCAACGAGTTTTGGTTAATAATCTTTTTTTTATTGGAGCTTGGAATTATTGGTCCATAGGTCCCTGGGGTGGCTCTATCAACACTAATCAAGGCAACAGTTGATACAAGGGTCAAACTGTGAATGAGCTATTTGAGAGAATATTTATTCTTCGGGATAAATGTGCAATTATATGATAATTGAAGTTGCACAATTTATTATTGCATTTATGCAATTTTCAAAATTGTGTAGAAATAAAAGAAATTGATTTCAATCAATTATTTTATTGTAGTGTTAAAGGATAAATATGGATAGTCAAAATTGGTTTTGATTATTATATTTAATTAATTAATAATAAGATGATAATGGAAATTCAAATTTTGAATTTTAAATTTTGAAATTTAAGTTGTTATCTTTTCTTTAAAAATATGATACCTTATTTGAATTTCTAATTATTAATTAATTAAAATAAAAATGCATGAAAAAAATCAAATCCCATTTTTCTGGGAGAGTGCCACATGCATAGGGCTTCTTGGATTGCCCTATGCGTGTAGCACTACTGATGATGATCAGTTATTGGTTTTTTTTTTATTATTTGATTAAATAATAAAATATTTTGAAAATGGTTTTAAAATGGAATGTAAGACTTTGTCTTTAATTATTATTATTATTATTAAAGATGATACATTTTATTATTATTATGATAATAATGTTCATATATATTCTATATGATAGAAAATAGAAAGAAAAAAAAAAGAACAACCAGGTTTTTACACAGAGAAGAAAAACTATCATATTTTTCACAGAAAAGAAAAACCTTTCTCTCTAGCCTATAATCAAGAGTCTCATGTGTTGAGAATACTTTTGATTCACAAATATTGATTCTTGTTCTCTATGTGCCCACCCACATCTTGAGATGTAGAGAACGTCTTGGAAGATCTAGGTGTGAGTACTCTAGCGAGGATAGGAAGATCGAAATATATACGAAAAGATTCAAGGATTCTTGATATGCTACAAGAGGTAAATCATTTCGTATTATTTTTATTAACATATTGCATATTAAAGGATCCTCATATAAAGTTGTTTATATGATTTTTTTGTTGTTGTATACATTACTACCATTACTGCAATTTTCGCTGCGCACTAGGAACTGTTCCAAACACCAAATCTCTCCCTAGAGGTTTGGTAAACGGATCCGCTAAGTTTTCACACGATTTGACATACATAATTGATATGACTCCCTCATCAATGAATTCACCAACGTAGTCATGTCTTAGACGTATGTTTCTAGACTTCCCATTGTATATCTTATTGTAAGCTCTAATCAAAGTAGCTTGATTATTACAATGTATTCAGATCATTGATACATCAACTGTGGTGTTTGGTATCTCCATCATGAGATCTCTAAGCCACTCGACCACTTTGTCGATTGCTGCTAGAGCTACAAACTCAGACCCCATGGTTGAGTGACAAATACATGTTTGTTTCTTAGATCCCCAAGAAATTGCACCCCCACCAAGGGTGAACACCCAACCGATTGTAGAGATTATCTCCTACACCAGATATCCAACTTGCGTCGGAATATCCCTCAAGTATCTTAGGAAAATTTGAATATTGGAGGTACATCTCTTTTGTCCTTTTGACGTATCCAAAGACTTTTTCTATGGTCTTCCAATGTTTGATACTTGAATTGCTAGTAAACCTACTTAGTTTGCTAACAACAAATGCAATATCTGCTCTTGTACAATGGGCGACATACATTAAACTCCTTATTTCACTTGCCTACTCTAATTGAGCAACCACGCTCCCTTCATTATTTTCAAGCCTTTGGATTGAACCAAAGGGCGTGTTTGCCTCTTTGATATTAAGATGACCAAATTTGTTAAGCATTTTCCCAATATATGAGCTTGACCTAAGGCATATCCATATACATTACTTCTAAATTTGATACCTAGTATGGTATCAACCTCTCCAAGATCTTTCATCTTGAAAGTAGAAGACAGAAACCTATTTGTTTCTCTTATGCCATTCATGTCATTACTTAATATCAACATATCATGAACATATACAAACACTATAATGAAATACTCATCACAAATCCTAGAGTATAAATACTTGTCTGCACTATTGTGTCTATACCCATTCAAAACAATGGCTTCTTCAAATTTTTCATGCCATTATTTTCATGCTTGTTTTAAACCATATAAAGATTTAACAAGCCTACACACCTTATGTTCATTTCCTCTTAGAACAAACCTTCATGATTGTTCCATGTAAACCTCCTCATCGAGATTACCATTTAGGAATGTTGTTTTGACATCCATTTGATGAACATATAGGTTGAGTATTGATGATAAGGCAAACAACATTCTTATTGAAGTTGTCCTTGCTACCGGTGCATAGGTATCAAATTAGTATATGCCTTCCTTTTGTCTAAACCCTTTGGCCACCAACCTTGCTTTAAAGGCTTGGATGGTCTCAATAGTGTAATATTTTCTTCTAAATACTCACTTACAATCTATTGGCTTTGATCCTTGTGGTAGATCAACAATTTCCCAAGTGTGGTTAGAAATAATTGAATCCATCTCATCATTTATTGCCTCCTTCCAAAAATTGGAGTCCCTTGAAGACATAGTTTCTTGGAAGGTTTTAGGATCATCCTATACTTGAAGTGCCATTGGATACTTCCAAGTGCCCCCCTTGTGATTTCTCTCTACATGTAAAAAGTCTCAATTTGTGAGTTTTTATCTTGTGATCCTATCTCCTTAAGCCTTTGGCTTCTTCTAAGCAATAGTGGTTGCTCAAGAACCCTTGAAGGTAACTCCTCTCGAGTTCATGCTAATGAGATCGGTTATTAAGGCTTGTTTCCAATATATAACAAATTCTCAAGGAACTCAACTTCTTTTGATTCAATTATGACATTAGACTCCAAGTCTAGTAGCCTATAGGCATTGCTATTTGAGGCATAGCCTACAAATACACATTTAATGGCCCTTGGACCCAACTTGGTCCTTTTAGGCTCCGTGCTCTTGCAATAGGCAAGGCACCTCCACACTTTGAGATACCCTGAGTTGGATCTCTTTCCTTTCCATATCTCATATGGTGAAATTTGATTCTTCTTTAGAGGAATTCAGTTTATAATATGACAAGCATATAGCAAGGCTTCTCCCCATAACGCAAAACTCAAATTTGCATGTAATGACATATCATTTATCATTTCAAAAAATCTTTTATTCTTTCTTTCCACCATACCATTTTGTTGGGGGTGTATAGGGATTGTACATTCATTTATTATACTATGCATTTCACAAACACAAATTGAATTCATTAGAAAAGTATTCACTGTCCCTATCACTTCTTATTACTTTGATTTTCTTTTCCAATTGATTTTTAACTTTGGCTTTATAGATTTTAAACATGCTAAAGGCTTCATCCTTATTTTTTTAAGCAAGTACGCATATGTGAAAATAGAAAAATCATCAACAAAGGTAATAAAGTACCTATGTCCAACCTTAGTAATTATTACATTCAATTCACATAAATCACTATGTATCAAATCTAACAAGTTAGTTTCTCTTTCAACACTAGGATAAGGTTTCTTTATCATCTTAGATTTAACACATAGTTCACATATCATGCTAAACATCATTGCATACAATTAAACCATATTTAATAACTCTTTTATTTGTAATATAACCTATATGAGTTAGTCTATTATGCCACAAAGTAATAGAATCAAAGGAAAGCATATATGATGAAGATGTGGATGCATTATTATCAAAACTTGACTCTCTAGTACATAACTTAATCATTCCATCACACACATAATTAGCTTGCTGGACTCAAACACCACTTTGATGCCCAATTTTCTCAACAAGTTTCCACTTACAAGATTTCTACTCATGTTTGGAACACACAACACATTTGTAAGAAAAACTTTTTTTCCGGATGTGAAGTAGAAATTAACATTCCACTTTCCCATCACTTTTGATCTATGCTCATTCCCCATTTGGATTTCAAGGCCATCCTTTGTTCTTCAAATGTCTTCAAGATCTCTCTATCATAAGTTACATGAATTGTGGCACAAGTTGTTAGGGTTTTATGCCCTAATTAAAACCCAATTTATTTGTAATCTCGTTTTATTATCAATAAAAACTTTTTTACTTGGTCAATCACTTTGCTCACATGTTTTATTTTCATGATTATTTGTTTAATATAAACTTCTGTTAAATCTCGAGCATATAGCTAATCATATTTATAGTGACGTAATCACAGTGGAATATAAATATGATTCTATGTTCAAAATAAGTTAGTCCTAAGATTAGTCAGTGCACAAGATTTACACTAACTTGCCAATCTACGATATGATCTACATATTTTAGGATTATGTTCTTTCCAGAACATTAGCATAGTAGATAAGATCATATGTATTTGTTACATCGGACTGGACCGATATTGACTTTAGATAAATAAGTAAATGTATCGTTATTATCTAATATAAGTCATATCATAAAGTTGACCATAGGTCAATTCAATCTCAATTCTGAGTGGTTAGTATTCTTACTGATTGTATTATTCAAGTCATTTGATTTTTTTGTTACCAGCTTACTCTACGGACTAGCCCATACTTACATCTTGGGGACTTGGTAGTATAATTGAGTGAGAGTGTTAACCATAGATATGAACATCTATAGCTTCTAGCAAGAATTGAAATGATGATCACCTTATAGCCTGGTTCAAGTAAAATGATTGAGTACTCATTTCTGTGATTAAAGTTAAGAGAAACATCATTTACAAGGAACTTAGTGGTATTTAAGGATAAAATATAATGAGGGGTAAAATGGTAATTTGTACCCGACTAAGTAGTAGATCATTTATAGAGGATTGGATGAAAAATTATGATTGTAACAATGGATAACGTGTTTACTTTAAGTGTAAAGCATTCTATGAGTTCAAGAGTGCAATTCCAAGTTTTAATAGATTCACGAGGAATTAATAAGGTAGTGAAATGATTTGATGATAATTTTGTGGTAACTTATTGGAGCTTAAATTCATGGGTCCATAGTCCCCACAATGAATTTGATTAAATCATCTATATCGTCTCAATTAATTGATTTAATTATCAATTAGGATTGTCAAAATTTGTTTGTGTCAATTTTGGACAATTTTATTAAGATGTGGAATTTAGAAAAGAAAAGAGAAATTTGGGCAAATTTATTAATTATGACAAATTGATAAATAGTATTAAATCAAGGTGCAAACTATAATTAGTTAATTTGAATAAATGATATAATTAATTAATTAATTAAGTATTGTTTAAATATAATTATATATATGTATATAAAGTTTTAATACAGACTTCGTTTATAACGAAATCGATTTATAATATTTATTATATTATATTATATTTATTGAATTAATTAATAAGGATTTTGTTTTATTATATAATTATAGAAAATAATAGTATTTGAATTTAAAGGCCTTTATGCTTTGAATTTAAAAATGGAAAAATCCCAAGGCTTGGCAAAACATCTAGTATTCAGCCATATAGGGATATTCAAGCTATTATTTTAATTATTTAATTAAATTAAGTTAATCATAAAATCTTGCTATAAATAGGGACTTAAGTCTAGGGTTTTCAAGTTAAGTGTAAAGTGTGATTAAGCAAAAAACCTAGACTCAAAAGAGACCTATTGTGGGCGCCCATCACTACTCTCTTCTTCTCCATAACTTTCTCATCTCGTGTGTTGAGAATTGCCCACCCTAGTCTAGGTGATCAAAGAAAATTGTGGGAGAATATGAACTTTGAAGATCCAATTCACTCTTTTATTTTTACTCTGCAACAGAAGGGAACAAGGGATAGAGAGAGTGAAGGAATGAGTCTCAATATCTGATGCATAAAAGTAAGATTCTTAAACTCTGTTATTTGATTTATTGTATGAAATTCATTTGAAACATGGTTCTAGGTTGTTTTATATGTTAATTTGTTTAATATATGAAACATACATGAAGATATTTATGATCATGTAAAATGTATTATCAACAACTGGTCTCAGAGCCTTAGTAATCAATATTTTAATGCATGAATATGTTTAATGAATTTTGAGATATGTTTAGCATAATTGATTTGATTTTTTTTAATATGAAGCATATTGTGTTTATGTGTATTTGTTGCAAATTTTTGTTGGTTTTATGATTGAAAAACTGCACAAAATTTAATTTTTTGGGGGGGATTGATTGGGAAGTTTGTGTGCCGGGCACATAGTAAAAAGTCGTTGCGGACCCTAGGGTCGTACAACGGACCTGTGCGGGACCCATGGCAGGCTTTTTCACCAAAACAAAATTTCCAAAAATATCTTGATTTTAATTTTTATATTTTTATTAATTTATTTAGTTAAATTAATTCAAATTGTTAAAATATCTTCTTTTATAACCATGTTGATTATTTTATTCTAAAATTAGATATTGATTTTTAAAGTTATGATAATATCTAGATATTATGGTTGAATTTTAAAATATATATTTTAAAAAGAATAAGATATTTTGGTTGAATTTGAAAATAGATATTTTTATAATATTTTTGTTATCATATTAATAAAATTAATTACTTTTGCATAAAAAATAGAAATTAGTTTTATTAATATCTATTAGATTTTTTGTGCAATTATTCTATAAAATCAAATATCCCATAGATATTAAATTAAATTTATTTTAATTTAATATATTTCCTAAAATAACATAATTGAGTTAATTGTTGATAAATAAAATCCAAATTAACTTAATTAATTGTTGATGAATTTTATTTAAATTGACTTAATTATTTTTGCAAAATTGTAATTAATTATGAATTTTGTGTAGATAAATTTTAGAATAATTAATTATGGTATTTTTGCAAATGTGATCAATTGTAATATTTTTACATAAACACATAGATATTGCTCATTTAGTAATATGCTTAGGATATTCAATTATGTGACATATCTGTGAACTATATGTAATTATATTTTGTAATTGGGCTTAGATACATATAGTGGCCCATATGTTTGGATATATATATATATGTGTGTGTGTGTGAGTGTGTGTGGTTTTGGTTGCCAAATAAAATATTCATAAAGTTATAGGTTTTATTTGGGCCCATTAGAAAATGTAAAGTTTAAATTCCTCTCTTATGAATGATTCCACTTGTGAATGTCAATTTGCTTTTCATGATTATAATGTGCCTAATCAATTAATAACAATTAATAAAACGAATATTTAAATTCCTGTCTTTTGGACCTTGTGTGGAAGTTAGGGGACCTTAGTAGTGGGTACGAGATATTGAACCGAACCCTCCACCATGAAAACTCAATTGATAAGGCCCATTTACTTGAGTTAGACTTAATTGTCTCAGGTATATTTTTTCTAGATAGTTGAACCTAATAAATGATTTGCAACAAATTAATTCTACTTTAATTGAATTTGTTTCAATGTGACACTTTAGAATTAATAGAAAATTATAAGACTTTGGTTTTAAAATTTATTTTACAAATTATTTTTTTAAGAAACTTAGTCATTAATTTAAAAAAATGATAAGAAAAATACTTAACTTAATTATATAATGAGCTTGTTTTAAGAATTATATTTGAACTCCACCATTACCTAAACAAGGTCGATAGATTAATAGGGCCTCGAGACACTTTGATTCGTCCCCCTACGGAAGGTGTTCATTAGTTATTTTGACAAAGTTAGATTTCGAAAGATAGATAATTATAGGTCAAATTCTAATAGACTCACCCCAATGGTGACCGCTAGGACTAACTCTATGATTATCGAAACTGTGGGTCTAGCTCATAAAATAAGAAATTTTTTTTTCTTATTTTGATCGAATAGTAGGTTGTTAATAATGATGTCCATTATTAAATAAGTTTACAACTCTATTTAACTAGTGCTATTTTTTGACTCTCACCAACTGGGACAACGATATTATAGATTAGTTAGAAACCTAAAGAAATAGAGATATGATTGTTTTTTGTATTTTTCCTCATATCTTACAAATTTTTGGTATATGTTATGTCATTTCTTGAAATTTGTGTGAATAGAAGTTTTATTGAGAAAAAGTGATTGATTTATATTTTATTGATAATTTGTAGTTTTAACTATGGTTGTGTCTACTCTCATCCTTCCTCAACTTTCGATGGAGAAACTCACTGGAGAAAACTTCCTTAAGTGGAGGTTGAACATCAACATTGTGTTGATTGGTGACAGTTCCAAGTTATTCATGATTGAGGAATCCTCGGAAGTTCCAACTGAAGGAGCCACCAAGTCTGTAAGAGACAAATACAAGCGTTAGTAGGCGACTAACAATAAGGCACGGTACTACATGTTGAATAGTATGGTCGACACTCTCAAGACAAAGATGGAAAATGTCAAGACAGGCTACGAAATCATGGATCAACTCCAAGACATGTTCAAGGCAAAGTCTGTGCAGACTCGTTTTGAGGCCACCAAGAAGTATGCCAATGCTCGGATGGCACCGTCTCAGCACATTCATGATCACCTGCTCAAGATGAAGAACTACTTTTAGGAAGCTGAATTGCATGGAGCTACAATAGATGAGGAAAATCAAGTCAGCTTAATCCTCAACAGTCTCTCTCCAGCTTTCCTACCGTTCACCATCAACTATATGTTGAATAAACTTGATTATGGTCTGACACAGCTTGTAACGCCCTAATTTCACATAGATTACTGAGAATACAACGTTGGGTCGTAATCGTAAATATTGCTCTTTTATTGAATAAACACTTAAAAAAAACTTGAGAATAAATACATGGCCATGGTTTTTCTTAAAATAACATAATTGTCTTTAACATAAAAATGAGCAATATATAAATAAAACTTTTTAAAATAACATGTTTTAATAAAATAAAATAAAAATAGTCTCGCTTGATCTTCCTCGACTATATGGTCCCTAACGAATACATCATGTAGCTCTTAGGTCCCACTCGCCACCGGCCTTTCTATCCTTAATTTCCTGAAATAACAACATCATAAGGAGTGAGCTTCTAAGCCCAGTAAAGAAAATACAAACAAGGGTTAGTCATATAATCAAACATAACATAAATTCACAAAAGTCATACCAACACAAACCTCTAGATCATATCATAACTTAATTCATAGTTCTAAATCATAATCTATAAATCATAAGTCATAATCTAAGTCATAGGTCATAGATCATACATCATAGGTCATAAATCATAATCATAACTATAGGTCATAGGTCATAAATCATAATCATAATTGTAACTATGGGTCATAATAACAAGTCGGATATAATAAAAAGATAAGTGTTTATACAGGGGTGGCAATTAAGCCCCGGACAAAAGTTCGTCATACACCGGACATAGGTCCGTCATAAAGTTTTGGCAACCAAGCCTACCAGACATAGTCCATCATACATCATTGGACACCTTAGGTCCAGACACACTTACCCCTTTATTGTACCTGAAATGTTAGATCATACAAACATAAACCATATCATAACTAGATCTTAATACTAAACTACCTAATTTTCCTTACCAAAAACCGGAATATTTGAGACAAGAGCGGGATTGGAACTCCTAAAACCAAACATAAAAAAATGGTGAGTTTCCAAAGAAAAGAGATGAAAAAAACTAAACCATCAAAGAAGAACCTTACCGAGAAGAACCTTAAATTAAAGAACTCAAACACCTTGGATAAACTAGAACCGTTCTACACCTCGATATCGAAATCACACTATATCTCACTACCCAAGTGTTTACAAAGCTTAAGATGGTAAAGCTTTTATCTTAAAACCCTAATGTTTCTCTCAAGATTAATCTAAGCAGCTTGGAGGCTCTTAACTGTGCTTGAAGAATGAATAAAATGGCTGAGTGAAGGGTCCTATTTATAGAGTTTGAGGAGTGAAACTATCCTATTAAAAAAAATACTTAAATCCTTAAATAAACATAATTATGACAAGTTTCATGCTCTTAATGGTTCTGGAAGGTTCTAGAGTTTCTAGATCATTTTTTATTTAAACTTAATTAATTTCATTCTAACTATAATCCAAATTTAAATTAAAAAAAATAGAATCCTAACTTCTGTAAAAAATATCTCTAAATTATCTTATTAATATTTTTATTAAATAATTAAGGAAAAATTTAACATAAAAAAATATCCCAACCTCTAACTTCCTAAATCTCGTAACTCTAAACTCACCTGTAGTAAAATCAACATAACTAGATCTGTAGGATTCCAATTTAGACGATCTTTATACCGTTAGAAATCTAATTCAATTATCTACAACTTTCTAGAAATATGAGTTTTCAAAATTCATAATATAACTTGTTCAAAAATAAGTCGGAAGTTACAATACCCTAAAGTTACGAAAAATCTATTTAATTATCTAAATAATAACCTAATCAACAAATATTTTAACTAACCATAAAATAACAAACTCTAATTCCCTAGGTTTATTTCGAATTTACTAAGCCCAAAATATTATTGGGTTTTTGGGCTTTATGTAGGCTCGATCCATAACACTTTTTAATAATATCATAATTAATTTATTTTTATGTAATCACCCTCTTTTTCACAAACAAAGCTACTAATATCATAAACCTATACTATACTATAACAATCATAACTACTAAAAAATTAAACCTTGTGTTATAATTAATATTTCTCAACTATAGGTTAAACTTATAAAGTCCATAACTATTGCTATGAGTATCCAACTAAATCCCGAATTGAACCAATATCCGCTAAAACTAACATACTATAAGCTATTACTACCTACTACTACTACTACTATTACTACTACTACTACTACTACTACTACTACTACTACTACTACTACTACTACTATCTAACTAAGTAAAATTCTGGGACGCTACAATTCTCCCTTACTTAAAAGAATTTCGTCCTCGAAATTTACTTATCAAACATCTCGGGATACCGCTCCCTTATACATTCCTCCAATTCCCATGTGGCCTCTTTTTTCTGTGCTATTGCTCCACAATATTTTAACCATAGGAACACTTTTGGACCTTAACTCCTTAGTTCCCCGTTCTAGAACGCGTACTGGCCGTTCTTCATAATTGAAATCTTGTTTTAACTCTAGAGCCTGGTAATCGAGCACATAGGATTGATCTAATATGTATTTTCTCAACATCAATACATAAAAAACGTTATGTGTTTTAGCTAATGATGGCGGTAAAGCCAACCGAGATGCTACATGCCCTACTTTGTCCAATATCTCAAAAGGACCTATAAACCTCGGGCTTAACTTTCCTTTCTTTCTAAAACGCATAATCCCCTTCATCGAAGAAACTTTAAGAAAGACTTGATCGCCTACTGAAAACTCAACAGTCCATCTCTTAGCGTCGGCATAGCTGTTCTGGCGACTTTGAGCGGCAATCATTCGTTGTCTTATCTTTTCTACTACCTCTGTTGCTTCTCTTACAGCCTCGGGTCCTAAATAACGTCTTTCACCAACCTCGTCCCAATGAAGTGGTGATCAGCATTTCCGTCCATATAGCATCTCATAAGGTGCCATGCCTATCGTCGCTTGATAACTATTATTGTAAGATAATTCTATCAATGGAAGATACTTGCTCCATGATCCTGAGAAGTCTAATGCACACACCCTCAGCATATCTTCTAATATTTGTATGGTTCATTCTGACTGACCATTGGTTCGACGGTGAAGTGTTGTACTTAGCTTTAACTTAGTGCCCATTGCACGTTGTAGACCTTTCCAGAACTTTGATGTGAAAACTGATCCTCTATCAGAGACTATCGTCTTTGGAACTCCACGTCGTCTCACTATCTCCGCCACGTAAAGATCTCTGTACTGCTCAGCACTATAAACTTTTCTTACCGGCAAGAAGTGAGCAGATTTTGTGAGTCTATCTACTATCACCCAAACAGAGTCATGCTGCTTGGTGGTCCTTGGTAATCCCGTCACAAAGTCCATCGCTATATTTTCCCATTTCCATTCGGGAATCTCTAATTGTTGCAAGGTTCCAACGGGTCTTTGATGCTCGGCCTTAACCTATTGACATGCTTCCGTAACTCCGCCTACTAAATGCGTCTGCCACGACATTAGCCTTTCCCGAATGATATAATATCTCACAATCATAGTCATTTACTAACTCTAGCCACCTTCGTTGCCTCATATTGAGCTCCTTCTGCGTAAAGAAGTACTTCAGACTTTTGTGGTCCGTATAGATTTCACAATTTTCTTCGTACAGATAGTGCCTCCAAATCTTTAGAGCAAAAACTATCGCTGCTAAATCTAAGTCATGGGTAGGATATCGCTACTCGTACTCCTTTAGCTCATGATACCCTGACCGCAAATCTTTCTTCGAGAATACCGTAGATCCTTGTAGTTGATCAACAAGATCGTCTATTCGAGGTAAAGGGTATTTATTCTTGATCGTCACTTTATTAGCTCTCGATAGTTGATGCACATCCTCATACTCCCATCCTTCTTTTTGACAAACAACATTGGTGCTCCCCAAGGAGAATAGCTTGGTCGGATGAAACCTTTGTCTAAAAGCTCCTGTAGTTGTATATTTAATTCCTTTAACTTAGTAGGCGCCATTCTATATGGAGCTTTTGAGATTAGTGCCGTCTTAGGTGCCAATTCTATTTCAAACTCAATTTCCCTAATCGGAGGTAATCCCGGTAGATCTTCTGAAACACCTTAGGAAATTCGCATACTATATGTAAATCCTTTGGTTCGAGTTGCGTCTCTTGTGTTTTATCCACCACACTAGCTAGAAACACTTGGCAACCGCTATTGATTAATTGTTGAGATTTGAGAGCTGAGACTATCGATATGCAAGTTCGAGAAACTTCTCCTTTGAAGGTGAACTGTTCTCTGCCTTCTGGTTGAAAGTTGACTTTCTTACTCTTAGAGTCTATCATTGCCCCATGTTTCGCTAACCATTCCATGCCTAAAATTACATCATAATATTTAAGGTCTAACTTGATCAAATCTACTGGTAATTCTCTTCCTTCGATTCTAACTACAACACTACGCACCCCTCTACTAAATAGCATTATTTCCTTCGAGGGTAACTCCGTGATAAACTTATCTCTAAAAAGTTCGCATGGTCTATCTTAGCTATCAATCATATTCATAGAAACAAAAGAATGCGTAGCTCTTGAATCAAATAATACATTTCTTAATTTACCAGAGAGAGTGACATGACCTGCTACCACAATATTACTAGTTTCTACTTCATCTCTAGTAAGAGCAAAAACTCTGGCTGGCACTAGCTTATCATCTTTCCTTTGATCCTTCCACTTTGGGCATTCCTTTATAATGTGTCCTTCATCTCCACAATTGAAACAACCTTTCGTCCTATATCAACATTCTCCTGAATACTTCCTCTTGCAGATAGGGCACTGGGGATATTCCACACAGGGCTTCTTATTCATGTTATTTTATGATGCAGTCTTATTCT
Organism: Humulus lupulus; assembly: GCF_963169125.1. Lineage (NCBI taxonomy): Eukaryota > Viridiplantae > Streptophyta > Magnoliopsida > Rosales > Cannabaceae > Humulus > Humulus lupulus. Next base: position 250,008,267 of record NC_084793.1, read on the forward strand.
TCTTGTCGACTTTCTGATTTTAACCATCTTCATGTTTCTGTTTGTGGTCGTTTTGATCATTGTTATTCTTTTTGGCATCCCTTTTGGCTGCACCTTATTTCCAGATTCTTTCTTCAGCCTGCTCGGCTTCCAAGGCTACCTCTAATGTTTCTGCATAAGATGGTATCCCCTGGATCAACTTCACGTCACAGGCTATCATAGGTTTCAGTCCCTTCATGAATCTTTGAATTCTTAGCGTCTCAATGGGTACCATGTCCGCCGCAAACTTAGCCAGCCTATCAAACTTCCTGGCATACTCTGTCACAGTCGAATTTCCTTGAGTAAGCGCGATGAATTCGTCCACCCTTATGGATAGAATCGCAAGATTGTAGTACTTCTTGTTGAACACTTGGATAAACTTGTCCCAAGTCATTACGTTCACATCTCTAGTCTGCTTTACTATATCCCACCAGATGCGGGCGTCCTTCTTTAGCAAGCTTGAAGCACATGAGACTCGATCTTCGTTTCCCAGCCGCATATGTTCTAGAATGGACTCCACTGATCGAAGCCACTCTTCTGCTTCTATTGGGTCTGACCTGCCATCGAAGTTTGATGGTTGTTGTTTCCAAAAGTGTTCATATACCGCCTCGTAGCGAGGTTCTGCCAACTGTAGTAATTGCACTAGAGGAATGACTTGGTGCACCACTTGTTGTTGTTGTCCTAAATTTATTTGGAATTCTTCTTCCCTTTTCCTTAATTTTTCCCTAAGACGGGCATTTTCTCTTTCCAAGTTTATTCGAATAGAGTGGCTACCGGATCTTCCACTACATTAGATGCTTCTGGCACTCCTGGGGCTGTTGGAAATTCTTCATAGGTAGGGGTGGCGGCTACTATTCCTCCTCGCCCTCTTCCTCTTCCTCAGGTTCTGCCTTGGCCTCTACCTTTGTAACGACCCAAATTTTCTAATAAGGCTTAGGGCCTTGATTAGCGTGCCTGGAGGGAAATTAATGATTAATATGTTAATATATGAATTTATGTGAAAATATGATAGAGGTGCAAGTTTAGTTGAGTTAAATATGCATGTGGGCCCCGTTTGGATATTAGGGGTATGTCTGTGATTTTAGCCCGTTGAGGGCGTAAATGTGATAAATACGATATGTATGTGATATATATTTGTGCAGCACGATCCGAGACAGTCCTGCGGAGCGGTTAACCAGAAAGTCACAACAGGGTTGAGTCGAGGGGTATTTTGGGTATTAGATGTATTATGGGGTTATCGGGTTATGGAAATAAATATTTGGAGATATATTTGAGGTTAGAATGTCTAGGAGGGAATACTGAGGAAATTTACCATTTTGCCCTCGGGGACGTTTCGGTACCCCGAGCCTTGAGATAGCCCTATAGACTTAAGCTAAATAAAACAAAACTTAGAATTGTTTAGAACACTTAGAAACCGACTCCTTCTCTCTCTCTTGAAGTGGTCTTCTTTCTTTTGGAAGCTTAAGGAAAATCTTGGTGAAGTTAGCTAGAAGCTAAGTGAATTCAGCTGGGAAATCATTGGAGCTTGAAGTCTGAGGATTAAGGACCTTATTCAGAGACTAAGTTCAGCAAGGGTAAGCTTTAAATTACAAGGTTTAGCTTGAAGTTTCTGCTGGTTTTCTTAGAATATTCATGTAGTTGGGTGAAGGATTGATCTTGGGTTTTATGAGGTTTTTGGTTTAAGTTCTTGTTAGGTTTTGCAGTTGTGATTGTCTTAAGACTTCTGCGATTAATTTTTGGATTGTTAGGTTGATTTTAAAGGATGATTGGCTGGGTTTCAGAAGAGAAAATGGAGGAGTTTTCTGGGTTCGAATGGTCGGGCTGCGGCATTGTTCTTGCTGAGCTGCGGCCGTCTGAAGCATTTGGGTGGCCTGGAAGAAGGGCGGGCCGCGACATGCCTTAGCTAGGGCCGCAGCGCGCATGCCCTGTTTTGGGTGTGCTCTCGGGTTTGGGGGCGGGTCGTGGCTCTTAGTGCCATTTTGTGTTTTTAAGTGTGTTTAAACTTGGGAACTCAAAGGTTAAGGCTCAGGATGGATTTTATCACCCGGATTGATAGAATTCAAGGTCCCGGAGATTAGAACTATGGCTCAAGGTTATTTAATGGATTAGAAGTTGATGGATGAATATTTTTAATGTGTTGTGACTAGGGTTTCAGCGAAGCTCAAGTTAGAGGACTGTGCTCGGGATATCGGTGCTCAGAGAGCTCGGGACACAGGTAAGAAAACCCCTGTTCCCATAGAGCTTGTATGCAGGGCTGAGCCCAATATGTTTGAACTGTAGGGCGTAGCCCTTTGACTTAAGTTTGTTAATGTTCAGTATATGTTTATTATGCTATGAATGCGATTGTGTAAATGTTCGGCAAGAGCCGAGAACGGCGCAGGCCGAGGTCGGCAGGGGCCGAGAACGGCAAAGGGCCGGGAAACAACGTTGGGCACATTAAGTGCAAGGCCGAGTACGGGAAGGGGCCGGGAGCAGCATTGAGCATGTGGAGTGCGAGTTGCCAGGGCGAGACCCTAAAGGATACCTGGGATATCCTCACGGTGTGGACCGCTGTAAAGAACGCCCTAGACTAGTACTTATTAAAACATTCACATATCGCTAGTCCATAAAGAAAACCACTTTTTATAAAGGTCTCAGTGGGGACTTGCTTAAAACAATGCAAGATGGGCCCATTAGTTTAAAAAGAAAATATGAGTTTTTATGCAAAGTTCAAAAGAAACAATATTAAATACTTAAATCCCACTGATAATTTAGAAAGTCTCTTAAAACATAACATATTTAAAATGGCGTCCTAAAGTGATCGTTTATTCCGTCCATAGGATACCCCACGCCATACACCCTACGACGATAGAACTCCTCACGTCACCATGTGTGCCACAGAGAAATCCTATTTGCTACGTGGAAGGGAAAGTAAGTGGGTGAGCTAAAAGCCCAGTAAGGAAGTACAAACAATAAGCAAGTAAGGATACAACAAATACGAACACTAACGTTCATCTAACACATCATGGCATATCATAACATTATCGTAACATATCATCATAGCACATCATAACGTAATCGTAACATATCATCATTGCATATCATAACGTAATCGTAACATATCATCATAGCACATCATAACGTAATCGTAACATATCATAACGTAATCATAACATATCATCAGATCACATTCATACAGCATACATGATGAGCATGGCCCGCTAGTTGTCCATGTCACCCTAATCATATTCATACAACATACATGATGAGCATGGCCCGCTAGTTGTCCATGTCACCCTATGAGGTAACACAAGAGTCTCTGGTCCTTGAATAACCTCGTCGCGTCCGCCCTAGGAGTTACGTCTTTATATCCTTAGTAACTCATTTGATGTGTCGCGTTAATCACGCTAACATCCATAAACATATCATATTCATACAAGCCAACATATCATCACATTATGGCATTCATAATTCATAACAATTCATTCATACAACAGTCTTACCATTCATAGCATACCATGCAACCATGCACATGCACATACTCAATCACTAGGGTGCATCACTACCTACCATGCACCTTAGTGCATTAAACCAAATCTCACATAATCACATTTTAAAATAAAAATAAATATATATCATTTAACAAGTAATTTCAAAAAAATATTCTACCAACAATTCTAACAATTAAATAAAATATCAAACAATCAAATAAAACAACAACAACTAAATAAAATAAACAATATTTAAATAAAACAATTCATCACACTTAACACTTAAATAAAATAAATCACAAAATTTTAATAAAGTAAAAAAAAATTTGATGCACTACAATATACCCTCCTTAAAAGGAATTTCGTCCCGAAATTCTTTCTTACCAAATAAATCAGGGTATCTTGCTATCATGTCTTCCTCCAACTCCCATGTTGCTTCTCGTTCCGTACCATTCTTCCACAGGACCTTAACTAGTGGAATCCTTTTGGATCTTAATTCCTTGATTCCCTTTTCTATAATGCGCTCAGGCTGTTCATCATAACTCAGGTCCTGTTTCAGCTGTAACGGCTCATAACTCAACACATGAGAGGGGTCTGACACATACTTACGCAACATCGAGATGTGAAAGACATTATGCGTTTCAACTAATACTGGGGGCAGTGCCAAACAGTACACAACCTGCCTTACACTGTCCAATATCTCAAATGGACCAATATATCTAGGGCTTAACTTCCGTTTCTTTCCAAAACGCATCACACCTTTCATCGGCGAGACTTTCAAGAAAACAAACTCGCCCACTGAAAACTCGATGTACCTTATCTTGAGGTCAGCGTAGCTCTTTTGCCTACTTTACGCAGTAAGCATCCTTTGGCGAATCTTCTCTATCGCCTCACTGGCTTCCCTAACTGCTTCAGCACCTAAAATCTGCTACTCCCCAACTTCATCCCAGTGCAAGGGAGATCTACACTTACACCCATAAAGCATCTCATAGGGAGCCATCCCTATGGTAGATTGGTAACTATTATTATAAGAGAACTCCATTAGGGGTAGATATCGGTTCCAAGACTCTAAAAAGTCCAAAGCACAGCACCTCAACATGTCTTCTAAAATCTGAATGGTCCTCTCAGACTGGCCATCGGTCTGAGGATGAAATGCATTGCTAAAATTTAGTCTCGATCCTATAGCTCTCTGTAGCCCTTTCCAAAAGTCCGATGTGAAAACTGACCCTCGATCAGAAATTATCGACTTTGGCACCCCATGAAGTCTCACTATCTCACTAACATACAAGTCAGTATACTGATCCGCTGAGTATGTGGTCTTAACTGGCAGAAAATGGGCAGACTTAGTGAGTCTATCTACTACCACCCACACTGAGTCGTGCTGCTTGGTGGTTCTAGGCAACCCTACCACAAAATCCATCGTGATATCCTCCCATTTCCATTCAGGAATGTAGAGCGGTTGAAGCTACCCTGCTGGCCTCTGGTGTTCCGCTTTGACTTGCTGGCATGTCAAACATCTAGCAACAAAATCAGCAATGTCGCTCTTCATTCCATGCCACCAATACAATGCCTTAAGGTCTTGGTACATTTTTGTGGACCCTGGGTGCAAGGAATAAGGTGTTGTGTGCGCTTCTTTCATGATACTTTCCTTAATTTTAGTATTGTCAGGCACACAAATCCTATCCTTGTATCTTAGCAATCCACCATTAGACATTGTGAAATCACTGCTGCCACCTTTCTGTACCAAAGCCTCTTGTTTCACCAAGGCTTCATCTAATTTCTGTACTTCTCGGATTTGTTCTAGTAGGGAGGATTGCAATGTGAGGTTCGCCAAGCTTCCCATCACAATTTCAATGCCGACATTTATGATCTCTTTCTGAAGAGGCATCTCTATTGTATGCAGCACTGAGACACTCCCATGTCCCCGCCTGCTCAAAGCATCTACAACCACGTTGGCCTTGCCTGGGTGTTATAGAATCTCACAGTCGTAGTACTTTGCTAATTCCAACCACCTTCGCTGCCTCATGTTCAGTTCCTTTTGTGTGAAAAAGTATTTCAGACTTTTGTGGTCGGTGTATATCTCACACTTATATCCGTACAGGTGATGTCTCCATATCTTGAGTGCGAACACTACAGCTGCCAATTCAAGGTCATGAGTGGGATACCGGTGCTCATAATCCTTGAGTTATTTGGAAGCATAAGCTACCACCTTCCCTTCTTGCATCAACACACATCCCAAGCCATTCTTTGATGCATCATAGTACACCACAGATTTTCCGCCCTCAGTGGGAACACAAAGGATAGGCGCGGAAATCAACTTATCATTCATGGTCTGAAAACTCTCTTCACATTTGTTTGTCCATGCGAACTTCTAATGTTTCCGGGTTAAGTTGGTCAACGGGGTAGCGATCTTCGAGAAACCCTCGACAAACTTCCTATAATAACCTGCCAACCCTAAGAAACTCTGAACTTCTGAGGCATTCTTTGGCTGGGGCCAGTCTCTAATGGCCTCGATCTTTGATGGGTCTACTGCTAACCCATCTTTAGAAACTATGTGCCCTAAGAAGGTTACCTGTTCCAGCCAAAACTCGCATTTAGAGAACTTGGCGTATAACCGATGTTCCCGTAATCTGTTCAGAGTCAATCTCAAATGCTCTTCGTGCTCCTCCTTGGTCATTGAGTAAATGAGGATATCATCAATGAACACTACTACGAATTTGTCCTTGAAATCCTTAAATACCCTATTCATCATATCCATAAAGGTTTCTGGGGCATTGGTGAGTCCAAAGGACATCACTAAGAATTCATAGTGCCCATAGCGAGTTCTGAAAGCCGTTTTCGGAATGTCTCCCTCTTTCACTTTCAACTGATGGTACCCAGATCGCAGATCAATCTTCGAGAACACTGAAGCCCCTTGTAGCTGATCAAAAAGGTCGTCTATCCTAGGCAAAGGATACTTATTCTTAATGGTGACCTTATTGAGTTCTCAGTAATCAATGCACATTCTCATACTCCCGTCCTTCTTTTTCACAAATAAGACTGGTGCTCCCCATGTCGAATAACTAGGTCTTATGAACCCCTTATCCAGCAACTCTTGTAGCTGGTTCTTAAGTTCCTTTAACTCTGCAGGCGACATTTGTTAGGGTGCTTTAGAGATCGGTGTTGTTTCTGGTGCAACCTTGATTATAAACTCGATTTCTCTGTTCGGGGGTAGTCTTGGTAATTCTTCGGGAAACACCTCTAGAAACTCACAAACAATATGCACATTTTTCGGTCTCAGTTCAGACTCCTTGGATTTGTCCACCGCACTAGCCAGGTATGCCGAACAACCATGTTGCATCATATGCCGTGCTTCCAGTGCAGATATTATGGGTGTTCTAAAACTCACTACTTCTCCCTTAAAGGAAAACACCTCTCCTTCTTTTGGTTTGAACTCCACAGTCTTCTTCCGACAGTTTATTGTAGCCCCATGTTTGGATAACTAATCCATGACGAGTATGACATCATAATCTGGTATACCCAGTTCTATGAGATCTGCTGGGCACTTTCTGCCTTCTACTGTTACAGGTGTTGACGATAACCACTTAGTTGACAACATCATAACTCCCGATGGCAACAATGTACTAGAGGTATGTTCAAACATCTTATAAGGCATATTCAGTCTATCAATCACATTCATGGAAACATAAGAATGAGTCGCTCTAAAATCAATTAAGACTCTACACATTGTACCAGATATAGGGAGCTAACCTGTAACTACGGTGTTGCTGTTGGCTGCTTCATTCTAGGTTAAAGCAAAAACTTGCTGGCACTAGGTTGTTGTTACTATCTTGTCCCGCTTTCTATTGTGGACAATCTTTGCTCAGATGTCTTGCTTGACTGCACTTTTACATTTGTTGGTGTCGTCTTGACATTTTCCCATATGACGTCTCAAGCGTTTAGGACAGCTGGGGTGCTCAACTTAATTGCTTCGATGATTCGCACGATTTTATCATTATTGTGACTGTTGTGATTGTTGTGATTTCCATTGGGAGATTTGACCTTGGGCCTTTTGTCAGTGCCACTACTTTGTCCCTATTAGGCCTCCTCTTGTTACTCTCTTGAAAGATCTTACTCTTATTGGCCTCTTTCCTTGCAGCATCGTACTTTCATATAGAACTCTTCATATACTCAGTGTCTAAAGCTTTGTCTAGAATCTCAGCATAGCTAACTAGCTCTGTACAAGTCATTTTGATGTCCCTAACAATCATAGGCTTCAGTCCCCTTAAGAATCCTTGAACTCTCATGGCCTTTGTTGAGACTATTTCAGATGTAAACCTTGCCAATCTATCAAACTTCTAGGCATACTTTGTGACTGGAGGACTACCTTGTGTAAGTGTCAAAAACTCATTAGCTCTAGTTACTAGTATTATAGCTTTGAAGTACTTTTTGCTGAAAACTTGTACAAAGTCAGCCTAGGCCATGGTGTCTAAAGTTTGTGTCTACTTAACCATGTCCCACCTAATCCATCTTTAGGATTGCTAACTATCTTGTTGTCCCTGGAAATTCTTAGTCTGTGCTAGTAGCCTTTGTATTATTTTTGTCATGTCGCAACTCATTACTTATCCTCATTGTTTCGTTAATTCGTAGCTTGACATTGTCCTGTATGTTGAACTATGTTATCGTGGATTTGCTCGCCTCCTTAGTCTCCATTTACTCCATCGATGTTTTTGATGATGTTTGCTACCAAATGTTGTGGCGTGTCCACCTTTTGTGCTCCTCTGCTACTGCACGTATCTATCTAGTTAACAACATCACCTCGCAAGATAATGTCGTGGAGTAAGCTCCCTAAACTATGTCCTTATTAACAATCATGTCGCAAAGCATATGTGACCTTTGATCTTGATAGTGTCTAGTTATATTATAATTGACGTAATCCATTCTTCACTTTACTTTAAACGTGATAGTGTCATACTTACGATTTCCTATGATGCATCTCATCCATTAAATACGTTCATTTACAACAAGCATCTTTTGGGAAGTTGATATCGACTCATCTCCGTCGTTTACATCATCTATATGAACCCTTGAGATCCCACTGATCACATGGGGAAGTTTCCTTCTAGAAGTCCTAATTTCTAGAGGCGCACATTCTACACAGCAATTACAAATCTACAAAATTAAAAAGTAGGAAAAAAATAGATAACATTTAGAGCAAGTACTTACGACGCGGTGATGTGAGATTTTCCCGTCTTTAGCGTGTATGGGGGTCCTTGGAAACATGGACAACCTGTCTCTGATACCATTTGTAAAGAACAACCTAGACTAGTACTTATTAAAACATTCACATATCGCTGGTCCATAAAGAAAACAACTTTTTATAAAGGTCTCAGTGGGGACTTGCTTAAAACAATGCAAGTTGGGTCCATTAATTTAAAAAGAAAATATGAGTTTTTATGCAAAGTTCAAAAGACACAATATTAAATAATTAAGTCCCACTATAATTTAGAAAGTCTCTTAAAACATAACATATTTAAAATGGCGTCCTAAAGTGATCGTTTATTCCATCCATAGGATACCCCACACCATACACCCTACGACGATAGAACTCCTCACGTCACCACGCGTGCCACAGAGAAATCCTATTTGCTACCTGGGAAAGTAAGGGGGTGAGCTAAAAGCCCAGTAAGGAAGTACAAACAATAAGTAAGTAAGGATACAACAAATACGAACACTAACGTTCATCTAACACATCATAGCATATCATAACATTATCGTAACATATCATCATAGCACATCATAACGTAATCGTAACATATCATCATTGCATATCATAACGTAATCGTAACATATCATCATAGCACATCATAACGTAATCGTAACATATCATCATTGCATATCATAACGTAATCGTAACACATCATCATAGCATATCATAACGTAATCATAACATATCATCATATCACATTCATACAACATACATGATGAGCATGGCCCGCTAGTTGTCCATGTCACCCTATGAGATAAACAAGAGTATTTGGTCCTTGAATAACCTCGGCGCATCCGCCCTAGGAGTTACGTCTTTATATCCTTAGTAACTCGTTTGATGTGTCGCGTTCATCACGCTAACATCCATAAACATATCATATTCATACAAGCCAACATATCATCACATTATGGCATTCATAATTCATAACAATTCATTCATACAACAGTCTTACCATTCATAGCATAAAATCATAGAATCTATGTAACTTCCTTACCTCAGGTCCGAGCTAAGAAATTTCACAACCTCTCAACGAGCTTATACCATAACCAAAACAACATTTCTTAGGTTCATAAAATTCCTATTTTGCCCTTCCAGACAACTCATGTGTGCATGGGTCATGCACACATAATAATATTTGCACATAACATGCAATTATTCTTAACTACACATAAAGCCATAAAAGAATAATGCTCATTTTTACCTATTTTACATGCATGATCTATCTATAAAAAACCACATAGTTGAATAATAAACATAATTTTGGACGTAAAAGTGGATTTGCATGTAACATGCATTCGTGGGAACATTGTGTAATTGAGACGTTTTAAAAACGATAATTCTACATTTCTTACTTTTATCGTTTTAAAATTAATAGCATATAACATGCTTTATTTTTCTTAAAATTTCTAGGTTGATTAAATTTCTCAAAACATTATTTTATTTTATAAAATAATTTGATTTAGCTTTAAAAAAAAAGTGACAATTTCCTTTATTATTCTCAAATTACAAAGAAGTAACAAAAAGCTTGGAATTAATTAAAATACCTATGATTAATATGTTTCTTTAGAAAAATAAATTTTAACATTGGTTAATTGTGTTACATAAATGATGTGAAAAAAATATATCTTTAAGTGTGGGAAAAATATATTTTATTTAAATTATTTAAGACTTAGTTTTATGTAACATAAATCCATATGTGACAATTAAATAATCATTTTTAATCCTTTAAACCAAACTTTCAGCCACAATTTAATTTCTTTAAAAATCACAAATATATTGAATCTAAATATTTTTCTCAATCAAAATAAAGAAAAATCATAACTTATCAAAATATGCATTCATACCATATTAAAATACCATTTTTAATATTACCATAACTTAGGATAATAATTTTGTTTCAAAAACTCATCAAATTCATTTTAGTGAAACACACTTCACATTTTTTTACAAAAATTCCAGCAACCATTTTTATCTTTAAAAATCACCATATTCAATTTAAAAACTCCTATTTTTCTAAAAATTCAATAAAAATTATGTAGGTATTTATTTGAGTAAAATATCATTTTATTGGGACTTAAAATACCATTTTTAATTCCATAAAATTAACATAACATCAAGGACATTACTTATGCATGCAAATCTTTTTTTTTTTTCAAACTTTTACCCAATTACTTAAAAAAAATCAGCAAGCTTAATTTCTCATGAAATTCATCTTTTATCCTAAAAATTTCACATAAAATCATACATGTCCAAAATCTCATCATACTCTTATTATATACATAATTCTAAGAATATTACTAACATATTCACATGCAATCTTATAAAATCCCATTTTTTTCTATTCTATTGAATCTACACATGAAATCCAACAAAACACTAACAATACCAATAACATACATTAATTCATAAACACCATATTCACATATGCCTTTATATTAACCTAACATGTTTCTATCATTATTTGCATGCATCTTAAAATTTATTCATTCACAATATCACATGCATCCTATCAAAATTTCATGGATCCAAATAGCAAGATTTCCAATTATCATTTTACCCAAATTACACAGGTCCTAAAACATGGATCTAATATATTGAAAATCATACAACATCGAACAAAATATCAAGATGATCCTTAGGTATGCCTAGGCCGAAACCCCATATTTGCATTCATAATTACCACTAATCATTATACATAGAAAATCAACATCAAAACCCTTTTATACATCAAACCATAATACCCTTCATGCAAATCAAACAACTTATTATCATCAAGATATCCAGAACACAAAGTACCCATTTTTTTCCTACCCAAAACATAAATCCCCTTTAACCATAATCCCTCTAATAATCTATCCATCAAAACCAAAAATCACAAAATTTAGGGAGGGATTTCAATACCTCTTCTTGATAGAAAATCAAGAATCCAATCCAATCAAGAATCCAATAACCTCCTTGCTCAAACCCTAGGGGTTGTATATTTTGAATAATCAAGATGGAGAAGAAGATGAACAAGGTTAGAGATAACCCAATCAAAATACTAGATTAATCATTAGGAAAACAACCAAAAACCTTACCCTAGCTTGAACCCTTTTTTCTTCTTCTTCTTCTTCTTCCTTTCTTCTTCTTCTTCTCTCTCTAGGTCACGCCCTCTCTCTCTCTCTCTTCTCTCTATAATTTGGCAGCCCTCCATCCCAAATGAGCCTTCAACCTCTTTCTTATTTTCTATTTAAATGCCTCAATCTTCAAAACCTAGCTAAGGAAAATGTAATTATCATTTTCCTTTATTTTCCCTAAATCAAAATATAATTCAATTAAAAATTATACTCAGCCAATCTATCCATTTTATCATTGACAGCACACTAATTCCTCTCTTGTCTTCCTTGGCTGTCCATGGCTAATAAAGGAAATAATGCTATTCTCGTAACTCTAGGGTGCTGAGACTTGGGACTGGGTTTTTACCCGTTTCTGTTACGTTTTAAGAAAAATGATATTCACAGAAAATGTAGATAATTTTATCAGCTTTCTAACGGTATAAGTTGTGTCTAAATTGGATATTCACAGCCCATTTTATACCCATTTTACTGAGGCTGGGTCTAAGGTTACGGGAATTCAAAAAAAAGACAACTCTATCATTTCTCACCATTTGTTTCCCAATGTTTTTCTTGTGTGAACACAAGCCTCTTTATTTCCCTTTCTTTTTATTTTCTTTTTAAATCCCTTAATTAAATAATAATAAATAAACCAATAAAAGGAAATTAATGTGCAGAAAACTATTGCATGCACACCATGCAACCATGCACATGCACATACTCAATCACTAGGGTGCATCACTACCTACCATGCACCTTAGTGCATTAAACCAAATCTCACATAATCCCATTTTAAAATAAAAATAAATATATATCATTTAACAAGTAATTTCAAAAAAATATTCTACCAACAATTCTAACAATTAAATAAAATATCAAACAATCAAATAAAACAACAACAACTAAATAAAATAAACAATATTTAAATAAAAAATTCATCACACTTAACACTCAAATAAAATAAATCACAAAATTTTAATAAACTAAAAAAAAAAATTTGGTGCACTACTACCGCAAACCCAGGGCCTTGTAAAGCGCCTGGGACGGCTTGGCCGTATGTGTTTAGCCTATTGATGGCCTGTTTGTATGTTATGTGTTTGCTATGCACATGTTTATGCTTGTGAGGGTTTTCTTGCTGGGCTTCGGCTCACGGGTGCTCTGTGGTGCAGGTAAGGGCAAGGGAAAAGTCGACCAACCATGAGTACGGAGAGCGTGAAGCGGCGTGTACATGTTTGGCCTGCTTGGCTGCCATAGCCAGTGGTTTTGAGAGATGATTGTATTAAAACCTAGATTTTGTCGTCTAGTCAACTTGGTTTGTACTCATGTGTTGTAAATATCTCTAAACTGTATTTTGGGATCCCAAGAGTCAAATACTTTATGATTTTCAGTAAATGGAATTATTTTCAAAGTTTATAACTCTGTTTATGATTTAATTACACTTTTGACTTTAAAATCTCGATTAGCGAGTTAAATGCACATTTTAAACCCACTTAGTAACGGCTCTAAGGAAGTAGGGCGTTACAACTTGGTATCAGAGCGAGCCAAGGTTTATGGTTCTAGAGATTGACCAAACATGTACGCTCGCTGTCAGTGACAAGCTCGACTCAGGGTTGGTTGGTATGATTGACTAATATGCTTGAATATGTGCTTGAATGCCCTGTTTGCCTACTTACTTCATATAGAGCATGACGAATGAGTTAACATATGTATGATGCCAGGGCATGGCCCGTTGTGTGTTATATGCTATCTGTATATGATGTGAATTACTGTTTGTGGATGGCTAATGTGTTTGGGAGGTGGTTTTGGATGTTTTTATCATGCCTGATGAGCGGCGTCGTTGGTTGCAGTTATATTTGTTGAGATGCCTAGACAATCATCTAGACTCCGTGGCAGTAGGGTCGAGGATGACAACCAGGGTCATGACCCTCCACCTGCCCCACAGAATTGGCAAAAGATGTTCGCTGAAATGGAAGCGAGATTGCAACGAACAGAAGAAGAGCTTCGACAGTTGAGGCAGCAGGCCTCACCTCAAGTCACTGGGCTGCCAGTTCAGCAGGTTGTGGCGCCAGTGCCGGTTCAATCTGCTACGGAGAATAAGTGGGAACCTTTGTATGAGAGGTTCAGGAAACAGCATCCTCCCACCTTCGAGGGTGGACCAGACCCACTGCGGGCAGAGCAGTGGATGAATATGATTTCCTCAATTCTGGATTTTTTGAGGGTTCAGGGGAATGAGAGGGTAGCTTGTGCTAGCTACATGTTTAGAGAGGATGCCCGCATCTGGTGGGACGTGGTAGTTCAGAGAAGGAACGTAACGGTTATGACTTGGGAAGAGTTCAGAAACTTATTTAACGAGAAGTATTACAGTGTGGTGGTTCGAGCTGCGAAGGTTGACGAGTTCATCAACCTGACTCAGAACCAATTGACAGTGACAGAGTGTGCTTTGAGGTTTGACAGATTGGAGAAGTTTGCGCCAGATTTAATGCCGACAGATGAGGCAAGAAGAGACAGGTTTGTGTGGGGGTTGAACGTTATGATCACCTGCGATGTGAATATTACTTTGGATCCAGAGACTACTACTTATGCTCAGGTAGTGGACAAGGCCCTTACAGCTGAGAGGGCCGAAGATCAGATCTGGAGGGAGAGCGTTGTGTGGCGCGATGCCAGAAGGACAATGCCTCCTTTTACTGGACCCAGTCGGGGTGGTGGCTCTAGTGAGTAGAAGAGGAAGGCTCCAGATTCCTTTGCTCCTCCCAATTCAGATAGGAGGGCATGAGGTGTTTCTACTAGTCGTCAGGGTGGAAGTGACAACTGGAGGAGTTTCCCAGTGTGTCTACGGTGTAGACGCACTACAAAAATTTTGCTTATATATTACGTTAAAATATTACGTATATTTAGAAGTGTTATAAATATATCCTAATAAAAAAAACAAGCTGAAATTTTACCCAAAGAGGCGGCAAGTGAAAATACTTAGCGCCAGATGAAAATGAAAAATATCATTTGGGGGTTTCCTCTCTCTCTCTCTGTCATTCGAATTCAGCCCATCTAATATCTGAACTCCATCACCCTAATCACGCCTCATCCTCTCTCTCTCGCCTTCATTTTATCAGTTCCCTCTCCATTCTCCATCGCGCTCTCTCTCAGCGAGTCTATCGACTCTATCCATCACGCCATGACCACGCCTAGCTAAAGCTCTCTCTCTAACAGAGTCTATCGACTCTCTCTTCCTCAAGCCCCGATACTCTAAAGTTCGACTGAACAACACCACGTTTAGTCTCTCTTCACTCTTTCCCATTGAGCTGTTGGAGCACACACGAGAACGGAGCAGCTAAACCAAGACCCAGGTAACCCAATCACTCACGAAGTTGTTAGTTTCTTCTATAGTTTTTTTTCTTTTTCATATTTCAAATTAATATCAAGAAAGTGTTTTGAATATTGATTATATATATTTGTTTCTAATTCAGATAACATAGAAAATTAAAACTAGAGAGGTTGTATGCTAGCTAATTTAAACACTCACAGGGCCTCTCTTTCTCACACTCTCCTCTCTCAAATTTTACCTCACTGAAGCCTCTCTCAGAGTAGCTCAAGAGGTAAGGCATTTTGATTTTTTTTTAACTTTGATTTTGATATTTAGTGTTTTAGTTTGTTAAGTAAAACTTGTATTGATTTTTGTTTTGGTTTTTGGGTATTATCAGTGGGTATAAGTCTTGGTTTCTCCCCTTGTTGCTGATCTGGTTCTTCGATCCCCTATTTCACAATCAGGTAAGTCAAACTTCCATTTACATATTATTGATGAATAACCAAATTTCTATATATATATATATAGTGCATATTATACAAAGATAAATAATAGGTGCTTGCCATCCTTTTTTTTTTTTGTCTATATACATAAAGAAATGTTAAGAAAGATGGTTATATTCTCTGTTTGTCAAAATGTGAATATTATATATAGATAAGATAAATGAAATTAAATATGATTTTATGACAGCTAATTAGATAACTCATGACACTATATTCTTATGAACTAATGTGATGTTAATAGAAAATAGTTTTGTTTTGTTTTAGGTGTTTTTCACTATTTAATGAATTTGTACCTACTTTTCTCTATCACTAGAATGGTCAAGAAGCTAAACCGATATTCTATATTATAATAGAAAGTATTCTTATATAGATTTAGGTATCTACAAGACACACAGTATGTTATAACTAATATAAATTTGAATTTTTTTTAATACAGGTGTATTTGTTGTATTATGGCTTTGGTGCTCCTTGCCTTTTCAACATTTTTTTTACATGTGTGGATTGTTTGCTTAAAATGATCCAAATTATTTCTCCATGTGTGTTCTTTGTCTCTACTCAACTTATATCAAGAAAACATTTTGAATATAGTCAATACATATATAATTTTTTGTGTTGGAATTATTTCTAATTGAGAGAATACAAAGAGAAAATTTAGAGATGTTGTAAGTGTGAGAATATGGTGCTTAATACTTAATGTTTTTGATTTGAGAATATGGATTTAGATGACCTTTTCTTTAGTCCTTTTGTTGGCCTTTGTGTATGAAATTTGGATTTTACAGATTTGATTTATGCATATTCTAGAATCTAAATTTATCAGGCTTTTATTCATGTGAAAATTTATAATATTGATTGTATGGGTTTTGATCATAAATAATGAGATTTGTGTTTGGTGCTATTATATTGCTAATATATGGCTCTATCTCTGTATTTTTATTCTATTTGTAATATAGTTAAAACTTTTCTGGATGGCTGCCTCCAAGAGAAGAGGCAAGATACTTTGTGTGCAAGCAATCTTTCACGGGAGACTCTTATTTTTGTCTGCATTTTGCAAGTGGTATGCCTTTTATCTTTGTTTTAATATTATGCTAATGTTAGATGAGTTTAAATATCTTAAATATTCATCCATAGTGAAGTAGGTTCTGAGATTATTGTTGTGTGCTGCGGTGATAACAGAAGGTTGAGAACTTGTGTGTCTTAGTGAAGTAGGATCTAAGAAATTTGTGTGTTGCGGTGAGATAAGGAAGAAAACATGCATGTTTTTTGAATTAGTTGAATTGATATTGGCAGATGGTTAGTTTCTAGTCTAGGGGAAATGGTGTTTGATTTTATATAGACTTATCTAGTATTACTATTTCATAATTGAATTGTGTTTGCTTGGTTTGTTTGATGATTGGTACATTAATTAGATTGTTAAAAACACACACTTTTAAATGGTGTAATAATCTTTTTGTATAGACTTTGAGGTCCTTTTCAGTTGTATTGCAAGCAGCTTTGCCTGAGTTGCTTCCTTTTTTAGGGTCCTTAAGCTTCTTAAAGAAACCAACATATCATTTTGTGTTGGCACTATAACAAAATTGGGTTTTAGAGACGAATTTTTCGCTAAAGCTTTCTAAATCCTTGCTATATAAAATATAGATAACAAAATTGTCGTTAAACTTCCTCGCTAATACTTTGTTTCTATTGTTGATCTATAGAGAGGACATTTAAAATCCTCGCTATTTCTCGGTAATATAGAGAAAATTTTAGTCGCTATTTCATAGAATATTAGGTTGATATGCATACATATATATGGTATGTCATTAAACCAGCTTTTTTCTACTTCCTTGGTGATGTTAGGCTGTCATTTGGTGAGTGACTTTATGCAAAGAGTAGCAGCAAGTTTTTTCAACTGAGTATCATTTATGGATTTAATTCATACTTAAATATTTTGATACCAAGACCAAATCTAACACCAGAAGAAAGAAAACCCCAATATTAGACATTTACCAAAACATATAACAAAATAATAATAGAATAAATCAAGTGAGAATTATTTTTTGTTTTATCAAAAAGAAAGAAAGGGGGCCTAGTTCAATTACCCAAGTGTGTAAACTTTGTTGAGACCCATGATTTAGTTTCTACGCCATTAATTTTTTAATTCTTTCCACTATGAATTGTGATAAGGTATTTCTTTTGTTTCCAAATGATCAAGTAGTTGAGTCTTTGGAGACCTTGAATTTGATTGATTTACTTGTGGCTTTTCTTGTTGATGCTATACATGTTTAATGGAATAGTTAAATCCTTTTGTAAGGAATTTCTTTGATCACTCTGATTACAATGTGATTGAATCCTACATTGCTTTATTTTTTTTCCACTAATAATGGCAACTATGAGGAATTGTATAGCATAGAGACACTCTTTAAATCTCCATAGAGTTATATGTGTTTTTCTCTCTTCTGTATTTTAAATTCTTTCATCTCCCTTTATGGGCTTATTTTTCTTGTTGTATTGCCTCCTAGTGGTCGAACTCTATTGGATGGAGTCACTATTTAATATTTTATTGCCTAATTGTGAATTGAAATATATATATTGGAATAATATTTGCGTTGTGGCTATTAACAATCGTTGTTGTGTCTCTAGTTAGTTATTTGGTTTTTATATTTTATTAAGTTTTTTTACTTATATTTCTATTTGATAGTGCTATTTATGTATAATTTATGCGTTTATATTTATATGAATATTATGGACTTGTGAAAATGGTAAATCAATGTATTTATTGATAGATATTTTAAGAGCCTCTATTGTTAGACATAGAGCCTGATTTGATGTTATAGTGCTTGTAGTCTCTTCTAGTTTTGTACAAGTTAAGCATTGTCAAATAACCTTAATAGAAATCATTTTCTTGTAAATGGAACCAAGCCACTTGATAAATGTAGTTTATTCTTGGAATTCGATTCTTTTTGACATTTTTTTGTAGAAAAAATTCTTTTATCATTAGAATAAGCAAAAGCCCTTAAATAAGCTTTTTCTACAGTTTATCTTTACTGGTTTAAGCAGAAATTAGTCACCATGTGCATAACAACACATTAGAAACACTATATTGAGGAAGTTATCTTACAGTTTTTCCCTGTTTTGAATATTTCTTGCTTAATTGAGGAAGTTTTAATGTCCACCATGTTCATGACTAGAATTTTCATGTATTAATGATATTTTCGTTACAAAGAGGTTTGATGAGTCCTTGGGACTTTTTCTTTTGCATGTTCATTTCTTTTTAAACTTAAATATAATGGACATGTTCACAATGATTAATTGATATTGGGTTTTACTTTTCTAATATTATACGAAGGCCCCCATAATTTTATGAGTATCTTTCTATAATGTGTAAAAGCTTTTTATTTTAAGAATGTCTTATGTTATAGCTTCACTGTTTTTTGCTTGAATATAACTTGCTTCTTATCCTAAAGTAAAAAATCATAAACATACCCTAGGGACTTTCCATTTTCCTGTACTGTTTTCTAATTATTTATTTACAATGAATATAATTTTGGAATTTTTATAATGGAATTTACTATTATAATTTTGTAACAATAGAATATTTTATAATCCAATACCCATGTTTCCTTAATAGAAGTTGCTTAGTTTTATTTTCACTGCTAATGATTGTGATTTTATATAGTGGAATAGTTTAAAATTTTAGTTCTACTTTGGTATAATATGACACATATTCATAATATAGCCACAATTTTGTGTGGTTTTGAATTAAAAACTTGTAAACTTAAGTTTCTAAAAGTTGGGAGAATGATGGTGAAAACTCATGTATATTGTATGTTGTAGCCCAGTGTTTTTTCTCTCTAATTTTCTCCCTTTCACCTTTGAATTTATTTTCACTGCTAATGATTGTGATTTTGTATTGTGGAATAGATTAAAATTTTAGTTCTACTTTGGTATAATATGACACATATTCAGAATATAGCCACAATTTTGTGTGATTTTGAATTAAAAACTTGTAAACATGGGGTTCTAAAAGTTTGGAGAATGATGCTGAAACTCATGTATATTGTATGTTGTAACCCAGTGTTTTTTCTCTCTAATTTTCTCCCTTTCACCTTTGAATTTATTTTCACTGCTAATGATTGTGATTTTGTATTGTGGAATAGATTAAAATTTTGGTTCTAATTTGGTATAATATGACACATTCAGAATATAGCCACAATTTTGTGTGATTTTGAATTAAAAACTTGTAAACTTGGGGTTCTAAAAGTTTGGAGAATGATGCTGAAAACTCATGTATATTGTATGTTGTAACCCAGTGTTTTTTCTCTCTAATTTTCTCCCTTTCACCTCTGAATTTATCTGTTTGTTTGTGGAAATATCAATACTTCTTAGCCTTTTCTTTTTTAATAGGCTCATAATACTGAGCTAGAAGATGAACCTCAAAAAGATGACTTTCATCAGCCTTTGTCAAGGTATAAAGAAGAAAGTCTGGTGCTTTAGAATTATGCTGCTGAATCTTTTTTTCATTTTCATTAATCTTTATGTATCGATAAAGTTCTTTAGGTATCATAAATCTGAAAATAGTAATGTTGAGCGTTCTGGAGCTGCTCAGGGATTTAGTGAGATCAATTTCTTAATTTGAGAAAGATTAATTTTCATATCTTGTTAGATGCAACTTATGTCTGTTCTTGATTATCTGAATTCAGGGCATAACACTAAATATTTTGATACTTTTTGTATTTAAATATAATACATAGTGCTTTTAAATATCCTACAATTGGTAGACACATACTTTATAAATTTAGATACTCAGTTCTAGAATAACATATTAATAAGGGAAAGAAAAAAAAAAGTCTCACTCTTTGTTTATTACTCTTTTGTGATAGGTTGCAGTTTCCACTACAAAGGCTTATATAAAATTTCTTTCTGATGAATTTGTGTCTCAACATATTGATTTGGATATAAATAATTGTCAAAAGTTCTTGATCCATGCAGCTGGAATATGGTCACTTGCTCTCCTGATGGTTTGGTCATTAGTTTGTAAGTAAATTCATGGCGAAAAACACAAAATTTTAGCTTATATCAGAAAAATTTGAGCTTATATGTCACACACAAATTTGAGACTTGAAACTTTAAGATTTTTTCTAAGTAGTTGGGAATGGATTTTGGTGCTACAGAGGAACTCCAAGCCAGAACTTATCAGGCATCCTTTCTGCAAGCATAGGAAACTTAACAAATCTCTGGAGTGTGTAAGTGGAAAAACCAGTGCTGTCATTCTCATTTTGTTTGTCTTCATAATTTGTTTGCTGCTGACCCTTTATTTATTTGTTTATTATTATTATTTCTCTGTCTGCAGACTATTACAGAGCAATAATATACAGACACAACCAGAAAATTTTCTTTGACGTCAACGGTTAGTAAACCTAACTCATTTTTTAAGCAATATCATTAAAAAAGAAACAGAAGAAGAAGAGATTAACAGTTGTAGGCTTTAAAAAATTTTAGAGCAACATCATGAGGAGGTTTGCCTTGGAAACCTGAGGAGATTTCAATTTAGAGAGCTTCAGATGGCAACAAACAACTTCAGCAGCAAGTACTTGGTTGGAAAAGGTGATTTTGGAAATGTCTACAGAGGCTGTCTCAGAGATGGTGCAGTAGTAGCAGCTAAAAGGCTTAAAGATGGTAATGCCATTGGTGATGGAAGGCTTAAATTTTGTTGTAGCTAAGCATATGGACTCACAACAAATACAAGTGCACAAAGGATGATGAATTGAAGGATGGAGCAAGTTTCATGCATGAATTACTTTTGTGTATCTTGTGATGTTTCTGTTTTTCATTTTTTAAGTAAAAAATGTTCAAGATTATAAAACTTTATTATGTTATTCTTTCAAACTTAAGTTAGAACTAATATCTCATAAAGTAGACACATTCATGGTTTGAATTAGTTATTGTTTAATGTAATACTTATGGTTTATCAATCTATTGAGAATTACATTTTATGATTAATTTTGATTTTTTTATCAAAATACAATAATGAAAATATTTTAATTAAAAAAAAACCTTATAAGTATACTTATCAAAATAAGATTTAAAATATATTATCCACACTAAAGTAACAAAATTTTATTACTAGACTTTTAATATGTTATGATTTAGAAACATATTATACGCATAACAAATCGTTATGATTTATATAATATAACAAACTAAAAACATTATCAAAATAATCAAATGTAACAGTGGAAAAGTGTTATGCAAAAAGTATAAGATTAAATGTCAAATTTATAACCAAATACTCTAACTAAATGTTATTATTTGAATATTATAGCAACTAAAAATGTGTTATTGAATAGTTTAAGATAACCTCGAACATAACATCCGAATATTGTTATAGAAAAGACAGGACTTTTAATAACAGGGGCTATGTTAGCGTTTTCAAAAGCGTTATCAATACTCCCAGTTAGCAGTTTTTAAGTGTTATGAATACTCTTTTTTCTTGTAGTGACGTCGACATCAGAGAGAGTGTAGGATTAGGGCCTGCTTTGTTAATGGGAGTGCCAGTCATTTGAGGAGAGATTGCCCTCAAGTCAAGAAAGAGGAGCTGAAGCAGAGTGACATTCTTGCTCCTGCCAGGGTATTTACTTTGACACAGACTGAGGCGGAGGCTAGCCCCTCAGTTGTGACAGGTCCAATCTCTAGTGCTGGTTCTTTGTATACTGCATTGTTTGATTCAGGAGCTACCCATTCATTTGTATCTACTAGAGTGATAGACCAGCTTTGTAGACCTAGCGGTGTGTATGCTAGGGGATTTCAGACTTTGTTGCCAACAGGAGAACTGGTAGTCTCTAGGAAATGGATTAGAGCATTGCCAGTAGAGATAGATGGTAGGGAATTGTATGTTGATTTGATTGAGTTAGAGATGGATGACTTTGATATGATTTTAGGGATGGATTGGTTATCGAAGTATGGGGCAACGATTGACTGCAAGCGCAGAATGGTGACTTTTGAATTGGAAGGGGAGGTACCCTTTGTGTTTGTGGGGACAGTTAGTGGATCGCGAGTACCAATGATTTCAGCACTGAAGGCTAGAGACCTAATGCAGGAAGGTTGCATGGGATTCCTAGCGAGCGTTGTGGATACCTCTAGGGTGGTGTCGGTTGGGTCGGGTGAGACTAGATTGGTGTGTGAGTTTCTGAATTTGTTTCCAGCAGATTTTCCAGGGTTGCCGCCGCAGCGGGAGATTGACTTTGTTATAGAGTTAGTACCAGGAGTAGAGCCAGTATCTAGGACACCTTACAGAATGGCTCCAGCGGAGTTATAGGAGTTGAAGATTCAGTTGCAAGAGTTACTTGATTTGGGGTTCATCAGACCGAGTTTCTTGCCATGGGGTGCTCCAGTGTTGTTCATTAAGAAGAAGGATGGGTCCCTTAGGATGTGTATTGATTACAGGGAGTTGAATAAGTTAACCATTAAGAAAAAGTATCCACTGCCTAGGATCGATGATTTATTTGATCAGTTATAGGGAAGAACAGTGTTTTCCAAGACAGATCTCTGATCAGGTTACCACCAATTAAGGATTAAAGAGGAGGACATACCAAAGACCGCTTTCCGAACGAGGTATGGACATTATGAATTCCTGGTTATGTCCTTTGGATTAACCAATGCCCCAACAGCTTTTATGGACATGATGAATAGGGTTTTCAAGGATTATTTGGATAAGTTTGTGTTGTGTTCATCGACGACATCCTAGTGTACTCTCAGTCAGAGACAGAACACGAGCAGCATCTGCGGCTGGTTCTACAGTGGTTGAGGGAGCATAAGCTATATGCTAAGTTCAGTAAGTGTAAACTCTGGTTACCGCAAGTTACATTTCTGGACCATATTGTCAGTAAGGAGGGGATTCTGGTTGACCCAAGTAAGATTGAGGCGGTCAGAGATTGGCCTAGACCGAGCAATGTACTTGAAGTGAGAAGCTTTTTGGGTTTAGCGGGGTATTATCGGTGGTTCGTTGAGGGATTCTCTAGGATAGCTACGCCTTTGAAAGAACTGACAAAGAAGAAGACAAGGTATGTCTGGACGGACAGATGTGAGAACAGTTTCAAGGAGTTGAAGCGGTGATTGATCACCGCGCCAGTGTTAAGTTTGCCGACGGATAATGAAAAGTTTGTGGTTTACTATGATGCATCCAGACAGGGTTTGGGGTGTGTGCTGATGCAAGCTGGTAAGGTGATAGCCTATCCATCAAGACAGTTAAAGAAGTATGAGCAGAGATATCCCATGCATGATTTGGAGTTGGTTGCGGTGGTGTTCGCACTTAAGATTTGGAGACATTATCTTTATGGTGAGAAGTGCGAGATATACAACGACCATAAGAGCCTGAAGTATTTCTTTACTCGAAAGGATCTAAATATGCGCCAGAGGCAGTGGTTGGAGTTGGTTAAGGATTACGATTGTGATATCCTATACCATCCTGGGAAGGTTAATGTAGTGGCTGATGCATTGAGTTGGAAAGGCCCAGGATAGCTGTTTAGTTCGAGACAGATATCTGATAAGCTAGATGAGGAGATGACTAGAGCTGGTATAGAGTTGGTGGTTGGTCAGTTGGCCAACATCACTCTTCAGTCTACATTCCTTGAGAGGATCAAGGAGGTGCAGGGGAAAGATTCCCAGTTGAGAGGTCACAGAGAGAATGTCTTAGTCGCAGCGACTAAGGACTTTTCTATTTCAAAGATGGGATTACTCAAGTACAAGGGTCGAATCTACGTTCTGATGGATTCTGATATCCGGCGGGAGATCTTAGATGAATCGCATACCACTCCCTATTCCTTGCACCCGGGTACAACGAAGATGTATCAGGATTTGAGAGCTTTGTACTGGTGGTCGGGCATGAAGAGGGATGTGGTGGATTATGTGGCCAAGTGCTTAACTTGCCAGCAGGTCAAGCCTGAGCATCAGAGGCCAGCGGGGTTGCTGCAGCCTCTGGGGATTCCAGAATGGAAGTGGGAAGATATCACTATGGACTTTGTAGTTGGTTTGCCGAGGACCGTGGGACAGCATGACTCGGTGTGGGTGATTTTGGATAGGTATACAAGGCCCGCCCACTTTTTGCCTATTAGGACAACTTATACTGTGGAGCAGTATGCTGAGTTATATGTGAAGGAGATTGTTCGACTTCATGGGGCCCCGAGGTCGATAGTATCCGACAGAGACCCCACCTTCACTTCCAAGTTTTGGGAGAGTTTGCAGAAGGCTATGGGCACGCAGTTACAGTTTAGTAACGCTTATCATCCTCAGATAGATGGACAGTCTGAGAGGACGATTCAGATATTGGAGGACATGTTGCGAGCATGTGTGCTAGATTTTGGGGGATCTTGGAATAAGTATCTTCCTTTGATCGAGTTCTCATACATCAACAGTTATCAGGCGACCATCGGAGTGGCTCCGTATGAGATGCTTTATGGAAGGAAGTGTAGATCACCTATTCATTGGGATGAGATAGGTGAAAGGAGATATCTAGGTCCAGAGATGGTTCAGAGGACCAATGAGGTGATTGAGAAGATTAGAGCACGAATGCTCGCCTCCCAGAGTTGTCAGAAGAGTTATTCAGACCTGAAACGCAGGGGTGTGGAATTTTAGGTTGGTGATCATGTATTTCTGAGGGTTTCGCCTTTGAGGGGTGTGAATCGGTTTGGTGTTCGGGGCAAGCTGAGCCCTAGGTTTGTTGGCCCCTTCGAGATTTTGGATCGGGTTGGAGAGGTATCTTATAGACTAGCGATGCCTCCAGCTCTATCAGGGGTTCATGATGTTTTCCATGTGCCCATGCTTCGGAAGTACGTGTCAAATTCGACGCACGTTCTAAGTTATGAGAACTAGGAGCTAGATCAGAATTTGTCCTATGAGGAGAAGCCAGTTCAGGTTCTTGACCAGAAAGATAAAGTCTTGCAGAGCAAGACTATCGCCTTGGTGAAAGTGCTATGGAGGAACAGCAAGGTTAAGGAGGTGACGTGGGAACTTGAAACAGAGATGAGGGAGCGGTATCCCGAATTGTTCAAGTAATTTCGAGGATGAAATTTCTATAACGAGGGGAGTAGTTGTAACTAAATTTTCTAATAAGGCTAAGGGCCTTGATTAGCGTGCCTGGAGGGCAATAAATGATTAATATGTTAATATATGAATTTATGTGAAAATATGATAGAGGTGCATGTTTAGTTGAGTTAAATATACATGTGGGCCCCGTTTGGATATTAGGGGTATGTCTGTGATATTAGCCTGTTGAGGGCGTAAATGTGATAAATATGATATGTATGTGATATATATTTGTGCAGCACGATCCAAGACAGTCCTGTGGAGCGGTTAGCCAGAAAGTCACAACGGGGTTGAGAATCCAACTCAGGGTGAGTCGATGGGTATTTTGGGTATTAGATGTATTATGGGGTTATCGGGTTTGAGGTTAGAATGTCTAGGAGGGAATACTGGGGAAATTTACCATTTTGATCTCGGGGATGTTTCGGTACCCCGAGCCTTGAGGTAACCCTATAGACTTAAGCTAAATAAAACAAAACTTAGAATTGTTTAGAACACTTAGAAACCGACTCCTTCTCTCTCTCTTGAAGTGGTCTTCTTTCTTTTCGAAGATTAAGGAAAATCTTGGTGAAGTTTGCTAGAAGCTAAGGGAATTCAGCTAGGAAATCTTGGAGCTTGAAGTCTAAGGCTTAAGGACCAAATTCAGAGACTAAGTTCAGCAAGGGTAAGCTTTAAATTACAAGGTTTAGCTTAAAGTTTCTCCTGGTTTTCTTAGAATATGCATGTAGTTGGGTGAAGGATTGATCTTGTTAGGTTTTGTTGCTTCGATTGTCTTAAGACTTCTGCCATTAATGTTTGGATTGTTAGGTTTATTTTTAAGGATGATTGGCTGGGTTTCAGAAGAGAAAATGGAGGATTTTTCTGGGTTCGAAGGGGCGGGCCGCGGCATTGTTCTTGCTGAGTTGTGGCCCTCCGAAGCATTTGGGTGGCCTGAAAGAAGGGTGGGCCGCATGCCCTGTTTTGGGTGTGCTCTCAGGTTTGGGGGCGGGCTGCGGCATGGCCCCATAGGGCCGCAGATCTTAGTGCCATTTTGTGTTTTTAAGTGTGTTTAAACTTGGGAACTCAAAGGTTAAGGCTCGGGATGGATTTTATCACCCGGATTGATAGAATTCAAGGTCCCGGAGATTAGAACTATGGCTCAAAGTTATTTAATGGATTAGAACTTGATGGATGAATATTGTTAATGTGTTGTGACTAGGGTTTCAGCGAGGCTCAAGTTAGAGGACTGTGCTCTGGATATCGGTGCTCGGAGAGCTCGGGACGCAGGTAAGAAAACCCCTGTTCCCATAGATCTTGTATGCAGGGCTGAGCCCAATATGTTTGAACTGTAGGGCGTAGCCCTTTGACTTAAGTTTGTTAATGTTCAGTATATGTTTATTATGCTATGAATGCGATTGTGTAAATGTTCGGCAAGAGCCGAGAACGGCGTAGGCCGAGAAAGGCAAAGGCTCGGGAAATGGCGTTGGGCACATTGAGTGCAAGGCCGAGTACGGGAAGGGGTCGGGAGCAGCGTTGAGCACGTGGAGTGCGAGTTGCCAGGGTGAGACCCTAACGGATACCTGGGCCTGGTAAAGCGCCTGGGACGGCTTGGCCGTATGTGTTTAGCCTATTGATGGCCTGTTTGTATGTTATGTGTTTGCTATGCACATGTTTATGCTTGTGAGGGTTTCCTTCCTGGGCTTCAGCTCACAGGTGCTCTGTGGTGCAGGTAAGGGCAAGGGAAAAGTCGACCAACCATGAGTATGGAGAGTGTGAAGCGGCGCGTACATGTTTGGCCTGCCTGGCTGCCATAGCTAGTGGTTTTGAGAGATGATTGTATTAAAACCTAGATTTTGTCGTCTAGTCGACTTGGTTTGTACTCATATGTTGTAAATATCTCTAAACTGTATTTTGGGATCCCAAGAGTCAAATACTTTATGATTTTCAGTAAATGGAATTATTTTCAAAGTTTATAACTCTGTTTATGATTTAATTACACTTTTGACTTTAAAATCTCGATTAGCGAGTTACATGCACATTCGAAACCCACTTAGTAACGGCTCTAAGGAAGTAGGGCGTTACAACCTTGGCCATTTAGTCTTTTGGATCTTCTTGGTTCTTACTCCATGCGTCTCTTCTTTTTTTTCCCCAAAAGAGAAAAGTTGAAAAAAAACTAACACAAACAAAACAAGTACATGATACAACTTAGCCTATTGTACTACTGTCTATTAGGTCCATCTATCTTTAAAAACTACCCTATTACAATTAAGTCCAACTCGAGTAAATGAGCCTTAACAATTGATTCTTCCATGGAGAAGGGCTGGGTTCATTATATCGTACCCACTACTAAGACCCCCTAACTTCCACTTGGACCCAAAAGATAAGAATTTGAACCCTTGCTTTATTAATTGTTATTCATTTAAATTAGATACAATCTAATAATGCAAAGAAAATGGGCCTTCACAAATGGGCTAACCCATAAGAGAGGAATTTAAAATTTACACTTTCAATTGAATCCAAAACTTTCTTAACACTTACTAAACAATGAAGCAATAATGAAAGCAAATAACATGTTTAAAAAAAACAACTAGTGAAAATATTCTAAACAAGCATATAATAAATTTTAACAACGTGTTCTTATATGCGTCTAATCGTTCACATCGGATCCATTATCATACTCAGGGTTGGTATCCTTCTTATAGCTTTAACCTTTGTCCATTGGGCTAGTTTCTAGAAATAACACAAGAAAAACAGTACAAACATTTTTGGAAAACAATGTGTATACTTACTTGGTAACAAGTAGGTCCTTTTTAGCTATCGTGTGTATTTCGTGGGAACGTTCAGGACCAATATAGCCGTGGTATCTGATACCACTTGTAGCGCCCTAATTTCTCATAGATTACCGAGAATACAGCGTTGGGTCGTAATCATAAATATTGCTCTTTTATTGAATAAAAAATTTAAAAAAAACTTGAAAATAAATACATGGCCATGGTTTTTTTTAAAATAACATAATTGTCCTTAACATAAAAATGAGCAATATTTAAATAAAACTTTTTAAAATAACATGTTTTAATAAAATAAAATAAAAATATTCCCGCTTGATCTTCCTCGACTATATGGTCCCCAAAAAATACATCACGAAGATCTTAGGTCCCACTCGCCACCGGCCTTTCTATCCTTAATTTCCTGAAATAACAACATCATAAGGAGTGAGCTTCTAAGCCCAGTAAAGAAAATACAAACAAGGGTTAGTCATATAATCAAACATAACATAAATTCACAAAAGTCATACCAACACAAACCTCTAGATCATATCATAACTTAAGCCATAATTCTAAATCATAATCTATAAATCATAGGTCATAATCTAAGTCACAAGTCATAGGTCATAGATCATACATCATAGGTCATAAATCATAATCATAACTATAGGTCATAGGTCATAAATCATAATCATAATTGTAACTATGGGTCATAATAACAAGTCATATATAATAAAAAGATAAGTGTTTATACAATGGTGGCAATTAAGCCCCAGAAAAAAGTCAGTCATACACCGGACATAGTCCGTCATACATCATTGGACACCTTAGGTCCAGACACACTTACCCCTTTATTGTACTTGAAATGTTAGATCATACAAACATAAACCATATCATAACTAGATCTTAATACTAAACTACCTAATTTTCCTTACCAAAAATCGGAATATTGGAGACAAGAGCGGGATTGGAACTGCTAAAACCAAACATAGAAAAATGGTGAGTTTCTAAAGAAAAGAGATGAAAGAAACTAAACCATTAAAGAAGAAACTTACTAAGAAGAACCTTAAATTAAAGAACTCAAACACCTTGGATAAACTAGAATCGTTCTACACCTCGATATCGAAATCACACTATATCTCACTACCCAAGTGTTTACAAAGCTTAAGATGGTAAAGCTTTTATCCCAAAACCCTAATGTTTCTCTCACGAATAATCTAAGCAGCTTGGAGGCTCTGAACTGTGCTTGAAGAATGAATAAAATGGCAGAGTGAAGGGTCCTATTTATAGAGTTTGAGGAGTGAAACTATCCTATTAAAAAAAAATACTAAATCCTTAAATAAATATAATTATGACAAGTGTCATGCTCTTAATGGTTCTGGAAGGTTCTAGAGTTTGTAGATCTTTCTTTTATTTAAACTTAATTAATTTCATTCTAACTATAATCCAAATTTAAATTTAAATAAAATAGAATCCTAAATTCTGTAGAAAATATCTCTAAATTATCTTATTAATATTTTTATTAAATAATTGAGCAATAATCTAACATAAAAAAATATCCTAACCTCTAACTTCTTAAATCTCGTAACTCTAAACTCACATGTAGTAAAATCAACATAACTAGAGCTGTAGGATTCCGATTTAGACCATCTTTATACCGTTAGCAAGATAATTCAATTATATACAACTTCTAGAAATACTAATTTTCGAAATTCATAATATAACTAGGTCAAAAATAGGTTGAAAGTTACAGTACCCTAAAGTTACAAAAAATCTATTTAATTATCTAAATAACAACCTAATCCACAAATATCTTAACTAACCATAAAATAACAAACTCTAATTCCCTAGGCTGATTTCGAATTTACTAAGCCCAAAATCTTATTGGGCTTTTGGGCTTTATGTAGGCTCGATCCATAACACTTTTTAATAATATCATAATTAATTTATTCTTATGTAATCACCCCCTTTTCACAAACAAGGCTACTAATATCATAAACCTATACTATACTATAATAATAATAACTACTAAAAAATCAAACCTTATGTTATAATTAATATTTCTAAACTATAGGTTAAACTTATAAAATCCTTAACTATTGCTATGAGTATCCAACTAAATCTCGACTTGAACCAATATCCGCTAAACCTAACATACTATAAGCTATTACTACCTACTACTACTACTATCTAAGTAAGTAAAATTTTGGGACGTTACACAACTCATGAACAAGCTTTAGACTTTCGAGTCTATCATGGGTGGACTGAGTAAGAGAGGAGAAAATAAGGCTATTGGTGTTTTTGCTGATCCAGCTAGGGCTGCAGCTAACCTAGCTTCATCTTCGAAAGCTAGAAACAAGAAGAAGGGTGGACATAACACCAACCCCAAGCCTGCAAAGGCTGCAAAGACAAGTGCACAACCAATTGTAGAAATGCCTAAGGTGAAGAATAATAAAGGTAAAGGTAAATGCTTTCACTGTAATGAGAAGGGGCATTGGAAACAAGATTTCCCCAAGTTTCTAGCAGCGAAAAACAAAGGTAATGATTATAGTTCATTTATCTTAGAAACATGTGTTTTAGAGAATCATAAATCTATTTGGATTATCGATTCTGGATCTACTAACCGTGTTTGTAATTCTTTATAGTGTCTTGAATCGTGGGAGGAGGTGGATGAAGGGGGCTTAAATCTTTGAGTTGGGAACAGAGCGTTCATTACGGTCCAAGTTAGAGGAAGAGCTCGCCTGATGTTTAGAAATAAATATTTAATTTTAAATGATGTATTTTTTTATTGTGGATTTTAGTAGAAATTTAATTTAATTTTTGATATTGCAATCTATACAATTTGTTATGACTTTTACAAGTTTGAATATATCTATTTCTTTCAATGGATCACAATTTTGTATTGCATGTTTGGAAAACGGGCTTTATATTCTGCGACCTGATGATCCCCTTGCATTTAATAATGAATTATTCAAAGTAGCTAAACCTAGGACCGATAAACGTCAAAAGACTGATAATGATAACATGACGTATTTATGGCATTTGAGACTAGTTCATATTTGCTATGCTAGAATTCAAAGACTTACAAAGGACGAGCCTTTGAGGGAAGTCACCTTAGGTGAATTACCTGTCTATGAATCATGTCTAGAAGGACACCTGACCAAGTGTCCATTCTCTGCAAAGGGTGATAGGGCCAAAGAACCATTTGGAATAGTACATTCAGATGTTTGTGGAGCTCTGAATGTGAAAGCGAGGGATGGTTTTGAGTACTTTGTCACTTTCATTGACGATTACTCTAGATACTCATGTCTTTACCTAAAGCATAGGAAATCATAAATATTTTCAAAGTTTTAGGAACTCCTAGCTATGGCTTAGAACCAATTAGGTAAGTCGTTATAGATCTTGCGATCTGATAGGGGTGGAGAATATTTGGATATGCAGTTCCAAGATCATTTAACTAAACTTCAGATTTTATCTTAATTTACTGCCTAGGGTACTGGCAACAAAATGGTGTAGTAAAATGCCAGAATAGAACTTTATTGAAAATGGTTAGATGCAAGCTTAGTTACTCAACTCTGCCAACTTTATTCTGGGGACATGAAATTGAAACTGTGAATGACATTCTAAATGTTGTGTCGTACAAATCAATCCTAAAAACAACTTTAGTGTAGGGATTTACTTGTATATGATATTATTTATTGTAATGTAAATCATATATTAAATAAATTAATATAAGAAAACCTAGAACATGTTTCTATAATTAAATTAAACAAAGATAATGATAGGAACACTTACATTATATGCAGCGGAATGAATAAGTCTTTCATTCAGTTTCTCTAACTCTTGTATCCTTTTTGTTGCAGGGTATCACCAAGAAACTGAACCGATCTTCAAATTTCTTCACAGTCATCCACAGTATCCTTAGAAATCACCTAGACTAGAATGGGAAATTCTCAACCCATGAGATAGATACAGAGAGAAGAATAGAAGAGAAGAGAATATAAAGCTTAGAAAATGACTTTTGTTGTAGAGAGAGTCTAAAACCCTAAAGTATCAAAACTAGATATTCTGTTCACTTCATTTCAACTCTCACTTAGCATTTATTTTATTGGCTCAATTAGGTCACCTATTTAATTAAAAAACAAATAAAATAATAGGTAATTACAGCCCCTAGGTCGAAATTCTCATGGGATATAGGCTCATGAAATTTCCCTTTTAATTATAAGCCTGTCGGACTTAAATTCAAGGCCTGTATTATTTTCTATTGATTAATCAATTAAATAATTATTTAAATCCTTTATGAAATTAGTTATTTATAATGTGAACCTTGATTTAAACTTATTTATTAATTTGGACACCATTTTGTCTTAATTAATAAATCTGCCCTAAAATCTCTTTTCTTCTCCAAATTGCGTAACTCTGTGAGATTATCCAAAATTGACCTAAAATTTAATAATTCTAATGGATAATTAAATCAATTAATTGAGACTATCTATATGATTTTATCCAAGGTACTATGGGGACCATGGGCCCATGAAATCAAGCACCAATAAGTTATCATAAATTTAACAAATAAATTTACTAACTTATTAATTCCTCGTGACTCCACTAAAGAATCAGAATTGCACTCTTGAATTCATAGAACGCTCTATAAGCAATATATATACGTTATTAGTTATCCATTGTTACAACCATAATTATCACTCAATCCTCTATAGATGGTCTATAATGAGATGGGACTAAAACACCGTTTTACCCTTCATTGTATTTTATCCTTAAAACACTTAGTTCATTGTAAATGATATTTCAGTAAACTAATATTAATTACTTAAATGAGATCTCTATCATTTAGCACCTCAAACTAAACTAAAAGGAAACCATCATTTTACTTCTTAATCAGATGCTACAGATGTTCATGTCTATGATTAAAACTCCCACTCAATTTCCCAAGATGTAAGTATGGGCTAGTCCGTAGGGTAAGCTGGTAACGAACAAATCATAGAACTCAAATAATACAATCAGTTAGAATACTAACCACTCAGAATTGAGATTGAATTTACCTGTGGTCAACTATATGATATGACTAGAATATATAATAACAGTATGTGTTCTTATCTTATCTACTGTCAATATTGGTCCATTCCGGTGTAACAAATACATTTGATCTAATCTACTTTGCTAATGTTCTGGAAACAACATAACACTACAACGTGTAAGTAGATCATATTGTAGATTGGCAAGTCAGTGTAAATCCTGTGCACCGACTAATCTTAAGACTGACTTATTTTTTAACATATAATCATATTTAAATTCCACTGTGATTACGTCACTATAAATATGATTAGCTATATGCTCGGGATTTAATAGAAGTTTATATTAAACAAATAATCATGAAAATAAAACATGTGAGCAAAGTGATTGACCAAGTCAAAATCATTTCTATTCTTTTATTGATAATAAAATGAGATTACAAAGAAATTGAGTTTTAATTAGAGCATAAAACCCCAACATTTAGAACACTGGAATGGTCATGAACCTAGTTTACACCATTATAGAATATCGGGGTGTCCAACCCACGTCCTGAGGAAAAAGGAAAGAATGCTAGAACCACGAATTGAAGTTTCCATGTTTTTTGCCTATTCTAAAGGAACTCAGGGTGAAATTTGCTAAAGTCATTCAGAAAAGAAAGTGTTTACTTCAACGAATGTTATTTTTCTTGAAAATGACTATGGTC
The DNA here is from genome assembly GCF_963169125.1 of Humulus lupulus. Classification (NCBI taxonomy): domain Eukaryota; kingdom Viridiplantae; phylum Streptophyta; class Magnoliopsida; order Rosales; family Cannabaceae; genus Humulus; species Humulus lupulus. The sequence goes on from NC_084793.1 coordinate 250,042,430, forward strand.
AATGCTTCAAACCATGCAACAAAGTAGTTTAAGAGGAGATGGTTGAAAAATCGACTCCAACCAATGTTCCATCATCATCAACGCAAGTTGATGATTAAATTCCCACTCTTCATGTCCAATCGACGCAAGTCGATTTAAATGAAGGGTCCACAAACATCTGAATGAACAAGTCCAAGTGGTTCTTTGGCCCTATCACCCTTTGCAGAGAATGGATGCTTGGTCAGTTTACCTTCTAGAATAGATTCACAGACAAGTAATTCACCTAAGGTGAGTTCCCTTAAAGGCCCGTCATTTGTAAATTTTTGAATCCTATCATAGCCAATGTGACCTAGTCTCAAATTCCATAAATACGTCATGTTATCATTATCAATCGTTTGATGTTTATTGGTCCTAGGTTTAGCTACTTTGAATAATTCATTATTTAGTGTGAGGGGTTGATTAGGTCAGAGAATATAAAGCCCATCTTCCAAACATGCAATACACAATTGTGATCCATTGAAAGTAATAGATATATTAGAACTTGTAAAAGTTATAACAAATCACTTTAATTGCAACATGGAAACTGAAATTAAATTTCTACTAAAATCCAGAATAAAAAATATATCTTTCAAAATTAAATATTTATTTATGAACTTCAGGCGAGCTCTTCCTCTAGCTTGGACCGCAACGAACGCTCCATTCCCAACTCTAAGCTTTAAGCCTTCTTTGTCTACTTCCTCCCACTATTCAAGAAGTTGTAAAGAGTTACAAACATGGTTAGTAGAACCATAATCAATAATCCAAAAAGATTTATCATTCTCTAAAACACATGTTTCTAAGATAAATGAACTATAATCATTACCTTTGTTTTTCGCTGCTAGAAACTTGGGCCAATCCTGTTTCCAATGCACTTTCTCATTGCACTAAAAGCACTTACCTTTACCTTTCTTGTTCTTATTTTTCTTCCCCTCAGGCATTTGTGCACTTGGTTGTGCACTCGTCTTTGCAGCCTTTGTAGGCCTGGGGTTGGTGTTTTGCCCACCTTTCTTCTTGTTTCAAGCTTCCGAAGATGAAGCTAGGTTAGCTTTAGCCTTAGCTGGATCAACAACAGTATTAGTCTTCTTTTCTCCCCCCTTACTTGGTACATCCATGATAGATTCGAAAGTGTGAAGCTCATTCATGAGCTGCGTCAGTGTAATGACCCAACTACTCTAGACTTTTGGACCATTAATGAAAACTATACATAAACACTAATCTTTATCAAAACTTACAAGTGAAAAGATCACAACTTTATTAAAAACTTGTAAAAACAAATGTTAGACTTACATAAAGTTTAAGTTAGGATATGGGATCCCATTTTTTTAAAACCAAAACATGACATAATGATAATTTAAAAAGAGATTACATAATAAAATGCGGAAAAATACATATAAAAACCATAAGAACAAAAACTACATCCTCGAATCAAAACTCTCGGCTCTTTGAATCCATTCCGCCTCAATACACATTCCCCAAGCTTCCAAGAATCTTTCCCGCCTCTAAGACTATTTTCCTGCACATATAAACATAAAGGAGTGAGCCTAATGCCCAGCAAGGAAAATCTAACACATAACCATACACATAAAATTCATAAGGTAACATAAAACATACTATAACACTTATGTCACATACATACTATAATGGCCATTATTACTTAGGGTCCCATAAACTAAGCAAGTCATATGCCCATTAGATTATTGGGGTCTTGCTAGCTAAGCAAGTCATATGCCCATAATCTATTTGGGGCTTGTTAATCATATAGGTCATATGCCCAAGTACAACCATACTTAACATAACATATTACATAACATAAAATCATAAGATAACATATAAAATCATATAACACATAAATCCTATCCTATTTTCCTTACCAAAATACCGAGATATGAGGACAGAGTTGGGACTTTGGAACACTCCTAAAAACCATTTATAACAGGGTGAGTAAATTGAAGAAAAGGGATGAAAAGAATGGAAGGACTATACCATTGAGAATATACTTACCAAAAACTTATGTGCAAGTTCTTAGATTTCCTAACCAAAATAAAGAATAATAAAATAATATCAATTGAACTAGAGTGTGGAAATACCTTGAAGACTTATAAGAACAATCTAAACCTTGAACCGAAATGCCACAAAACCTTACTTCCCAAGTGTTTGATAAGCTTATGATGATCAAGCTTATAATTCCCAACCCAAGTGTTTACACTCTCACACTCACCTAGCAACTTGCAACCTCTGAACTTAGAGTAATAGATGAATAATGGCTGGGTACTAGGTCCTATTTATAGAGTTTAGGAATGAAAAGATCTTCATTTAACTTGAATAAAAGTAATGGCTTTTTAAGTGAAAATAATTTGAATTATCCTTCAGCAGAGGCTGAAGACTCGTTCAAAAAGATGCTGGACTTATCAAGAGGTTGAAGGTTTGAATGGAAAACGATTTCAAAAAATTTTAAATTATGCTGAGAGGGGCGATATATCGCCCCCTGTAGGCAATATATCGCCTGGGCTAGTATGCCCGAGGCAATCGTGCATCGTTTCGGGTTTTTCGTATCTTCGTGCTGCGATATATCGCCCCCTATAGCTGCGATATATCGGCATACACTAATTATTTAAACACGAAATTACACATTTTTAGCTTAATTTGAATTGAGTAAACAGCCTTGACTAAGCCCTTTAACGTTTTCAAAGCTGCTGACTGACCTTAGAGTATTCAAATTTTAACCTTAATAAATTTAATCCTCAAAATATTTAATCATTAATAAACCCATACATAACATGTGCTATTATCCTATTGGTTCTTATTTAAACCTTATAGTATACTAAATATTATCCTCAATAACAATCATATTAATCAAACCTTAGGTTAAAAATTAATATTCCTAAACTATAGGTTAAACTTAGAAAATCTACAAGTACTACTACGAGTGTCCAAATAAATCCCAGTCTGAACCATAAATCCACAGTCATCAAGATAATACTATTATTACTATTATACTACTATCTAACTTAGCTAAGTAAAGTTCTTGGACTCTACAGTCAGACCATAGTTAAGTTTGTTCGTCACATCGTTGGTGATGAGCGCCAAGAAAGCTGGAGATAGACTATTGAGGATTAAACTGACTTGGGCCTCCTCATCTACTATTGCTCCGTGCAATTCAACTTCCTAAATGTAGTGTGTCATTTTGATAAGGTGATCATGAACATATTGAGACGGTGCCATTCGAGAATTGGTATACTTCTTGGTGGCCTTAAAACGAGTTCGCACTGATTTTTCCCTAAACATGTCTTGGAGCTGATCCATGATTTCGTAGGTCGTCTTAACATTCTCTGTAAAGAACTCCCTAAACTAATACTTAATAAAACAGTCACATAACATTGTTTCATAAAAGAAAACCACTTATTATAAAGGTCTCAGTGGGGACTTGTTTAAAACAATGCAAGTTGGGCCCATTAGTTTTAAAAAGAAAACATGAGTTTTTATGCAAAGTTCAATAGAAAACAAATCCAATAATTAAGTCCCACTGATAATTTAGAAAAGTCTCTTAAAACATAACATAATTAAAATGGCGTCCTAAAGTGATCGTTTTTTCGTCCATAGGATGCCCCACGCCATACACCCTACGACGATAGAACTCCTCACGTCACCACGCGTGCCACAGAGAAATCCTATTTGCTACCTGGAAGGGAAAGTAAGGGGTGAGCTAAAAGCCCAGTAAGGAAGTACAAACAATAAGCAAGTAAGGATACAACAAATACAAACACTATCGTTCATCTTAAACATCATGGCATCATCATATCATAACATTATCGTAACATAAACCTCATAGCATATCATAACATTATCGTAACAAAACATCATAGCATATCATAACATTATCGTAACATAACATCATATCACATTCATACAAAAGTCCTTGTGAACATGGCCCGCTAACTTGTCCATGTCACCCTTTGAGGTAAACAAGAGTCTCTAGTCCTTGAATAACCTCGGCACGTCCGCCCTAGGAGTTACGTCTTTATATCCTTAGTAACTCGGGTTACGTCTTTATATCCTTAGCAACCCATTTGATGTGTCACGTTCATCACGCTAACATCCATTCATAAACATAGGAGTTACGTCTTTATATCCTTAGTAACTCGGGTTACATCTTTATATCCTTAGCAACCCATTTGATGTGTCGCGTTCATCACGCTAACATCCATTCATAAACATATCATATTCATACAAGTCACATATCATCACATTATGGCATTCATAATTCATAACGATTCATTCATACAACAGTCTTACCATTCATAGCATGAAATCATAAATTCTATCTAACTTCCTTACCTCAGGTCCGAGCTAAGAAATTTCACAACCTCTCAACGAGCCTATACCATAACCAAAACAACATTTCTTAGGTTCATAAAATTACTATTTTGCCCTTTCATACAACTCATTTGTGCATGGGCCATGCACACATAATAAGAGTTACACATAACATGCAATTATGCTTAACTACACATTGAGCCATAAAAGAATAATGCTCATTTTACATATTTTACATGCATGATCTTTTTATAAAATCCACATGGTTGAATAATAGACATAATTTTGGACGTAAAAGTGGATTTGCATGTAACATGCATACGTGGGAACATTGCGTAATTGTGACGTTTTAAAAACGGTAATTCTACATGTCTTACTTTTATCGTTTTAAAATTAATAGACTTATAACATGCTTTATTTTTCTTAAAATTTCTAGGTTGATTAAATCTCTCAAAATATTATTTTATAAAATAATTTTATTTAGCTTAAAAAAAATAAAATATGTGACAATTTCATTTATTATTCTCAAATTACAAAGAATTGACAAAAAGCTTGGAATTTATTTAAAATACCTATGATTACTATGTTTCTTTAGAAAATCAATTTTAATATTGGTTAATTGTATTACATATATGATGTGAGAAAAATATATTTTTAAGGGTGGGAAAATATATTTTATTTAAATTATTTAAGACTTAGTTTTATGTAACATAAACTCATATGTGACAATTAAATAATCATTTTTAACTTTTTAAACCAAACTTTCAGCCACTATTTAATTTCTTTGAAAATCACAATAAATTGATTCTAAATATTTTTCTCAATAAAAAATAAAGAAAAATCATAACTTATCAAAATATGCATTCATACCATATTAAAATACCACTTTTAATATTACCATAATTTAGGGTATTAATTTTATTTCAAATACTCATCAAATTCATTTTATTGAAACACTACACATTTTTTTTACAAAAATTCCAGCAACCATTTTTATCTTTAAAAAATCACCATATTCAATTTAAAACCTCGTATTTTTCTAAAAATACAATAAAAATTCTGTATGTATTTATTTGAGTAAAATATCATTTTATTGTGACTTAAAATACCATTTTTAATTTCATAAAATTAACATAACATTATGGACATTACTTATGCATGCAAATGATTTTTCTATCAAACTTTTACCCAATTATTTACAAAATATAGCAAGCTTAATTTCTCATGAAATTCATCTTTTATCTCAAAATTTCACATAAAACATACATGTCCAAAATCTCACCATGCTCTTATTATTGAATAATTCTAAGAGTATTACTAACACATATTCACATGAAATCTTATAAAACCCCTTTTTCTATTCCATTGAATCTACACATGAAATCCAACAAAACACTAACAATCACAATAACATACATTAATTCATAAACACCATATTCACATATGCCTTTATATTAAACCTAACATGTTTCTATCATTTTTCATGCATCTTATAATTTATTCTTCCACAATATCATATACATCCTATCAAAATTTCATGGATCCAAATATCAAGATTGCCAATTATCATTTTACCCAAATTACATAGGTCCTAAAACATGGATCTAATATATTGAAAATCATAAAACATCAAACAAAATATAAGATGATCCTTAGGTATGCCTAGGCCGAAATCCCCATATTGCATTCATAAATTACCACTAATCATTATACATAGAAAATCAACATCAAAATCCTTTTATACATCAAACCATAATACCCTTCATGCAAATCAAACAACTCATTATCAACTAGATATCAAGAACACAAAGTATCCATTTTTCCTACCCAAAACATAAATCCCCTTTAACCATAATCCCTTTAATAATCTATTCATCAAAACCAAAAATCACAAAATTTAGGGAGGGATTTCAATACCTCTTCTTGATAGAAAATCAAGAATCCAATCCAATCAAGAATCCAATAACCTCCTTGCTCAAACCCTAGGGGTTGTATATTTTGAATAGTCAAGATGGAGAAGAAGATGAACAAAGTTAGAGACAACCCAAAATACTAGATTAATCAAAAGGAAAAACAACCAAAAACCTTACCCTAGCTTGAACCCTTTCTTCTTCTTCTTCCTCTCTCTCTAGAAAAAAAAATGGCAGCCCTTCCCCTTCTCTCTCTCTAGCTCGCCACTCTCTCTCTCTCTCTATTCTCTCTCTAGGTCACGGCACAAGCTTGCAAAATGGCCTCTCTTCCTTCTTTTCTTTCCTTTTAATCATAATTCCCTCATAAAGCCTCACCAAAATAAATGGTAAGTTCCCTAATCCACTCATCTAATTCAGCCTACAAATCCTTTATAATAAAGAGTATTTTAATTGAATAAAATGTCAAAATTCTCTTACCCATAATAGCTATCTTCTTCCAATTTAAGTTTATTTACCTTAGAAAAATAATGGAAAAATATCAATCCCTTTCCCACAACACTACACGTCCACGCTACTTGCCCTTTCCTTTATTTTATTTATTTTTCTATCAATTAAATAAAACTACTCAATAATATCAAATAAATGGCAATTATAAAATGTGTAGAAAATCCACACATGTGCATCTTATTACCATATACTTGCACACACTAAATCACTAGGGTGCATCACTATCTACCATGCACCTTAGTGCATTCAACAAAATCTCACATAATCACATCAATTGTTACACTTATTTAAAATGTAACACTAATAGTAAAATAAACATGTTACCCAATTATTCACTTATTAAAATAAATAACCAAACAAACAATTAACAAATTTAAATTCAAAAAGATTATACCAAACAATTCTAACTATTAAATAGAATAACAAACAATCAAATAAAACAAACAACAACTAAATAAAATAAACAACATTTAAATAAAACAAATCATCACACTTAACATTTAAATAAAATAAATCACAAAATTTAAATAATCTAAAAAAAAAATTTGGTGCACTACATTCTCCATCTTTCTCTTGAGAGTTTCGACCATACTAGTCAACATGTAGTATCATGCCTTTTTGTTAGCCACCTACCAACGCACGTATTTGTCTCTAACAGTCTTGGTAGCTCCTTCAGTTGGAAATTGTGGGGATTCTTCAGTTATGACGAACTTGGAGTTGTCACCAATCAACATTATGTTGATATTCTGCTTCCACTTATGGAAGTTTTCTCAAGTGAGTTTCTCCATTGAAAGTTTAGAAAGGATGGGATTAGACACACTCATAATAATACTACATATCATCAATAAAAATAGAAATCAATCCCATTTGCTCAATGAAACTTCTATTCACTCAAATTTCAAGAAATAGTACAACATATACCACCAAATATGTAAGATATGGAAAAATACCAAAAATAATCATATCTCTATTTCTTTAGAGTTTTAACTAATCTATGATATTCATGTCTCGGTTGGCGAGAGTAAAAAAAAATCATTAGTTAAATAGAGTTGTAAACTCATTTAATAATGGACACCATTATTAACAACCTACTATTCGATTAAAATAAGAAAACAAAGTTTCTTATTTTATGAGCTAGACCCACAGTTTCGATAATCATAGATTTAGTCCTAGCAGTCACCGTAGGGGTGAGTCTATTAGAATTTGACCTATAATTATCTATCTTTCGAAGTCGAACCTTGTCAAAATAACTAATGAACACCTTTCGAATTGAAGCGTCTCGAGGCCCCATTAAGCTATCGACCTAGTTAAACCAACGGTGGAGATCGAATATAATTCTTAAAATATGCTCATTATTTAATTAAAAAAATATTTTTATTACTAATTTTTTAAAATTAAAGATTATGGTCTCCAAAAAAGTGTAAATTGAAAATTTTAAAAACCAAAGTCCGATAATTTTCTATTAATTCTAAAGTGTCACATTGAAACAAATTCAATTAAATTAGAATTAATTTGTTGCTAATCAATATTTAGGTTCAACTATTATAATGAACCTATACAATTAAGTCAAACTCAGGGAAATTGTCCCTAACAATTGGGCTTGTATGGAAGAGGATTGTGTCCATTATGTCGTTCCCACTACTAGGACCCCCAAACTTCCATACAAGGTCCAAAAGACAAGAATTTAAACATTCGTTTTATTAATTGTTATTAATTTATTAGACCCACTATAGTCATGCAAAGCAAATGAGCCTTCACAAGTGGAATCGCCCACAAGAGAGGAATTAATCTTTACATTTTCTAATCGGCCCAAATAAAACCTATCATTTTATGAATGTTTTATTTAGCAAAATACCATATATTATGCAAACATATGGGTCACTATATGCATCTAAGCCCAATTGCAAAAATACCACATATAGTGTAGACAGACATGTTATAATTGGATGGTCCTAATTATGTTACTATATGAGCAAAGTTTATAAATTTATGCAAAAAAATACCACAATTTATTTCATTTTCAAAAATACCACAATTAATTTTGTAGAATTTATCCAAAATTTGAATTAATTAAATTTTTGCAAAAAAATAAATAAGCCAATTTAAATGAAATTTATCAACAATTAACAAAAGTTGTTTTAAATTTCATTTATCAACAATCTACTTAGCTTCGATAATTTTAAAAAATATTAATTTATTTTAAATAAGATTTATCAACAACTAACCTAAAGTTAGTTTATATCCCATTTATTAATAATTACAAAATTAATATTTTATTAATTGGTTTGCAAAATGTGATATTTTAAAATTTAACCAATTTTAAATTTTAAAACAAATATCATTAACTGTTTTTCAAAAAATATCTTGTGTTGTTACAACTATCCGCAAATATCTTAACCATTTATTAAAAAAATAAAATATTAATAGTTATAACAAACCTAAAATATCTTAAACAGTTAAACAAATTCAAATATCCATAAAAATATATAGTCAAAAAAATTTCAAATTCAAATAATTTAAATATTAAAATCAATAGAATAATCACATATTAATATTTTCAAATAAAAGATATCATAAATAACAAGTATTTAAAAAAATATCTTAATATTTGATAACTTAATTTTAATATTTAATATATTAAAATATTTAAAATTAATTAGTTAACCTATTTTTAATATTGAATTTGAAACTTTGTTGAAAATATCCAATTTTTAAATAACAAACAACAAAAATATCTTATTTAAAAAAAATTAAATGATAAAATAATTCTGATATTTTTTGGTTTGTTATAAAAAATAATTTTATATTTTATTATCTTTAATTTTAATAAAAAAAAATAAAAAATAAAAAATAAATGTGATGAACAATACCCGTAACAGGTACTGTTCACCACGACTACTGGAGAGATGCGCGTGCACAAGGGGAGTTGTTTGCCGAGGGACGCGCGCGCCAGGTGAGGCATAAGCCAAGTGACGCGCGTGGATGCGTGGGGTGGCTGCAAGGTCATGCATGTGCGAGGAAGAACGACGAGCGCAGATGCGCTCGCAGGTGGTCTTTGTAGCCCAAAAAGTTTCCAAAAAATCTTTTTTGTGGAATTTTTTAACCCAAAAATATTTTCTAAATAGATTTTACAATGTTTTATACCAAATAAGACATTTGTAAAAATTAATTGCAAAGAAAACACAACAAACTAACCCAAATTTTCTAATAACCACATAAAAATTCAATATGCTTTATAAAAAACATGAAATCCATCCAATTACTTCAACACATCAAATAATTCAATTTTACCATGTTCATGCATGGAAATAAAAATTACCAAAGGCACTGAGGCCAATTGTAGGGAATTACTTATACATGATCTTATTTATTGCCATCTATATCATATATTAAACAAATTAATATAAGAAAACCTAGAACATGTTTCTATAATTGAATTAAACATAGATAATAATAAGAACACTTACATTATATGTAGTGGAATGAATAAGTCCATCCTTCAGTTTCTCTAACCCTTGTATCCTTTCTGTCACAAGTTATCACCAACAAACTGAACCGATCTTCAAATTTCTTCACACTCTTCCACAATATCCTTAGAATCACCTAGACTAGAATGAGCAATTCTCAACCCATGAGATAGATACAGAGAAAAGAAGAGAGGGGAATATAGAGGCTTAGAAAATGACTTTTGTTGTAGAGAGAGTCTAAAACCCTAAAGTATCAAAACTAGATGTTCTGTTCACTTCTTTTCAACTCTCACTTAGCATTCATTTTATAGGCTCAATTAGGTCACTTATCTAATTAAAAAATTAATAAAATAATAGGTAATTACAGCCCCTATGTCGAGATTCTAATGGGCTATAGGCCCGTGAAATTTCCCCTTTAATTATAGGCCCATTGGACTTAAATTCAAAGGCCCATATTATTTTCTATTGATTAATTAATTAAATAATTATTTAAATCCTTTATGAAATTAATTATTTATAATTTGAACCTTGATTTAAACTTATTTATTAATTTAGACACAATTTTGTCTTAATTAATATATCTGCCCTAAATCTATTTTCTTCTCTAAATTGCATAACTCTATAAAATTATCTAAAATTTAACTAGTCAACTTCGATAATTCTAATTGATAATTAAATCAATTAGTTGAGACTATCTATATGATTTTATCCAAGGTATTGTGGGGACCATGGACCTATGAAATCAAGCTTTAATAAGTTATCATAACTTTACTAACTTATTAATTCCTCATGACTCCATTAAAGACTCATAATTGCACTCTTGAATTCATAGAACACTCTATAAGAACTATAGATACGTTATTAGTTATCCATTGCTACAACCACAATTATCACTCAATCCTCTATAGATGGTCTACAATGAGATGGGACTAAAATATCGTCTTACCCCTCATTGTATTTTATCCTTATAAAACTTAGTTCATTGTAAATGATATTTTAATATTGAAATGAGATCTCTATCATTTAGCACCTCAAACTAAACTAAAAGGAAACCATCGTTTTACTTCTTCATCAGATGCTACGGATGTTCATATCTATGATTAAAACTCCCACTCAATTATACTACCGAGTTCCCAAGATGTAAGTAGGGGCTAGTCCGAAGGGTAAGCTAGTAACGAACAAGTCATAGTACTCAAATAATAGAATCAATTAGAATACTAACCACTCAGAATTAAGATTGAATTTACCTATGGTCAACTATATGATATGACTAGAATAGATAATAACAATATGTGTTCTTATCTTATCTACTGTCAATATTGGTCCAGTCTGGTGTAAAAAATACATCCGATCTTATCTACTTTGCTAATGTTCTGGAAAAAACATAACACTACAATGTGTAAGTAGATCATATTATAGATTGGCAAGTCAGTGTAAATCTTGTGCACTAACTAATCTTAAGACTAACTTATTTTTGAACATATAATCATATTTAAATTCCACTGTGATTACGTCACTATAAATATGATTAGCTATATGCTCGGAATTTAATAGAACTTTATATTAAACAAATAATCATGAAAATAAAACATGTGAGCAAAGTGATTGACCAAGTCAAAATGATTTCTATTCTTTTATTGATAATAAAATGAGATTACAAAGAAATTGAGTTTTAATTAGGGCATAAAACCGCAACATTTAGAATGCTGGAATGGTCGTGAACCTAGTTTACGCCATTATAGAATATCGGGGTGTCCAACCCACGTCCTAAGGAAAAAGGAAAGAATGCTAGAACCACGAATTGAAGTTTGCATGTTTGTAGGCTATTATAAAGGAACTCAGGGTGAACTTTTCTAAAGTCATTCAGAAAAGAAAATATTTACTTCAACGACTGCTATTTTTCTGGAAAATGACTATGTTCAAAACTTCAAACCACACAAAAAAGTAGTTTTAGAGAAGATGATTGAAGAATTGACTCCAACCAATGTTCCATCATCATCAACACTGTAACGCCCCACATTTAGGGCACCGAGTAAACCCTAGTTTGGGTATTTTAATTCCATGTATTATGTATTATTTCATGGGAACATTTTATGTTACAAGAAGTCCATGATGTTTGAATGCTAGCCATATTGTGATAAGTGAGGTTTTTTTAGAAACCGAGACCTTTGGTCGTGGATCGAGTCAAAATCCCTAATCGGGTAAAAATCTCAGATAAAATATTCTTGATGGAATAATTATGGCAAAACTAAGTTTGAGCATAAAATTAAAAAAAATAATAACTATAGGTTATTTTAATAATAAAATATGATAAGTTTGGTGATGTCACATTTTATTTAAATTGATTTTTATCACTAAGAAAAATTAATCAAAACTATACACTATGCTAAATGCCTTTTTGACCTTATGTTCAAGCTTATTTGAGGATTAATAAAATTTAAATTAAGGGCAATTTGAGGCATGTGTGGCTGGTTATGTAGAGTGCTTGAGTGAGAAAATCTTGCCCAATAGAATTTCAAGAAAATAGCCATCATTATTTTCTCATGTTATCCTTTTTTTTATGGAAAATAAAACTAAGCTAATTTCAACACTCAATCTCACCATCCAAGACCCCAACCGTACCCCTTCCTCTCTCTTAATCCATCTGATTTTTTCAGCACACTCTCATCTTTTTCAAAGCTCCCTTCTCTCTCTAGAAGTTTAGAGAACCATTGAAGGAAAAAAAAAAAAAAAACTCTACAAATCCTAAGGTAAAAATGCTATAACTATGTCATTTTTCTCCATCTCTTTTTCTATTCTTCATGGCTAGTTTTAATAATTGTTTTCTACTTCATGAAACACCATTCATCTCAGCCCCTTAAAATTTGAAGAAGCTCCATTGAAGGTTTCACAAAAAACTTGAACCAAAGTTAAGAAAAAGGGTGAGTTCTCTTGTTTCTTCTTACCATCTTTCTTTCCTTCTTGTTCCTATGTTGACAGAACCTTTAAGGGTACTAAAACTCTATGCATGTTGGTTTAACACTCACCGCATCCATCATCTCAAACCTAGGTGTGGTTGGTGCAAGTGTGAGCACCATCATCTACATGCATGCAATCTTAGAAGGAAATTTTTGAAAGAGGTAAACCCTAGAGCAAACTCTTTTTAAGCATCCCTCTCCTTTTCTTTTTATAGCTCTATAATCTGATTCTTAGTGTTTATGGGAAGAGATTTAAGTGTGTGAAGTGTTGAGAAGTGATCCGAAACCCTAAGAGCTCAACCACCCCAAAGACTTGAACATAAGGAGGTAAAAAATCTTGATTCTTACCATAACATTTTAATGGCTTTTGCAAATCTGAATTTGATTATTGTTTTGTCAGTTAGATTAGTTATTTGGGTTGTAATAAGGTTATTTAGTGGGCTTATGATTCATGCATGTGATTTATGTGGTGTTTGGTAGATTGGAATCTAAAGTTCCATAGGATTGGTTGATGCATGTTTGCTGCCAAAAAATTTCAGTGGCTTCCAAAGGGCCAAATCATACCTAAACGACCTAATTATTCAATGAGAGTTTTGTAATGCGTTATTTGGAAAGATTACATGATTTTAACATCTTAAACCACTGAAAAACATTTTATATAACTCAAGTTATGAGCTTTTTGTGAATCTAATGCAAGTTGGATTAGGGTTTAGCAGTTCCGACCTTAAAACTTTGAACAGTTAGTTGAGTGGGTAAAAATTATTATTTTTGGTTGAAACGTTTAATGAATGTTCTTGACATATTTAGTATTAGTTTGGGAGTTATAAATTTTCCAATTTAGATGTTCAAAACTATTTGCTGCCAAGATGGTTTTGTTATGGTGGCTTCCAACGAGCCAAACACTAGGTTATTGGTCAAATTATCAAATGGGATTTTGAAAATTTAATTATTTAGGAAGAGTAATTGATTTTAGCATTTTGAAGAACCAAAAAACGTTATGTCTAGGTCAAGTTATAAGCTTTTTGTGATTGATTTGCAAGCTGGAGTGAAAAACTGACAGCTTGAAGAGTGCATGTTTGAGCAACTTTTTGACAAGTTTAATATCAACGTTTTTAGATGGTTTTAATTATTTGGACTCTTTTATATTAATTAAAATACCTGCAAGAGTTTACTAAAAAATACCTCATAGATTGCGAGTTTTGTTTTTTCTAAAAAGGTTGTCAAATCAAATTATGTTTTGGGCATATTTGGTTTTTTTAAAACATAAGTCATAATTCACTAGTCAAATCATGTTTCTTTTTCTTAAAGTAAATATAAGATAATTTTCTATGGATTAAGGGTTAAGATTTAAGTGGCTTAAAATATAATGAGGTTTTACATTTTATTGAAAAATCTTAAGATGGCACTCTTGTGTGAGATATGACTAAAATTGATTATTTGGTTAATTGATGAAATAAAATCTTTTTGGATAATAAAACTTATGATTTTCTTAATTTACTGAAAATGAACTTTTTTTATTTACAATTTTAATAAAGCCGGAGAAAGTGGTTAACACTTTTATATTATAAGGAAAATAAGAAAGCGACAATGAAAGTTTTCTTTAGGCTTAAGAAAGTGGTCTCTTTATGCAATTGGGAATTTATTTCTAAATTTCCGTCACCATTATTTGTAGGCATGTTTTTATAAATAATGTGATAAGGCTATAAATTTAAGGGTTTAGTATAAGATTTAAGATTTAAGAGCAAATGCTTTTAAAGTACTAACAATTTGTTAAGTTCATTCCTAATCGCTCAGCTTAAAGACATAAACTTAATTAATCAAACGCCATAATTAATCCGAGTGACTGTGTGGTTTAACTACAGTGTTATCTAAGCGGGAAGGCTCACTTCTAGATAAATAATTTCCACAAGCAAGTGCTAAGGAATCTGGGTAAGACAACTTATGCTATGTTTGGCTACAACACGTTAATGACTAGTTTAGATAACTAAGATATAAGCTAATAATTTGAACTAGTCTTAGAAGGTTTACTCAAGACTATGGTCCTAGAGGGTTCACATACTCATGACTAAGGTAAGCAGTCTGGCTAGCTACCGCAACAACTACGAACACCAGCTAGCTACCAAGAACCAAGTAAGAAACCGGTTTGCCACCGACTAAGGTCAGTTGGCCATCGCAATATGTAAGGAGTCTGGTTTAATGCCCATAACATAAGAGTCTGGTTAAACTTTGGGACACATAAGTAAGTTTATTCTGATTCCGGCTAGCTACCGTGACAACTATGAACTCTGGCTAGCCACCGGGGAACTAAGTAAGAAACCAGTTCGCCACCGGTGACTATGTAACTAAGGTCGGTTGGCCACTACAACATGTAAGAAGTCCGTTTTAACCCCTGTGACATAAGAGTCCGGTTAAACCTCGTGACACGTAAGTAATTTAATTCATGAATCAAGTCTCTATGACTAAGAAAATATGTCGAATTCTTCTAGGAGTCTAGGTAACCGGTGTAACTAGTTTACACCAGTCGATGCTATGGCAAGGTATGTCAAGATATGCTAAAATATGTTACACTATGGTACGACATGTTAAGATATGTTAAGTTATGTTGGAGGTTCTTCTAGAACCCTAAGTAAGTATGTGTGTGAAGATATGACTGAGTAAGTATGTATGTTACCAGTTAAGACTATATGTATGCTCTGAGATTTTCTGCTTGCAGGTGTACCTTCAGGATATGAACTTTGGTTATGAGGCATGACCATAAGTTTGATAGGACGTTCGCACATTCTTAAATTGTATGTTAGGGTTCGGTTTCATCAAAATCCTATTCATGGTTGGTTATCTGCCTAGTTACAGTTAGTTTAAGTTCTTGCTTCATTTATGTGGTTATGATTGTTAATTTGTTCTTACTAAGCGTTTCTCCTTACCTAGTTGTTTCATGTTTTAGGTAAGCTCAAATGCAAAGCGGATCAGTGAGCGCTGGAGTTTATTTGCAAGGATGTACATGTGGACTGACCTTTTGGGAATTTATGTTTTGGGGACTAGAATCCATATGATAACTAAGAAATTATTTTGAGTTTGTTGAATGTTTTAAAATTATGACATTGTAATTTTTTTTTAAGTATGCGCATACTTCCAAATTCTTGCATATTTGGAAAAGTTTTTTTATATGGATTTTAGGTTACCTTATTTTAGAAAACGGTTGTGTTTTTTTGTAAATTATGTTAAGAGATTTTACGGAACGTTACAAATGCAAGTTGATGATGAAATTCTCACTCTTCATGTCCAATCGATGCAAATAAATTTAAATTAAGAAAGTACCACTGTTCCTGAGCAAATAGTCACGAAGCATTGTTGTAGTGGGAGGATTTCTTGGAACCCAGTTTTCTATGATTTGGATGTTGAAACCAATATGGTTGTTGGTGACACTGGTGACGATGATCCATTGTTTTTCAAACATGCAATGGCTAGCCCTGAAAAGGAACTATGGTCAAAGCCATGAAACAGGAAATGGAGTCCATGTACTCAAATTCAGTCTGGGATCTTGTAGAAGCACCTAATGACTTTAGGGCCATTGGGTGCAAGTGGATCTACAAGAAGAAATAAGATTTTGATGGAAAGATCAAAACTTATAAATCTCAATTAGTGGCAAAGGGTTATACCTAAAGAGAAGGCGTGGACTATGAGGAAACTTTTAGTCCGGTAGTTCATTCGCATCCTCCTATCCATAGCAACCACTCTCGACTATGAGATCTGGCGAATGGACGTCAAGCCAACTTTTCTTAACGGGAAGCTTCACGAAGTCATTTATATGGATCAACCACAAGGATTTAAAATAGTTGGAGAAGAAGGAAAAGTTTACAAGTTGAATAGGTCCATTTCTGGACTTAAGCAAGCTTCTCATTCCTGTAATCTTAGGTT
The DNA here is from genome assembly GCF_963169125.1 of Humulus lupulus. Classification (NCBI taxonomy): domain Eukaryota; kingdom Viridiplantae; phylum Streptophyta; class Magnoliopsida; order Rosales; family Cannabaceae; genus Humulus; species Humulus lupulus. The sequence goes on from NC_084793.1 coordinate 250,059,518, forward strand.
TGATACAATGTTAAGATATTATCAGATGTGAAGAATTGGTTGAGCACTCAATTCTAGATGAAGGATTTGGGTGAAGCGAGTTATGTTCTACGTATCCAAATCATTAGGGATAGAAAGAACAAACTCCTAGTGCTATCTTAAGCAACTTACATTGATAAAGTACTTGAACATTTCTCAATGAAAAAGTCCAAGAAAAACGTCTATCGTCCCGCCATGGAATTCATCTTTCAATGAAGAAATCTCCCAAGACTCCTGTAGAGGAAGATGCAATGAGAAAAGTTCCTTACGCATCTACGGTTGGAAGTCTGATGTATGCTATGTTGTGTACTAGACTAGATATCTGCTATGCAGTAGGAGTAGTGAGAAAATATCAGTCAAACCCAAGACCGAAACATTGGATAGTAGTTAAGCATATCCTGGAGTATTTAAGATAGACTAGGGATTATATGTTAGTCTACAAGGGTGGTGTTCTGAACCCTGTAGGCTACACCGATTCAGATTTCTAAACTGATGTCAGTGACAGGAAGTCTTATAGAATGGTGTTTACTCTTGGGGGTGGAGCTGTGATATGGAGAAGCGTAAAGCAGTCTACTTTCTCAGATTCCACCATGGAGTCTAAGTACATAGCTGCATCTGAAGCAACTAAGGAAATAGTCTGGCTAAAGATGTTCTATTTAGACCTTGGTGTTATTCCAGATATGGATAAATCGCTCGTGTTGTTTTGTGAAAACATAGGAGCAATAGCCAACTCAAAAGAACCTTGAAGTCACAAGAGGAGTAAGCATATAGAAAGCAAGTATCACATAATGCGAGAATATGTGGCCAGGGGAGATGTGAAGGTTATGCAGATTGCATCTGAAGACAATCTTGCGGATCCATTTATGAATACACTGCCCGAAGCTACATTTGATAAGCATATCAAGGAAATGAGATTAGTATAATTAAGGCATTAGTTTCATTTAGTGCAAGTGGGAGTTTGTTGGGGTTTTATGCCATAATTAAAGCTCAATTTCTTTGTAATCTCATTTAATTATCAATAAAAGAATATTTCTCATTTTTGACTTGGTCAATCACTTTTCTCACATGTTTTATTTTCATGATTATTTGTTTAATATAAACTTATGTTAAATCCCGAGCATATATCTAATCATATTTATAGTGATGTAATCACATTGGAATATAAATATGATTTTATGTTCAAAATAAGTTAATCCTAAGATTAGTTAGTGCACAGGATTTACACTGACTTGTCAATCTACGATATGATCTACTTACACATTGTAGTGTTATGTTCTTTCCTAACATTAGCAAAGTAGATAAGATCGAATGTATTTGTTACATCGAACTGGACCGATATTGACAGTAGATAAGATAAGAAGACATACTGTTATTATCTATTCTAGTCATATCATATAGTTGACCATAGGTAAATTCAATCTCAATTCTGAGTGGTTAGTATTCTAACTGATTGTATTATTTGAGCTGTTTGAATTGTTCTCAAATGAACCCTTTAAATAGTATAGGAACCCTCATTAGTGTCTACTAATGAGATTAGAGCATTTGATACTAAGTTTTGGAACCAAAATTATGTCACTATACGGTTCTGTATGGACTGCCCAAGCGTTGCATCACTTGCACACAAGTGATGCGTCGCCACCATGCAGGCGATGCATCGCTTGTCTGGGGGTTTGTCTCCCGAGTGACGTGTTGCCTCCTACAGGCGATGCAATGCGGATACCACTAATTTAACGCCCCAAAACTCGCCCCAAAATGTCTCTAAATGCCTCCAAACTTTTTGGGTACTCTTATATACGCCAAAGAAACACTTTGGATCCAAAAAATATAATTTATAGATGCCTATACCAGAAGTCAACCCGCTCATGTTGACTTTAGTGAAATCATTATGTTTTTTGCACCTCTTTATGCCGAACTGATTTTAATATGTATTTAACCAATCATAACACCCTTTTGATCCTATTTTTTCTTGTACTTTGAGATTTTTCAAATCCATTGCATTAAGGCCCTTGAGGCTGAGACAATTTTTATTTTACTTGTAATACAATCTTGGACTTTGAGACAATGGTGTTTTTTTCCTTTAAGCTTGCTTGTTTGTTTAATCCAAGTTTTTTGCCTAACTCGTTTAATTAAATGACTAACTTTTTTATTAATCTTTTTTATGCCCCTCGAGCATCTATCTCGGTTAATAGGACTTGGAAAGATTTGATTAGAATGTGTTTTTAAGGATCATTAGATCTCATTTAAAACGTCTTAGGATCTTTTATGATAATGCCATTTTTCTCAAGATTAAAATGCATTTTGACACTAAGTGGAAAGTTTTAAATTTCTTTTTTTCCTCGTTGTTCAACATGTTAGATTTAATAAATAATCAAACTTTTTAAACACTTTTATGGTCGAATTCAAATTTTTGTTCACAATGGTGTCCTAGTTAACTAGGCCTATATGCCCTTCAAGTGATATGGTTTTCAATGAAATTCCAAGTCGCTTTTGTTCGAGTTTGGGCGCAAAATACAAAATACAATAATTAATAAAATAATACCATGTTTATACTACATGGAAATTGGCCAGTACTTTATTTGAAAATGGAAAAGTATCAGCTTAAACAATAGCCTTACATCTAAAGAATTTCAAATAAACTACAGATAGTATTTTCTTAGATGCTCGCTATTCCAAGATCACAATACTTTTTCTCCATTCAATCTTGCGAGCTTATACACCCGTTGTTGGTATACCTCGATAACTTGATATGGTCCTTCCCATATAGGTCCTAGTACTCTAGCTTCCTGATCTTTAGTAGCTAGGAATACCCTTCTTAAAATGAGGTCGCCCAATTGGAATCGGTGATTCTTGACCTTCGGGTAAAAATATTTTGTGACCCTTTATTGGTATGAGGTCATTCGGAGCTAGGAAGCTTCTCATTTTTCTTCAATGAGATCGAGTGATGCCATGACCAATTCATGATTCTATTTCTAATCGTAATATTTCTAGCAATGTGAAACACTGCCTCACTTCCATGTGCTAGGGAGAATGAGGTGTGTCTAGTGGAGTTCATATGCATTTTTTTATACATCCATAGGACTTGTGGGAGTTTATTTACCCATCTGCCCTTTGCTTCTTCTAGTATTTTCTTCATGGAACTCTTTAGAGTTTTTTTACCACATTGACCAAGCCATTCGCCTAAAGGCGAGCTATTGAGAAAACTACTTATGATTCCATGTTATCATAGAACATGGTGAATAGCTCGCTGTCAAAATACTTACCATTGTTGGATACAATCTTTCTTAGAAGTCCATACCAAAAAATGATGTTCTTGACCACGAAGTCCAAGATCTTCTTCGAGGTTATGGTAGCTAAGGGTTCTATCCCAGCCCACTTCATGAAGTAATCTACTACGACCACTACATAGCGAACTCCACCTTTGCTAGTGGGTAATGACCCGAACAAATCAATTCCCCAAACTACAAAAGGCCATGAGGAGGATAACATCGTTAACTTGATTGGAGCAGCCTGAGCTATATTGGAAATTTTTTGGCACTTATCGTATTGCTAAACATATGAGTTTGAGTCTTCGTTCATGGTCGGCCAAAAATATGTTGAGATTTGTGCCCTAAAAGCGTATTTCTACATGAACAGTTAACTGCTAGTTAAATAAAGTTAATATTTTGCACTCATATTTGCATTTAATTTTACATGTTACTAATCATGAAGATCCAATAATATTGTTGTGGTCTTAGTTTAAGTATATGTATAATGATATATATATATATACAAGAGGATTTAATTCAAGATAATAATATAAAATTGTATGAGTACGATCTATATCTATTTAAGACACAACAATTTATCTAGACTATTACATGTAGCGACACAAAGAGATAGAGGTGTCATATACAATATAGATTGTGTAGGACTGGGACACGATGAAAGTGAGAGCTTCTGATATTCTCCGTTAAAATATAGAAGTTCAACATTCATCAATCGATGGTCTTTCAAGACTTGACATCAATTCTAAAGTGAGTAATGGACTCCTGGTTGTGTTTTTATGACTTCTGACTTATTGGGTAAGGCTCAATATCTACGGTCGAATTCTTAATATCTTGGAGTCATAGAAACGCAAGAGGCTGGGAACATACTTCACATATATGAAATTTTCTCCTTACTTAAATGAAAGATGATTAGTTGTTCCTTTTAGTGTTGATTTGGGTCTTGAACAAAAGAGTGTTAAATTTCTGTTATAGAACATAAATTTCACTATGTAATTCAATTTATAGAATAATGTTCATTGGAGAGTCAATGAAACTATAAAGGCATAATTAGAGAGGTTAACGGGCAAAAAGACCTAGCTCTAAGTCTGAAAAACTAGGCGAGGGTCATAACTCATGTAATGACTAAATCAATGGACAAAATTATAATTATAGCTTCTTATAATATAAGATTGTAATTTTGAGAGTTCAACTATGAATTACTAGTGGAATAATTCATAGTTAATAAATTAATTAATGGAAGTAAATGTTTGTGAAATTAATTAAATTATTGGAGCTTAGAACCATGGGTCCATACTGTCCCCATACTAGCTCGATAACATAGAGGTAGGATTTTGATATTAAAATAAAATAATTAAAAATTATAAAGTTTTATTTCAATCTCACAAAATAATATTATTTAAATAATAATATTTGAAATATTATTTATGACATAATATTTAATGAAAAATAAAAGTTTATTGATAACTTTGTGAAATTAATTTCATCATATTTAATTTTGTAGTATAATTGTATACTACATGAAAAAATATTATCTAAGCCCAAAAAATAGCATTTTATATAGATAAGATACCATAGAGCCCAAAGCCTTGCAGTTGGCGCCTAACACAGTCCAAATTGATTACGGCCCAGACATAAGCCTAAAGGGATTAGGGTTTAGGTCTTCTTTTGGTTGTTCTATAATTAGAAAATTACACCAAGGAGAGAAGAGATACATTTCATGTTATTTTCCAAGAGAAAAAAATAGAGAACTTTGTTCTCTCTGTTTTATGAGAAGAATACTCTCTCATATGTTGAGATTCAAAGTGTGTTCTTATGTATCCTACACAATAGCATAGACATCCACATGTCTCATTCTCTTTGTGTGAGCCATAGTATATAAGATGGTTGATTAGGAGGCTAAGTCTCTATTTGACCTACACATGTTCTACATCTTGAAAATATATTTTTAATTTTCTATTTTATTTAGATTCATGTCGCATGAAAGATCTCATTCTAGTCATGGTTCCTAGAGTGATCTGTTCTTATGCTTTAATAATTGTTATTACCGCATATAAATGTTATCCCATGCTTATACTGCAATATCAATCACATGATTATTAACCAACAAAATATCCATGAAAAAGTACTTTTTTAGCCAAGCTGTACCCGCCAACATGATCTTTGTAGAATCCTTCGTGAAATTCTTTCAAAATTAATGTGAATTCAGTTTGAGACACGCATCTAAGTAAGGGAATCAATTAATCTTGCATGTATATTATGTTGGTTTTAATGACCTTATAAAACCATGTCGGACATGTAACAAGATTTTGTATTGTCAGTAAAAAGTAGTATAAATCATTTAGTTTGACAACCATGTTGCTTGCTTGTTTTATTACATGATTATTGGAATAATACAAACATTTATAAATCTCGAACATATAAATAGTTACAATTATAGTGACTAGGTCACAGTGGATTATGATTGTAATTATATGTTCAAATGAATGAGTCCTAAGATTAGACCAGTGCATTGTGTTTTCACTGATATGGTAATCTGAGATATGGTCTACTTACACATTCGGGGTGTTTTTTTTTATCAAAGACATTGACCAAGTAGATAAGATCGGATGTATATGGGTACATTTGACTAGGATCGATATTTATTATTGATATATGAATAAGTATCATTGTTATCGAATCTAATCAATGTCACAAAGTTGACCATAGGTCAAGTCAATCTTAATTCTGAGTGATAATATTATGCTTATTATATTATTTAAATCTTTTGATTTGTTCGTTACCAGCTTACCCTACGGTCTAGCCCATACATACATCTTGGAGATCTAGTAGTGTAATTGAGTGGTAGTATATTCATAGATATGAAATCTATAACTTCTCTATGAGAAGTGAAAAGATGATTTATTTAATTGCTTTGTTCAAAAGGTTAGATGATTGAGATCTCATTTTTGTGATTAAGTTCACAGAAATATCATTTATAAGGAACTTAGTGGGAGTTAAGGATAAAATACTGATGAGGCGTAAAAACAGTAATTTGCACCCAGTTCATTAGTAAGTCATCAATAGAGGATTGATTGACTGTAATCGTTATAACAATAGGCAACATATTTTTGGTTTGGAAAATACGTTCTATGAATTCAAGAGTTCAATTCCGAGTCTATAGTGGAGTCACGAGGAATTAATAAGGTAGTGAAATTGTTTGTAAATAAATTCGCAGTAACTTATTAGAGCTTGATTTCATGGATCCATGGTCCCCGCATCACCTTTGGGTAAATCATATAGAATGTCTCAATTAATTGATTTAATTATCAATTAGGATTTTTTAAAGTTGACTAGGTCAATTTTGGAAAATTGTACAAAGAAATGAGATTTAAAGAATAAAAGAGAATCTTTGGGAAAATTTATTAATACTGGTAAATTGGTGTCAATATAAATAAATAATATTGATTGAAGTTTAAAATTCTAATTAATTAATTTGAATAAAGATTTAATTAATTAATTAAAAGAGAAATGAATAAAAATGTTTTGAATTTAGGCCCAATTGAGATTTAAATTCAAAACAAAGAGGTTAGGCCAAAGTCCATTTGGGGGAGTCCAAGACTTTTTTTATTATTTTTTTAATTAATTTAAATTTAAATAAAGTCCACTAAGTTGACTATATAAGGAATATGATATCTAGGGTTTTCATAAGTTAGTCTCAGTTGATTCATTGGGCAAGTGAAAACATAGACAGTCTAATAATTTATTTGCCACTTTTTCTCTTCTTCTTCTGTTCTAGATCTTTATCTCATGTGTTGAGAACCAGCCCACACTAGTTCTAGGTTGATCACAGGCTTGGTGAGGAAGACTGTGCTGCTAATCTAGTACAATCTCTTGATAATACTCTGCTACAGAAAGGAATCAAGGGTTAGAGAGATTGAAGGAAGAAGTTGTTCCAGTTCTACTGCGTAAATGTAAGTTTCTATACTTTACTCTATTTTGTATCAATTTCATAGGAGCATGTTCTAGGAATTTACATGTTTGTTCGATAATATGTAAATTACATAAAAATAAAAAAAGATCTTGTAATATGCATATCCTACAATTGGCCTCAGAGCCATAGTTTGCTAGTTTATTTTTGTTGGTTTTTATGGTCTAAATGAGAGAATAGTGAAAGCAATTTATTAAAATTCAATTAAAATCATTAGCCCAGAATCTCAACATATATGCATTGCATTAAATTAACCATATAAAAGATAGAGAAAGTTATCTCTTGATGCCTACCAAGATTCCTCTTTTCTTTTTGTATATTTACGATCATCCAATCCTCGCAATTCCAACGTGACAGATCTCACACCTTGATCTTCTAAATCAGCCTCTAACAATTTAGAACGTGTGTGAGCACGTAGATTACTATAGGATGGATTTCTAGTGATCACTAAGTGTTCTCAACTCATGAGACTTAGTGATGGTGAAGAGAGAAGGGAAGAGAGACTTTTCTGAGAGTGGCTAGGTTTTCAGAAAACTAGATTAATCATCATCTTAGGTCAAACCTATAATGATGTATTTATAGGGTTTTATTTAATCTAATAAAGATAACTAATATTTTTTATTTGAACTAATAAAAATATCTTATTAAATAAATATATTTTGAATATTATATCTAATAAAACATGCAAGACAAATCCACATGGCACTCCTATAGTGTTGCACGCCTATGACTGTACAGTCATAGGCGTGTGGAATTACTTTAATTCTCAAAAAATATTTTTCTCAATTTGTCTTCAAATAAAATAATATATTTATATTTAAATAAATATCAGCTAATAAAAAAATTAACCTTATTTTATTTTCTATTAGATTAAAATAATATCTTTAAATAAGATATTTATTTTATCTCTCCTTTTATAATATTATTTAAATAATTAAATAATATTATTTTAACTAATGCATAGTTTTAATAAATAAAAATAAATAGTTAAAATTAATTAATTAACAATTAGTTAAATAATAATAATGATCTCATAATTACTATTTTTCCCTCGAGCATTAAATCTCTCACAAAATAATTCTTTATCTCACTAATTTTTCCTTAGTCAATCTTATCTTGGACAATGTAGTATAGAGGTGACTTGAGGACCATGGACCTATAATTCTAAGCTCCAATAAATCAGATTATTTATTAAGCTCATCAGTGTAATAACTTTATTTATTAATTCCATTATTACTCCACTATAAATATGAAATTTCACTCTTAGAAAATATGGAATTATATTTACTAAGTTGTAACTTGTAGTTCATTGATATAATCAATATAACTAGTTTTTCCTCCAATTTATTAGTTCATAATTAGAGTTGGTCAAAATTACTGTTTTACCCTTCTAATTATCTCTTGATTCCTTAAGTACCATTAATTCATAATGAATAGTTAATCTATAATCCAATTATAGATTTGGGCTCAATCACTAAATTCACTCCCAGAATTAACACTCAAGGGAACTAATATTCAATCCTTTATGAAAAGCTTGGATTCCACTGTTGTATAACATGTTTCCGGCCATTCATGTTATTAAGTTCCCAAAACAAATGTTATTCGGTATAATTATATATAAGATACCTGAACAAGTGAATCAAAGAACCTAATAAACACAAACAGGAGTTCATGAATACTTAGGATTTAGACTGATCTACTAATGATCATCTTTGTGATATAAATTTAAATATTTTATGATAAACGACACGTAAATAAAAGATATTAATGCACATCGGTCCAATCATGTATAATCACTATTATACACAATACTTTTACTAAAATGTCTATCCACATTAGTGATCTGAATTAAAATCACATGCACTACTAAGTAGTGCTTAGTAGCAAACCTTAATTAAAGATTCCATACTTTAATATGTTTCTGACTTATTTTATTCATATTTTATGATCTTAATTCTCATGTACTCTTACGAGATCATACACTAGAATATGAATAAGGAATTTTCTGATATTTATTAGTTATTATAAATAATAATTAACTTATTCATTTATAATATATTTCACAATATATTATCTTTTAACTTGCTTTTAGGGCATAAACCCTAACAATTTTCATGATTAAATATGTATGAAATTGAATGATATGTTAGGGAGTTAATTGGATGGTACATGTTATTGGTGCATGTTTGTGTTTTGTTATGTAAATTTAGCAATAATTTGTTTGTTTTTGGCTCTTTTTGGGATTGAAAAACTACACAGATTTTTTAAAAAAAATTTGCTGACTGGGTAGTGTGTGCTGGGAGTCATCGGAACCCCTGCCGTACGACGACCATACGGCGCCAATGCTTGACCCCGCGCCAGCACTTTTCACAAAAATAAAAAAAAATTAAATTTAAAATTGTTACACTCAGATTTCGAGCCTTAAGAATTGTGATCTCGAAAGCTGGATTCGTTAGAAATGGGCTCGTAATGTCTGGAACACGTGTCCGTAACCTAGGCACCGGACCTACAAGCAGCGTGCAGCCTCGAAGATGATAGCCTCGAAACCATTACAAGCTCGAAAGACAACCATCAAGGCACGTCTGTTCTCGGATGGCCTCGGATCAGGGGCTCCAAGCCTGACATAAGTATGAGCTCGAAGTCGCATGATCTTCGGGAAATGTCATAGCTCGAAAGTCAGTAAGAGACCTGGGTGGGAACAGCACTGAAAATATAGATTGACAACTTTGAATATCCTAGTGAGTCATTTTGGAGAGACGCGATCTACATTGATTGTTGTAAATCCCCTATAATAAAGGGATATTTATTATTCAGTTATACGCCCCTTGATCTTGAGGGGACGTTTCCTTGTATATAGAATTACAGGCTTTTAATGACATTAAATTTATTTGCATATATAGAATAACTTCCCGAAATGTGTGGGATAGTATTCTGAAATCTCCTCTATAAATAGAGAGGTCATGCACCATTGTAAAGGACGGAATTTTTGTAATCTTAGAGAAAACTCTGGAGAATTCATTCTTGAAGAATTTCCAAAGATCATCTTAAGTTTTAATAACAAAGACTCGTGGACTAGGCAGAGTTAACTGCTGAACCACGTAAAAAATCCCATTTGTTTTATCGTATTTTCCTGGCCATAATTACTTATTGTTTTCGTGCTCTTATTTCACTGTTGACGAAAAATGGTGTCAACAGTTTGGTGCTTTCATTGAGAGCCTTAAGCATTCAGTCCCTGAACAAGTTATGGCTGCTAATGATCAGAACGTTCTAGAAGAAAATTATCCGAGACGCCCTGGGAAACAGCCGATGGTAAACCCAGATGTTGATGAGAGAAGCGAATCCTCCGAATCTTGGGGACCACCCGCACTACCAAGGGATGAGGATATGTATTACAATCCTGAGTGGTACGTTCCCATTGTGAAACTTGAAAACCGGCAGCTGAAACAGCAGTCAGTAGAAGCCAACAAGCAGAATGAGGAGTTAGCAAGGATAGTCGCAGAGGCGCAGGCGGCTCAGCCCCCGCCTCCGTGTGAAAACCAAGCTCCCCTCTGAGGTACGTGCATGTTCCTCCCCGCAGGCCTTGTGGGCGTGCACGAAAGAATGCTGCCACAAGAAGGCTGGAACAACCGCCGGCACCAACAGAGCCATCCGCTCCCTTGAGACCCCAGAGAAGTACCCGAGCTAGGGCCCCGGTTAATCCACCTGCGGAGGTACCTGTGCGAACTGAGAACAACCGAGCCCCTGCAGAGGCTCAGACTCAAGTTCCTGGGAAAGCAAACAATGCAACCAACCCATCTCGGGCAAACTCCAGACCATCCAGACCACGAAATGGGTGGCAGCCACCGTCACCCATACGATTCCCTCCATCGCCTATAAGATATCCCTCACCTCCTCGCAGGAATGCTCAACCAGTTCGAGATCAGGATGAAAGGCATGCGGGGAGGAGACAAGGAAACATGGAAGCTTTCCAGGAGCGGAGAGGCACCCTATCTGAAAAAAGTCAAATGTTCCAGTCTCGCACTGCTGAAACGAGGCGGCGCGAAAAAGACCCATCTCGAAATAATCATGCGACAAGTTTTACTAGTGATGACTCTGGAAATACCAGATCGGTCAGCATGCATGATCGAGGTCGAAAGAATACTAGGAGCCGCAGGAATCACTTCGACCTACGGGAACACTTGAATCAGAGTCAGGGTAATGTTAACCCGATGAACCCAGACCTGAGGGATCACTTAAATAGGCGTAAAGACCCCCTGCGGAGGCGTGAACCTGGAATTGTGATCGACGACAACCAATTCTAGACGAGACCCCTCGTGGACCTATTCCAGGAAAGAATTGATCAGTTAGAAAAGGCATTCAGGCTTTTGAAAAATGAGCAAGGTCAGGATCGATATGAAGATTCTGATGAGGAGCTTGAACCGTTTGCTCCCCATATTTCCAACACTCCATTTCCCCAAGGATTTTGGATCCCTCACATCCCAACGTTTGAGGGAAAGTCCAACCCGTACAGCCATTTGAGTACATTCAATACCATAATGAGAGCAAGTAACGTGGGTTACGATCTCAGATGCATGTTATTTCCAGCATCACTAACAGGACCAGCCAAAAGCTGGTTCGAAAAATATAGAAGACACTCAATAAATTCTTGGGATCAGCTGTCTAAAGACTTCAAGAAGCAGTTCAAAGCCATGATGGGGGTTAGACCCGAGGCGTCAACCCTGACTAACGTTTGGCAGCAGCCAGGTGAGACATTGAAGAGTTACCTTACGAGGTTTAACTTGGAAGTTGCCCGAGCTCGGAATGTGGATGACAGCGGTCACCTAATGGCTGTCCAAGTTAGAGTTATGCCAGGAAGTGCTCTCTGGGATGACATGCAGAGAAAACCGGTGAGGTCCCTAACCGAGTTTAACAAACGGGCACAGAGGTTTGTCAATGTAGAGGAAGCGAGGTCGACACTTAATGTGACTTCCCCGCCCGTAACTACAACGATAAACGTAAACTCTGCCTCAACCTCGGTGGACCCACCAGCTTCAAAGCCTGCTGCAAAAAGCCCTTCCAAAAGAAAAAAGAACGAAGGGAGTAACCTTGAGGCCGAAGGAGGAAAGAAAAAGAAGGGGGAGAGATATTTCTCCGTGTACAGAGTGTACACTGAGCTCAACGAGTCTCGGGAGAACATATACCTGGCTAATGAAAACCAGGTCCCCTTCAGGCGTCCATACCCAATGAGAAATCAGAAGTCCAAGAGGGACTCCAGCAAATATTGTCAGTTTCACAGAGACACCGGGCATACTACTGATGAATGTCGACAGCTGAAAGTCGAGATCGAAGGGTTGATCTCGAGAGGTCATTTCAGGAAATATGTCAAGAACCAGAGTACTAATCAAGTGACCGCGAGCCAGAGAGCAGCCGTGCCGCAGCCCACACAAAACAATAATTTCTGAGCTAGGGAGAAGATAGGCCCCCGCCGATAGATGGAGAAGACGTGATAACCATCTCGGGAGGGCCTCATCCCGCGGGCATGGGAAAAAATGCCCAAAAGAGATACGTTAACGAACTAAAGACTGGGGACGGGTCCCCCTATGAACCCGAACCTAAAGCTTCAAAAAGTCAAAAGATTGAATCCCAACCAATAACCTTCACTGAGGAAGACGCGTCCCATGTTCAGTTTCCTCACCATGATCCACTGGTCATCACTCTCCAGCTGGAAAATAAAAGGGTTCACCGAGTTCTCATAGACAATGGGAGCTCAGTTAACATTCTCTATAAAGCAACCCTTGAAAAGATGGGACTCTCCCTTCGCAACCTGAAAGCATGTGCGACTACGCTATACGACTTTTCAGGAGAAGGAACCACCTGCATGGGGTCCATCGAACTCCCCGTGACCTTGGGAGACTACCCAATCTCAACAACCAAGATGATGGAGTTCGTGGTAGTAGACCTGCCTTCGGCCTACAATGTGCTGCTCGGGAGACCCGCCCTAGTTGGGCTGGGGGCAGTCTCGTCCGTAAGGCATCTGGCCATTAAGTTCCCGACCCCTAGTGGTGTCGGGACACTGAAGGGAGATCAGTTAGCTGGAAGGGAATGCTACAACATTTCCTTAAGAGGAAAGAAACAGACAAGCGCACAAGCACTCGTCATTGTTCAAAGTAAAGACAGGACGGTCTTGGAGATTGATGAAGAAATCGATCCAAGGGTTGAGGAGAAAGCTGACCTCGAACCCTTAGAAGAGCTCGAAGAGATTCAGCTCAAAGAGTCCGATCCCTCGAAAAAGGTAAAGGTTGGAAAACACCTCCAGGAAGAAGCCAAATAGCAACTAATTTTCTTTTTGAAGAGAAACCAGGACGTCTTCGCATGGTCACATTTGGACATGGTAGGAATAAGTCCGAACATAGTAAGCCACGCGCTAAATATTGACAAAAGCTACCCTCCGAAGCTACAAAAGCGAAGACAGTTGGATGACGACAGAAAGAAGGCACTGAAGGAGGAGGTCGACAGGTTAAAAGCAAACCGATTCATTAGGGATGCTTTTTACCCTGACTGGGTAGCCAATCCGGTGTTGGTCCCAAAACGTAATGGGACGTGGCGAACCTGTATTGACAATTCGGACCTCAACAAAGCTTGCCCGAAGGAATGTTTTCCTCTACCGAGGATTGACCAGCTCGTGGATGCCACGGCGGGGCATGGACTGATGTCGTTTATGGATGCCTATTCTGGATATATCCAGATTCCAATGCATGCCCCCGACCAGGAACATACGAGCTTCATAACGGACAAGGGGCTATAATGCTATAATGTCATGCCATTTGGGCTCAAAAATGCTGGGGCCACCTACCAGCGGCTCGTGAATATGATGTTTTCAGAACAAATAGGGAACAACATGGAAGTTTATGTTGACGACATGCTTGTCAAGTTTCAACTTAACAATAACCATGTTGATGACCTCGAAGAGTGCTTTGGCATGCTCCGAAAGTATAACATGAAACTAGATTCTCAGAAGTGCACCTTCGGGGTATCTTCAGGAAAATTCCTAGGCTTTATCGTGAACGCTCGTGGAATAGAAGCCAACCCAGACAAGATCAAGGCCCTGATCGACATGCCCTCACCTCGAAGACACAAGGATGTCCAAAGTTTGACCGGCAGGATGGCGACACTAAGTAGGTTTATATCGAAATCTACAGATCGTTGTCTTCCGTTTTTCAACCTTTTGAGGTGAGGCAAGAAATTCAAATGGACGGAGGAGTGCGAGCTGGCCTTCCAGGAGCTTAAAAAGCACCTCACAGAACCTCCCATCTTATCAAAACCCATTACGGGAGAAGTACTGTACTTGTATCTTTCCACCACCGAACATGCGATAAGTGCAGTGCTCGTGCGAGAAGAAGAAAAGATACAGAGACCCGTCTATTACATCAGCAAAAGGTTACTGGGGGCAGAGTCGAGATACCCCTTGATGGAGAAGCTGGCTCTCAGCTTAATTCATTCATCTCGTAAACTTCGACCCTACTTTCAGGCGCACCCCATCCATGTGTTGACCGATAAACCACTTAGGCAAGTCCTGTCTAAACCGGAGGCTTGAGGTCGACTTCTTAGATGGACGGTTGAACTCGGACAGTTCGAGATCACTTACCACCCGAGGACGACCATTAGGGCCCAGGAATTGGCTGATTTTATAGTGGAATGTACTGGCATGACCAACGTTGAAGTTATAACCCCAGCCCACGAGCTATGGAAACTTTACGTCGATGGTTCATCTAATGAAAATGGATCGGGGGCAGGAGTCATTTTAATTACCCCCGCAGGGAGCAGATTTCATTCTGCCTTAAGATTCGACTTCAAGGCGTCGAATAACGAGGCCGAATACGAAGCATTACTGGCGGGACTTCGTATAGCCAAGGAGCTCAAAGCTAAAGTAATACATTGCTACAGCGACTCCCAGCTTGTGGTTAATCAAATCTTGGGAGAATACCAAGCTCGTGGCACGAAAATGGCAGCTTACTTAGAGAAGGCAAAATTCGCATTGGAACATTTTGAGTTTTATGCGATCGAACAGGTTCCCCGAGAGAAAAACTCAAATGCAGATGCCTTAGCTCGGCTCGCTAGTTCCACTGAGAATGATGAGCTAAATGTTGTGCCCATAGAACACCTCTCGGCACCTAGCATTAACGAGCCAGAGGAGGAAGACGTGTGTATGATTGAGTCCGAGCCTACCTGGATGACCCCGATAGTCGAATATCTCGAGACTAGAGTCCTTCCAAAAGATCGGAACCAGGCTCGAAAGTTAATGTATCAAATTCCCCGCTACACCATTTTGGATGGAAAGCTGTATAGAAGGGGTTATTCCATGCCATTACTTCGGTGTGTGACTCCACCAGAAGCCAAGAAGATCACTGAAGAAATTCATGAAGGGTTCTGCGGAGACCATATTAGGGGGCATAGCCTGTCCAAGAAAATCATACGCCAAGGATATTTCTGGCCTACCGTTAAATCAGATTCTTTCGAGTACGTAAAGAAATGCGATAAATGCCAGAGATTCGCCACGATTCCTCGAGCACCACCATCCAAGCTGACCATGATGACTTCCCCATGGCCATTCGCGGTATGGGGAATTGACCTCATAGGCTCTCTCCCAACTGGCAAGGGCGGTGTGAAATATGCTGTAGTCGCCGTGGATTACTTCACAAAGTGGATGGAGGCTGAACCATTGGCAACAATAACTTCCAAAAAGGTCCTTGACTTTGTAGTAAGAAACATCGTGTGTTGATATGGGGTGCCGAGGAAAATTGTATCCGACAACGGAACCCAGTTCGATAGCGACTTGTTCACCAACTTTTGTGAGAAAAATGGAATAATAAAGAGTTTTTCATCAGCAGCTCATCCTCAGGCGAATGGCCAGGTCGAAGCTGTAAACAAAACTCTCAAGAGTTCACTAAAGAAAAAGTTGGAGGAAGCGAAGGGACGATGGCCCGAAGAGTTTCCCCAAGTCCTATGGGGATATAGGACTACAGCTCGAACATCAACGGGACATACCCCATTCTCTCTAGCATACGGTTGTGAGGCTATGTTTCCTATCGAGGTCGAAATCCCTACAATTCGAGCTCACATTTATGACCAAAGCTCGAACCACACTTAGCTCGAAGAAACCTTAGACTTGATCGAAGAAAAAAGAAACGAAGCTCAGTTGAGGAATGCTGCCTACTAGCAACGAGCTACCAGGTACTTCAACAAGAGGGTTTGAGATCGAAAGTTCGGTGTGGGAGATCTGGTGCTACGGCTTGTATTTTTGGCAACACGAGATCCAGCAGCTGGCGTGCTCAGGCCAAATTGGGAAGGACCATACCAGATAGAATCAGTCATCCGACCCAGTGTTTATAAGCTAGCGAGATTGGATGGGAGCCTAGTACCGCGAGCATGGAATGGCGAACACCTAAGACCTTACTACCAATAGTATAGAAAGGATGTTGCCTGTAACCATGTTTTTTTATCTGTACTGATTTGTCTACTTTTGGATTTCATCAAATAAAGATCTATTTCGTTCAATATGTTATGTTTTTCCTTATTTTTGCAACCTCTCTTAATTTAATAACCTATGGTCACACTCATAGGATATTAAGGGGGCATCATTGGTATATATACCATTAGCTTGAAAAATAAAATAACATACACAAAATACATGCAAGCGTTTGGAGATAACCAAATGCGCCTGTTGGGATGGTTTGGATATAACCAAGCTATCAAAAACGTACAAGTGTTTGGATGTAACCAAATGTGCGAGCTAGGATAATTTGGATATAACCAAATTATTAAAAACATATAAGTGTATGGATTACAAACCAATCACAACCTTAAAAGGTTTGGAACAAACCAGCTAGAACTAATCAACGATAAGTTGGAACTTAAACCTACTTCGAGATAAGTCGAGATCGAGGCTGGAGTATCTTATAAAAATAGTTTCGAACTCATAACCTTCGAGAAATAACCGAGGACGAGAAAAAGTATCTAAGCAATAAGATATAACTAAACTGTTTGCATTACACACCATATAAGTACTTTCGGGTTCATGGTAAAAGTAATATTCGACCTTGATAATTAATGAGATCGGAAGCGGATAATTCGAGCTAACGGTGCATGAATGCATTGAGTCTCGAGCCTAAATCCAAACTATGTTTGTACAAATAAATAAACATATATGATTCTTTAATATAAAATGTGCAAAATATTTCAAAACCAAGAAATGTAAAGCATAAGTATTAAAATAAAAATAAATTGTATCAGCCCTACGGGCATAAATTAAAGTAATTACAAAAATAAAGGGACGCAGCCCCGAGGTGAGGTTCAGGAAGGAGCAGTTCCCTTGGCCTTCTCAGCATCAGCGGCACTAGACCCCTCAGGACGAATAGCATGACTATCCTTCTGAGCAGCCTCCCGAGCAGCCTCACTCGCCTCGAGTCGGGCTTTCCACCGCTCTACATACTTCGCCTCAAGAGGACCCAGGAAGCTGGTGTCGAGGTCAACATTGTCAACCCAGATTTTGTACATGGCTTGGTCGACCGCTTTTTCCTTCTTCTCTTTGAACTCGTCAAGGAGGCGGGCCTTCTCGCATTCCATTATCTCGAAAGTGGCAGCTTTCTCCTTCTCGAGTTTGGCATTAGCCTTCTCCAGCTCCGCAAGACAAGTCTTCACCGTTTCAAGCTCGGCCTTCACCTTCTCAAGCTCGGCCTTCGAGTCTTTGAGTTCATCAGCCGTCTTAAGCTGGAGATCCCTCGACGCTTGGGCCAGAGACATGCTCATGTGCACCTCGTTGGTCAGCTTATAATTAAGTTGTGCCGAAACGACGAGGGCCTGAAACACAAAGGATGAATTAGAGCACAAGCCAAGACATAAGCAGTTAAAGGAGAGTTGCGAAAATTACCGCGGCAGTAAGTTCAATACTCTTATCATAAAGAGTATTACAGTCTGGGGCCTTATGCACAAGATCCCAGTGGTCAGCACCGAATCCTGAAAAACTCTGACCCACTCGAGAAAGGACGTCCGAGCTAAGTACAGCTCCTTGGGCCCCGGCAGTACCATCAAGCACGAACTCTTCAACATGAGGTCGGGCCGATGGCAGGAGTACCTTGGAAACGAAGGGTTTCTTCGGAGGTCGACCGATTGTTAGTTGAGTTGCGGCTGGAGGAAGCATGGCAGGCGCGATCGAAACAGATGCATCTACCTGGACAGTCGGCTCCTCAGCTGTGCTCGCAGCAGTTTGAGCTGTTGGGGTCTTCTCAATGCACCTAGGGACTTTGGATGGCCGATCAGATTTCCGCGAGCCTCTCGGGCATTTACTATTTTGAGCTCCCTCATCGCTGAAAAGCACGGCGTCAAGGTCGGGATCCATAGCACCTGCACAGTTCCAATCGAAGTTAAACATAGTGCTAACAAACTTGGAAGATAAAAAAAACCAAGTAGAGAAAAACCTAACTGGAACTCTCCCCCGAGCTTGAGCTCGGAGACCATGAAATTCCCCCATCTTCAGAGGAGGCGGGGGGAGTACCTTCCCTATATGTGGATGTCAACCTCGAAAGGTCCCTATAGTCATTGGTCCCGTATTGGACGGCTATTTTGTCCCACACCTCGTTCAGACTGTACACAGTGTCATACTTCCCGAGCCAACTATCAAACCTATGATGTAACGCCCTGGATAACCAAGACCGTTACACTGTGTGTTTAAAATAGTGCAAGACTTGCTAATCAAGTCATTTAAACAAAGTGTGAATTCAATATCATCACTAGAGTAGGAATAAAAGATTTTGGTCACAAACAGGCTATTTTCATTAAAAATGACAGTTTAATACATGGAAACTCAAAACAGGATTTAGACGTCTTAGTTACAACAAATTCCAAGAGTTACAAATAATTCAAGCCACTCTAATGGCAAAATATACATTTTAGGTTTCTGTCCCTGTACAATTCCTCGATCGTGGCGGCCGAGCAGCTGACAATGTACACCTCGCCCCCAGAGCTCTCCAAATCATGGTTGATTCAGCCTACCCTTGCCTTTACCTGCACCACGTAGCACCCGTGAGCCGAGGCCCAGCAAGAAAGCATGATAACATAGCAAGATCAACATCATTTGTTAAATATTGCACAATGCACAACCAGGAATTCAACATTTCATAACATTTATGCAATCAGTGATAACACACAACAGATTAATAGTTTGTCATCCAAACAACCAACAAATCACGTTCATAACACAATATTCACGCTCATAACCAACAGTTTATCACATCTGTTGGATTAGCTTATACAAGATCTTTATTTATTTTCATGTATATATAATATTAAACAAATTAATACGAGATAGCCTAAAACATGTTTCTAAAATTGAATTCAAAGAGAAACAAAGAATAGAATACTTACAGTATACGCAGCGGAATTAAAGAGTCCTTCCTTCAGTTTCTCTAACTCTTGTATCCTCTCTGTCGCAGAGTATTACCAAGAAACTGAACCGATCTTTTATTTAATTCACGATCTTCCAATGTATCCTTAGAACCACCTAGACTAGTGTGGGCAATTCTCAACACATGAGATAGATATAGAGAGAAGAAAAGAAAATAACAAAGAGGTTTAGAAAAGGACTTGTGTTTAGAGAGAATATAAAACTATAAGAAAATCTGACTTGTGACTTATCAAACTTCTCCTTCTGACCTCTCTCTAAGCACTCTTTTTATAGACTCAATTAGGCCATTTAATTTAATTAAAAAATCAATAAAATAATAGCCATTTTGAAGCCCTAGGTCGAAATTATCATGGGCTATAGGCCCGTGAAATTTCCCATTTGATTATAAGCCCATTGGACTTAAAATCAAGGCCTGTATTATTTTCTATTGATTTAATTAATTAAATAATTATTTAAATCCTTTATCAAATTAATTATTTATAATTTGAACCTTGAATTAAATTTATTTATTAATTTAGATACCAATTTATCTTAATTAATAAATCTGCCATAATTTCTCTTTTCTTCTCAAAATTACACAACTCTGTAAAACTATCCAAAATTGACCTGGTCAACTTTGATAATTCTAATTGATAATTAAATCAATTAATTGAGACTATCTAGATGATTTTATCCAAGGTACAATGGGGACCATGGGCCTATGAAATCAAGCTCCAATAAGTTTTCATAAATCTAACAAATAAATTTACTAACTTATTAATTCCTCGTGACTCCACTATAGACTTGGAATTGCACTCTTGAATTCATAGAACGCTCTATAACAAATATAGATACGCTATTAATTATCCATTGTTACAACCATAATTGTCACTCAATCCTCTATAGACGGTCTACAATGAGATAGGACTAAAATATCGTTTTACCCCTCATTGTATTTTATCCTTAAAACACTTAGTTCCTTGTAAATGATATTTCAGTAAACTAATTTAATTACTGAAATGAGATCTCTATCATTTAACACCTTGAACCAAACTAAAACGAAACCATCGTTTCACTTCTTCATCAGAAGCTATAGATGTTCATATCTATGATTAACACTCCCACTCAATTATACTACCGAGTTCCCAAGATGTAAGTATGGGCTAGTCCGTAGGGTAAGCTGGTAACGAACAAGTCAAAGAACTCAAATAATACAATCAGTTAAAATACTAACCACTCATAATTGAGATTGAATTGACCTATGGTCAACTATATGATATGACTAGAATAGATAATAACGGTATGTTTACTTATCTTAACAACTGTCAATATCGGTCCTGTCTGATGTAACAAATACATCCGATCTTATCTACTTTGCTAATGTTCTGGAAAGAACATAACACTGTAATGTGTAAGTAGATCATATCGTAGATTGGCAAGTCAGTGTAAATCTGGTGCACTGACTAATCTTAGGACTAACTTATTTTTGAACATATAATCATATTTATATTCCACTGTGATTACGTCACTATAAATAAGATTAGCTATATGCTCGGGATTTAATAGAAGTTTATATTAAACAAATAATCATGAAAATAAAACATGTGAGCAAAGTGATTGACCAAGTCAAAAAATGATTTCTATTCTTTTATTGATAATAAAATGAGATTACAAAGAATTTGGGTTTTAATTAGGGCATAAAACCCCAACAACATCATCAAATGATATTCAAGGTCAGCGCCCTTAGTCGCACCCTCTATTTAATACACTGTCTTCGACTCTCTTGGGCCGCACCCAGTGTAATACTCACTGACTCTGGCCAGCTTAACCGAGCTCAGTGATAAATAAGCTGCCTCAGCTACCAGTGGTCGAGCCGTGCCCTGTGCGCAAATATTGATTCCGGCACACTTAGGCCGGTTATCACATGTCCCATGGCATAATAATACCATCTCATGACATGATATACAAATGTAGGGAGCTCTTAGTCCCATCGTGTCCACATGGTTAATCACGTTCACATAACAACACATACAAACATAGGGAACACTTAGTCCCAACCTAGCCACATAATCAGGTGCAGCTTTCTTACCTTTAGTCTGTGCGGTTATAGAATTACGAGCAACGCCCCTGAAGCACGATTCGTTCCCGAGCCTAAGCCTTTATCACCTAGCCACAACTAAAGTATAGGGTTTCATAAATATTCAAATATAGGTTCCAGTTATAAAACTAACTCCCGGGATATCAAATTCCACCAAGCACAGTGGCGAAACCAAACCCGAGCACACAAGACCACTCTCCCATGCTTAAAACCCTCAAAATCTCAAGTGTGCAACCAAGGGCTGCGGCCCTTCCCCAAAACAGAGCCTACTCCCTCACTGAACCACACACACTCCGCGGCCCTTGCCTTGGGCGCCGTGCCGCGCCCCCTTGGCCGAGCCCCCTTGGCTTCCTTGCATGCTAGGGCCGCAGCGCTCTAGAACAGAGTCGCGGCCCTCCTCTTCGAACCTAGATTTTACACCATTTTAAAGCTCAAAACCTTACCTTAAACCATCCCAAAACTTCCCAACTCTTAACCAATTAATTCCCCACCTTTTAGCATGATCTAAACAACATAACCCTCAAGAAAACACAGCCTAACACACTCCAATCTCTTCCTTTCAATTTCTGAAACCCAAGTGCTAAAAGCACACAAACCAGCCATCAAACTCAA
The DNA here is from genome assembly GCF_963169125.1 of Humulus lupulus. Taxonomy (NCBI): domain Eukaryota; kingdom Viridiplantae; phylum Streptophyta; class Magnoliopsida; order Rosales; family Cannabaceae; genus Humulus; species Humulus lupulus. Next base: position 250,081,897 of record NC_084793.1, read on the forward strand.
TTTAAAGCCTCTAACCAGGAGTTGAAACTTACCTTTGCTGTAGTATCACCTCTCCAAGCTGTAACCAAGCTAAGCTCCCAAGTTTCCCCTCTTAATTCTGCCTTAGAACATCACAACTAAACTTGTTTCAGCACTTAACTAAAACCCAGCTAAAACTCATAATTCAACCACAGAAAATAGAGTTAAATGCTTACCTTAATCCCTGCTTCAGTTCCTTGATTTTCCCTGGGCTAAATCTCCAAATTCTCACCACCAAACTCAGAAATCCCAGCTAGTTTCCCTTGGTTTCCTCTGTGTTTCCTTAAGCGTGAGAGAGAGAGAGAGAGCTAAGCCTAAGTGTTTAGTCAGTTTATTTTTCTTCTAAAGACTTCCTTAAGTCTATCTCATTTATTGAGTTAATCCTGAGGCTCGGGGTGCCGGAACCGTCCCCGAGGCCAAAATGGTAAAATCCCCCAATGTTCCCGCCTAGACATCCTAACCTCAAATATATCTCCATATATTTATTTTCATGTCCCGATAATCCAAATCGCTACCCACTTTCTAAAAATATCCCTGACTTCTCCAAAGTCATATCTTAAACCCCGTTGTGACTTTTCCCACTATCTGGCCCTAGAATCGTCTTGAGTCGTGCTCAGCGAACCTGTCCACATAATAACACGGTTCTCACATATATCACATAATATATTCGATTGGCTCACTGGTATCGTCTTGAGTCACAGATCACAGATATATCCACATAATAATGTGGTCTCAACTTTAGCCTACCAATATACACACAAGTACACAATTACGCTCTCAATGAGCCAAATTACCAAAATGCCCTCACAGCAGAATATATAGCCCCATGCATGCCTTTATCATCATATAATAATATGACCCACATAATCATGCGTATAATCATATAGTAACACAGTAAATCAATTATGGCCCTCCCGACCTCCTAATCAAGGTCCTAAACCTTATTAGGAAATTTGGGTTGTTACATATGAACCCAATCATCTACCCAAGTCCATATATTGAAATGGTCGCTATCATCCTTGCATAGTACTAACCTATCAGGTTTGTGTTTTAACAGGGTGGGGTACCACATTTTCGAGCTTAGGATGACTGTACCTTGATCATCCGAGCCCGAGCTCGAGGCTTTGTCGTTGGTCTCGTTCCTCGACTGCGAGCTCCGTCGGCGAACCGAAGGCGGGGGCCTCACCTCTCTCCTTGGAGGGAGGATGCCTGTTGGCAAAGGCACGAGCTCCCAGAGGTCGTACTTTTTGTTGGACCAATCTGAGGTGGACTAGCCATCTCCCAAAAGCCCGCAAGCTCAGAGCTTACTCTCATGTAAAAGATATGAGAGAGACCTCCTGCCATAAGGGAGTTGGAGCAGAGCCTCTCTATGCTCCTTCATCACGTCATCGGGAGTAGGACGGTGATAGTTGGCTGGAAAATAAAACACATTTCAACTAAGTACGAGCCTACAGACAAAAGTTCGATCACAGAGACAAAGAAGGTTGGGGTACTTATGAATCCGTCTGAATGAGTAGTATTGAGACGGGGACAGGCCATCTTTCCAGAAGAAGGCCTTCTTAAAGTCAGGAGGATGGTTGGGAAGATCCTTGAACACCTTTTTCTCCTTGGGGTAGCTCGAAAGATAGTAGAAGTCGTCCCCTCCCCGAGCTCGGGAGGGATTGCTTTTCAAACAAAAGAGATACAAGATCTCTTTCGGCGTGGGTCCTTCCCACTTCAAGTCGTGGTACAACGACTTCAGGGCAGACAAAACCCTGTAAGAATTAGTGTTAAGTTAGAATGGAGCCAACCCAACGAATTTCATGAAGTCCTTGAAGAAAGACTTCAAAGGCAGTAATGCTCCTGGCTCCAAGTCGCGTGCCTCAGCTTGTTATCAGGATTTCCATCTCCTGGGGCACAGCAGCTTCGCTCACTGGAAGTAGGGGCCCGGAACCTTAAGGAGCTTGATAGCCTGAGACCGTGGAAGGCCAGGATATCAGTTATCTGGCCTAGCGAGGTAACCGAGCTCCAGTAGTGCTCGACCTCAAAGAAATCCCTCCTCGGTTGCGAGGTAGAAGGCTCCCCCATTAGTAAGAATTGGAGCTCTCCCAGACTGTACGCGATGGTCACTTTTAACTTAGGGTCGAGGGGGATCGGCCTGGGCCCTAAATCAGATTCCGGATAAAGAGCCTCTCGAAGGGTTCTCCTCTTCTTTTCTATGACCTCGACGATTTGGCGGCGATAGTGAGCTCGGGTTTCCTCTTGTTCGCGCGCGAGATCGTATTCACGAATCAGACGTTGGTTCCGAGCAAACAGCGACTCTGGGCTCGGGGTTTTTGGCGAATACGGAATTGCCAGCAACGACCCCCAACGTTTTTCCAGATTCTGTGACATCTAGCGAGAAAGAAAAAATGGTGAGGGCCATGCATGCAAGGATTCAAGAATTGCGAGCTTGACAAGACAAACTCGGAGAGTGCTTGGGTACAAAATGAGCTCGATACTAAAAACCCGATTGAGAGTCAGAACGTGTATTCTATGAGAAAAAGGAGGGGAGTGGATAAATTTTTTGAAAATCCCAAAATATCAGGGAAAAAGGGTGACGGTTATTCAGAAATGGTAATCTTGGGTATCGTGCGTTCTTTAAAACCAAGATTGTGTACCCGATATCTTGGTGTGCAAGATATGTCTTTTAAATTTTGAAAACCCAGAAAAAAGAGACCTTGTCCTACATCAAAACTGGATTTAGGACCAGTGACTTAAACCTAGCATGGAGACTTAAACGTGAAAGCCTATCGGTCAGAGCTTCCTAGCGTGTCAAACTAAGAAAACAAACCAGTGCATTCCCAGAAATAAAAGAACAACACAGACAGAAACCGGCATAAAGGAAAACAAAAAGATCATCAGATACTTACACAATGATGGCGATTGCAGAGAAATTATTGATTGAAGGAGAGGCTACACATATAACCTTACGGTCTCGAACAAACTGGCGGTCCTTTGTTTCTTCGGTTGGGAGAACATGTGAAAGCTAAAAGCTCTCTAAGATGGCTTCTGGTTTCATCCCTTTTCTTTTGTTTCTGATGTGTGTAAAATAAGAGGAAGAAGAAGACCTTGTATATATAGATGGAAAAAGTGGTAAGAAGGATTAATCTGAGCCATTGGCCAGAATCCTTATAAAATCCGACAGTCAGGGATTGATGACATGATGGCACCGAAAAGGTGGCAGGCGAACGATCGTGGGCGGATTTCCAAGGTACTCGAGTACCTTGGATGAGCAATACCCAACTGACACGTGTCCACTCTCAAGTGTGTGACGGTGCGGTTCCCGAAGAAAGTAGTTCAAAAGTTTCCTTCTCATAGGATTTGAAAAAATACTTTTGAGGGGGCAAAATGTTACACCCAGATTTCGAGCCTTAAGAATTGTGATCTCGAAAGCTGGATTCGTTAGGAATGGGCTCGTAATGTCTGGAACACGTGTCCGCAACCTAGGCACCGGACCTACAAGCAGCGTGCAGCCTCGAAGATGGTAGCCTTGAAACCATTACAAGCTCGAAAGACAGCCATCAAGGCACGTCTGTTCTCGGATGGCCTCGGATCAGGGGCTCTGAGCCTGACATAAGTATGAGCTCGAAGTCGCATGATCTCCGGGAAATGTCATAGCTCGAAAGTCAGTAAGAGACCTGGGTGGGAACAACATTGACAATATAGATTGACAACTTTGAATATCCTAGTGAGTCATTTTGGAGAGACGCGGTCTACATTGATTGTTGTAAATCCCCTATAATAAAGGGATATTTATTATTCAGTTATACGCCCCCTGATCTTCAGGGGACGTTTCCTTGTATATAGGATTACAAGCTTTTAATGCCATTAAATTTATTTGCATATATAGAATAACTTCCTGAAATGTGTGGGATAGTATTCTAAAACCTCCTCTATAAATAGAGAGGTCATGCACCATTGTAAAGGACAAAATTTTTGTAATCTTGACAGAAAACTCTGGAGAATTCATTCTTGAAGAATTTCCAGAGATCATCTTAAGTTTTAATAACAAAGACTCGTGGACTAGGTAGAGTTAACTGCTGAACCACATAAAAAATCCCATTTGTTTTATCGTATTTTCCTGGCCATAATTACTTATTGTTTTCGTGCTCTTATTTCACTGTTGACGAAAAACGGCGTCACAAAAATTTTGTTTTTTAAATGGATATTTTTGCAGTTAAGTTTAAAATATTTAAAATTGATTGTCTACTATTTTTAGATATTTTAGCTTTTTGAAATATTTTGAATTGGTTATCTGATAATCAAGATAATTTAAGATATATTTTTTTATTTTGTTATAATTGAAATATTAAAATTGGTTATGTAACGTGCCCAATTTGCTAATAAGGCTTGGTGCCTTGATTACCGTGTCGGGAGGGCGATAAATAATTTATTCGTATTATTACATGATTAATTGTGATATATGTGTATCAATACATTATTACTCAAATTATATTATTATATGACTAGATATGCATGTTTTTGTGAATTAAATATGCATGTGGGCCCATTCGTGTTGTTAAGAGCATATTTGTAATTTTTGACCCGTTGAGGGTATATAAATATGTGTGTTATGTTGTGATATGTCTAAGACCACAATATTGTGGAGATATATTTGAGATGTGTGGTCTGAGGTATCTTAGGGAGCAGATTAACTGGATAGTCACAATGGGGTCAAATACCGGGTAACAGGTAGCTATTTAGTGATTATTTGGGTATGCCGGGATTTATAAGAATACTTGAGGAATTTGCGGGAATGGTGCAAATGACGGGTTTGCCCTTGGTGGTATTAAAAGGCTACGAGTTAAGTTAGGGGAAATTTGGTCATTTTGGTGCCAAGGGATAGACATAGACATATGACTTTAGGACTCTAGAATGAATTAGAAGGAACTCATCCCCTCAATCTCTCTCTCTCTCTATCTATTTACTCAGCTCATTCTCTCTCCCTTGGTGCACTTGGAGGTTTGGTGAAATTCTTGGGGATTTGGCTAAGGATTTGAAGAAACTTGAAGCTTGAAGTACTTGGGGTTTAGCTCAAGGTTGGATTCTCAGTTGAGGTAAGGATTTTATTCTAACTTTTGTTAGTTTTCTGCTGTGATTTAGGGGTTCTCATGGGGGTTGGGCCTTAGGCTGGTTTGTGGATTATAGTGATATTATGGGATAGTTTTGGGGTATTTATACTAATTATGTTACCTTGATATGAATCCTAGACTATATTATGGGTTTAGGTATTGATTTGGGTGGATTTTAGTGGACTTGGCTTGAGAAAACGCACGAGATTTCTGGGTTTGGAGCTCGAGCTATGACCCTATTTTTCAAGCGGCGCGACCTGTGTGCGTGGAATGACCCTGGAGGGTCTCTGAACTTGCCCAGGCGCCGCGGTGCAGGTAGGGTGCACCGCAGCCTGACTCCCCCAGGAGAGAGCCTTGGGGCTCTCTGACTTGTAGCGCACCACGACCCTAGGGGTTGGGCCGCGACTTAAATTATGGAAAATGGAAAAACAAGGTTTTAAGCTTAGGAACTCAAATTAAGGGCTCGGGAAGGATTCTACTACCCAGTTTAGTAGACTTCGAGGTCTCGAAGGCTATAATATTATTCTGAAGTTTTTAATTGGTTTAGGGTTTGATGGATATTTATTATTATTGCATTGTGACTAGGTTTTACTGCTACGGTTCAGGTTTAGGGGATCGTGCTCGGGATCGCACTATACGGTTAGCTCAGGACTCGCGTAAGAAAACTGTTGTGCCCGTAGAGCAAGGCATGGCCCGATTATCTTTGTTTAGTATTTTGTATGAATGTTTATAATTGTTATGCCATGTTTGTGTGTTTATGACTGATCGGCGAAGGCCAGGTTCGGCAAGGGCCGGGTTCGGCAAGGGCCGGGATCGGCAAAGGTCAAGATCGACGAAGGCCAGGAATGACAATAAGCATGCTGAATGCAGGACGCCATAGCATGGCCATCTAGGGTGTTGTACTCACCCGTTTGGTGAAGACTGTGAACCTGGTGCCTGGTAATGCACCTTGATCGGTGTAGGCTGCTATGTGAATAGTATGTTGTCTCTGTTCAAAGTTATGCATTTATTGGAATGAATTATTATGTGCTATGTGTGTGGATTTTTCTTGCTAGGCCTTGGCTCATGGGTGCTCTATGGTCCAGGTAAGGGCAAGGGAAAGGCCGACCAAGCATGAGTTGGAGGGCATGGAACGGGGCATACATGTTTGGCCTACCTAGCCGCCACGATCTATGGTCCAGGTAAGGGCAAGGGAAAGGCCGACCAAGCATGAGTTGGAGGGCATGGAGCGGGGTGTACATGTTTGGCCTACCTGGCCGCCAGGACTGGGGTAGTTTTGAGGAACACTGTGCAAACGTTTGATTTTTTCGCTTAGGTCAACTGTACTGTAACACCTTACTACCTATGGACCGTTACGTTGTGTATTTTAAACAGTGATAAACTTGTTAACCGATCTATTTGGCCATAATCGTGTAACTAAGTATGATTAACAGTTTAGGGTTAAAAATTTTGGTTACAAATACAACGTTTCACTAAAACGTTTACTGTATACATCTCTAGGGATCCACTCCCTAAGCCATGTGACGTTTCAGTCACCTGAGCCTTTTGGCCCTGACTCTAATTAACTAGCCTTTAGACTAGACAAGCGCTTTTGTTTTCATCTTACTTAAGGTTGGTCAAGTATTTCATACTTATGTTGATAATACTTATGTTGATTAGATCTAATCTTTTCGGCTTGCGTTAGACACGCTAATACCGTTCTTGACTCATAAGCCAATACCATAGGACCAGTGCTCAATACCACTACCGAACTTGACTAATAAGTTACAACTTCACAGTCAATATTGACACCATTGTCGATTCGGACTAATAAGTCAGTTCCACTCACAAGTAAGCAATGCAACCAGGCATATATCATATGTCAAATATCGAAATATAGGCCATTCAACATGCTTACTCCACATTCACTAGCATAATTACAATCATGCACATTTATAGAGACTCAAGCACTGATCAATCTCATATTCAACATTCATGCCATGCCCTAATCACATGTATCTTATGCATCACATACTGGGTGCAGTTTTCTTACCTTTGGTCCAAGAACAGGTTACTAATAAACGATCCTTAAGCAAACTCATAAACAAAGTTCCCAATCATCTCAATGGCCCAAAACCATCAAAACCCAAGTTTCAAATCATTTAAAACCACACGAAAAACCTAGTTCTACAATCAAGAATCCAAAGCTTTAAACTATCCTTAAAAACAAAGCAAACCAGAATATCAAACTGAAATCCTTACCTTAAACACAGAATTAAATCCCTTCAATGGTTGAACTAAGGTCCTAAGCTCCAAACCTTGATCTCCTAGCTTGAATCCTCAAATTGAGCTCCAAAAATTCAAAGGAAAAGAGAGGAAGAAAGGATTGAGAGGTAGAGGAAGAGAGTCTCTATTTTGCTTCAGCTTTGACCCTTCTATAGCCATCTAATTAACATATATCCCTTGGTCAAAAGACCAAAATGCCCCTATGTCCATTTAATCCCTTTTTAAGCCACTAAGGGAAAAACCATCATTTCTCACTTATCCTGCTAATTAAAATTAACGTCCTCCAATCCCCGTTATTCTCAATATTCTCAATTAATAATTAAATCATATCCCATTACCCGCTCATTCTCATAAATGTACTAAATTACCAAATTACCCCTAGGCTCGCCCCGAGCCTGGTATTTGACCCCGTTATGACTAAAATGCTACTTTGCTCGCTAGGATGGTCTCGTGCTGAGTAACCCATGCATAACCAAATAATAACGAAGCACCACACACATACCACATATAAGCCAAATATACCCAAAACGAGTCAAATTATGAAAATTACCCAATTAAGCAAAAATGGGTCCACATTCATATTTAATACACCTAAACATGCATATCAAGTCATATTATGATATTATTCACATAATCACATAATGATACATATAAATATCACATAATTTCAAAATTTTCCCTCCTAGTTCCCTAATCAAGCCCTAAGCCTTATTAGGAAATTTAGGTCGTTACATGTACCCTAACTCTTGAGTTGAAAGCATATTTTAAAACAATATTTTGGGATCCCAATGTAACACCTTTATGATTTAAATGAATTTCCAACCTTTTTACTTAAGTTTCATTAAATGAGTCTTTATTTTGATTTAATCACACTTTTTGGTCTAATACCTCGATTAGCGAGCTAATGACACATTTTAAAATCACATGGTAACGACTCTTGGGTAGTAGGGCGTTACAAGTTATCTAATTATTCAAGATATTTTTATTGTTTAAAATATTTGAAATTGGTTATATGATAATTCTGGATATTTTAAGATATTTTGATATTTTAAAATTGGTTAAAATATTTTATCTTGTCATTCTTAACAACTTAACAACCTAGTTTAAATTAATTTTTTAAAATTGAATTTTGTTTGATAAATTATATTTTCATTAATTTAAAATATTTCAGCTTGTTTAATTAATTATAATTAATTTTATTTGATGACTTCTATGTTAATTAATTATGATATTTTTACAAAATAGTATATTATTGTGGTATATTTACATAATTTAATAATACACACTCATATAGTAACATGTTAGGCCTATCAAATTATTAACATACCAAGCATCATTATTCTTTTTTTTTTTTTTTTGCATTTGGGCTTTAAATATAAGAATAATGATGGCCCAATTTTTGTATTGAAAAATGTGGGAAAACTCAAATAAAACTTTCATAAAATGTTAGGTTTTATTTGGGCCCAATTGAACATGTAAAGTTTAAACTCCTCTCTTGTGGGTGGTTCCAATTGTGAAGTCCCATTTTCTTTGCATTACTAGATTGAGCCTAATAAATTGAATAACAATTAATAAAACGAATGTTCAAATTCCTGTCTTTTTGGGCTTTGTATGAAAGTTAGGGAGCCTTAGTAGTGGGACCGCATACTGAACCCAACTCTTCTTCATGCAAGCTCAAATTGTTAAGGCACATTTACCTAAGTTGGACTTAATTGTATTAGATTAATATTTTTAGTTGGACCTAATAATTTATTAGAAACAAATCAATTCTAATTTTTGGATTAATTTTCAATGGGTAATTTTAGAATTAATGGGAAATTATAAACTATGGTTTATTGACTATTTTAATAATTTGGCACACCTAAATTGGTAATTTTCAAAAGAATAAAATACTAAATTGAGACAAATTAAATGATGAGTTTTTAAAATTTGAATTTGGTCTCCACCGTTGATTTAACAAGGTTAGAGTTCAGTGGGGCCTCATGGCGCTTTGATTTCGTCTCCCTATGGAAGGTGTTCACTGGAATTTTTAACATGGTTAAACTTCTTAGTATAGATGGTTATAGATGGACCTTCTATAGACACATCTCTACAGTGACTATAGGAATTAAGTCTATAATAATCGAAATCGTGGGTCAAACTCATAAAGTAAGAAATATGTGTTACTATCGCGTACCGGGACACATGGGTTTTCATTACTTTGATTGGATGGATGGGTAATTAATAAAAGTCTATGAAGTTTTATTGATTGAGATGTTTCTCTATTTAACTAAGTGAATATTTGTGACTCTCACATACCGAGACACATGGGTTCATGGCTAGTTAAAGTACCTAAGAAATCAAAGATAAGTGTTTTAGTATTTTTCTTATCTCAAAACATTTTGTATGTTATGCTATTTCTAAAAATTTAATGAATAAATGTTTGTCAAGAAATGCGTTAATTTCTACTTAGTTGATAATCGTAGCTCTAGGCTTCCAACCCCATACTCTCTCTAATCTCTAAAAGGTTACTCTATGGTGGAAACCTCACGAAATGTTTGTCCAACATCAACATGGTGTTGATCATGGACAACATCGAGTTCGTGATATTCAAAGATATTCCTATTTTTCCTATGCAACGATCACCAAATCCTTCAAAGAGGATTATTGATGGTGGATAGAGCAAAGGAAAGAAGGATAATACTACCAAGCATGCTCAAGGAGAAGTTGCCTTAAGCTTCTTCTTCGAAGAGTAAATGAGGAAAAAATTCAAACAAAAAAAACAAGAAGCCCACTGGCAAGACACCAAATGCTGCAAAGCATCTTGGAGCAAGGCCTGATTATAAGTACAAAAAAGGGGAGTGTTTCCAACTACAAGGAGACTGTGAATTAGGACAAGATTTCCCGGTACACAAGGCATATGGAACCCAAGATAATGAAATAGTTGTCTTGGATGCATGTGATTTTAGAGAATGATTCTTCAACTTTAGATCGTTGAATCATGATATACTAAACATGCATGTACTTTTTTACAAATTTTTAGCATTAAGAAAGTCGTGAAGGATGAAAAGCTAAAGCTTGGAACCCGACAAGGGTTGTTCATATCAAACAAGGAAAAATGCTAAGCTTGAATGAATTTTGGAAATAAATATATTGTTTTAAGACGATGTTTATTTTATTCTGATTTTCAGTGGAAATTTTAATTTCAATTTTCCTTATTACATCAACAACAATTTGTAGTTACTTTCACAAGTAATAAAATCCTATTTCTTTAAATGGATGTGATTTGTGAGGCGGATGTATGGAAAACAGACTATACATGTTACAACCAAACGAACCCAATGTACTAAATAATGAGTTGTACAAGATAGCTAAACCTAGGACCGTTAAACAATAAAATGCTAATAACGTTAGAAATGAAGTACATTTGGCATCTTCAGTTTGGTCATATTTGCTATGATAGGATTCAAATACTAACATAGGCTAGGCCTTTGAGGGAACTCACCTAGGGTGACCTACATGTTTATGAATCTAATCTCGAGGGCAAAATGACAAAGCGTCCATTCTCTGTGATAGGAGAAAGGGCCAAAGAACCACAAGGGCTAGTATATTTAGATGTCTGGGGACAAATGAATGTTAAAGCAAGGGGTGGTTATGAATATTTCGTCACCTTCATTGACGATTTCTCTAGAGACTCATGTAAGTACCTAAAGCATAGGAATTCTAAGAATTTGTTAAGAAGTTCAAAGAATTCATTGTTATGGCTTTAAAACCAAGTTGGGTAAAATGTTAAAGATCTTGCAATTTGATAGGGGTGGAGGATATTTGGATAACCAGAACCAAGACATTTAATTGAATTTGGAGAATTTTCTAAAGCAACTACCCAGGGGCTCCGCAACTGAACAGTGTTGCTGACCGGCGTGAATCGAGCGTTTATGAAAATATGTGTTCTATGATAAGCTATTCAACTCTACTGACTTCTTGCCCAGATATATTTTGGAGACATACTGCCTAGACCACATGTGACATTTTTTAAATGTTATGCTGTCTCAAAGCTGTCTCCAAGGCACCACTAGAATTATGGAATGATCGTGAACCTAGTTTACGTCATTATGGAATTTGGGGGTGTCCTGCTTTTATTCTTAGGAAAAAGGTAGGAAAGCTAGAACAACAAACTGAGGTTCGCTTGTTTGTTGGCTATCTTAAAGATACTCAAGGTGGTTTGTTTTATAGTCCAGTAGAGAAGAAAGTGTTTGGCTCTATAAATGTTACTTTTCTTAATAACGACAAAATAAAGAATTTCAAGCCTCGTAGCAAAATAGTATTAGATGGAAAAACGATAAATTATTATTCCATCCTCATTGGCGCAAGTCAATGAAAACAAGGTAGAATTAGAAACCATTAATCCATGTCAGAAGGTTACGGTGCCTCATCATAGTGGGAGGGTTTCTCAGAACCCGGTACCTACAAGATGGATAGTGAAACCCATAGGCTGGTTGGGGACACAAGTAACAATAATCTGTTGGCCTTTAAACAGGCAATGGGTAAACCTAAAAGGGATCTTTGATTCAAAGCCAAGTACCAGGAAATAGAGTCTAAGTACTATAAATTTGTATGAGATTGTAACGTCCTCCTAATCCAGGACCGTTACACTGTGTACTTTAAATAGTGTCAGACTTTCTAATCAAGTCATTTGGTTATAAAAGTGTAACTAAGGTTAATGTCAAGGGTTAGGGTTAAAAATTTTGTTCAAAGGAAATGTTGACTTTTCATTTAAAAGTATAATACATACATGGGATCCCAATAGGTTACAAATAGATGTTTGAAAAGGTATATACAGTCAAAAGTTACAACCAGCCAGCCTGCGCGGCAATATAAGGGATACAACCCTAGTTCTCTCATATATCATCAGCCATGGTGGACGAGCAGCCGCATATGTACACGCTGCCACCGAAGCTCTCCAACTCATGGCTGGTCAAGCTTTCCTTTCCCTTTACCTGCACCACATAGCACCCGTGAGCCAAGGCTCAGCAAGAAAACTTAGACATGTGCATGAACAGTAAATACAGATTCCAAATACATATCTAGCATGCCCATCAGTAATAACCTACCCATGCATGCATACAATTACAAATAAATGGTCATTGGATCATTCTGGGGCCCGCTGCCATGAACAGATGACCATAGAGTCAACTCGGGGTCCTATGCCCTAGCTATGTGACCATACAGTCACCTAGGGCCTTGCACTTAGCTCTGAGTAACTAGCCATAGAGCTAGCCAAGCGCTTTGTTTTCCAATGACCATAGGTTCGACCAACATAATAGTATGTCCCTGATTGGGCCTAAGCCTTTCGTCCAGCACGCAACATGCTATTGTCGCCCTTGACTAATAAGTCAATCCCTGAATCAGGTGTTCAGATATAGATACAGATACAGATACAGATAAGCATACTTCAAACAATACAAGTATGCATACATATTAATTATATAACACAACCAATGAAATGCAAACATAGTAATAACCATGTTCCTTAATGGGGCCAAGCCCTAACTAGGCAGACTATGAGAACAATCATATAACACTTAGCCAGAAAATGGAGCATTCAAGCATGTTTAATCAACGAGCACAAACATAACTCAATCGCATTCATTCTCAGGGGTCCGAGCCCTATTCATAGTTATAATCAACAACTGGGCCAAGCCCTAACCACATATATCATGTATTGGGTGCAGTTTTCTTACCTTAGGTTCGAGTAAAGCATAATAATAAGAACGACCCTTGAGCACATTCCTTTCCCGAGCCCTAGCGATACTCTAGTCATAACCAAATAAATAATAATCATAAATATCGAGTAAATAAAGGCTTTTGGATCGAGTCCTAGCGTCTGGGACCTCGAATTCTACTAAACTGGGTAGTAGAATCGATCTCGAGACCTTAGGTTTGAGTTCCCGTTACTCAAAACCTATCCTGGCCAAAGTTGCCCAGGTGGGCCACGACTTGACCCTAAGGGTCGCGGTGTGCCTCCCAAAATAGAAATCCTCCTATTTGGAATTCGAGACATGGGCCGCGACTTGCCCCTGAGGGTCGTGGCACACCTTTGAAATAGAAACCCCTCCTAGGCTCTGGGTTTACACGTGTCGTGGCGCCCCGAGAACAGGGTCGTGGCACGACCCTTCGAACCTAGATTTTCCCTGTTTTCTTCTCAACCAAATCCTATCAAAACCATCCCCAATAATTCCTAGATCCATAATTCAATCCCCAAAACAGAATCAACATATTCCCAGCAACAAAACCCAACCTTATGTTAACCGAAAATCCTACCAAAACACAAAATCAACACCATAAGTCACAAAGCTCAAGAACACGTCAAGAACTCAAAACTCATGACATAATTCAACTAAAACAAGGACTAGAGCTTACCTCAGTTGTGTTTAATGATATCTCAGCTGCAATAAATCCAAATCCTAACCCAAGCCTTCAATTTCCTTAGTTTCCTCAAGAAATCCACACCAAAAGTTTAGAGAGAGAGAGAGAGAGTCAGTTGGGAGAGAAGGAGAGCTAATGATAGTTTAAGTGTTTGCTGAGTGTTTTGTATTTTGTGTGGTTTACCTAGGGTTCAAGCAACCTTAAGTAAATCTCGAGGCTCGGGGTACCCAAAAAGGTCCCCGAGGGTAAAATGGTCAAAATCCCCGAAATTCCCTTATAATCTCACTAACTCCAAATATATCCTCGAATACTTATTCCTATTACCTGATAACTCGGTAATGTACTAGATTCCCAAAATACCCCTTGACTCGCCCCGAGTCAGGTATTAGGTCCCGTTGACACTTTCTCGCTAACCTGCTCCCTAGGACCGTCGAGTAACCCAAATATATCCACATAATAATGTGGCTTCACACATATATTCCAAATATACCCATAACGAGCCAAATTGCAAAAATTTCCCTTCTAATAAGAAATGAGCCCACATGCATATTTAATATACCTAAACATGCATATCTAGTCATATTATAATATAACTCACATAATCATATAATGACACACATACATACCACATAAACACACAATTTCCATAATTTTCCATCCTAGCCCCCTAGTCAAGACCTTAAGCCTCATTCGGTAATTTGGGACGTTACAATTATTTCCTCCTTATAGAAATTTCATCCTCAAAATTTTACCTGAACAACTCGTGATACTGATTCTACATATCTACCTCCAGCTCCCAGGTTGCTTCCTCGTCCTTGATGTTTCTCCATAATACCTTAACTAAAGATATAATCTTGTTCCTTAGGACCTTGTCCTTCCTGTCTAAAATCTGAACTGGCTGCTCCTCATAGGATAAACCTATCTCCAGTTTAAGATCCTCGTAACTCAACACATGAGTCCCATCTGATACATACTTCCTCAACATGGAAATATGAAATACATTGTCCACACTAGACAGTGCAAGGAGTAAGGCCAACCTATAACCTGGCCAATCCTCTCCAGGATCTCAAATGGTCCAACAAACCTAGGGCTCAGCTTACCCTTATTCCTTAACCTCTTCACCCGTCTCAGTGGCGAAACCCTAAGGAAGACATAGTCTCCCACTTGGAACTCCACGTTCCTCCGCTTTTGGTCTAAATAACTCTTATGTATACTCTGAGATGCAAGCATCCGAGCTCTAATCTTTTCAATAGCCTCATGGGTCCTCTGAACTTCCTCAAGACCCAAATATTTCCTCTTACCCATCTCATCCTAGTGAATGGGCGTTCTGCACTTCCTACCGTACAACATCTCATAAGGTGTCGCTCCAATAGTCAACTGATAGCTGTTGTTAGAGGAAAACTCTATCAGAGGCAAATATTTACTATAGGACCCTTCAAAGTCCAGTACACATGCTCTCAGCATGTCTTCTAGAATCTGGATAGTCCTCTCAGACTAACCATCGCCCTGAGGATGATAAGCTATACTGAACTTCAGCTGTGTACCCATCGCATTCTGCAAACTTCCCCAAAACTTGGAAGTAAAGATAGGGTCCATATCAGACACGATAGACCTCAAAGTCCCATGAAGGCCTACTATCTCTCTCACATAGAGATCTGAATACTGGTGATCCATGTAATTCATCCTTATTGGTAGAGAGTGAGCTGATTTCGTATACCGGTCTACAATGACCCAGATTGAATCATGTTGGCCCACTATTTGGGCAATCTTACCATGAAATCCATCGTGATGTCCTCCCATTTCCACTTTGGGATAACCAGAGGCTACAACAGCCATGCTGGTCTTTGGTGCTAAGCCTTGACCTGTTGACATGTCAAACACTTAGCCACATATTCTATCACATCTCTCTCCATCCCATACCACCAATATAAAACTTTCAGATCCTGGTACATCTTCGTGGTGTCCGGATGTAGAGAATAAGGGGTAGTATGAGATTCTTCCCGAGTCTCCTGTCTGATCCCAATGTCCATCAGAATGCAAATCCGATCCTTGTATCTCAATAAGCCCATGCCTGACACTATGTAGTCCTTAGCTACTCCAGCTAGGACGTCCTCTCTGATTTTCCCCAATTGTGGATCACTAAACTACTTCTCCTTGATCCTCTCCAAAAGAGTAGACTGTAGGGTGATGTTGGCTAACTGGCCCACCACTAGCTCAATACCCGCTCTAGTCATATCCTCACCCAACTCCCTGGATATCTGCCTTGCACTATACAACTGTCCCAGACCATTCTGGCTTAAGGCATTTGCTACCATGTTGGCCTTCCTTGGGTGATAGAGGATTTCAGAATCATAATCCTTCACCAACTCCAGCCAATGCCTCTGTCTCATGTTCATATCTTTTTGTGTAAAGAAGTTTTTAAGCTCTTGTGGTCAGTGTATATCTCACACTTCTCACCATATAAGTAGTGTCGCCAAACCTTCAATGCAAAAACCACTGCTACAAGTTCCAGATCATGTGTGGGGTACCTCTGCTCATATGCCTTTAGCTGATGTGATGCATAGGTAATCATCTTCCATGTCTGCATAAGGACACAACTTAGGTCCTACCTCGAGGCATCACAATAAACCAAAAACTTGTCCTGATCTGTAGGAAGACTCAGAACATGAGCGATGATCAAATTCTTCTTCAGTCTCTAGAAACTGTCCTCACACCTATCTGACCGTATGAACCTCTAATACTTATGTGTCAACTCTGTCAGTGGTGAAACAATCTTGAAAAATCCCTCCAGAAAGTGTCTGTAATAACTTGCCAATCCCAAGAAACTTCTGATCTCTGAAGCGTTGTTTGGCCTTGGCCAATCTCTAACAGCCTCAATCTTCGCTGGATCCACCATAATTTCGACCTTACTAACTATGTGACCTAAGAAAGCCATATGTCGCAACCAGAACTCACACTTCTTGAATTTCGCATACAACCTATGTTTTCTCAGCCTCTGTAGTAATAATCTGAGATGCTACTCATGCTCTGTCTCTGACTGAGATTATACTACTATATCGTCAATAAATACGATCACAAACTGATCCAGGTAATCTTTGAACACCCTGTTCATCAGATCCATAAATGATGTTGGGGCATTATTCAGTCCAAATGACATCACAAAAAACTCATAATGCCCGTACCTAGTGCAAAAAGTTGTCATCAGTATATCCTCCTCCCTGATCCTCAGCTAGTGATAACCAGATCGAAGATATATCTTGGAGAATACCGTCCTACCCTGTAACTGATCAAGCAGATCATCAATCCTTGGTAGAATATTGTAGTGTCCGAGATTTTACTTAGCTAGATAGTAGTAGTAGTTAGTAGTATTTTTTAGTATGTTAGATTCTATGGATTTTGGGTCAAACCGGGACTTAGTTGGAAACTCATAGCAACAATTATGGATTTTATAAGTTTAACCTATAGTTTAGAAATATTAATTATAACATAAGGTTTGATTAATATTGCTGGTCCTAGAAATATTATTTATTATAACCTAAGGTTTAGATAGAATTATTAAGAGCATGACACTTGTCATAATCATGTTTATTAAGGATTTAAGTATTTTTTATGAATAATTTGATTAAAAGAAAGATCTAGAATCTCTAGAACCTTCCACCAGCTGTTAGGATCACGTTTAGACTCAGCCAAAGTTGTATAATCAATTCAAATTATGCTGAAAAAGTGCAAATACGTGTTTGATATATCAACGTATGTCGATATATCAAAGCTATAGGGGCCAATATATAGCCTACAGGGAGATAAAGAAAACATGTCGACTTCACACGAACGAACAAACGGGGCTCGAGAATATGGGGGAGGCAATATATCTCCTATAGGGGGCGATATATCGGCTTCAACTCACATTTTTGGAAGTTTGAGGATTTTTTAATTAAAAATAGCCTTAACCACTTAGACCTGCATTTGAACGATTTTGACCAGTTCTAGGCGTTTGTTGAATGAAAATTCAAAAATTTTCATTTTATATTCATTTATTTATTCAAATTAAAAGGGGTTAGTTTCACTCCTTGAACTCTATAAATAGGACCTAGTACTCAACCATTTTCTTCATTCTTCGAGCAGTCTTCAGAGCCTTCAAGTTGCTAAGGTTACTATAGAGAGAAACACTTGGGTTTTTGGGGATAAAAGCTTTATCATTTTAAGATTTTCTAAAAACTTGGGAAGTGAGATATAGTGAGATTTTGGTATCGAGGTTTAGATCAATTCATAACATCATTCAAGTTAATCTTATCCTTAAATTCAGATCTTTATGGTTCTTTAGTTTTCTTTTATTTTCTTTCAGATCCTAACTCTTGTTTATGATTCTTGATTAGGTGTTTAAGTTTCTTGAAACTTAAGGTTCTTTTTGGTAAGTTTCCACTCGGATGGTTTACTTTTCTTTTCATCTCTTTTTCTTTAGAAATACTCATGGTTTTGTTGTTGGGTTTTAGGAGTGTTCCAATCCCGTTCTTGTTCTCAAATATCCCGGTTTGTGGTAAGGAAAATAGGTTAGCTTATATGTGTTTATATGTTTATGCTATGATATGTTTATGTTATGATATGTTTTATGCTATGATATGTATATTAATAAATATGTTGTAGTCCTTGGGCATATGACTTGCTTAGATAGAAATCCCCAAGAATATGTTTTGTAGTCGCTTGGGCATATGGCTTGCTTAAATAGCAAGCCCCAAGAATTTTTATCATTTTCATGGTTTAGAGTTATGATTTACCCTACCTCGATTAGTAGAAAGAGGACCTAGATGGGTTATCTTATACTACCATGGGATCTAACCTACCTCAATTAGTAGACAGAGGACCTAGATGGTTTATCACATGCCATGTTAATGAGTTAATGGCCATTAATATTGTAGTCCTATATGATATATGTTTTTATAGTCATATGTTTTATAGTATATGTTTATGATATAGTCTTATGCTTATGCTTATGATTTATGATATATGTTGTTATTAGATTTTTCTTGCTAGGCATTAGGCTCATCCCTTTATTTTTAGCTTGATGCAGGAAAATGAATATGGAAAGCGAAAAGATTCATGGCAGCTTGGCTTGTGTGTTGAGGAAGAATGGATTGAATGGACTGCGTGAACGATCGATGATGACGTTATTTTTAAGTCTTTTGAATTATGTTTTGATGTATTTCTGTAATTAGTATTTAATTAATTTAAGTTTTTTTTTATGTATTAAACAATGGGGACCCATACTGTGTTTTATATTTCATATTTTACTTTGTACTTTGCACAATATTTATTTTGGGGTTTTAAAAAAAGTTATGTTATTTATTATGTATGTTTTCCCAAATTAGTAGCTATGTCTAGTAGTTTTAATGGTCCAAGGTCTTTGAAATAGTTGGGTCATTACAGTTGGTATCAAAGCAACAGTTCATATGCATGAAGTTCTCGTTGATACACACGCACAAGCTCTGAATCTAACTGCAAATGTTAGTGTTTATGTTATAGTTATTATGTTTATGTTTATAGCTAACGTTTTAGCCCTTATGTTTTCAGTTAAGAATGGATGGAGCCTTGACCTATCAGGATATCCGAGCCACTAAGGCATTGAAAAGGAATAGAGAGCCAAGGAATACATTAGGAGTGTTAGAAAGAATCACTCAGAGATTGATCTTATTCCACAAGGAGATAGTTCATCTTCAAACTACTAAGCAAATTATGATGAGAGCTACAGAACAATATGTCTTAGTAATTAGGCTTTTTAAAGATTTTCCTTCTGTAATTTCAACATTAGAAGAAATATGGGAGACTATAGATAATGATGATGATTTTGCGGTAGCTATGAGATATTATTTTCTCATACTTAGGTTCATCTCTAAGTTGGAATTTCAATTTACTAATGAGCAAAAGCATAGAATCTTTATGAATCTTCCCCGAGGAAATTTTGAGGCTCAAGATAATGAAGAATATGAAGAAATAGATGACGATATGCTAGATGAAGGGTCAAATGTAGAAGATCCTTATTTTTAGATTCACCTTAGTTATGTTAGTTTATTTATTTATTTTGCATTTATGATTGTACTTAGTGAAAATCTTTTTCCAAATGAATATTATTGTTATTTTTGAATGACATGTATGAGTTTGATTTTTTTTACAATCATAATAAATAATAAATTTAATAAATAATGATTGACTTCGGTGAGGGTGGATACAAATCAATGGACCCGGTTCTATATTGAGAGTTAGGGGGCCATAGTAGTGGGAACGATTTTACTGATCCCAACCCTCCCTCAATATGGTTAACTTTGGAACAAAGACGAGTTTCGAGCCTAGAATTAATTCATATAGGATGATTAGAAACAGACTTAGAAAATAATAAAGATGGTTAATTATCTAAGTAAAGAAACACACCCTAATTATAAAAATGGCTTATATAATTTTTCATAAGAAATCATAACTAGTAGGTCCGAGTTATGTTTGCTTAGACTAAGTTTTGCCTTAGAGCCTATTAGGGTAAGTTCTAATGTGTTTTCGCAACTGTTAGAACTTTGCTGAAGATGTCGCTCAGAAGATCTACACGCACAGCCGACAATGCCTCCAGCGCCGCCCATGAGACTAGTGAAGCCCCTCCAATTCGCAAAAGGGGAGCACGTGCTACCAATGCTGCTGCTAACAGAAGTGCACCACTGCCTCCGGTTGACAACACCGTTGAAATTGTCTGACTATGACAACAAGTGGAAGAGTTGTTGCAGCAACAATGACAACAGGCTCAGCCCCAGCCTCAGCTGCAACCGCAGCCTCAGCCAACGGTTCAAGTACCCCAACAAGTAGGTCCTTATGGGGGATGGCCAATGGCGAACTATGCGCCATACCTAGCTCATTACTTGGAGCCAATCTATGAGCGGTTTTGTAAGCAACACGCTCCAAACTTTGAAGGGACAACCAACCCCTTTGAGGCAGAAGAATGGCTTAGGAATGTAGAGCCGATCCTAGCACACGTGAATCTCGGCAACGCAGACCGCATATCCTGTGTTTCTTCTCTTCTAAAGAAGGATGCTGGAATCTAGTGGGATTTAGTTCAGCAGACTCATGACGTCGCCACCATGACATGGACTAGATTTGTGGAACTCTTTCACAAGAAGTATTACAACTCAGCAGTCATCGCTACAAGGGTAGAAGAGTTCACCAGTCTGAAGTAGGGCAACTTATCGGTAGCAGAGTATGCTCGCCAGTTTGAACGACTAGCCAAGTTTGCACCAGATTTGGTTCCAATAGACTTTTTGAGGGTCACCAAGTTCGTTAGAGGACTCAGACCAAAGATCGAGCTAGGAGTCAAGCTGGAAAGTCCTGGAACCACTTCTTACGCCGATGCTCTAGAAACGACTATAGAAGTTGAAAGGTTTCAGGCGAATGTTAATAAGGAGGAGGCCAGCAAGCCTGAACCTAAGCAGTAGATTCATCATCAAAATGGTCGGAACCACAACAACAATCATTAGCATAGTAACAATAATTGCCAGAAGAGAAGGCATCCTGACAATAAGCAAGCGTATGGTGACAAATGAGCACAAACAAACAATGGAAATAATAGGTCGGGTCATGTAGAATACCCACAGTCCTCCAAATGCCAAAAGAAACATCCTGGTGAGTGTCGTGCAAACACCAAAGGATGTTACAATTGTGGCCAGGAAGGTCATCGAAAGAAGGAATGTCCACAGCTCAAGCAAGAAGAGAAAAGGGATAGTAAGATGGTTCCTGCCGGAGTCTTTGCCTTGACCCAGGGAGAAGCTAAAGCTAGTAACAAAGTGATCACAGGTCAGATTCCTATCCTTGATAATATATGTTCAGTATTATTTGATTCGGGAGTAACACACTCGTATATCTCGTTAGGAATGATAGAGAAATTAGACAAACCTTGTGAAAAATTTAGAACTAGGTTTGTGACAAAATTGCCTTCGGGCAAAGTAGTCCTATCATCACAGATACTACGAGGCGTACCGATCAAAATCGAGGACGTAGAACTAGAAGGAGACCTGGTAGAGCTAGAGATCAAAGACTTCGATGTGATACTGGGCATGGATTGGCTAGCAAGGCATGGCGCAACCATCGACTGTAGATGCAAGAAGGTGATGTTCGAAACTCCTGATAGTCAGAGACTATGTTTTATGGGAAAGATTTCAGGACTACGAACACCTCTTATTTCATCCCTCAAAGCTAAGAGGATGATAGATAAAGGATGCCACACATTCTTAGCCAGCGTTATGGATGTGGTAAAGGAAACACCACTAAAGGTTGGAGACGTTCGTATTATAAAAGAATTCCCAAAAGTATTTCCTGATGACTTACCACGGTTGCCACTGACTCGGGAAATTGACTTCACAATCGAACTAGTACTAGGAAACAAGCCTATCTCAAAGGCACCATACCGGATGGCACCTACCAAACTCAAGGAGTTAAAGATGCAGTTAGATAACTCTTAGACTTGGGTTTCATTAGACCAAGCCATTCACCATGGGGAGCACCGGTTCTATTTGTGAAGAAGAAGGACGGAAGCATGTGGATGTGTATAGATTACCGCGAGCTGAACAAGGTGACAATTAAGAATAAGTACCCACTACCCCGGATTGATGACTTGTTTGATCAACTGCAAGGAGCGACTTTGTTTTCAAAGATTGATCTACGGTCCGGGTATCACCAGCTCAAGGACGGGAATAGGATATTCCCAAGACAGCTTTTAGAACTCGATATGGACATTATGATTTTTTAGTTATGTATTTTGGTCTTACCAACGCTCCAGCCGCATTTATGGATTTAATGAATCGGGTCTTCGAGGATTACTTGGACAAATTCGCCGTAGTGTTCATCAACGATATTTTGGTGTACTCAAAGGATGAAGTCGAGCACGAGGAACATTTAAGAATGACCATGCTGCGACTAAAGGAGCATCAACTTTACGCCAAGTTCAAGAAGTGCGAATTTTGGCTTTCACAAGTAGTGTTCCTCGGCCACATAGTATCCAAGGATGGAGTTGCTGTAGACCCAGCTAAGGTAGAGGTTGTGAAGAATTGGCCAAGACCTAAGAATGCGTCAGAGGTTAGAAGTTTTCTTGGGCTAGTAGGCTATTATCAAAGGTTTGTAGAAGGATTTTCTAAGATAGCCACTCCACTTACCAACCTGACCCGGAAACAACAAAGGTTCAACTGGACCAATAAGTGTGAAGAGAGCTTCCAGTTGCTTAAGGATAAGTTATGCTCAGCACCAGTACTTTGTGTACCGACACCGAACAACAAGTTTGTAGTCTACTATGATGCGTCAAAGCAAGGTTTGGGTTGTGTGTTGATGCAGAATGGCAAAGTGATAGCCTACGCCTCAAGGCAGCTGAAGGAATACGAGCAATGCTATCCAACGCATGATATGGAGTTGGCAACAGTGGTCTTTGCATTGAAAATCTGGCACCACTATCTTTATGGAGAAAGGTGTGAAATTTATACCGATCACAAGAGCTTAAAGTATTTCTTCAAGCAAAATGAGCTCAACATGAGCAGCGCAGGTGGTTAGAACTAGTAAAGGATTATGACTGTGAAATTCTATACCATCCAAGAAAAGCAAACATAGTTGCTGATGCGCTAAGCAGAAAGAGTTATGGAAATCTATCAGCAATATCAGGTTTAGAAAAGTCACTCCAGCAAGAGCTGTTCAATTCTAAAATATAAATAGTCATTGGTAAACTGGCTAACTTGTCCATCCAGTCAAGTCTGTTAGAAGATATACGGATCGGGCAAGGGCATGATGACACATTAGTATCTTACATAGTTGCAGTCAAAGAAGGCAAGGCCACAAATTTCTCTATACTAGGAGAGGGGTTCTTGAGATATAAGGACCGTGTATGCGTGCCGAATGACCATGAAATTAAGATGAAGATTTTATAAGAAGTACACAATACCCCATACTCAGTTCACCCAGGGTCAACCAAGATGACTCACGACCTTATGGCGTTGTATTGGTGGCCAGGAATGAAGAAAGATGTAGCGGAGTATGTGTCTAAATGCTTAGTATGCCAGCAAGTGAAAGCAGAACATCAACGGCTTGCAGGCTTATTGCAACCGCTTAGTATTCCAGAATGGAAGTGGGAGGATATAGCCATGGATTTTGTGACAAGACTGCCACAAAAAAATAAGCAGCATGACTTGGCTTGGGTAGTAGTAGATAGACTAACTAAGTCAGCTCATTTCCTACCTGTCAAGACTATGTACACAGCAGACCAGTACGCAGACATTTATGTCCGAGAAATAGTACGACTGCATGGAATCCCTAAGACCATAGTATCCGATAGAGGATCGGTGTTTACCTCGAGATTTTGGGGAAGGTTGCTGCAAGCTATGGGTACCAAGTTAAGTCTTAGTACGACATTTCATCCTCAGACCGACGGTCAGTCCGAGCGTACCATACAGATTTTAGAGGATATGTTGCGCGCTTGTGTACTTGACTTCGGAGGATCATGGAGTAAGTATTTGCCACTGATAGAGTTCTCCTACAACAATAGCTACCAGTCAATGATCGGGATGGCACCCTATGAGTTACTTTATGGAAGGAGGTGTCGATCGCTGTTACATTGGGACGAGGTAGGAGAAAGGCAAATTCTTGGACCCGAAGCTGTTAGAGAGGCTCAGGATGCAGTAGCACTGATTAGAAAGCATATGCTCGATGCTCAAAGCCGAAATAAAAGTTATGAGGATGCCAAGCGACGTAATGTGGAATTCAAAGTCAGAGATCAAGTTTTCTTAAAGATATCTCCTATGAAAGGTGTGAAGCGGTTTGGGAAGAAAGGCAAGCTTAGTCCCCGGTTTATAGGTCCTTTTTAGATATTGGATAAGGTAGGAATAATTGCATATAGATTATGCCCTACCGCCAGCTCTAGCAGATAGACACAATGTATTTCACCTCTCGATGCTGCGGAGATATGTGTCAGACCCATCTCACATCCTCAAGTACGATACGATAGCACTCCAGAAAGACTTGAGTTACGAGGAACGACGAGTTAGCATCCTAGATATAGGGATGAAGGAATTACAGTCAAAGAGTATTCTGATAGTGAAGGTCCCATGGAGTAATAGTTCTGAACAGGAGGCAACGTAGGAGTTGGAGGAAGACATGTTGGCATGGTATCTAGAATTGTTTGGTAAGTAAATTTCGGGGATGAAATTCTTGTTTGTAGGGGAGAATTGTAGTGTCCCAGATTTTACTTAGCTAGATAGTAGTAGTAGTTAGTAGTAGTTTGTAGTATGTTAGATTTCGTGGATTTTGGTTCAAGCCGGGACTTAGTTGGAAACTCATAGCAACAGTTATGGATTTTATAAGTTTAACCTATAGTTTAGAAATATTAATTATAACATAAGGTTTGATTAATATTTCTGGTCCTAGAAATATTATTTATTATAACCTAAGGTTTAGATTGAATTACTAAGAGCATGAAACTTGTCATAATAATGTTTATTAAGGATTTAAGTATTTTTGATGAATAGTTTAATTAAAAGAAAGATTTAGATGCTCTAGATTCTTCCAACAGTTGTTAGGATCATGTTTAGACTCAGTCAAAGGTGCTTAATCAATTCAAATTATGCTGAAAAATTGAAAATATGTGTTTGATATATCAACGTATGCTGATATATTGAACCTATAAGGGTCGATATATTGCCTGCGGGAGAAACGGAAAACACGTCGACTTCGCACGAACGAACGAACGGGGCTCGAAATTGGGGGAGGCGATATATCGCCTATAGGGGGCGATATATCGACTCCAACTCACATTTTTGGAAGTTTGAGGATTTTTCAATTTAAAAATAGCCTTAACCACTTAAACCAACCTTTGAACGATTTTGACTGAGTTCTAGGCATCTGTTGAACAAAAATTCAATTTTTTTTCATTTTATATTAATTTATTTATTCAAATTAAAAGGGTTTAGTTTCACTCCTTGAACTCTATCAATAGGACTTAATACTCAGCCATTTTCTTCATTCTTCAAGCAGTTTTCAGAGCCTTCAAGTTGCTAAGGTTACTATAGAGAGAAACACTTGGGTTTTGGGGGATAAAAGCTTTATCATTTTAAGTTTTTCTAAACACTTGGGAAGTGAGATATAGTGAGATTTCGGTATCAAGGTTTAGATCAATTCATAAGATCATTCAAGGTATTCTTATCCTTAAATTCAGATCTTCATGGTTCTTTAGTTTTCTTTTATTTTCTTTCAGATCCTAACTCTTGTTTATGATTCTTGATTAGGTGTTTATGTTTCTTGAAACTTAAGGTTCTTTTCGGTAAGTTTCTACTCGGATGGTTTACTTTTCTTTTCATCTCTTTTTCTTTAGAAATACTCATGGTTTTGTTGTTGGGTTTTAGGAGTGTTCCAATCCCGTTCTTGTTCTCAAATATCCCGGTTTGTGGTAAGGAAAATAGGTTAGCTTATATGTCTTTATATGTTTATGCTATGATATGTTTATGTTATGATATGTTTTATGCTATGATATGTATATGTATGAATATGTTGTAGTCCTTGGGCATATGACTTGCTTAGATAGCAAGCCCCGAGAATTTTTATCATTTTCATGGTTTAGAGTTATGATTTACCCTACCTCGATTAGTAGAAAGAGGACCTAGATGGGTTATCATATACTACCATGTGATCTAACCTACCTCGATTAGTAGCAGAGGATCTAGATGGTTTATCACATGCCATGTTAATGAGTTAATGGCCATTAATATTGTAGTCCTATATGGTTTATGTTTTTATAGTCATATGTTTTATAGTATATGTTTATGATATAGTCTTCTGTTGATGATTTATGATATATGTTGTTAGTAGATTTTCCTTGCTAAGCATTAGGCTCATTCCTTTATTTTTAGCTTGATGCAGGAAAATGAATATTGAATACGGAAAGATTCATGGCAGCTTGGCTTGTGTGTTGAGGATGAATGGATTGAATGGACTTCGTGAACGATCGAGGATGACGTTATTTTTAAGTCTTTTGAATTATGTTTTGATGTATTTTCGCAATTAGTATTTAATTAATTTAAGTTTGATTTTATGTATTAAACAATGGGTACCCATACCGTGTTTTATATTTGATATTTTACTTTGTATTTTGCACAATATTTATTTTGGGTTTTTAAATAAAGTTATGTTATTTCTTATGTATGTTTTCCCAAAATAGTAGCTATGTCTAGTAGTTTTAATGGTCCAAGGTCTTAGAAATAGTTGGGCCATTACAAGGATACATGTTCTTGACAGTCAACTTGTTCAGATCTCTATAATCGATACACATCCTTAGAGAACCATCTTTCTTCTTCACGAAGAGGACTGGTGTGCCCCATGGAAAAAATTGGGTCTGCTAAAATCCAACTCTAGTAACTCCTGTAACTAAACCTTGAGCTCCTTCAGCTCTGCCGAAGCAATCCTACAAGGTTCCCTAAACACTGGCTCTGTCCCTGATGCCAATTTGATCACAAACTCTATCTCCCTATGTGGAGGTAACCCTGGCGAATCCTCTGGAAACAAATCCAGAAACTCACATACTAATCAGGTCTGTCCTAGTCCCACTGGCACAACCTAAGTGGTATCCACCACGCTAGCTAAGTATCCTATGCATCCCCCCTGCAATAGGTCTCTTGCTCTAAGTACAGATATCATAGGTATATGGGGTCCATGCACAGTGCCAACGAATACAAAGTGAACCTTACCCTCATGCTCAAAGGTTACCATCTTCTTCTTGCAATCTATCGTTGCCCCATACTTCTCTAACCAGTCCATACCCAAAATTATGTTGAAGTCGGTCATAACCAACTCTATCAAGTCAATTGACAACTCTCTGCCATCCACTATCACTGGTAATGATCTGACCTTTCTCTTGGAAACCACTAACTCCCCAGTTGGCAGCATAGTACCAAACCCCATAGGATAAAAGTCATATGGTCTACATAGTCCATCTATAACTCTATTAGCAACAAAAGAGTGTGTAGCACCCGAATCAATCAAAATAGTATAAAGAGTCCCAGCACTAGAAAGATGACCTGTAACAACCGAGGGACTAGCCTCGACCTCTGCCTAGGTCAAGGTGAACACCCGAGTTGGCATCAGGCTGTCCACTTTCTTGGGCTCTTCCTTTCTGGATTTCAGGAACTCCTTCAGGTGTCCCACACTCCCACAGACGAAGCTGGCCTTCACCCAACATTTCCCAATATGGCACCTCTTACAGTGAGTAAAATAGGAATGCTTTCCAAGTCTCACATCCACCTTGATGGCCTATCTGCATGCTTTGTGGCCTCCTATCTGGCCCTGGAGCTGAAACTATATCTAGAGTCTTTCTCTTTTGATCATTAGGGCCTCTGCCTCTACCAAAGCCTGCAAATGGAGGTCCTGACCTCCTAGAATCCCTTTTGGCCGCATTCTCACACCAGATCTTGTGCTCTACGCTCTCAGCTGTAAGCGCCCTCTCCACAGCCTATGCATAGGTAGTCACTCTTGGCACAGTAGTAATACGAACATCCCGAGCTATCATAGGTTGTAGCCCTTGGAGAAACCTCTATCTTCTAGTCCCATCAGTGGGCACCAGATCCTCGACAAACTTTGCTAATCTATCAAACTTTAGGGCATAATCAGTCACTATCATGTTACCCTGAAGTAACTTACTGAACTCCCCAGCCTTTGCAGCCTTAACTGCATCATTGTAGTATTTCTCATTGAACAGAGTTCTGAATTCCTCCCATTCCATAATATTCACTGCCCTGGTCTAGGATACCACCTCCCACCATATTCGGGCATCCTCCCGAAACATGTAAGTGGTGCAGGCCACTCTCTCATTACCACCTACCCTCATGAAATCCAGAATGGTGGTTATCATAGTCATCCATTGCTCAGCTTTCAGTGGGTCTAAGTTGCCCTCAAAAACTGGAGGGTGTTGTTTTCTGAACCTCTCATACAGGGGTTCCCACCAATCTCCCTCTATTTGGTGCTGAACTACTACTAGTACCTCTGGCTGTAACATTGTCGGTACTGTGGGCTATAGGTTCCCTGTTGGAACCTGCTATTGTCTCAGGAGGCAAATCTCATCTTCCTGCCTCTGTGACATGATTTTCATATCAGCAAGCACCTGTTGCCAGTTTTCTGGAGCTGGCGGTGAGGCCTAGCCTTGGTCATTCTCTTCCCTGGCATGTATCTCTTGGCCAACCAACCTCCCTGACCTTCAAGGAAGCATACTAATAACTATCCCACTCTGCAGTGATCAAATCAGCCGTTAGGTAAGTAATAACTATACCTCTTACCGCCTGACGGTCTAAGTCCGAACAAACAAATAAGCATGCCAACATAATATATTCAATCATGGTGCAAATAAGCCCTTCATGATATTCTTCAGCAATTGACAATGCTAATAAACATTTCTGGCATTCATAAATAATTAATGATGCAAATAAGCATGTTCAAGCATTTATATATGTATAACAATGCTAATAAGCATGTTCTTTAATCTTTGCCAGTATTAACCGTGCTAATAAGCATTTCCTAGCCTATATGCAAATAATGACGCTAATAAGCGTGTCCTGACCTACATGTCCATATAATAACACTAATAAGCAGTTCATTTGCATTCACAAGCAATAACAATTCCAATAAGCATGTTCTTTATCATTCTTGCAACAGTCAGGGGCCAGGCCTACCAGAATATATCATGCTCCCTTATCAGGCATGCAGATAAGGCATAACCATTAATTTTATACAGTTAAGCACTTAATCTCATAAGTACTTACCAAACCACACTAGTCTTTAGGAACCCTTAAACCTTGGAAGCTCTGATACCAAGTTGTAACGTCCTCCTAATCTAGGACCGTTACATTGTGTACCTTAAATAGTGTCAGACTTGCTAATCAAGTCATTTGGTTATAAAAGTGTAACAAACGTTAATGTCAAGGGTTAGGGTTAAAAATTTTGGTCAAAGGAAATGTTGACTTTTCATTTAAAAGTTTAATACATACATGGGATCCCAAAAGGTTACAAATCGATGTTTGAAAAGGTATATACAGTCAAAATTTACAACCAGTCAGCCTAAGCGGCAATATAAGGGATCCAACCCTAGTTCCTTTGAGATATCATCAGCCGTGTTGGACGAGCAGCCGCATATGTACACACTGCCACTGAAGCTCTCCAACTCATGGCTGGTCAAGCTTTCCTTTCCCCTTACCCGCACCACATAGCACCCGTGAGCCAAGGCTCGGCAAGAAAACTTAAACATGTGCATGAATATTAAATATAGATTCTAAATACATATCTAGCATGCCCACCAGTAATAACCTACTCATGAATGCATACAATTATAAATAAATGATCATTGGATCATTATGGGGCCCGTTACCCTGAATAGATGACCATAGAGTAAC
The DNA here is from genome assembly GCF_963169125.1 of Humulus lupulus. NCBI lineage: Eukaryota > Viridiplantae > Streptophyta > Magnoliopsida > Rosales > Cannabaceae > Humulus > Humulus lupulus. The sequence continues at coordinate 250,112,108 of NC_084793.1, forward strand.
TCGGGGTCCTATGCCCTAGCTATGTGACCATACAGTCACCTGGGGCCCTTGCCCTTAACTCTGAGTAATTAGCCATAGGGCTAGCCAAGCGCTTTGTTTTCCAACGACCATAGGGTCGACCAACATAATAGTACGTCCTTAATTGGGCCTAAGCCTTTCGTCCAGCGTTCATCATGCTATTGTCACCCTTGACTAATAAGTCAAGCTCTGAACTAGGTGTTCAGATACAGATACAAATAAGCATACTTCAAACAATACAAGTATGCATACATATTAATTATATAACACAACCAATGTAATGCAAACATAGTAATAACCATGTTCCTAAATGGGGCCAAGCCCTAATTACGCAGACTATGCGAACAATCATATAACACTTAGCCAGAAAATGGAGCATTCAAGCATGTTTAATCAACAAGCACAAACATAACTCAATCGCATTCATTCTCAGGGGTCCGAGCCCTATTCATAGTTATAATCAACAACTGGGCCAAGCCCTAACCACATATATCACGTATTGGGTGCAGTTTTCTTACCTTAGGTTCGAGTAAAGCATAATAATAAGAACGACCCTCGAGCACGATCCTTTCCCGAGCCCTAGTGGTACTCTAGTCATAACCAAATAAATGATATTCATAAATATCGAGTAAATAAAGGCTTCTGGACCGAGTCCTAGCGTCTGGGACCTCGAATTCTACTAAACTGGGTAGTAGAATCGATCTCGAGACCTTAGGTTTGAGTTCCCGTTACTCAAAACCTATCCAAGCCAAAGTTGCCCAGGTGGGCCACGACTTGACCCTAAGGGTCGCGGTGCGCCTCCCAAAATAGAAAGCCTCCTGTTTGGAATTCGAGACATGGGCCGCAACTTTCCCCTGAGGGTTGTGGCACACCTTTGAAATAGAAACCCCTCCTAGGCTTTGGGTTTACACGTGTCGTGGCGCCCCAAGAACAGGGTCGTGGAGCGACCCTTCGAACCTAGATTTTCCCTGTTTTCTTCTCAACCAAATCCTATCAAAACCATCCCCAATAATTCCTAGATCCATAATTCAATCCCCAAAACAGAATCAACATATTCCTAGTAACAAAACCCAACCTTATGTTAACCGAAAATCCTACCAAAACACAAAATTAACACCTTGAGTCACAAAGCTTAAGAACACTTCAAGAACTCTAGAAAATCATGACAGAATCCAACTAAAATAGGGACTATAACTTACCCAAACTTTGTTTAATGATCTCTTAGCTGCAGCAAATCCAAATCCTAACCCAAGCCTTTAATTCCCTTAGTTTCCTCAAGAAATTCACACCAAAAGTTGAGAGAGAGAGTCAGTTGGGAGAGAAAGAGAGGTGATGAGAGTTTAAGTCTTTGATGAGTGTTTTGTATTTTGTGTAGTTTACCTAGGGTTCAAGTAACCTTAAGTAAATCTCGAGGCTCGGGGTACCCAAAAAGGTCCCCAAGGGTAAAATGGTCAAATTCCACAAAATTCCCTCCTAATCTCACTAACTCCAAATATATCCTCGAATACTTATTCCCGTTACCCGATAACTTGGTAATGTACTAGATTCCCAAAATACCCATTGACTCACCCCGAGTCGGGAATTAGGTCCGTTGTGACTTTCTTGCTAACTTTCTCCCTAGGATCGTCTCGTGCCGAGTAACCCAAATATATCCACATAATAATGTGGTCTCACACATATAACACATATATGGAAATATATTCCAAATATACCTGTGATGGGCCAAACTACGAAAATTGCCCTTCTAATAAGAAATGGGCCCACATGCATATCTAGTCATATTATAATATAACTCACATAATCATATAATGACACACATATATACCACATAAACACACAATTTCCATAATTTGTCATCTTGGCCCCCTATTCAAGGCCCTAAGCCTCATTAGGTAATTTGAGATGTTACAGAGATCTTGTAGATGTGTCATTGGACTTTAGGCCCATGTGATGCAAGTGGATCTATAAGAAGAAGACATTTAAAGCTCGTCTCGTGCCATGTTAAAATTCATTTAGTAAACTCTTATCCATAGCCACAACTCTTGATTAAGGGATAATGAAAATGGTCATCAAAGAAGCATTTTTAGTGGCTTTCTTAATGAGACCATAAACATGGATCAATTAGAAGGATTTAAAGTACCTGGACAAAAAAGTTGGCAAGTTCAGTAGGTCTCTCTATGAACTTAAACAAGTTCTGCACTCTTGGAACTTATGGTTTTGTAATGCCCTCACTAATTCTAGACTTCAGACCATTAAAAAATACTACACATAACTACTATTTTGGAATACATACATACATAAAAAATTAGAACTTTATTAAAAATCCAAAATACGGTACGAAATACAAAATAAGGTATGGGTACCCATTGTTTAGTACATAAAACATAAACTAAAAGACTTTAAACAACGTCATCCTCGATCTTCCCGCAGCCATTCAATCCATCCATCCCCAATACACATGCCAAGCTGCCACGAATCTATCCCACTTTCCAAGTTCATTTTCCTGCACCATTTAAAATAAAAGGAATGAGCCTAATGCCCAGCAAGGAAAATCTACTAAAAAAAACATATATCATAAATCATAAGACTATATCATAAAACATATATTATAAAACATATGACATAAAAACATATATCATATAGGACTACAAAATTAATGGCCATTAACTCATTACCGTAGCATGTGATAAAACCATCTAGGTCCTCAGTCTACTAATCGAGGTAGGTTAGATCACAAAATAGTATATGATAACCCATCTAGGCCCTCTGTCTACTAATCGAGGTAGGGTAAATCATAACTCTACTCCATGATAATGATAAAAACCTTGGAGTTTTCTATCTAAACAACTATAAGCCCCAAGTGACTACAAAACATATTCATGCATAAAACATATCAACATAACCTATCATATCACATAAACATATCATAACACATATATCTAACCTATTTTCCTTACCAAAACCTAGGATATTGGAGACAAGAATGGGATTTGAACACTCCTAAAAACAACAGTAAAAACCATGAGTTTCTAAAAAAAATGAAAAAAAGAACTATACCATCAAAGTAGAAACATACCGAAAACCTTAAGTTTCAAGAAACTTAAACACCTAACCAAAAAGCCATAACAATAAGTTAGGATCTGAAAGAAAATTGAAGGATATAAAAGAACTATGATGGATTAAACCTGAGGATAAGAATACCTTGGATGATCTAGAACTCCGATCTACACCTCGATACCGAAAAGTCACTCTATCTTACTTCCCAAGTGCTTAGAAAAGCTTAGATTGGAAATGCTTTTAACCCAAAACCCAAGTGTTTTCTCTCTATAGTAATCTTAGCAGCTTGGAAGCTCTGAAGAATGCTTGAATGATGAGTGAAATGGCTGAGTACTAGGTCCTATTTATAGACTTCAAGGAGTGAAACTAACCCCTTTTAAAATGAATAATAATTGAAAAGATTTGAAATTTCATTTCAACAGATGCCCAGAACTCAGTCAAAAATGTTCAAGAGCAAGTCCAAGTAGTTGGGGGCTGTTTCTAATTTAAATCCACAGAATCAAAAATGGCTCCAAGAGCCGATATATCGCCTACCATATGTGATATATCGCCCCTACCTATGTCTCGTGCTTTCGTTCGTCCAAAGTCGACGTGTTTTCTGTATCTCCCGTAGGCGATATATTGGCCCCAATAGCTACGATATATTGGCATATGTTGATATATCAAACACATTTTTGCACTCTTTCAGCATATTTTGAATTTGTTTAAACAACTTTGACTGAGTAAAATGTGATCCTAATAGCTGTTGGAAGATTCTAGAGCTTCTAGATTTATCCTTTATTAAATTATTCATCCAAAATGCTTAAATCTTTAAGAAACATGCTTGTGACAAGTGTCACGTTCTTATTAGTTCTATCTAAACCTTGGGTTATAATAAATAATATTTCTAGGACCAGCTATATTAATCAAACCTTATGTTATAATTAATATTTCTAAACTATAGGTTAAACTTATAAAATCCATAACCATTTCTATGAGTTTCCAACTAAATCCCAGCTTATACCAATATCCACTAAAACTAAAATACTACAAGCTACTAATATACTACTACTACTACTATCTAGATAAGTAAAATTTCGAGACACTACAGGTTTAATGGAAACATTAAGACCTATGGTTTTGAACAAAATGTAGTTGAGCCTTATGTTTAACCAACTCAGGTAAAAAGACATTGTGGTGTTCTTAATACTTTATATAGATGATATCTTACTCATTGGAAACAATGTCAAGAAATTATCAGACATAAAGAACTGGCTGGAAACAAGATTCTAGATTTCATCATATCACGTCGTGTTCTTGGTATCCAGATCCTCACAGATAGAAAGAACTGAATTTTGGCCCTAACTCAAGTGACCTGTTTAAGTGAGGTGCATGGGCGTTACTCTGTAACAAATTATGAGAAAGGATGTTTAGTGTCTTGACATGGAATTTATTTTTCTAAGCAACAGTCTCTACAGACTCCTCAAAAGAAATAAAAGATGTAACAAATTCTTATGCATTTGCAATTCGAAGTCTAATGCATGCTATGTTGTGTGCTATGACCAGAGATCTACTATCAAGCGGGAGTGGTGAGCAAGTGCCAGTAAAACCTTGGAAATGAACAATAGATAGCGATCAATATCTTTGATAGACTAGAGACTATATATTACTCTATTAAGGTGAATCTTCGAACCTGTTAGGCTACATAGATTGGGGGTGGAGCTATGATTTGGAGAAGCGATAGGTTGTATGTCATCTCAATGGCTCTGATTTTGAGAAATGTTAGGCTATTTGCCATTTTGGATTCCACCTTGGAGACTGAGTACATAGCTAGGTCTATGGCAGCTAAGGAAATAGTCAGTCTAAGGAAGTTCTATATGAATCTCAATGTTATTCCAAAAATGGATAAACCACTCATTTTTTCTAGTGACAATAATGAGGCAATAACGATTTCGAAACAACCTCGAAGCCACAAAAGAGCAAAGCATGTAGAGAAACATATTACCAGGGATGTGTGGTGAAGGTGTGATGTGAAGGTGATGAAGATAGCATTTGAAGGCAATCTTTCATATCCTTTTACAAAGATATAATAAGAGAGCATAATTGTGAAGCATGTAGAATGAATGGTTTTGAGAACCATGTCCCATTTGTTTTAAAAGGGAAAGTGGGATTTTGTAGGGTTTTATGCCCTTATAAATCCATGTCGAACATGTAACACGATTTTATATTATCAATAAAAATAGTAGAAATCATTTAGTTTGACAACCTATTTCTTGCTTGTTTTATTACACGATTATCTGAATAATACAAACATTTATAAAATCTTGAACATATAAATAGTTACAATTATAGTGACTATGTCACAGTGGATTATGATTGTAATTGTATGTCGTTATTTGATCTACACATGTTGTACATCTTGAAAAGGTATTTGTAATTTTTTATATTATTTAGATTCATGTCGCATGAAAGATCCCATTCTACTTATGGTTCCTAGAGTGATTCGTTGTTATGTTTTAATAATTGTTATTATCGCATATAAATGTTATCACGTGCTTATACTACATTGATAATCACATAATCGAAAACCAACAAAATATCATTGAAAAAGTACATTTTTTAGCCAAACTCTACCCGCCAGCATGATCTTCGCAGAATCCTTCGTGAACTTCTTTCAAAATTTATGTGAATTCAATTTGAGACACACATCTAAGCAAGGGAATCAATTAACCTTGCCTGTATATTATGTTGGGTTTTATGCCCTTATAAAACCATGCTAGATATGTAACGCGATTTTATATTGTAAGTCAAAGTAGTAGAAATCATTTAGTTTGACAACTGTGTTACTTGCTTGTTTTATTACATGATTATTGGAATAATACAAACATTTATGAAATCCCGAACATATAAATATTTATAATTATAGTGACTAGGTCATAGTGGATTATGATTGTAATTATATGCTCAAACGAACGAGTCCTAAGATTAGATCAGTGCATTGTGTTTTCACTGATATAGTAATCTACGATATAATCTACTTACACATTCGGGGTGTGATTTCTTATCCGAGGCATTGACGGAGTAGATAAGATCAGATGTATATGGGTACATTGGACTAGGACCGATATTGATTATTGATAGATGAATAAGTATCATTGTTATCAAATCTAATCACTATCACAAAGTTGACCATAGGCCAAGATGATCTTAATTCTAAATGATAATATTATGCTAATTATATTATTTAAATTTTTTGACTTGTTCGTTACCAGCTTACCCTATGGTCTAGCTCATACTTACATCTTAGAGATTTAGTAGCGTAATTGAGTGGGAATACTATTCATAGATATGAAATCTACAATGATTTCCTTAATTGCTTTGTTCAAAATATTAAATGATTGAGATCTAATTTCAGTGATTAAGTTCACGGAAATATCATTTATAAGGAACTTAGAGGGAGTTAAGGATAAAATACTGACGAGGGTTAAAAACAGTAATTTGCATCCAACTCGTTAGTAAGTCGTCGATAGAGGATTGACTGACTATAATGGTTATAACAATGGATAACGTATTTGTGGTTTGGAAAATATGTTCTATGAAGTCAAGAGTTCAATTCCAGTCTATAGTGGAGTCACGAGGAATTAATAAGGTAGTGAAATTATTCGTAAATAAATTTACGGTAACTTTTTGGAGCTTGATTTCATGGATCCATGGTCCCCACATCACCTTCGAGTAAATCATTTAGAATGTCTCAATTAATTTATTTAATTATAAATTATGATTTTTTAAAGTCGACTAGGTCAATTTTGGAAAATTTTACAAAGATGTGAGATTTAAAGAATAAAGAGAATCTTTGGGAAAATTTATTAATATTGATAAATTAGTGTCAATATAAATAAATAATATTAAATCAAGTTTCATATTACAATTAGTTAATTTGAATAAGGATTTATTTAATTCATAAAAGATAAATAAATAAAAAAAATTGAATTTAGGCCCAATTGGGATTTAAATTCAAAACAAAGAGATTGGGCCAAAGTCCATTTGTGGGAGCCCAAGAATTTATTTTTTATTTATTATTTTTAATTAATTTAAATAAAGCTCATTAAGTTGCCTATATAAGGAATATGATATCTAGGGTTTTCATAAGTTAGTCTCAGTTGATTCATTGGGTAAGTGAAAACCTAGACAGTCTAATCATTTCTTGTCAACTTTTTATTTTCTTCTTTTGTTCTATATCTTTTTCTCATGTGTTCCACACTAGTTCTAGGTTGATCAAAGGCTTGGTGAGGAAGACTGTGTTGCTAATCTAGTTCAATCTCTTCATAATACTCTGCTACAGAAAGGAATCAAGGGTTAGAGAGATTGACAGAATGAGTTGTTCTAGTTCTGATGCGTATATGTACATTTTCATACTTTACTCTGTTTTGTATCAATTTCATAGGATCATGTTCTAGGAATTTACATGTTTGTTTGATAATATATAAATTACATAAAAATAAAGGAAGATCTTATAATATGCATATCCTACATATTATTCATTTGACAAGGACGTATCTTGGGATTTTTTACAACATCTTCCTTGCCTCTTTGTGATCTGATGGGAGTAAGTTTGAGGTGAGGTATTCTATGATCATAATCATCTAGGTCAACTCGAAAGTGATTATTTCCACTTCTACTGATTCTTCCTTTATGCTAGGCTTTTCGAAGAATTCCACTAGCACCACAGTTAGCGTGTTCGCTTCTTTAGTTGTCGCTAAGGCATTAACATTAGAATTATGTCTGCATGGTACTTGTTCGATTGAATAATATTAAAACATGGAAAACTCTTCATTTACTCTAGTTAGGTAGGCAACCATCTTTATACCATGTGCTTTGTATTCTCCTATGACTTGGTTTACCACGAGTTGGGAGTCGCTGAAGCATTGAATTGCTTTGGCTTTCAACACTCGTGTTATTTGTAGCCCCGCTAAGAGTGCTTCAGAATCAACCTCATTATTCAAGGCATTGAACCCGAACTCAATGTTGAGTGGAGGTGGTGTCCTTCAGAAGTTATTAGAATTACTTTTACTCCTGAACAATTCTTGTTGGATGACCTATAGAAGAACAGCTTCCAAAGTTCCTCATGAAATCTAGTATACTCTACTACAAAATCCACTAACAATTGTCCCTTGATTGTAACTCGTGGTTTATATAAAATCTCAAATTGACCAAGTTCTACAGCCCATTTCAATAGTCATTTTGATGCCTCTGGTTTTTGGAGCACTTGCTTCAAGAGTTGGTCAATCATGATATGTATGGGGTGAGCTTGAAAATATAGTCTGTGTAACGCCCCAACGTCACTATGGTTGCTTCCTAGAATGACGACTGACCATGCAAACAAACATGAGTCTTTCCAGTGTGCTTTGTCCTCACTCGCATGCTTCATAGGAAAAACCTCGCAGGAGGTCACCCATCATGAGACTACTCCAGGTCAAGCACGCTTAACTTTAGAGTTCTCAAGTGATGGGCTACCAAAAAGAAGATGCATCTTGTTGGAATTGGTAGTACCCAACAATCCATTTAAGCCACCTTCAACTGTGTAGCACATACCTACATAGTCTTAGAATCATCACACTTGACCTTCCCCAGGCGATGTGGGATTGCAAAGCTTTTAATCGCTCTTTCCCCTGCAGATCACGGGATTCTGACTGTCACATTCTGAGTTTTCTTGAAACCAAAACAAGACAATAGACAAGTTTTTCCATCAACGAATATATGGATTATGCCTCAAGCAACATCTTGCTCGTATAATATACTATTTTATGGACTCTGTCTTCTTCTTGGACTAGGCCAGTGCTAATCACATGTTCCATCATTTCTAACTATATAAACAATACCTCCCCATTTACTGACTTAGATAAAATAGGAGGTTCAGCTAGATGTTTATTTAGCAATAGAAATGCCTATTCGCATTCCTCTATCCATTTGAACCTTTTGCTACCCCATAACAAATTGAAGAAAGGTAGGCATCCATCCGTAGATTTTGATACGAACTTATTCATTGTTGTTGTTTTGCTGCCTGTTAGACACAGTACATCCTTGTGCTTTTATGGGGATGGCATATCGAGAAAAGCCTTAATATTTTCAGGGTTTTCCTTTATGCCCCTTGAATCTACTGTGAATCCCAAAAAGTTTTCTGACACTACTACAAAATCCCCCTTTTGTGTCAGTCAAACGCGTTAGTCAAAGTCGTTGACTGACGTGGTTGACTACGTTTGAGCATTTGTGTCAGTTGGAAAATGACATAAATAAAAGGGCATCTGCGTCATTGATAAGATTGACGCTATTAAAAATAGAATTTGTGTCAGTTAACAAGTTCCTTTTGTGTCAATTTTGCACTGACACAAATGAAATTGTTTGCGTCAGTTACAAACTGACATAAATGTTATTTTAAATTTTTTTTAATGATTAACTAAATATGGGCCCATACCCTATCAGCCCAAAACCTTAACCCTAACATCTTTTTCTCTCCCTTTCTCTACCAGTCGCCCCCATCTCCTTCTCACTCTTTCTCTCTCTCTCAGCCTTGCCCTCTTGTGGTTTCTCTCCATGGTCACTCTCTTTGTTGATTTATCTCATCTCATCTCACTCTTTCCTTTAATTTTTTTTCAGGTTTGATGGTGGTGGGTTCGATAGAGGCTCGGTTGGGTTTGGGGTTGTGAGGCTCGGGTCGCAGGGCTGGGTGCGTGCGGGGGTTGGGTGTGCGCAGGGGGGTCGAGGGGCTGGGTGTGTGCAAAGGTTGGGTTGCAAGGGGAGGAGGGGGGGGGGGGGGGGGGTTCCCGGGCCCGGGTGCATGCGAGCTGGGTGTGCGCAGGGGGCCTGGGGTCACAGGGCTGGGTGCGCACAGGGGTTGGGTCGCGGGGTTGGGTTGGACTCGACAGTTTGGTTCGTGGGTCTCTTTCTCTCTTTCTCTCATTTTCTCATTTTCATTTTTTTCTTTCTAATATTTTTTCCATTGCAGGTGGTGGTCATGGTTATGGCTCATGATTAGGGTGGTGGTGGTGGGTGCTCGGTGGAGGCAATTAGTGGAGAAATTTTTTTTTTTTTTTTTGTAAACTCTTGATATATGAAAAAAAAATGTAAAAAATATGAGGTATTGAGACTTGTAATATCTATGGGAATATCTTATTTTTGTATAAATTTTCATTTGCTTAGAGTTTGTAAATTTGTTTTGTATTTTGTATTTTGTATTCAATCAATTTTGAGTTTGATATTGTATTTTTTATATTATAAGTTTGGTTTTGAAATAAATAAATATACTTTTGTTTGCTGGTGGTTTTTTAAACTATTTATTTTTTATTTTTTTTAATATATCATTTGTGTCAGAGCCCAATTGACGCAAACCTGACATTTGTGGCAGTTCTCCACTGACGCAAACGCTAGGCGTTTGCGTCAGTGGAGAACTGCCACAAATGTCAGGTTTACATCAGTGCAACACTGACGCAAATGTCAGGTTGGTTTGCGTCATGGGATTCTGCGTCACTTTTAAAATTGATGCAAAAAATCAATTGTGGCAGTTGGGAACTGACACAAATGACCATTTTTTGTAGTAGTGTGAGGATACACTGAATGTGCACTTTTTTGGGTTCAACTTCGTATTATAATGTTTTAGGAAAACAAAATATTTTGTCAGACTGGACACATGGTTCTGGGTCGTTTTTTACTTAGCCAGCATGTCATCAACATAGACCTCCACATTTCGTCCGATCTGGTTAACAAACATTTTTTTTACTAACCACTGGTAGCTCGCGCCTACATTCTTCAAAGAAAATGGCATTACATTGTAGCAATATATGCCATGTTCTATCATAAAGCTGGTATGCTCCTGATCGGCTGGATTAATGGCAATTTGGTTATATCCAAAATATGCGTCCATAAAATACATGAGCTTATGACCAGAAGTTCCATCGACTAGCTAATCTATACGAGGTAAAGGGAAACAATCTATCTGGAAAGGTCACACCAGGGGCCTGTTTCCCTAAATAAATGACCATAGAGTCGTACTAGGGCTCGTTGCCCTAGGATAAGTGACTATAGAGTCACCCTGGGGCCCATTTCCCTATTCATTGTACAACCAGCCTTAGGGTTGGCCAAGCGTACCTGGTGCTTTAATTTCTAAGTGACAATAGGGCCAGTCAAGCGTATACCACGCTCCTGATTAGGCCTAACCATATCGGCCTGCACTCAACGCGCTATTGCCACCTTTGACTTTTAAGTCAATCCTTTCGGCCAGCACTCATCGCACTATTGTTGTCCTTGACTTATAAGTCAAGCCTTCTCAATCAGATAAACAGATAAGCATACATTAAATATTACAAGTATGCACATCATAGTTAACATTTCTAATAAAACAGTCCAAGCATAGTCATAACGATGTTCAAAAACCGGACCAAGTTGTAATCACATATATCATGTATTGGGTACAGTTTTCTTACCTCTGGTCCAAGCACAAGATAGATAAAATGACCCTTGAGCACGATTCTACCCCGAGCCCTAGCGGTAACCTAGTCACAACCATAAATAATATCCTCGTTATGATTCAATCTGAAAACAAACTCTAGGACCAATCCCGTGCTCTCAGAACTTCCAATTCCACCCAATGAGGTGGTGAAATCGTCCCCCGAGCCCCTAAGTTCTTCCCAAGCTCCAAAAGTGAGTCTTGCTGAAGTTGGCATAGGGCAGAGGAGCTCAAACAAAATAGAGAGCACCCCAGGAACTCCCCTGCATAGCGCAGGGGCGCCCAGTACAAGGATAGGGGCACCCAAACCAAACAGAAAAGCCCTAAGCCCTCCCCTGCTTAGTGCAGCAGCGCCCAAACCCAGGCTGGGATACTACAACGCGAACCCAGAATTCTGGGTTTTGTTTTCTGAAGTTCCTTTGACCAAATTTCATCAAACTCTGACCCAAGATCCCCAGGAGCCATCAAACCAAGCTCCTGACTCAATTCTAACGAAACCTTGACCCCAAAGTTGGTTCTCCAAGTGCCTAAGAACCCAAAAACACCCTCAAAGCTCTAGGAAAACTAGAGATGCCAAGAATCACACTTTGAGTTCTAAAACTCATTTTTCTAACAAAAACACGAAATCAAGAGCTCCAATTCGTGATTCAAACCACCACAAGCCTTTAAATTAGCTTATAAACCAATTCTAACCTCAAATAAATCTCTAAACAACACCAAAAGTACCTGTACAAATTTGGAAAATAAAAAAACCATTTATTCTTAAGAACACCAAGAACAAACAAGCGAGGTTACCGCTGAGATGGATTTTGAATTTCCCTAGCCTACAGAAGACTCCTAGCAATAGATACCTATAAAACACCCTAAACTAATACTTTGTAAAACATCTCCATGCTCATAAATTTATAGAAGAAAGCCCATATTATATGAAAATTTCAGTGGGGCCTTGCTAAAACATGCAAGTTGGGCCCAATAGTTTAAAATAAAATAAAGTTCTCATGCAATGTTTTTAAAGAAAATAAATGTAGTTCAAGTCTCACTGATAAGTTTTGAAAACAAAAATAAAACATAATATCATTCTTTAAAATTGGCGTTTAAACATATCGTTTTCTAGCCCATAGGATACCCCCACGCCACACACACTTTGACGTCGAAACTCCCATAATCACCATGCATGCCAATGAGAAACCCTATTTATTACCTGAAAGGGAACGTAAGGGGGTGAGCTAAAAGCCCAGTAAGGAAGTATAAATAACAGACAAAGAAAAATACAACAAAACATAATCTTATCGTAAGACTTCTACAACGTCATATACATACATCATCATACATCGTACTTAACATAATCATCATACATCGTTATCATGCGTCATATATCATAATACATCGTTAACATCATCATCATCATAGACATTATAATCATAAGGATCATCATCATATCTTTGTGAGCATGGCCCCCTCTCTTGTCCATGTCACATCTTGAGGTAAACAGGAGGCTCTGGTCCTTGAATAACCTCGGCGCGTCCGCCCTATGAGTTACATCTTTATATCCTTAGTAACTCAGGTTACGTCTTTATATCATTAGTAACCCCTTTGTTTTGTCGCATTCAACACGCTAACAACCATTCACTTTTTCATACAGCATACAAAACACATGCAATCCATTCATATAAACTCAAAGTGAAAATACATGATTCATCAAATTCATCACATCATCTCAAAATAGCATTTCATACTTCATATCTCATGGTACTTCATCACACATATCATATATCCTCATACAAACCAATCTTACCATTTTATATCATAATTATAAAGATTCTATCTAACTTCCTTATCTCAGGTCCGACCAAAACAAAAATTGAACAAACTTCACAACGAGCCTATAACCATAATCAAATAGCATTCTTTAGCATCACATAATATTTCTTGTGCCCAACTCACATATCCCATGTGTGCATGGGCCATGCACACTTGGTATAATTGCACATAATTTCCAAGCATGCACAATTTTCACATAAAATCACAAAAGAATAATGCAACTTCTACCTATTATACGTGCATGGTTTTCAAATAAATTATATGGTTGAATATTAGACATATTTTTTAATGTAAAAGTGCATTTGCATGCAACATGCATACGTGAGAACGTTGTTAAAAAGTGACGTAAAAAACGATAAATTTCTACGCGCTTAGTTCAAACCTTTTCAAAATAAAGATTTAGCAACATAATTTCTCACCATTATTTATTTCTTTTAAAAATCCCTATGTTGATTAAACCTCTTAAAACATTATTTTTATTTCATAAAAATAATTTATTTAGCCATTTAAAAATATAATGATTCCATTTATTATTTTTAAATTGCATAGAAAATAACAAAAATTGAATTTACCTAAAGGTACTTATAAGTATCATGTTTCCCCTAGAAAATAGCACTTTAATTAAATTAATAAAATTACAAGATTGATGTGAGAAAAAAAAAATTAATTTTAGGTGTGAGAAAAATATATTTTGCTTGTGTTATTTAAGACTAAATTTTATGTTGTATAAATTCATATCTGATAATCAAATTATTATTTTTAATTTATTAAACTAAACTTTCAGCCACTATTTAATTTGTTTAAAAATCACAAGTGAGTTTAATCTCAACATTTTTCTTAATTAAAACAAAGAAAATCATACTCATTAAAATGTGAACATTCAATGTTACATTTAAATACCATTTTTAATATTTACATAGTTTAGGGTGTTATATTATTTCGACAAACACAAAAACTTTCTTTCATTTAAAAGACTTTTCATAAATTTTTTACCAAAAATCCAAGCAACAAAATAAACCCTCAAAAATCACCATCTTCAAATTAAAACTCATATTTTCTTTATAAAATATAAAAAACAAAAACTGTAGGTATTTATTTGAATAAAAATAACATTTTAATGTAGATTAAAATACCCTTTTAATTTCATAAAATCATCATAGCACTTGCAAAAATATTTATGCATGCAAATCATTATTTTCATCATATTTCATACCATTTGTACATAAAAATCAGCAAGCATAACAAGTCATGAAATTCATCATTTTACATCATGCTTCACAAAACTCATACAATAATCATACATGTTTACTTAACACAAATTTAAACACAACCCTAGCATGCACCTATAATCATATTGTCAATCTAAGAAAATTCCTAACATCACGTAGATATTCAAATCATAGGCATGCGTCAAGATCAATAATACACAAATATGAGACAATAACCCTAGGCCGAAACCCTCATGAATTAAACATAAAAATAAAACTAAAATTCTCATTTACATTCACATGCATCGTAGCTTGTTTCTATCATCATTCATGCATACATTAACTTATTGATACATCAAAATCTCATAAACATATTCATCAACTTTCATGGATTCAATAACAAGAGTCCAAATTAATTTTCATGCCAAAATTCCCATAGGATTCTAGAACATGGATCTAACACAAAAATTAAAAAAAAAAAACAAAAATACAAAGAGGATCCTTATACATGCATAGGCTGAAACCTATCATGAACATGAACATAGAATACCAAAATCATCATACATCATATTCAAGTATTTCAATGACCACCGAAATCAACACATAGCAAAAAATTCAAATAGGAACCCAATCACCAAAAATCTATTAGATATCAACACAAAACAAAAACAAAACTAATGATTAACTACCTCTTTTGATATAGTTCAAAAACTCACTTTGGCCACCACCCTTGATCACTTCCCTAGGATTTCCAACATCACAAGAAAAGAAAACCACAAATTATTTTCTTATATTTTTCAAGGAGAAGAGGATTCATGACTAAGGATTAAAAAATAACAAAACATAAGCACATACCTAAGGGTTTTCGAAACCCTGCCCTTTATCCTCTTCTCTTCTCCTTCTTTCTCTTCTCTCTGTCTCTCTCTAGAATTCACGCCCTCCTCTCTCTCTCTCCTTCTATTGAATTTGACAGCCAAAACAAAATGGCTCCTCTTTTTTCTTCATCCCCCCTTTATCTAACCTAAGGTAATTACTAGCCTAATGAAAAAAAATGTAAGTTTCCTCTTCTTGCTTATTTTCTTTTATTTTTGATTTTATTTGATTAAAGGAAAAATAAATGAGACAACTCATTTCCTCTTTTTTTTTTCTTTCCCACCTTGTCGTCCACTCTTGCCCTTTTTTACATTTTATTATATATTTTTTCATTTAATTAACTAAAACTAGCCTAATATAAGAAATTTAAAGTGTGCAGAAAATTCTATGCAAGTGCACCATGCAACCATGCACATGCACTCACTAAATCACTAGGGTGCATCACTACCTATCATGCACCTTGATGCATTCAACCAAAACTCAATTAATCACAAATTAAATAAATAAATAAACAATTAACAATTAAATTCACAAAATTCTACCAAACAATTCTAACCATTTAAAAATAAAGATACACAACACTTAACAATTAAATAAAACAAAGCACAAAATTAAATATAAAATAAAATTTGGTGGGCTACAATAACCCATCTCCTTGAGCCCAAAATCTCCCTAGAATCCTCCAAGTGCAAGAGCTTGATCATGGCTTCCAAACTTCCAAGCCTTGGCTTGCTTCTAAGGTTCAAGGAAATTCCAAAATAGAGAGAGAGAGAGAGAGAGAGAGAGAGAGAGAGAGGAGAACAACGTGCAAGTCCTAGAGTGTTCAGCTCCTGCTTCTTTTGACTCAGCCTAATAGCTCAAAAGACCATTTTGCCATTACCCAAGCAAATGCCCCTTCAACCAAACTAAGGGCATTTTGGTCTTTTGCCACTATTTCCCACTAATCCTCAATTAACATCATATTTCACAATTAATTCCATTACACCCAAATACTCATTAAATAATTTCCCATTACCCGATAAATCCCGGTAATGTACTAAATTACCAAAATACCTCTAAGCTCACCCCGAGCCGGGTATTTTGCTACGTTGTGACTAAACCGCTACTTTGCTCACTAGGATCACTTCGTGCTGAATAACCGAAATATATCCATATAATAATGTGATCTTAATTATAAAAACACATATATTTACAAATACGCCCTCAATGGGTCAAAATTACAAAAATTCCCTTCTAATAGAAACGGGCCCACATGCATGCTTAATACACCATAACACATGCAAATGTAGTCATATCATAATATAACTCACATAATTTATATAATCATAAACATGGACATAATATTCAATCATTGCCCTCCTGCCCCCCTATTCAAGGCACTAAGCCTTATTAGGGAAATTGGGACATTACAGATTTGGATTCCAAATCTTGTAAGATTATGTTCTCAGTCATTCATGCTATTGAATCTCCAAAATAAAATTCAATAGTCTCATTATATTAAGAGACCTTAACGATACCGAATAGACATGACCATGAGTTCATGACTACTCAGTATTTAGACTGATCTACATATGATCATCATATTGATTTGAATGAAATCTTTATAGCAAATGACATGTTTTTAAAGAAAATAATTCACATCGATCATATCATATTTACTCTAATTATATACATTACCTTCACTAAGATATCTATCCACATCAGCAATCCGAATATCGATCACATGTATTTAAAAAATGCTTAGTGAACTGTACTAGCAACTATTTATTAAAGAATATATACTTTAATATGTTTCTAACTATTTTATTCATTATGTGTTATCTTAATCTTCTTGTACTCATACAAGATCATACTCTCATTAATGAATATAGAATTTTTCAGATATTTCTAATAATTATTCAAGTAATAATTTAAACATTCAATTATAAGAAAAATGTACTTTTATTTAATTTCCATATTTTATTTTGTTTTGAATAAATATTCATTAAAATATTTTAGATTAGCTTTAATTAATTTTTAGATTATTTTTAATTAGTTTCTCATTAAGTAATTAATATATCTTAATTTTATGTATTTTTAAAGAAAGCTATATTATTTTAAAATGTTAATTTTCTTGCATGATTTTTCAGATTACTACAGGAATGTTGTTGCATTTCGAACAAAATAGATATTAGGAACCAACATGAGAAATTTTAATGAGTTTTTCTTAGTTCATTTGATGAATTTTTTTTTAAATAAAGCTAGTTGGAATATAATTAAAAGTGGACCTAAAAGAAGAAAAAGTTGACAAGTGGCAAAAGGAGAAAAGTAGAGTTTTCCTAATTGAAACCCTAACTTTAAAAAGAAGAGAAAATAGCCATGATCCATCGTTCTACACACATTATAGAGTAAATACCCTAAGGAGATGAAGAAAAAGAAGATAAAGAAATAGAGAGAAGAAATACAAGGAAGGAAGAGCAAGGAAGAAAAGGATAATACACACATTATCTGCATCTATTAGTTTTTCTTTTAGTCGTTTCCTCTTTTCCTCTTTTTTATTTTTTCTTTCTTATTATGTAAATCCATGGATGTGTTGATTTTGGAGTTCTTGAACATGAACTAATTTCCTTAGTAGATAGAATTGTTGATGAATTTTAATATGTGATTTTGTTGCAAGGGTGTTATTTGTAAATCAAGATTTTATTCATTCAAGTGTTATAATTGATTACTGTGTGTTTTTGTTTGTCTATCAATTGTGAGTAATTGAGTTAATTCTTAATATTGGAAATATTATGAGTAATTGACACAAGACTTAAATGGTACATGAATGTTTTTTCTAACTATGATTTGTGGTAGTATAGAAGTATATTATTGCTTTGCATAGCTAAATAGAATTGTTGATTGAATTAAGTAATTGCACTTGGATTGACATAGACACATGTTTAATTTTATTAAAGAATTAAAACCATAGTGACTTTGATGCAAGCAAATGAACTTATTGGGAATTCTTAGTTAGTAACCCAATTTATTATAGCAAACCTAACACACTGTCAACAGTTGCATATTAGGAGAATTTAATAGTTGTAGCTCATCTTCATTTTGTTTCCCTCTTGTTCTTTTATTTGTTTCATTTACTTTATTGTTGAGATTTGATGTGTAATCAGATCATACAAATTATTTTGTCCAAGTTGTTAAATGTTGATGTTTTACAATTTATTACTAAATCAATCCCTATAGAGACAATATCAATACTTATAATTATATTACTTGCTTGTCACTATATAAACTTGGGTAAGCTTATTGCATACTATATTTTTCGCAACAATACTCACATGATACCTTATAAAGTGAAAAATCAATAAATAAAAAAGAGGTACATTCGTCATGGATTTGGTCAAGAAATTTTTCATAATGACCAAATTACCCTTAGTTTGAATGAATTAAGTGATTTTAAATTATTTTTGTTATTTATAAATGAATTAAAATCATTTAAGAAAATACATTGACATATGTTTTATTCTGATTGGTCTATGTTATAATTTTTATAAAAAAAAGATTTTAAAGTTATAAAATAATTACAAATGTACTTTGATTCAAAAATTAAAATAATAATAAAAAAACTTTTTTTTTCTTTTCTCTCTCTTCCACTTTCCCTTTATCTTCCTCCTTTCTCTCTTGATCTTAGACATTAACAAGAAAAAAACAGATAGACTTTTAGTTCTAGCAAGTGAGGTGGAGGGTTGAGAGGCATGCTGCTTGTACGGTCTCCTGGATTTTCTAAAAGTGGAGTTTCTTATTTCTCGGGTAAGGAGTTTGCTTGTTCAAAGGACGAAGGGCAAGAGATGGGGTTTGATTTTTTTTCTTCTTCCTGATTTTGGTGATGGTTGTAGTACTGTCACGACCTAATTTTCCTACTTTTTGACTCACTGGGGGTAATATGTTATGATTGGTTAAATATTAAAATATAATTGTTAAAATACAAGCAAGGTATAAACACTTAGTGAATTTCACATAGTGAAGATGTAAAATTTAAATTTCAATTCTAGGCACTTTAAAATTATATGTTTTTGGGTCCAAAGTGATGCATGGAGGTATCTAAGAGTCCACAAAAAGTTTGGTAACATTTGGAGCATTTTTTTAGACCTTTGGAAGGGTCCAAAAACAGAGAGGGTGGCGATGCGTCGCCACCCAAGTGGCGTAGCATCGCCTGATGCTTAGGGTTTCAAAAAATCCCTAGCAGGAGATGCATCGCCTGCATGCAGGTGATGCGTCGCCTACTGTACAAGTTATGTAAATTGTTATAAATGACGTGTTTTACAAGTCTAATCGTATTGGTTAGACCTCATGACTGTGCCTACTCTATAAAAGGGTCAAAATAGAGTTTTGGAAAATTTAATTACTCTCTCCAGTCTCTCTCTACTCTATTTCTCTCTCTCTCTCTCTAGCTCCAAGAATCTCAAGTTTTCTCCAAGAACTCATAAAGAAAGTGCTTGACTTTGTGAGTTTAAGTCTTGTTCAATCTCAATCCTTATTTCCTCCTACAAAAGGCCTTAAGCATCAATGGTGGCAAGGAAATAGAGTATTAGGACGACGTTAAGAAATGTGTATAAGACTTGGATTTGTGTTCTTGCATTGTTCTAAGTATTTTCTCAAAGTGGTGGTTCTACAAGGGTTTTGAAGGTTCATCAAAGTTGAAGAAGATCATTCACCAACTTGAGTTTGCATAATCTTTCTCAATCTTTATTTAGTCTCTATCAATCCATTTTTTTGTGTAGATTCTAAATTTTGAGATGGTGTCATCTCACTTTCCTCCTACATTATAATACTCTAATATCTGAGATAGCATATCATGGAAGAATCTAACTCTTTTTCGGCATTAAAATTCATGACTTAAGACTTTGTAAGATTGGATGGGTTTTATGGGACTAACTTTTTTCGTTGGCAATACAAGATTAGATACTTAGTCACTACTTTGAAGATTTTCTACAACTTTGACAAAGACTGAAAAGCCTTGGGATAGCCCAAGGAAGATGATACTCAAGAAGTTGTCAAAGAAAGGAAGAAGCACTAAGAAGATGAATTGATATGTAGGGGTCACATCCTCAATGCTCTTCCAGATAGGCTTTATGATCTTTACACCAACACTAAGACTACCAAGGAGATTTGGGAGGCCTTGGAAAATAAATACAAAGCAGAAGAAGAAGGAAGAATGAAATTCCTTATTACTCAATATATAAAATTTAAGTTTCATGATAATAAACCCATTCTCCCTCAAATTCACGAGTTTCAAATTGCTGTGAATAAATTGTCTACACTCAATATTGTATTGTCCGAACAATTCCTTGTTGGTGCCATTATAGCCAAGTTACCTCCTTCTTGGAGAGGCTATAGGAAGAAAATTCTCCATTGGAATGAGGAGATTTCATTGGAGGAAATTCTCAAACACTTGAGAATTGAGGAGGAATCTCATTCTAGAGATAAGAATAAGGAGGAGTCTAATGGGGAGACTTCCAAGGCTAGTGTGGTGGCTAACTCTCCTAACAAGGGCAAAGGAATTGCTAAGAACTAGGGCAAGGGACAAAAACCCTTCAGGTCCAAAAAGAATGAGAGACAATTCAAAAGTGCCAAGGGACGTTGCTTTGTGTGTGGTAGGAATGGAAACTTTTCTAGAGATTGTAGGTTCAAAAGGAACCAATACAATGAGGCAAAAGTCAATTCAACCCAAGATGAGCTAGTGGCAACACTAAGGAAAGTTAATGCTATTAATGGAAAGGTGAGTGGGTGGTGGCATGACACTTGTGCCACCATTCATGTTGTCTATGATAGAACTCTTTTCAAGACCTTTGAATCTTCAAAGGAAGGGCATGATATACAAATGGGCAATGAGAAAAGGTCCAAGGTTGAAGGCAAGGGAATCATTGATTTGTTCTTCACATCTGGCAAGAAGGTTCTAGTCACCAATGTTTTGTACGTACCGGAAATGAGTAGAAACCTTGTGAGTGGCAATTTGATTGCCAACTCGAGACTCAAGGTTGTGATAGATGCCAACAAGCTTATTTTGTCTAAGGAAAATATTTTTGTGGGAAAGAAATATGCTTATGATAGCATGTTCAGACTTTGTACTTCAATTGATAATGTGAACAATAAAGTTTCTTTTTCTTCTTGTTATATGCTTGACTCACATTCTATTAATTTGTGGCATGTTAGACTTGTGTATATAGGATTTAGCACAATTAAAAGGGCTATCAAATGTGGATTAATTGATTGTGATAATGTTGAGCATGATAAATGTAAATTATGTGTTAAATCAAAAATGGTAAAGAAACATTTTCCAAGTGTTGAAAGAAACTCTAAGTTGTTAGATTTTATTCATAGGGACTTATGTGAACTCAATGGAATGTTGACTAAAGGAGGAAGTAGATATTTTATTACTTTCATTGATGATTGCTCTAGGTTCACATATGTATATTTTCTTAATAATAAAGATGATGCATTTGATGTGTTTAAAGTTTATAAAGAAGATGTTGAAAATAAACTTTAAACGCAAATTAAAGTGCCTGGAAGTGATAGGGGTGGTGAATATTTTTCAAATGAATTTAACTTGTTTTGTGAAGAGCATGGAATAATTCATGAATGTTCAACCCCTTATACTCCACAGCAAAATGGTATAGCAGATAGGAAAAATAGAATATTTATTGAGATGATTAATGCTATGCTACTACAATCTAAATTTAATTCCATTTTGTGGGGTGAAGCCTTGCTATCCGCTTGTCATATTTTGAATCGTATTCCCATGAAGAAAAAATATATCTCTCCATATGAGTTGATGAAAGGAAAGAAACCAAAGATTGGTTATCTTAAAGTGTGGGGTTGTCTTGCTTATTCCAAGAGCACATATCCTAAAAGGACGAAGTTGGGTCTAAGGGCTATAAAATGTGCATTTATGGGTTATGCGCAAAATAGAAAAGCCTATATATTATTAGACTTGGAGTCTAATGTAATAATTGAATCAAGAGAGGTCGAGTTCTTTGAGAACTTGTCATGTGATGACAACAAGTTAGAACCAACTCAAACTAGAGAGCCTCAAGAGGAGACTCCTAAAATAGTTGGTGAGCAACCTCTATTGCCTAGAAGGAGCCAACGACTCAAAGATTTGGGATCAAGTGAGAAATGTTCTCAAACAGAGACACTATACCTTGTTGAAGGTGATAATGAGAAGTTACTTCGAAACATCCAATAGTACTTCAAATATAAGATGATCCCAAAATTTTCAAAGAAGCAATGTCCTCAAGAGACTCCGCTTTTTGGAAGGAGACAATTAATGATGAAATGGATTCAATTATGTCTAACCACACTTGGGAATTGGTTGACCATACAAAGGGGTCCAAACCTATTGAGTGCAAATGGATATTTAGAAAGAAATACCATACCAATGGCACCATACAAACCTTCAAGGCTAGGTTAGTAGCCAAAAGATTCAAACAAAGGGAGGGAATAGATTACTTTGACACATATGCACCGGTAGCAAGAAAAACTTCTATAAGATTGTTGTTTCCCTTATCATCTATATATAACCTTTATGTTCACCAAATGGATATCAAAAAAACATTCCTAAATGGGGATCTCAAGGAGGAGGTCTATATGGAACAAGCGAAGGGTTTTGTTCTTCAATGAAATGAACATAAAGTGTGTAGACTTGGAAAATCATTATATGGTTTGAAACAAGCTACGAAACAATGGCAGGAGAAGTTTTATAACACTACAATAAAAAAGGCCATTTGCGTCAGTTTCTAACTGCCACAATTGAGTTTTTGCGTCAATTTTATATGTGGCGTAGAATCCCATGACGCAAACCAGGTTGGAATTTGCGTCAGTGGGGCACTGTCACAAACCTGGCATTTGTGGCAGTGCCCCACTGACGCAAATTTTGCGTTAGTGAGGCACTGCCACAAATGTAAAAAATGAGTATTTTTTGCATCAGTTGGGAACTGTCACATAAAGTATTAACCAGGGAAATTGCAAATGTTTATGCCAAAATTAATATATATATATACTTTTAATTATCTACCCACAACCCTTCACCATTCTCACGTATATAGCCAGCATCATTATCAATGGTGACATCAATAGGCGGTGAAGCAATTGTAAATGTTTCTTGTTCAAGTATAATATCATCGCTCCCAGACTCTTTGATCAGATAATCTTTCGGTTGACTTGTTAGGACAACTGACCATCGAGCATCTACTGGATCACTCACATAAAATACTTGCTTGGCTTGTGAAGCCATTATAAAGCGACCAGATTTATGTCCTATTCGGTTTAAGCCCACCAGTGTGAATCCTAATTCATCTTTTTTTACCCCATTATCACTTTTCACCCAATCACACAAGAATAGAGGAATTCGAATAGTCACATAATCTAGTTCCCAAATTTCTTTGATCACCCCATAAAATGTCATATCACATTATATGGGATTTTTATCTTTGGAACTATATATTTGAAAAGTCTGGGCAATAATAGTAACACCACTATTTTGTGTCTTTCTAATATTATCACGTTCAATAGTGTTGAATTGAGTACCGTGAATATAATAGCATGATACTTAATTACACTCATTGAAGGACCTCGTGCTATCCACTTTAGTGTTTCAGACACTTTGTTTGTGGTGTTATTCAGACCCTAGAATACAATAAAATAAAACAAAGTATATTAAATTATAACAAGCTAAAATACAATAACACTCAAACAAGAACAACACAAGTATTGTACCTCATTCTCGAACCAAGTACTGAAATTTCAATAATGTTCATCTTGTATCCATTTTTTATTCCGAGACTTATTAGGATAAGTGGTCTTGATCCAATTGAAATGTTCTCTTCAAGAAAAATTATTTATATCAACAAACTACATTCATTGTTAATATAATGATAAAGAAAAATAAGATTGACCATGCATATGTATAGGAAGTTACTCAATGTATGGTTGAACATCATCAATATTTTGTAAGACTAGGTGATGTGCTTCATCTCTATCAGATTTATTGACTTCAGAAACAACACCACCTCTACCACCTTTACTTATTTCAAACTCAATTTTAGAAAAACACAGTCCAATGCTCGCAACACCTGATAAGTATTCTGAGCAGAACTCCATTGTTTCTTCAACGATGTAGGATTCAACTATACAACCCTCAGGTCTACTTCTATTTCTAACATAAACTTTTAAAACCTTCATATACCGTTCAAATGGGTACATCCATGTCAAGTATACTAGTCCACACAATTTTACATGTCTCACCAAATGAACTATTAAATGAACCATTATGTCAAAAAATGAAGGTGGGAAATACTGCTCCAACTCACACATAGATTTCTTCCAACAACCTGTCGCACCATCTACAACCTCCTTTGTTTTTTCACGTCTAACATTTTTTCTCTTATTTGTATAATTTCTAGAATTACCGAACTTGCATTGGACTTTGTTCAACTTTCTTAACAATTGTCCTCTAAGTAAAGGTGGTGGAGCCTTTCCAAATTCATATTTACCATTGAAGGCATCTGTCCAACTTCGAAATTTATGTTCTTCGGATAAGAACTTTCGGTGTCCAATATAACAAATCTTTGTAGAATGTTTTAAATATTCAGAATGAGTCCCTTCTTCACAAATGGGGCATGCCTTGTACCCTTTCACACTAAATCCAAAAAGATTACCTAAGGCTGGAAAGTCATTAATAGTCCACAATAACACTGCTTTAAGATTAAAATTTTCTTTCTTATAAGCATCGTAAGCATTAACCCCCTCATAGCACAATGTGCTCAAATCATCAACTAAAGGAGCTAGGTATACATCAATATCATTTCCAGGTTGTTTAGGACCAGATATCAACAATGTCAACATGGTAAACTTCCTCTTCATACACAACCATGGGGGTAGACTATAGATGACTAGCATTACAGGCCAACAACTATATTTACTACTAAGGGAAGTGTGTGGATTAATTCCGTCAGCAGAAAGACCCAAACGAATATTCCTCGATTCATTGCCAAATTCAAGCCATTTAGCATCTACTGTTTTCCAAGCTGGCGAGTCAGCTGGATGTCTTAGCTTACCATCCTTTACTCTATCTTTGGCATGCCAAATTAAATTTTTAGCATGATCATCATTTCGGTACAATCGAACCAAACAAAGTATCGGTGGTAGATACCATAAAACCTTTGCAGGGACATCTTTTCTAACTGCATCTGGATTTTTTTTTCTTTTGCCATCTAGACTTGCCACATGTCGGACATGCAATTGCATCAACAAACCTCTTTCGATATACGATGTAATCGTTAGGATAAGCATGTATTTTTTCATATTGCATGCCTAACGAACGCAATGTCTTCTTTGCTTCATAAAATGAAGACGACATTTCATTACCTTTGGGTAATAATTCTCCTAAAAATGTTAACAACTCTGTCATTCCCTTATCACTCCACCCATGTTTGTCTTTTATGTTATACAACTCTGTCATTTCTTGCACAAAATTGCATAAAAAAACTCAACTCCATTCCTATATTTCAATGATAACCTATCCACTGACATCCAATCTCTATCCATTGTCAAACTTCACACACACAAAAAAAAAAACAAAGCAGCAAACATTAACAATTAGGTTCGTGGATTACCTAATTGACAAGTAAATAAAGGAAACAATATGTCCAAAAAAAATGGGCAACATTTCCCCTATTTCTATCACATTTCCCAAATTTAAAACGTGCATGTATACAACACATGATATACACAAAAATATTCAACAAATCAATCAAACATGCATTATTCTCATATTACTAATTCTTAAAAAAAAATGGGCAACATTTCCCCTATTTCTATCATATTTTCCAAAATTTAAATAAATTTATATTCATCACATAAACACAACAAACCAATTAATCAATCAAACATGCATAATTACAGCCTTATAACACCGCAGCACACAGTCCCAGAACCTATCTCCACTATTTTATAATTCATACATTCCACTAAATTCAATATCTTAATTATACATTAAGGTTTAAAATATTACCTCTAATATAAAATCCTCTGAAGCTTGATCTCACCAACAAAGTTGTCAACAAAATACCTACTCAAATATAACAATAAACAAAAAATAATAAAAAAGTTAACTAAATATAAAAGAAAAATATATTAAAACTATATTGTAACTAAATAAAAAATAAAGTACTTAAATAAAATAAATAATTTGTTATATGTACTCATTTAAATACTTGAACCCGAAATAAAATATATATTTTTTAAAAAGTTAACAAATCACATAAAGAAAAATCGACTATAAATATCCTAACTAAATCAATAATAAAATATAACTTAAAGAAAACATACAATTTTAATATATACATATTTAACCAATTAAACCCAAAATTTAAAAATAAATTTAAAAAGTTAACAAAATATAAACATAAATTTACTAATAATATTCAAACTAAACAATTAATAAAGTGAAACTTATACAAAATATATACATTAATATATATATACTCATTTACATAAGTAAATTCGAAATTAAATTAAATTTTAAAAAAATTGAAAAAGTTAATAAAAAATAAAAAAATTATAATAAAAAAATTCTAAAAAATAAAATATTAAAATGCAAAGTTTAAACCTAAAACAATTACATAATCATTAATATAAAACTATCCAAAAATTAAAAAATCTACAATATAGTCAATTTATAAAAAAAATCACAAAAATTAAATTTAAATCATAAAAATAATAAAATTGCACATACTTGTGGTAATTGAGCAATGAGGGTTCTTGAAGTAGAAAACCCCAAAAAACTAAGAAAGTTTATGTGTTTTGAAACAATAATCTTCAAAAATACAAAATATATACAAATTTTTTTTAAAAAAACTATGTATAAGTTTCATAAACATATATACATCATTGTTTTTACATTAAAATTGAAAAGAAATGATAAAAATGTACCAAAATGAGCTAAAACCGAAGGGGGCGCCGCTGGTTTCTTCATTTTTTCGTTTCTGAAATTTTAGGTATAATGGGGGCACTGTTGGGGATGAAGGGGGCTTATTTATTTAACAGGCCATTTGCGTCAATGGCCCTTTGACGGTACGACCCATTAACAGCGTCAGTGGTCCACTGACGCAAAGTGTCCTGTTCAACGTCGTCAGTGTACGTTATGATGCAACCCTTCATTTGTGGCAGTGCCCAACTGCCACAAATGCTAATTCTTGGTCAACAACATCAGTCAATTGCATTGACTGACACGTTTGACTGACACAATTGTCCTTTTTTGTAGTAGTGTAAAGTCATTGTTTCCAATGGATTTAGACACAACAATGCAGACAAATGCTTATACTCTAAGACTTATGTTGACTATAACATATTAGTGTGTCTATATGTAGGTGATATGTTGATTTTGAGTAATGACATGAAATGAATAATAGAAACGAAGATGCTTCTATCTTCTAAATTTAAAATGAAGACCTTGGAGAGGTGGATACCATTCTAGGTATTAATGTTAGAAGGAATAGTGGGGGTTTTGTGTTAAGTCAAACCCACTATGTTGAGAAAGTGCTCGAAAAAATTAGTCATCTCAAAATCAAAGAGGCACATACACCATTTGATTCAAAAATGAATTTTGAAAAGAATGAAGGAAGATCAGTGGCTCAATTAGAATATGCAAGTGGAATAGGAAGCCTAATGTATGCCGCTCATTGCACAAGAGCAGATATTGCATATGCGGTTAGTAAACTTAGTAGGTCTACTAGCACTCCAAGTATCAAGCATTGGAAAGCTATTGAGAGAGTTCTTGGTTATCTTATGGGTACGAAAGAGTAAAGTCTTCACTATAAATTGGAGTTTACAAGCTTTGTCTGGCAGCCGCCAAGCCAAGATTCAAGCTAGAAATTTCGAATTCGGGAGAAGGTATGAGTTCTTTTCATTGTTTCAGCTAGTTTTCTTTGTGTTTTGATGGATTATTGATTTTGATCCTAGGTGCACCAATTGTTAGTTTAAATTTGTTATTGGGATTGTTTTTACTGGTATGATATGATATGATAGTTTCCTAGTGGGATTGGGGTCATTTCTAGACCATTTTATTGGGTTTTGGGGTCTAAATTCAAAGGAGAAAAATGCATTTCTAGGTTTTTCATGGTGGCGTTATGGCGCTTGGGAAGAGCGTTGCAGCCCCCACATGAGTTTCTTTGATGGCAAGGTTTGCCTCTAACCGTGTGGCACCATAATCCTTGAGTTTCCTTGGGATTGTTTTTACTGTTATGATATGATATGGTAGTTGCCTAGTGGGATTAGGGTCATTTGTAGACTATTTTTTTGGGTTTCGGGGTCTAAATTCATTGGGGAAAAATGCATTTCTGGGTTTTTCGTGGTGGCCCCGTGGCGCTTGGGAAGAGCATCACAGCCTGCTTGAGTTTCCTTGAGGGCAGGGTTTTCCTCTAACCGTGTGGCACCGCGGCCCTTCGAGAGGGTGTTGCGACAATAATGTAAGAGTTTTGGATAGGGAAAGCTCTCTGTTTGTTGGAGTGTCGTGGCCCTTTAGAGAGGGCATTGCAGCTCAAAATGCACGAATATTAGAAAGGGGTTTCCCAATTCGTTTATGGTCACGGCGCTACAAGGGGCGCTACGACAGTAATGCAATTTTAGGATGAATTTATTTGGGGTTTTGGGGAGCTATCTTGGGAGGCTTGGAGGACGATTTCGTTATCCCGTTTAGTGGAATCCAAGGTCCAATGAGCTAGGGCTTGGTCTTGAGGCCCATTATCGGAATTATTTCCTAATAAACATATTTTTTATGTTGTGACTAGGGTTCTGTGAGGCTCCTGAAAGAGGAGCACACTCAAGGTCGCTATGTTGTCAGCACAGGACTTAAGGTAAGGAAACTGGCACATGCACCGAGTGTAGGGCTTGAGCCCTAATTATTGAGTGCGAGTGTGACCATGCCATGAATTTTTTTAAAGTTAAATGTTTGCTTTGTATAAGCCTCTGTTGTTATAACTACTTGTACTGATTGGTTTTGATTGTGATCGATCAGCCATGAGGCCGTTGTTGGCAATACATGCGTAATGTAAGTCGTAGTGGCGGTGCCATTGTAGGAATGCACTATGAGCTGTAGTGGCGGGGCCATTACAGGGATGTGGTGTGCATCTACTTAGCCTGAGTCATTACACTCGTTGCAAAATCCACTTGAATCTATTTATGATTTATAAAGCAAGTATTTGATAGAAATGCTTATATGAATGTCTGTCTTACTTGATTGAGTTTTCTTGCTGAGACTTGGCTGATGGGGACTTTGTGATGCAGGTAGGGGCAAAGGAAAACTGGACTAGCCATGAGTTGGAGAGCTCTAGGGGCAGCGCATACATACTTGGCCTGCTCGCCCACCACGGTCGAGATACCATTGAGGAACGTGGGATATTAGCTCGATTTTTCCGCTTAGGTCGACTGGTTCTGTAATTTTGTTACACTTATATTTTGATTTAAAACCTTTTGGATCCCTTGTAAATATTCAAACCTTTTTAATAAAAAGTTTGACTTCACTAACCAAAAATTTTAATACCAAACCCAATGTTGAACCTTAATTATACTTTTTGAGTCCAAATGACTCGTTTAACGAGTTAAGCACTATTTTTAACACACAGTGTAACGCTCCTGGATTAGTAGGGCGTTACAATCTCACTCTCCCCTAACATACTAATGTGTACCCTAGTGGTCAACGATATCTAAAAGTTAACTTTTTTTAAAATAGTTTGTTAGGTTACCAAAAGTGCACTAACTGAGATAATATAGCTTTAGAAAATACAAATAGTCTTAAATACGTAATATTGGGATCCCAAACTGTTAAAAACATAAAATATGGTAGTTGATAAGTGCATAAAAACTAATGTACTTAAGAAACAAGTCATTTGAAACTGAAAGAGAATACTTAAAACAACACTCTTACAACATGACACTGATATGATAAACTTGAACCCTTTTTGAACCCTACAGGTTGGGTTTATCACAGTATGAATATTTTGGATCGAATTCCCACCAGCTCCTCAAACTTTTCCTTTACCTACACACACAGAGTAATTGATGCTATAAAGCCCCACAAAGAAGCTAAGCATAAACAAATATATATATATTAACCAATCTCAAACAGGTAAATTAATTAATCACACAACACTATAAGCTTAACTTTAAATAGCAATACATCTAAAAAAGTTCACATAGTCACAAGTATTGTAAACATATTGCATCAAATTATAGCGACCCAATTTTCTAAGACTAGACTCAGTGGAAAATGACAATGAAATCCTAGTGGTCAACTCGACCCTTGTAGTCAACTTTTGTAAAAATAGGTCATTAGAGGTCTTAAATTACTTTGATAAACTAAATAAAGCGTTTACATAAAAAAAACAAGTTTGAAAATATAAATGAGACTAAGATCTCAGTAGTTTAAAACAAAACAAAGTTGAAAATAATCTTAAAAGAGAGTATTTGGCCATAGGTCCTTCTTGACTCGAATTTGTAAATAAAACTTAAAAGACATTGACTTGAAACTTAGCAAAAGACTTGAGGAAACCCTATCAACCATGTAGGTCGATTGATTCACAGTATACATACTTCAGCAAAATCCCCTCCAGCTACCAGCATAGTTTCTTAAGCTTTTCCCTTACCTACACACACAAAGTAACTGGTGAGCTCTAATGCCCAGTAAGGAAGCTAAGTACAAACTGGAGAACACAGGTCTCAATTCATAGCATAAACATAATGCAAAGTAAACTTTAAATTAACTAGCAATACATCTCAAACATTCACAAGTCAAGTATTGCATCATAAATAACATTCATTCATCATAAATAATTTCCTGGCCATCGGGTTTAACATAGAGGTCATGAGCGTCGCGGCCTCCGCAGCCCAGAGAATACTTACCTCCCTTACCAAAGGGCATACTCTACTAATTCCACGATGACAGTACCTATATTGTGGTTCGGCCCAATGTATGGTTGGATGGGGACAACATTTCACTACAAGAAAAAACAGTATTCATAACACTTAAAAACTGCTAACCGGGACTATTGATAGCACTTCTGAAAATGCTAACATAGCCTCTGTTATTAAAAGTCCAGTCTTTTCTATAACAGTTTTTGAATGTTATGTTCGGTGTTCTCTTAAACTATTCAATAACACATTTTTAGGTGCTATAATATTCAAATAATAACATTTAGATAGAGTTTTTGGTTATAAATTTGAAGTTTAATCTTGTACTTTTTTCATAACACTTTTCAACTGTTACATTTGATTATTTTGATAACATTTTTAGTTTGTTATATTATATAAACCATAACGATTTTTTACGCTTATAATATGTTTTTAAATCATAACATATAGTAATAAAATTTTAAATTTTATTTTGATAAGTATACTTATATGATTTTTTTTTAATTAAACGATTTTCGTTATTGTATTTTGATAAAAAAAAAATTCAAAATTAATCATAAAATGTAATTCTCAATATATTGATAAACCATAAGTATTACATTAAACAATAACTAATTCAAACCATGAATGTGTCTACTTCATGAGATCTTAGTTCTAACTTAAGTTTGAAAGCATAACATAATAAAGTTTCTTGAACATTTTTTACTTCAAAAATGAAAAACAAAAACATTACAAGATACACAAAAGTAAACCATGCATGAAACTTGCTCCATCCTTCAATTCATCATCCTTTGTGCACTTGTCCGGAAGACAAAATTCTCACATTCTATGATATCCCTTTGGGTTTGGTTGACAAGTCCTGGAAGTGATCTGAACCTAAAACAGCACATATGGACATTAGACACATATTATTTCCCTTAAAACCAAATAGATTATTACATAGATATGCTTGAACATCAGATGAGATGAACCTCATACCACTAGCTATTTTGCACAGCTTAATGATTATATGTGCTAAAGACAAAAAAAAAATGGAGATGCTTAAAAATTAACAAAGACCTGTAAAAGATTTCATTAACCCACTTGGAATCCAAACTAACATGTATTTAGCCCAGGAAATGAATGAATGCTATACTATAATTTTTACAGACTTATAATGAAATATCACTGGAACATTGTGCCAAGAACTTAAACAACTCTGAATTGTAGTAAATGGCTGGATGTTATTTGGGGATTGAACACGGTTAATTAAACAAAGAGAACAAGCACTTAATTAAACTTTAAAGCATGATTTATTAAACAATTTCATGAACAAATTAGATATAGGTCAAAATTCATAAACTAATTTGTAGACATATCAGAGAACTCTTATAGCAAAAAAAATAAAAATACCTCACCAAAATCAATTGCTTCATTTTTTAATGTAACCACTGTAAACACAACTCCTAACAAACCCTCAACAGCCAGAGTTATTGCATGAGCTTCACTAGCAACTAAGACTGTAACAAACCCATGGACAAGGCAAGCCAAGATGACAACCCAAGCAGTAACAAGTTCCTGAAATGCCAGAAAATCAACTAGCAAAGAAATATCAAAATACAAATAAGCATAATAGAAAACAAAATGAAGATTCAAACAAAGCTTGGGAACATCTGCAAGATGAAAACTAAAATAAATAAATAATATAACAAGTGAATGCAAATCCAATCCCATAACTATCATATAAACTATAACTTACCAAAGCTATAAATAAGAAAAGAGAATATAGTGCAAATAAAATCAAACTTCTCAAACAACTTGCTGCCATTAAGACATTATAGTTTTTCAGACAGTAGGGAGCAATGAAGACATAAAGTGTTTCATAACTTTCTTCATAAAGCAAAGCAAAGGCTTGATACATTACAAACATAATCAAGCAAAGTTTTTTTTTCAAATAATAAAAAAAACAGCTATATGTCCTTTACTGATATTAAAACAAGGAAATACAAATCAATGCAACTTAATCTTAACTAGAGTTTATAAGAGCAAGCATATTCCTCTATTGTTTCTCTTTGCAACTACTTAGAAAATAATTCCCTTATATTGTTCTCTAAACAACTTCAGAATAAAGGAAAATCTAGAAGGAATCAAATAACTCAAGAAAATAAAAGGCCAAACAAGAAACTAGAATACACTCAAGCCATATATTATAATACACAATGAATTTATAATAGCTAATACAATGCCACTGGAATATAACCATATAGATAACAACTAAATTACTAGAATAATGCTATAGAAAATAACCATGAGGTGTAAACAAACTATTACGTGATGGATTGCAGCTTCTAAAATTCATAGGAATCTTACATATACTAAGGAAAAATTTAGCAATGAAATTAAGGGTTTAAGTTATTTCTCATACTAGTTCATCTCATATATATATACGTATATATATTATATATAGAGAGAGAAAGAGAGAGATTTACTTACAGTGGGAAATGGAGGGTTTTGAGATGCGTTGTGGGATAGATGTGAGGTGAGAAGGAGAAGGAGAAGCCATGGTCTCTTTCTGCCTTTCTGCTTTAATGATTTACAACACATCAGTCTGAAACTGTGAGGATCTGCAAAGCCCCTTGAACAATGGACCATTCCTCCTCATTTGAAATCAATTCAACTTTTCGTGCAGTGTTGCCATCTCTCTTGTCTGATCCCATCTCTTTCTTTGAACCAACACCATCATGGTCTACTCCACAGACCACTCTTAATGATCTTAGTGTCTCTTGTAAAGCAGAGATATATTGTAACATTATGTCATCAAGAGCAAGAATTAGTTCATCTACCTCAGAACCACCAGTAAAGTTGATACACCTTTCTACAGCTGCCTCAAGAAGTACAATGATATGGGAAATAGATTCCTCCATTCTGCGAACTATTTCACTGAGTTCAATCCCATGGGCACCCACACCACGAGTAAGAGCTCCCCTGAGATCCACCCCAGCAATTTCAGAAGAAAGGATGGCTCGCTCCATCTGTCCATACCTTATATACATATTCAATCATTAATAAAAAAATGAACATAGCATTTACAGAATCTAGTATATAACGAAGAAAAAATAACAGAAAAAAGTTTTCAAAAAAAAAAACCTAGATATTTTAGAAGAATGTGGAAGTGCAAAAAAGTTTATGATTGCTTACCTTTGTTTAAATGATTCAAAGGGAGAGTACACTGCCTTCAGTGTATCCATTAGAACTCGAAGATCAGAATCTGAAAAGGAATGCTGAATATTTCTAGCAAAAGTCTGTGTCACGTTGTGTAACTCAATCAATGCCTCCAAATGTTTCCTCCGAATCTTAATTCCCTTTGGCATGTCACCAAACATAATATCTAATAAACCTGAATCAAAAGAAACACATTGATAGGATAATTTATAAATTGCCAAAAGTAAAATTGCATGACTTAAAGCTTGTCCAATTGAAAGATATCATATAATATTAAATGCCTACAAAATTTAAAAGCACCATAAAAACAAGTCCGTACAAACCTTTTCCCAAAGCTCTTGTTTCAGGAACAACTTCTCCAATTGAAAGGTTGATACATGAAATAAAGCTTGCTCCAATAGTTGCCATTGTCTCGATCAGTAGCTTTGGTACAAGAGTTTTATAATCCTCAGGAAAAGCAACCAGACACCTGCAGATGACAGTCAAAGCTCAGTGCTTAAATTCAGTGATAGCTTCTTTGTATCAACAAGATGTTCCTCGGTGCTTAAAAAAAAATATAGTCAGAAGAATTTACCACTTCCACTCTTGCTCAAGATAAAGAATCAACTCATCATAGAAGCTTGGCAACCAACTTGCGAATGAAATTGTCGAAGAACTTGATTGAAACTCATGGCTTGACAGCCTTTTAGCTTCAGTCTTCTCATTTGCAAGCTTAATAGCACGTTGTTTTGAATCGAAATCTTCCCAGAGCTGCTTTATGGGCTTTAGGTGAACTTTTGTGTAATGTAGCTCCAGTGATTTGAATCTTCCAATTCGAATGAGAATACCCCGCAAATTTTGAGCAATGTCTATCTGCAGGATGATAATAGATGTAAGTTATTCAAGTTGCGTATGGTATGTACTAAAAGGAATTAATAAGAGATAAATTGAACAGAAAGCAAGCCATAGGAAAAACAAGTGCTGTAAGAAATTTGGTGACCTTCCAGCTGGATAATGCATCCTGTTAAACGTGGCTGCACCATTGCATCTAGCCTATCCTCTAGGACCTCGAGTTGCTTTCTCACATTAGCAAATTCAGCAACCTAAAATGAGCAAAACGAAAAATAAAATATCAAGTTAAAATCATCAAAATTTATAAATATCAAATGTAGAGTATAATGTTAAAACAATTTATAGAAAAATATTACCTCCCCAACAGCAGACAAGCAATGCCTCATGTTAGCTAAGGTTTCTGCAGCCCTTGGAAGATCACCACTAGCAAAAACATCTTCCACAGTTGAACTTAATTGAGTTAACCCAGCAGCATCCTGTTGATCCATCAATGAGTAAATCAAATGCAACATCAACATTTTCCAATACTGCACTGATTATAACTTCTATGATCAAATACCCACCTGCAATGTCTCATAAGCAGCTTCCATTCTCTGCTTAACAGTATCAACTTTGGCCAGAGCAGCTATAGATTCAGCTGATGATCCTTCAGCCTGCATATTAAAACCAATTGTTTGAAGAGAAGAGTATTGTTATACATATGTATCAAGTGAGAAGCTAAAATCTCAAACCATATAAACAAAGCTAAGCCGGAAACAGCTGTCTACCCATGTAAATTATATAAACTAATTACATTAGTAAATGTACTGAAACGTGGGTATATCATTGTGAACCTGCTACTATAATTTATAGTAATGCTCTACAACATATTGCAAAGCAGAATATATATATATATATTTAGGCAACTATTTCAGTTATGTGTGTGTATATCCATGCATATAACTCAACGTAATTCCATTGTTCACATTAGCAATAATCTATTCATAATATCTACATTTATTTTTAAGCAGAAAAGGTAAAAACGAGACGTTTTAACCAAAAGGGTGCCCTGCCTTCTTGTAATTTATTCCAAAAATCTATGAACTCATTGCCAAGAGATTGAGCTCAAAAGGTAGCACAAACTACATAATCGTAGTTCTCAAATATCCAAAAAAAAAAACTAATATCTACATTCACCTCGTTAAAATTTCCATATTAGAGCAATCACACACCAAAACAGAAAAGGAGCAACTCAAAACGCAAAGAAGAAAAATTACACATACGGAATTGAAATTAACAAACAAGTCGTGCAATGCAAATCAATAACACAACGATTCGACGAGAAATTGGAAACGAATTCCATAATAGCTTAAAACCCAAATAAAAAAAATCACAAAAACATGAAGAACCCAGACACACAAAACGCAAAAACAAAGCAAACCCAGATCACAAAAATCAAAGAAAGACTCACCTCAACTACTGCGTGGAAGACATCAGCCCTGAAAAAAATCCCACCAACCCTCCAAGAATGGCGACCTGATTAGCTTGAACAAGTAAAAATCCCATAAAAATTGAAGCTGGGAAAAACCCCCTGAATCCTTAAACTAAATAAATAAATAATCCCAAATTTAAAGCTCAAATGCTAGGTCTTATCAACTACAATACACAAATTCTTAAAACTTGAGACTCACAGCAAGAAGAAGGGATTATTTAGCGGTTAGCCTCTCCATTTCTTGGGCGTAAGCAGCTGGAGCTCCTCCCTGTACAGCCTGCTAGACCATTGCTCTGCATGTCAATCTCCGTGGTAGACCCACGAGTCGAGCCACGCCGTAGACCCACTGCCGCAAGCACCGTCACACCCACGAGCCAGCCACGCCGTAGACCCAAGAGTCGAGCCTCCCTGTCACACGACCGAAGCCGCAGGCCCCATCACCTTGTTACACACCTGCAACAAACAGAGAGAAAGAAAGAAAGATTGAACGAGTGAGAGAGAGAGAGAGTTACTGAGTGTGAGAGAGAAACAGAGGAGGCGTGTAGAGTAATTAGGGATTATTGCTTTTGTGTTTCATTTGGCGCCTGTGTATTTCATTTACCGCCCATTTTCCGTGTCTTTTTCTATTACCATGCGACAATAACACTTATTAAAATATGCTATATTTTAATGTAATATATGGGCATAATTGTTGTAGTGTTTATAGAGTTCACATAGCAATCACAACATAACAACATTTTCACTTACAACATTCAAACATAACTTGTGCATTCCACCCCCACATATGGGTACTACTATGCATGTTCCTAGCCATATAATTCAAATATACAGTAGCACATTTAATCTAGCAGCATTCATTGCAAAAATTTCACAAAACTAAGTTACTCTTATTGTATACTTCCTTACCTCTTGTCCTTAGCTTTTTGTGAAAAGTGCCCTGGCGAGTGTTTCTGATCGTTTTTAGATCCTATAAACACATTATCACAATATGACTTAGTTTATGACTTGCTAAGATTTTAAAATAAACATAGGGATTCAAGAAAAAAATCATAAATTCTTGAATCCTGACCCAAACCTGAGCCATCAAGGTAAAATGATTCAAATACTCTTCTCAGAAACCCAAACTTAATTTAGAAAATCATTATTCCTAGTAATAATTTAATCTTAATCTATGTCTTAATTTCTTAGTTCTAACTCCAAGTATTTCTCGAAATTCAAATTTCCGAGCACCAACCCCAAATCTCGAGTCTTGAGCCCTAATCTCAAAAGAGTAATTTTGTAAACTTAAAATATTTTCTACACCTTGAAAATATATTCCCAAACCTTATCTTAACAAACTTGAACTTAAAAATAAAATTCAGAGTCTAACTATAACTCGAATTTCAAGTAATAATTTCCCGAGCCTTGTGCTCGTTAAATTATAAAACTTAACTCCTTACAAATTCCCAATATAATTCTTGGGGCCTTGGGGTTACTAAACTCGAGCCCCAACTCAAACTTACAAAATCTCAGGAGCAAATTACCATTTTGATCCCTTGGGAACACGTACATAGCCATGCATGGCGCACGCAATGTGTCCCGAGCACCAAGGTGGCTTAAGTGATATTCAGCCTATACCAATTAGACTCACACAAGTCCTTCTTGCATCACCAACATCATCATTAACATCCCAAACATCATCAACATTATCATCACCACCACCCTTGGTGGTGGTTATCTTCCATAACTGTCACCAAAGAGTTGTTACACCTCTCGACCATAGCACCAAAGCCCAAGAGTTGGTGCTTCCCTTGCTATCTGACCCCACCATCATCTCCTCAAGCATTTTGGGGTGCTAACCACCCAATGCCATGTGCCCTTGCACCACACCGCCATCCAACCACCAATGTTGGCGGTGGTGTTGTTGAAATTAAGTGGTAACCACCCCTTAGATCTCTTCCAAACTTAGATATACACCTCTAGGACCTTAATAAACCAAATGAACATCAATATTCCATCATTTTAAACCTCAAATCATAAATGAACTTAACAAAAACAGCCCAGAATTTTATACAAAATCAAATATTCAAAGCATCCATCAATTTCCCTCTAAAACCCCTTGGTCGAACCTATAGTGTACAAGCACAAAATATGCTGAAATAATTCTATGCCACCTCTTGCACAACTCTAGGGAATATATTTCATTACTAAATTTCCCATGACCAATCCGTATGATAATCATTTCCATTAAATAGCAAACTATATAATAAAAATGATTAAAAACCAAACTAGAGTCTAAAATAATCCTATGATTTTATGTGAGTTCAAACACATAAAAACATGTTCTAGGCTTCTCAAATAAATTCTCATGTGACCCAATAATTTAATAAAATTTATCTAGGGTCCTTATATTATTTATCTAACCCTTAACTATCAAGTAAAATAAATATTTCACTTATATATTTATTTTACACTTAAGTCCCAAACTTTATTCTAAAGCGATCCACCCACAATTCTTATAAATTAAAATGATACTTGTCAATTATTATTTTAATTTCATTCCATCGCATATTTATTGAGCATTGAGATGTGGAAAACATTATGAGTATTGGCCAATGCGGGAGGTAGGGCTAAGTGGTAAGCAACCGGTCCTATTCTCTCAAGAATATCAAACGGACCAATATATATTGGGCTTAACTTACCCTTCTTCCCAAACCACTTGACACCTTTAGTGGGAAAAACCTTTAAGAACACTTTGTCTCCCACACTAAACTCGATGTCCCCCCTTTTGACATTTTCATAGCTCTGCTATTAACTTTGAGTTGTGAGCATATGCATTTTAATCTTCTTGATGACATTGGTGGCTTCTAATACCAGTACTGGCCCAACTAGTCTCCTATCTCTCACTTCATCCCAGTGTAGAGGAGATCAACACTTTCTTCCATAAAGCATCTCATACGGAGCCATACCGATGGTTACTCTGTAACTATTGTTGTACACAAATTCTATATGGTATAAGTTTTCCTTCCAAGAACCCGTAAACTCAAGAGCACATGCTCTCAGCATATCTTCCAAAATTT
The DNA here is from genome assembly GCF_963169125.1 of Humulus lupulus. Lineage (NCBI taxonomy): Eukaryota > Viridiplantae > Streptophyta > Magnoliopsida > Rosales > Cannabaceae > Humulus > Humulus lupulus. The sequence continues at coordinate 250,152,065 of NC_084793.1, forward strand.
GAATGGCCATTTCCGATTGCTCATCGGTCTGAGGATGAAAAGTTGTATTGAGCTTCAACTGTGTCCCCATAGCCTCTTCTAGGCTCTTCTAGAAACCTGATGTGAACCTTGGGTCTCTGTTTGATACTATAGAGGTAGGCACACCATTTAGCCTGACAAATTCCTTGACATACAACTTAGAAAATTGTTCCATAGTGTATGTCATTCTCACTGGTATGAAATGGGCTGACTTGGTGAGACGATCCACTATTACCCACACAGTGCCATGTCGTTCGATGGTTACTGGTAGACCAACCATGAAATCCATAATGATTTCTTCCCATTTCCAAACTGCTATTGGTAGTGGCTACAATAACCCACCGGGTCTTTGGTGTTCCGCTTTGCTGACAAACTAAACATCTAGCCACAAAGTCAGAAATGTCTATTTTCATTCCCGACCACCAATACATCATTTTCAGATCTTGGTACATCTTGGTGGCACCTGGATGCAAGAGTAAGGTGTCATGTGTGCTTCTTGCAAAATCATTTTCTTGATATCATGGTCATCTAGCACACAAACTCTTCCTTTGTGCCTTAAAACTTGCGCTTCATATATTGTGAAGTCCCCACCCTTTTCTTCTTGGAGTAGAGCTTCCTTCTTCACCAAAATATCATCGCCCTTCTACTTTGCTTTGATTTCTTCCAATAGATCTGACTGTAAGGTAAAACCAGCTAGATTATTAACTCAATCCCATCTTTAACAATTTATTTCTACAATGGTAACTCCATTGTTCTAAGTGCTGACACTGCACCATGGCCTCCATAAATATAATGTTTCCATATCTTTAGGGCGAAAACAATAGCCGCTAACTCCAAAACATGTGTCAGGTACATTTTCTCTTACTCTTTGAGTTACCTAGATGCGTAAGCCACTACTTTCCCGACATGCATCAGTACACATCCTTGTCCCAACTTAGATTCGTCGCAATACCACAAATGTCTCGTCATTGCTAGGTACACACAACAAAAGAGTTGTGTGTAACATGCTGGCCTTGAGGGCATGTTACAAGCTAGGATAGTGCTCAATTAGATGCGCACACTAGGGTGCAGGTTGGTGAGCATGTTGATGCCTAGTTTGTACGGCAGTGGCATTTTTGTAAATATCTTCAATATTTCCCAGAAATGGATGGGACATGGTAGGTTCCATATTGAAGGGTCAATGAACGGAATGGTGTGATCAAATTTGGGAGATTCAGATAATTGGCGAGCTGAGAGCCAAATATGTCTCCTAAGCAAAAATCATCTATGTTCTTGGTAGAAGGCTAAAAGCTCAGAAGGCTCTTTGTAAGGGGAGCACCTGGTGTCAGCTCTCCACCACCCCTTGTCGCAGGTGTGTCAAGTGAGCTACTACTAGGTTGGAGGACTAGTAGGGCAGGCATATGATTACCACGAAGGGACTCATATGTCTCCATGAGTAGGAGTACTCATGGAAATTATCGGTCCACCCCGGTAGTGCGTCGAAGTGTGCTACCAGAGGTTTATGGGTATGGTTCCCTTGGCTTGCCGGGATGCCGCTTGCATGAAACGTGGCCCAAACCTCTGAGAGATGTCGTGGTGCGCCATGGCCATGAGTCTCAACATGAGATGGCATGGGAAGTCATTCGTGGGACTTGGTAGCATACAGGCATTGAAGAGTGTGCAATGCTTGAGAAGGACAGAGGTCCAGTGTGTGCTACTAGTCTAGCAGCTAGTCTCGAGGGCCTGCCAACATGCGTGAAGGCATGGTGCCTTGAGGATTGGACCATGGATGTATGGGAGTCCTTGGTCTGTGACGTGAGCTATTCAGATAGTATCGAATGGGGCATGATGAGAGGTGTTGTCACGTCAACTTGGTGTTGGCTCTTTGCCACACATGCTACCTTGGCTTGTGAATGTCTGGGTGAGCATCGGTGTTAGGTTTGCCTTACCATAGTGAGAACCTATGGAAAGTGTGAGCGTCTTGGCTAGATAGCCTTGATGCATGGTTGCACTCATAGATACTTAAGACCATAACTCAGTGAGAGTTGTTTGAGAGACGGAAGTGTGCAAAGGCACACGGTCGCGCGAAAGATGTGCCCATTGTTATTCGAATGGTTGAAAGGCTGACCTTGGCTCAGAGGAGTTAAGGTGTCGCACAGGCATTTTCGGTGTTAAAATGTCGGCCTGTGACAGTTGGTATCAGAGCCAGGTTCATCTCAAGTGGGGGATGAACCTGTTGACCCATCGTAGAAGGGATGTAGGCATGCAGAAGGACCAGAAAGGTCTGGATGCTTGAACAGATGTCGTTGAGCCTTTTAGTCACCTAGAAAGGATCAGTAGGCTAAGATGGGATGAGACTTGGTTGCTTTTCTTCGTGGGAATACTGGACATCCTAGAAAGGGGACAAGTAATGGTTGCTTTGAATCAGAAAGTTCAGTGATGCTAGAAAGAAATTATGGAGGGGCGCTACAGAAGAGTTGGAACTCGTTGACATGAGACAAGGTTTGATCGAGGGATCAAGGTTGTATGCTTGGTTCACTAGCTTAGGTTTTCCTGAGTGGCAGTGTAAGTCGCATGGAGTGCTATTTTTGAAAAGGGAACTTGTACGCAAGAGTGTGGAAGCATAATAGTGGTCGTCAGACACTTGTTAGTCACGGTAGTGATCGAAAGTAGACAGCTTCGAGGAATCAGATTAAGATGAGCATGGGATGCTTCAGTTGCTACTTGTGTGCCAAATGGCACCACATGGAGACCAAGGTGGCAATAGCCGCGGTTGTCACAGGGCAGTCATACTTAGAGGTGTTTGCATGTTATCTTATTTCGCCCAAGAAGAGAGATGCCGAGACAATTGAGTGGGACATGTTGGCTCACATAGATATTAGCTTGTGTGAGCAACACTAAGGCATTGTAGGAGATGCTGAGTTTTGGAATATATGCATCATAGGCGAGCAGGGCCAAGTAGACCGCGCGCAATGGTCAGAATAGTACTAGAGTTTCTTGAGTGTTGTAGGGCTGCATCAAGGAAACTTAGTACTGCAAGAATGCTTAAGGAGGCCGAGATGGTGCTTGAGTTTAAATGTTCGCCGGAGGGCCTTGCTATTGGCACTTAGTGACCATAGAAGCCTAGAGAAGCTGCCCGGAGGGGCGAGATGCTAGAATAGAGCAGATGGATAGCTATGTGAACAATGCACGCATAAGGGAATCAACAATGGTGCTACATGAAGTAGTTGACTCGAGAGTCACATCTTGTGGGGTGCACTTCTAGAGTTGTTGTGTGCATGAAGAGTTGGGGTGGTTAGACGTTCTTGCGTGTGGGCAAGTTGTCGAGGATGCCAACAGTTGAAGTGGGGGAGAGACCTTCTCGGTTCAAACATCCAAATAGCAGACCAATGTTCCATTACAAAAGCATCGAGATGAGTTATCATGGAGATCGTTAATTGTTCAGAATGTAAAGTCAAGGAGACTCTGAGACAAAGACAGAGCCAATTACCTAGGGTGAAAGTCGTCAGGACTCAGGTACTAAGGTAACATCAGTGCAGCGTTTGCCTAAGGTGAAAGTCAGCATGACTCGGGTACTAAGGCAACATAGAGATGTCGAGGGGCGAAGAGTCAGAATGACCGAGGCATTAGTTCAACATCATCTTCAAAAGTGATAAATGGAATGAGGGACTACACGAGAGAAAGTGGCTAGCTTGTGAGCTACACCTTGAGGGGTACACCTCAAGAAGAGAGTTTATTCCCAAGTTGAAGTGGGGGAGCCCACTAATTCATATGTTTGAAGGGTCAGGGTACTTGTTCAGTTTTGGTGTGTGAATCTAGGGGGAGACACAACAACAGACGGGTTGTATAGTGCAAAGACATGCATAACTGATGCGAGTGGGTCTAGTGACCAAGTGAAGCTATAGATAGACAGTATGCATGGGCTTAGGCTGAGACCAAGATTGGGCAGGTTTTGCAGCATGTTATGCGACATGCTTAGTTTTTTATAGGGACACGTGTTTATGAGAACACAAGTCGAATGATTCAGAGAACATATGCCAAAGGGAGATAGCGGATTAGGACAACTTTAGACCTCAAGGGTGAGGTAAAGTGCAGTCAAGTTGGTCAAGATTCAACAGGCCGTCTACAGTTAGGCAAGGTTGATTTAGGGGCAGAACTCGAGGCACAATGCTGAGAGTCAGCATGAGCACGAGCCAGAAAGCAGTGCAGTGGTTTCAAATGATGTCAAATCATTGACCACATTGTAGAGGCTCAGAGAAGCAGTTATGCTTATTGTCATGAGTGGCCATTTCGCATCAAACCATGGGTATGCAGTAAGACCGGAGGGCCAAAAGTCAGAGAGACTACTTCGCGAAGTCTGTGTGCAAGGGTGCACTAGATACTGCATAAAGGCTATAGATGGCACGAGTGCCACATTGAACACGCCTTCAATGGAAGGATGTTTCATAGGTGTCGTTGGGAATGATTGGTTTGCGAACCTCACCCTGAGGGTTGCACCTTAATTTCGTCCTTGTTAATAGGAGTAGGCATTGGAAAAATGGCAGGAAAGCAACAATCAAATGATGTGTTGGATTTGGGGTCAGTGTTGCAAGGGCTGCTTGGTTGACTGGAGGGACGTAGTGATAGACTTAGAGGAGTTCACGTGTGCAAGGAGTATTTGAGTGCAGAGGCACTACTACATGGGAGGATTCTGAATAGGGACGGTGGAATGGGGTGTTTGATCGAGTCCAAGAGTGGACGTGGGAGATCATCACCAAGTCAGTGAATCTACAGTGGTAGAGGGACTAGTGCAGACTCGAGATTCGGAAGAAGCATGAAGTGAGCTTAGGAGTCGAGGCAGGAAGAAGATTGGTCAGCGGTCTGTCGATGAGGGCATCGACAATTGAAGTGGGGGAGAGTGTAACATGCCAGCCTTGAGGGCATGTTACAAGCTAGGATAGTGCTCGGTTAGATGTGCACACAAGGGCGCAGGCTGGTGAGCATGATGATGCCTAGTTTGTACGGCAGTGGCTTTTTCGTAAATATCTTCAATATTTCCCAAAGATGGAGGGGACTTGGTAGGTTCCATATTGAAGGGTCAATGAACGCAATGGTGTAATCGAATTTGGGATTTTTGGATAATTGGCGAGCTAAGAGCCAAATATGCCTCCCAAGAAAAAATCATATATGTTCCTGGTAGAAGGCTAAAAGCTCAGAAGGCTCTTTGTAGGGGGAGCACCTGGTGTCAGCTCTCCACCACCCCCTGGTGCAGATGCGTCAAGTGAGCTACTACTAGTTGGGAGGACTAGTAGGGAGGGAATATGAGTACCATGAGGGGACTCATATGTCTCCATGAGTAGGAGTACTCATGGACATTATCGGGCCACCCCGGTAGTGCATCGAAGTGTGCTACCAGAGGTTTATGGGTACAGTTCCCTTGGCTTGCCGGGATGCCGCTTGCATGAAATGTGGCCCAAACCTCCGAGAGATGTCATGGTGCACCATGGCCATGAGTCTTGACATGAGATGGCATGGGAAGTCATTCGTGGGACTTGGTAGCATACAAGCATTAAAGAGTGCGCAATGCTTGAGAAGGACAGAGGTCCACTGTGTGCTACTAGTCTGGCAGCTAGTCTCGAGGGCCTGCCCACATGCGTGAAGGCATGGTGCCTTGAGGATTGGACCATGTATGTATGGGAGTCCTTGGTCTGTGACGTGAGCTATTCAGATAGTATCGAATGGGGCATGATGAGAGGTGTTGGCACGTCAGCTTGGTGTTGGCTCTTGGCCACACATGCTACCTTGGCTTGCGAATGTCTGGGTGAGCATCGGTGTTGGGGTTTGCCTTAGCATAGTGAGAACCTATGGACAGTGTGAGTGTCTTGGCTAGATATCCTTGATGCATGGTTGCACTCATAGATGCTTGAGAGCATGACTCAGCGAGAGTTGTTCAAGAGACGGAAGTATGCAAAGGCACACGGTCGCGCGAAAAATGTGCCTATTGTTATTCGAATGGTTGGAAGGCTGACCTTGGCTCAGAGGAGTCAAGGTACCGCATGGGCATTTCCGCTATTAAAATGTCAGCCCGTGACACTGTGCACAGCCTCTCTTTCAACTCTCGAAAGCTTTGTTTGCATTTGTCAGTCCACACGAACTTATGTTTCTTACAAGTATGGTTGGTCAGTGGCGTTGCCAACATGGAAAATCCCTCAAAGAATCTCTGATAATAGCCTGCTAGGCCAAGAAAGCTTCTAACATTCGTCGCATTGTTGGGTCTCGGCTAGTCCTTAACCACCTCGATCTTTAACAAATCAACTACTACTCATTTCTTGGATACTATGTGGCCTAGAAATGCCACTTCCTCTAACCAAAACTCTCATTTCTTCAACTTTGCATATAGTTTATGTTCCTTGAGTCTTTGGAGTGCCATTCTTAGGATTTCCTCGTTCTCATATTCGGTCGTAGAATAAATTATTATATCATCAATGAAGACAATCACAAATATATCCAAGTATTCTTCAAACACCATTAAATCCATGAAAGTTGTAGGAGTGTTGGTCGGACCAAAAGACATCACTGGAAACTCGTAATGTCCATAACGCGTCCAGAAAGTTATCTTGGGGACATCGTTTTCCTTAATCTTGAGTTGGTGATAGTCCGACCTTAGTTCAATCTTTGGAAACACTGATATTCCCTAAAGTTGGTCAAATAAGTCATACATTCTTGATAACAGGTACTTATTATTTATCTTCACCTTGTTCAATTCTTGATAATCGATGCACATTCATATCGTTCAATCTTTCTTTTTAACAAACAACATCGGGGCTCCCCATGATAAATAACTATGTCTTATGAAGCCCTTGTCAAGAAATTATTACAGTTGTTCCGTTAACTCCTTTAGCTCTGGGGGTGCCATCCGGTATGATGTCTTTGAAATAGGTGTTGTAACGCCCTGGCTACCCCAGAACAGTTACGGTGAACAGTGAACCGGAAATTTGACCCGCTACCCGAGTCCTTTGGTTAAAAACGTGATCTAAGTATCATTAACAGGCTAAGGTGTAAAACCAGTAAAAAGGAAAGGGCACTTTTCATTAAGTAAATAAACTGCTCATGAGCCTTTTTAAAATGTTTACAAGTAGTTCATGTTACAAAAGAGTTGCTACAGTTCCATATATACAATCCCCGCCGGCCTAAGTGGCAAAAATAGGGTAAACCCCTAGTCCCTCTGAGAACTCCTTGGCCGTGGCGGTCAAGCGGCCCTGTATGTACATCACATCGCCCAAGCTCTCCACTCAAGGCTGGCCAAGCTTTTCCTTTCCTTTACCTGCACCATGTAGCACCCATGAGCCAAGGCCCAACAAGAAAACATAATAAAACATGATATAATATCAACAACGATCATAATAACCACTCAGGACTATCAGTCCAACAAATAGGTGACAATAGCTAAAAGTCACAGTAATGAGCATCGCTCCCTCTTGCCATGTGACGATAGGGTCACCAGGGTTTAACTGAATAGTGATTCATTTATAAGTTCGTTTAGGACAGGTGCATGGTGAATAGTCACCAACATAACCTTCCTCACGAATCTGGAGTCGAAGCTATGGACAACGTCCCTTAGCCATGTGAAAAACAGTCGCCGGGGTCTCATACCTTGGCTATATTCATCTAGTTGTAAGCCAGGCAAGCGCTTATAAGTTCCTCGACCCTAGGGTCGGTCTGGCATTAATGCTATAGAGCCATTCAATGCATGATTCTCGACTTTAGAGTCGGTCCCTGACTAGTCAGTGTCTCAACAGGTAAACAACGTTCAACAGCATTTAATATGCAATCCATGTCCACATATGTCAACCAACATGCCTTAATATCAAACCATGCATGTCATATGCCTATACAGGGTGCAACTGTATTCATACACTGTTTTCTTACCTCTGGTTCGAGTGAGAATAATTATATGAACAACCCCTGAGAACGATCAACCTTTAAATTCCTCGACGGTCACCTGGTCATAACCAAAATATAGGATCCATCAATAAAAATGATAACTGAGGGTTTCCCAAACCAAAACCCAGCCCCCGAGACCTCAAATACTACCCAACCAGGTACTAGGTCCAACCCCGAGGCCTATGGTTTGAATCCCTAGGCTAAAAACCACTTTCTAGCAAATTTGGCCTCAAGGGCCACGGCCCTCCCTGCTACGCCGCGGCGCGCCCCCCTGACAGGGGAGCTCCCCATCTGCCAAGCGCCAAGGGCCGCGGCGCTCCCCTGCTGTGCCGCGGCGCTCAGCCCAGAATAGCTAAGTCGGCCACACGAACTAGTTTTTCTCCCTGAGTTCTTTCCTCTCAAACCAGCCTCTCAAACCATCATAAAACCTCCTCCAAACATGTAATTGAATCCCCAAACAGCACCCTTAACTTACCTACAACAAACCCCAATCAAAACAACATAAAAACTCCCTTTAATCCTCACTCCCCACATCAAAATCCATGAGTTAAAATCCCAAACGAAAACAGAGCATGTAAAAAAAACTAGTGGCTAGAACTCACCTTAGAACTGATTTTGGACCTCCCACACAAGCTAAAACAAGTCTCCAATCCAACCCTTAAGTTCCTCTAGCTTGAATTATCACCAAGAACACAAAACCTTCAAAGGAGCAATGAAGAAGATGAAGCTATGGGAAGGTACGGGAAGAGAAAGTAGAACCCCTGTTTTACTCTGTTAAATCTACAGCCTTCTAAGTCTCTTAGTCACATATATCCTTCCAAAAAGACCAAAATACCCCTTATGTCATCTTAAGTCTCCAAAGCCACCCCAAGGGAAAAATTGGTACATTCCGCTAAACCCGTTAATTATAATTAACGCTTCCCAATTCCCGCTAATCTCAATATCCTCAAACGCCAATATTTCATATCCCGTTACCCTAAAATCCCCGGTAACGTTACAATCACTAATATCACCCCGAGACTCACCCCGAGCCCCGAGCTCAAACCTGTTATGACCAAACCGATAATCACGTGTAACGATCGTCTCATGTCAGAAAACTCGAACCAATCCACATTATAATGTGGTCTCACAATATATCATTAACATACAACAAATATTCAATTATACCCTCAACGGGCCAAATTACCATAATACCCCTGTAAACAAATGCAGACTCACAAGCATGCATTTAACATCATATGATAACATAATTCTCATAAACATGCATAAACACATTTAATGGCATAATTAAACAGTTATGGCCCTCCTGGCCTACTAATCCAGCCATTAACCATAATAGGGAATCCGGGGCATTACAGGTGTCGTTTCAGGTGCCACCTCAATCACAAACTCGATTTCTCGATCCGAAGGCAAGCCTAGAAGATCTTCTGGAAACACCCCAGGGTACTCACACACCACACATATATCATCAGAGCTCGATGGTGTTCTCCTTGTCATGTCTGTTATACTTGCTAAGAAGGCTTGACAACCATTGCCCATCATTTGTCTTGCCTTAAATGCTGAAATAATAGGCATATATGGTCCCATACTTTTGCCATTGAACACGAACTTCTCTTCACATTTGGGTCAGAATACTATGATATTCTCTCATCAATCAATGTTAGCACCATACTTGGACAACCAATCCATTCCAAGTATCACGTCGTAATCTTGCATAGCCAATTCTATTAGGTCTGCATATAGTTCCCTTTCATCATGATCATCGACATTGCACATACCCATCTGATAGATGTCATCGTTGCTCCAAATGGGAACATCGTACTAAACCCTACATATGATACCTCACTAGGTCTTCCTATTTTCTCTAACATTCATATCAAAATAAACGAATGGGTAGCACCCAAATCAACTAGAACATTGCATAAGAAATTGGCTATAGGAATCGACCTTTGTCTACTGAGGTACTGGCCTTGGCTTCCTTCTGGGTTAGTGCGAAAACTCGTGCCGATACAAACTTATCATTTTTATTTTTTTCTGCTTCCTTGGTTGGCTTTCCCTTGGGGTAGTTCTTCTTATAGTTATAGTTTTTCCCGCAACTGTAACAATTCTCGGTGTAAGCCTTTCACTCTCCCAAGCGCCTCTTGTTACACTTGTGGCAGTTGGTATACTTTTTCTTCTACCCTGACTGTGAGAACGATTTTGGAATTCACTTTTGGTTTTCTTCTCTTGTTGGTTACTATTTCCTTGATTCTAAAGACCATTTCTCTTATTGTCATTATTTTGTTGCCAAGACTTGCAAGCTTCCTTTCTCGCAGCACTATCCTTCTAAATTCTATCTTCCATTCCTTCAACTTTCAGTGCTCTCTGCACAGCTTGGGCTAAGTCATTGCCTCCATACTGGTCATTTCAACATCACGAGCTATAATGGGTTTCAGACCCCTCATAAACTTGTCAACCTTAGCTTCTTCATTTACTACCAAGTTTTCAATGAACTTGGCCAACCTATTGAATGGATGTGCATACTGAGCAACAAAGGTACTTCCTTGAACCAAATTGACAAATTCATCCATCTTGGATGCTCAGATGGTCTCGTTGTAAAACTACTCAATGAAGGTTTTAACAAATACCAACCATGACATGGTCCTCACATCATGGGTTATCTTCAAATTCTCCCACCAGATGTGAGCATCTTTCTTGAGCATGTATAACGCGCAGGAGATCTTTGATCTGCATTAAATCAAAGATAGCTTTGATGGCACTCATCCACTCCTCAGATTCCATAGGATCCACTCCTCCCTCATAATGCGAAGGATGCAATTTTTGAAAATGCTTGTACATAGGGTCATGTTGAACAACCAATTGTTGTCCTTCGTTTGCTACTCCCTGTGTTTGTGACCTTCCAACTCTTGGATACTGAGCTGCAGCTTGACAGAGTCTTGCAAGATTTCCAGCAGTGTTGTTGTGTCCATTCTAGCATTACTAGTAGAGATGTCTTTAGGTGCTGGAGCAGCATTCACGTTTCTGCGTGCAAATCTTCGGGGAGGCCTTGTGAATCGTTCAGGGTCCTAGATACCATAAAGGTTGATCTACAAACGTTGGAAACTACTAAATCTACCAAAACAAATTTAGTAGTTCTAAACATACCACAAAAATAACAATCAACTAAATCTGATAAATAAAACCAAGTAAAACAGAAAATTCATTTCATTGCAAAATTTAATATCCACACATTATTCATATGAACAAAGGCATCATATAAACAACATAGTGTAACATAGTATGAAATTTAGACAAAACAAAAGATACATACTAACATGAACATGAACAAGGATAGGACCCCTTGTTAACTTACTGTGGGTATCTACTCCAGGCCCAACAGCTAACCTCGTTCTTGGTTCTAAAGAACTCCTCTTTAATGGTCCAGTCTCCCAGACCCACTCCCCAGTTCCCATTAACCGAGCATTGGATAGGAATAGAAGCTGTTATAAACTCTAAGGCTAACTTAGACAATTGATACGAAATTACTATCATCTCTTCCTCAGTAATGACACCATTATCCTCAATAGATGCACTACCCTCTTTCATCTCACAAACATAGTCTTGGGCAAACTTCATAAGAGCTTTCCTGAGCATGTTTTGCTCCATGCCCCTGTGTCTCACAGCCCAAAACCAAGCCTTAAATTGTCTTGACCAATCCTCAAAGGATTCTAGCACTGAACTAAGTGCATAATACCTCTCATTCAATGGCCTAAGACCGGCATAATTCCACCAAACCTGCTGCATATGACTATTGATGTCTATGACCAAGTTAAACACAAGCTAGATCCCATTGGTTCCATTAAAGGGTTCCATATCTATATCCCATATCTCCCTAACTTTCTCTATCATCTCATGACAATGTATCTCAGAAGTAGGAAGTCTAGGACAAATCCTCCTCGCCCTTATCTTCAATCAAGGCATGACTCTGTTACACATAGAATGTTAGGGTCAAAATAAACTCAAATTCTAACTTTTAACATTGAACCAAATTACAGTGTGGTAGTTGGGGCCTTTCTGATCTTCATATGCATATTTTGATGGACTACAAGAACCTAAACAACGCATGCTATGATACCAAGTTGTAACGACCCAATTTTATAAGACTAGACTCAGTGGAAAACGACAACGATATCCTAGTGGTCAACTCGACCATTGCGGTCAACTTTTGTAAGAACATGTCGTTAGAGGTCTTAAATAACTTTGATAAACTTAATAAAGCATTTACATTGCAAAATAAGTTTGAAAATATAAACAAGCCTAAGATTTTAGTAGTTTCAAACAAAACACAGTTAAAAGTAATCTTAATAGAGTGTATTTGTCCACAGGGACTTCTTGACTCGAACTTATAAATAAAACATAGAAGACATTGACTTGAAACTTAGCAGAAGACATGAGGAAACCCTATCAATCCTGCAGGTCAGTTGATTCACAGACTGCATGCTTTAGACAGAATCCCCTCCAGATGTCAACACAATTTCTTAAGCTTTTCCCTTACCTACACACAGAATAACTGATGAGCTCTTACGCCCAGTAAGGATGCTAAGTACAAACTAGAGAGCACAAGTCTCAATTCATAGCATAAACATAATGCAAAGTAAACTTTAAATTAACTAGTAATACATCTCTGACATTCACAAGTCAAGTATTGCATCATAAATAACATTCATTCATCATAAACAATATCCTGGCCATCGGGTTTAACATAGAGTCATAAGCCTCGCGACCTCCGCGACTAGGAGAATACTTACCTCCCCTACCAAAGGGCATACTCTGCTAATTCCATGATGACAGTACCTATATTGTGGTTAGTCCCACTGTACGACAAGATGGGGATCACATTTACAGAGTTTACATAGAAAGCACAACATCACAACATTTGCACTTACAACATTCAAACATAACTAGTGCATTCAACCCCGACAAATGGGTACTATTATGCTCGATCCTAGCCATATAATTCAGATATACAACAACACATTTAATCTAGTAGCATTCATTATTAGGGGTTAGGTTATATTTAAACTAAGTTTTGCATATTACAACTCAATAGAATAACAAGAATAATCTATACTCTAATGGGGAAATAACACAAATAATCAAGAGATAAAATTGACCTTTGGTGTTGAAGAACCTTGATACATAAAATCACAAGTCTGTGATTTTATGTGAAACACAAAATGGAACCATTGCTTGACACAAATGATTTTCTGTCCAAAAATCTCTAGTACTAGCCTCCTCCTTGAGATTGCTTGAAGCTACCACTTTGGAATAAGATTGGGATTCATGAGCCTTGAATCTTCATACAAGTCAAGCTTTCTTGATAAAGATCTTGGAGAAAACTAGTAATCTTCTGTACAAACATGTGTTCTAAGCTTCAAATGATGTGTTAAAAATCTCTATTCCTATTAGATGGACTTAATGACGATGCCTACACTATAAAAGTGTTCTCTTAGAGTTTTGATAGACTTGATCACTCTTTCAAATCTCTCTCTAACCTCTCTTTCTCTAGCTGTCAAGATCATAAGTTTTCTCCAAGAAATTCATAAAGAAATTGTTTGTCTTTGTGAATTTCAAGGCTTCCTTAATCCTCAAGCATCCATCAAAGGCAATGAAATAGAGAGTTTGGACAATGATACATCTCATGTATAAGCCTTGGTTTTGATTCTCATTAACCAATGATTCAAGTGGTGTTTTAACTAGGGTTTGAAGCTTGCAAGAAGATCCAAGAGTTTGTTCTACAACTAGGGTTTTCGTTATTCTATCCTAATATTTTATTGGACTCTGTCAAGGATAATTGTGTGTAGATTCTTATTAGTTTGGTGGTGTAATCTCACTCTCTCCCAACAATAAAATTCTCTATTCTGTGAGAATCGTCTTCAATTTCATCTTTGAAATTCATGACACAAGACTTAGATAGATTGGATAAATTTGTTGGAACTAATTTTGTGTGTTGGCAAGACAATATAAGATTTTTACTCACTACTATCAAGGTGTACTACATCTTGTATAGGGATCTAAAGTTCATAGAAATCGATAAGAAGGATGACACTCAAAATGTCATCAAAGAAAGGAAGAAGTGTGAAGTAGATGAACTAATTTGTAGGGGTCACATCCTCAATGCCCTCTCGGACTGGTTGTACAATCTCTGCACTAACACCAAGACCGCTATGGAGATTTGGGAGGCATTGGAAAACAAATACAAAGCGGAAGAAGAAGAAGAAGAAATTTATTATTACTCAATATATGGAATTTAAGTTTTTTAATGTAAAACCCCTTCTCCCCCAAATTCATGAATTGCAAATTATTGTGAATAAGTTATCTACCCTCAATATTGTATTTTTGGAACAATTCCTTGTTGGTGATATTATGGCCAAGTTGCCTCCATCTTGGAGGGGCTATAGAAAGAAAATCTTCCATAAGAATGAGAAGATTTGATTGGAGGAAATTCTCAAGCACTTGAGGATTGAGTAGGAGTCATGTTCTAGAGATAAGAATGTGGAAGAGTCTAATGGAGAGACTTCTAAGTCCAATGTGGCGGCTAAACCTCCCAGAAACAACAAAGGAAAATGAATTGGGAAACCTAAAGTTAAGTATTACAAACCCTTAGGACCTAAGAAGAATGAAGGTCAATTCAAGAGTTCTAAAGGAGCTTGCTTTGTGTGTTCCAAGAATGGTCATTTTCCAAGGGATTGTAGGTTCAAGAGGAGCCACAATAATGAGCCTAAGGCGAATTCAACTAAAGAAGAATTAGTGGCAACACTAAGTGAGATTAATGCCATACATGGAAAGGTAAAGGTTGGCGGTAGGATACTTGTACCACCATCCATGTTACTTATGATAGATCTCTATTTAAGACATTTGAGGCTTCAAAGGAGGCGCATGAAATCCAAATGGGCCATGAGAAAAGGTCCAAGGTTGAAGGCAAGGCAACAATTGATCTATTCTTCACTTTTGGCAAGAATGTTCTACTCACTAATGTTTTCGATGTACCAGATATGAGTAGAAACCTTGTAAGTGGCAAGTTGCTTGGCAAACCGGGAATCAAGGTGGTGATTTAATCTGGCAAGCTTATTTTGTGAAAGGGGAATGTTTTTGTGGGGAAGAGATATTCTTGTGATGGAATGTTCAAACTTTGTACCTCTGATGACATGACCAATAAAGCTTCTAGTTCTTCTTGTTATATGTTTGACTCAGATTATATTACTTTATGGCATGTTAGACTTGCACATATTGGTTTTAGCACTATTAAATGTGAATTGATTAACTATGATAATGTTGAGCATGATAAGTGTGAGCTATGTGTAAAATCTAAAATGGTTAAACAACATTTTCCAAGTGTTGATAGAAATTCTAACATATTAGATTTAATACATAGTGATTTATGTGAACTAAATGATATGTTGACTAGAGGAGAAAGTAGATATTTTATTACTTTCATAGATGATTTCTCTAAGTTCATATATGTTTATTTGATTAAGAATAAAGATGAAGCATTTAATGTGTTTAAAACATATAAAGCAGAAGTTTAAAATCAATTAGAAAGGAAAATAAAAGTACTTAGAAGTGATAAGGGTGGTGAATATTTTTCAAATGATTTCATCTCGTTTTGTGAAGAGCATGGATTAATACATGAATGTATACCCCAATATATTCTACAATAAAATAGTATAGCGAAAAGGAAAAATAGAACATTTCTTTAAATGATTATGCTATGCTATTACATTCAAAATTAAGTTTTAATTTGTGGGGTGAAGCCTTGTTATCCATGTGTCAGATCTTGAATCGTATTGCCATGAAGAAACCAAACATTGGTTATCTTAAAATGTGGGGGTGTCTTTCTTATTTCGAAAGCACGGACCCTGAAATGACCAAGTTGGGTCCAAGGGCTATAAAATGTGCATTTGTAGGATGCCTCAAATAACAAAGCTTATAGATTGTTATACTTGTAGTTAATGTAATAATTCAATCAGGAAAGGTTGAGTTCTTCAAAAACATGTCATGTGACGACAGCAAATCAAAATAACCTATTCAAATTAGAGAATCTCAAGGGAAAATTCCTAAAATGGTTGGTGAGAAACTTTTATTGCCTAGAATAAGCCAAAGGCTTAGTGACTTGGGATCAAGTGAAAAGTGCTCTGAAGTAGAGACATTGTGTCTAGTAGAATGAAATAATGATGAAGTTACATGGAAATATCTAATAGTACTTCAACTAGAAGTCGATCCCAAAACTTTCAAAGAAGTTATGCCCTCAAGAGACTCTGCTTTTTGGAAGGAGGCAATAAATGATGAAATGGATTCAATGATGTCTAAATAAACTTGGAAATTGATCGACTTTCCATAAGGATCTAAACCAATTGGGTGCGGTGCAAATGGGTATTTAGAAGAAAATACCATACCGATGGAATAAATTAGTTTGACGCATATGCATCGGTAGCAAGGTCAACTTCAATTATATTATTATTTTCTTTATCATCTATATATAACATTTATGTTCACCAAATGGATCTCAAAACGACATTCCTAAATGAAGATCTCGAAGAGGAGATCTATATGGAATAACTAAAGGGTTTTATTCTTCAAGAAAATGAGCATAAAGTGTGGATACTTGTCAAATCATTATATGGTTTGAAACAAGATCCAAAATAATGGCATGGGAAGTTTGATAAAGTCATTATTTCAGATGGATTTAGATACAACAAACGCAAACAAGTGCTTATAAGTAACCACCCACTAATTCAAAAACTCCACTTTCCCTCTATTTTTCCTAGTGACTGAAATGCACAAGTAACACATAATACATATGTTAAAATACCACTTTCATCACCACTTAGTTTTCATTTATTTTTCCCAAAAATAATGGATCAAGCCTTCCATATAATAAGCTCTCAAATATAGCTTAGTCTAGGTTCCTCTAAATAAATCCCACAACGATCAAATAATTATCTACATTTATTCTAAGGTCCTTAGGGAAAAATAACTTTACTCAAAACTATATAGCAAAATACATAGTTCTCACTTTATATATATTTTACACCAAAGTCTCAAACTTCATTCTAAGCAATCCACCCACACTTCCTTTAATTAAAATAATATTCTCCAAATATTATTTTAATTCTCTAAAATTCACTAATAAAACATATTTAATTTAATTTTACAAAATAAAATAAAATAAAATAATCTGGGTTATTACAGCGACAACCCAGATCTATAATGCAGAAAAATTTGACAAGTTAAAAGAAAACACAGATGTACATACTCATTTAATGATGGAGGGTGTTGGTATTAAATGTGTAAACCAGAGTGTGCAGCGGTAGGTGTATTACAAAAACTTTCTTTTAATACCAAGCCAGGATCAATATATGTATGTAAACATTAAATCAAACATAATAAAAGATAGATCCAGATCTAATACCTCTTGAAGTCCATCAAGTGTCATTGGTATCTTTTAGTATATTATTACGAATATCCAACCCTCAAAATTGCATAGAGATCCACACCACGTTCTTTCAAGTCAATCCTCAACATACTAGGATGTGAGTGGGCACAAAGGATGATATGGTCAATATAGATGCTCTTGATGTACTCAACACATGAAATTAAGAGAAGTTGGATTAGGAGGAAGGCTAAGAAAATGTAGTTCTTTTTCATGTTTTCTCTAAAATCTAAATAATGTGTCTGGCTCTAAAAATCACAATACATTAGATTTTTATAAACCTAAAATAGTCTCAGTCAATAATTGATTAGTTTTAGATTTAATTATTTAATCAATATTTTAATCAAATCAAAATATTTCTTTTAAATAATAATTAAAATAATTCAAATTATAACATTTAAAATTTGAATGATTCAAAATTAGGTCTGACCCTAGGTCACACTCTTGCACAATGGCCAGCGTGTATCACTATTGTCCTTCCCCAATTTTTTCTCATTTATTTATTTAATTAATGAGATAAAATTTCTATGCACTAAAATAATGTATTATTTCATAAATGCATAAATATCAGTTAATTCAAAATTTAATTTTATCTTAAAAATCTAAATAATATATTATCATATTATAAATTAGTATCATACTCTCTTAATATTAATTAATCCTAAGTCAATTAATATTATTCTCAACTAATATATAGTTTTCAAATAAAATATGTTAGGTAAATTAATTAATTAATTAGATCACAATTTATTAATTTCATATAATTATCACATAATTATACATTTGCCCTGGAAAATTAATTCCTTGCAATTTTAGCATTTTCTCAATTTAACCCACACCATAGACAATGTAGTATAGATGTGACTTGGGGACCATGGACCTATAATACTAAGCTCCAATAAACCAAACTATTAATTAAACTCTTTAATTAAATAATCTTATTTGTTAATTCTATTATTACTCCACTATAAATATGGAATTGAACTCTTAGTTATTATAGATTTATATTTACAAAATTATTTTGTGGAGTCCATTGATATAATCACTTCATGTAATTAGGTCCTCCAATTATTTTTTCATTAATTAGAGCTGGCCAAAATTACTGTTTTACCATTCTAATTACCTCTTGTTCTTTAAGTATCATTAATTCACTAATGAATAGTTAATTTTATAAATTTGAGCTAAATAACTATTCAATTCCAAAATTAACCCTTATGGGGACCAATATTTGATTCTTTTAGAAAAACTTAGATTCCAAATCTTGTAAGATCATATTCCCAATCATTCATGTTATTATTGAATCTCAAAAATAAAAATCACTAGCCTCATTATTCTAAGAGAGATTAACGAGTAAATTGAAAGACCCAACATACATGAACATGAGTTTATGACTACTCAGAATTTAAATTGATCTACATATGATCATGATATTGATATGAATTAAATCTTTATGGAAAACAGTATGTTTATAAAGAAATTAATTTACAAAGGTCGAGTCATATATAATCTAATTATATAAAGTAACTTCACTAAGATGTCTATCCACATTAGCGATCTGAATCTCAATCACATGTATTATTAAAATACTTAGCGAACTGTACTAGCAACCATTCATTAAAAGACTCCTTACTTTAGTATGTTCTTGACTATTTTTATTCATTATATATGATCTTAATCCTCTCGCACTTATACAAGATCATACTCTCATTAATGAATATGAAATTTTATGATATTTTTAATAATTATTCAGTTATAATTCAAACATTCAATTATAAGAAATATATAATTGTATTTAATTCTAAAATAAAATGTCTTTACACATGCTTTTAGGGCATCAACTCTAACAGAGAGTTGGGAGGCACATTGCTTGTCACTGATGTTCGACCATTGTGCACCACTTTTGAGCAAAACAACTATAGGCATGACCAATCAGAACAACACAATTGTAGTGCACCAAATTTTTTTTTTTAGATTATTTAAATTCTGTGTTTTATTTTATTAAAATGTTAAGTATGATGAATTGTTTTATTTAAATGTTGTTTATTTTATTTAGTTGTTGTTTGTTTTATTTGATTTGTTTGATTTAATTGTTAGAATTGTTTGGTATAATCTTTTGAATTTAAATTTGTTAATTGTTTGTTTGGTTAATTATTTTAATAAGTGAATAATTGTGTAACATGTTTATTTTACTATTAGTGTTACATTTTATATAAGTGTGACAATTGATGTGATTATGTGGTATTTGGTTGAATGCACTAAGGTGCATGGTAGATAGTGATGCACCCTAGTGATTTAGTGTGTGCAAGTATATGGTAATAAGGTGCACATGTGTGGATTTTCTACACATTTTATAATTTTCATTTACTTGATATTTTTGGGTAGTTTTATTTAATTGATAGGAAAATAAATAAATAAAATACAAAGAGGCAAGTGGTGTGGACGTGTAGTGTAGGATATTAGGGGGATTGATTGATATCTTTCCATTTTTCTTTTAAGGGAATAAAATTTAATTGGATGAGGATAGTCATTTTGGGAAACCACCATTTGACTTTAATCTTTTATAATAAAAGAAAAATAAAAGAAATTAAAGGAAAATGGAGAAGAAAGGAAACTTACCATTTCCTCTTGATGGTGGCTTTATGGAAATGAGAATTTGAAAAGGGGATTAAGAAGGGATTAGGCCATTTGGTCGTGACTTAGAGAGAAGATAGAGAGAGAAGGAGGCGAGCTAGAGAGAGAGAAAGGAAGGGCTGCCATATTTTTTTCTAGAGAAGAAGAAGAAGAAAAGAAAGAGAAGGAGGAAAAGAAGAGGGTTTCGAACCCTAGGTAAGAATCTATCAACTAGTGTTTCACATATGTGCATTTGGATCTTCTCCTCTTCTTTAATCTAAGGTTGATTTTGTGGTTTCTTTCTTTGGGTGTATGGTGTTTGGAAATCCTCTATAGGTGACAAGGTTTTCTTGCTAGAGTGTTCTTGATTCAACAATCAAGAGAGGTAATGGTTTTTCTTAGCCTATATATTGGTTTTAATGGGTTTATCTTTGAGGTTGTTGAAGGTGATGTTAATGGTTTGATTATTGTAGGATTGATGATTATGATTTGTATTTTTAAAGGGTATATGTTTTGTTTAAAAAGGGCTCATGGGAATGATTGAGAAAATGGATTTGATAGGGTTTATATGAGGTTATATTTTATGTATATATTGCTATGGTTATTTTTTAAATCTTTGATTTATGTAAAATGGCAAAAATGATGATAGATGCATACTAGGTTTTATGTGAAGGTAGATGGGAATTTTGTGATGTTTTATGGTGGATCTTAAATGTTTAGGGCTAGGGGTAAAAAGTTCAATCATGTACATTTTCTTGTGTGTTTTGAAAAAAATAATGATTTTAGAAATATGATAAGATGTATGTGGTTTTGTACCAATGAATCTTGATATGCATAAAAGGAGAAATGATAAAAATATGTTAGGGTTATTATAAAGGCATGTATGAAATATGGTGTTTATGAATTAATGTATGTTATTACCATTGTTATTTTTGTTGGATTTCATGTGTAGATTCAATGGAATAGAAAAATGGGATTTTATGAGATTACATGTGAATATGTTAGTAATATTCTTAGAATTATGTATATAATAAGAGCATGATGAGATTTTGGACATATATGATTTTTTATGTGAAATTTTTGGGATAAAAGATGAATTTCATGAGAAAGTAAGCTTGCTGATTTTGTAAATAATTGGGTAAAAGTTTGATAAAAAAATGATTTGCTTGCATAAGTAATATCCTTGATGTTATGTTAATTTTATGAAATTAAAAAGGGTATTTTAAGTCCCAATAAAATGATATTTTACTCAAATAAATACCTACAGAATTTTTATTGTATTTTTAGAAAAATATGAGGTTTTAAATTGAATATGGTGATTTTTAAAGATAAAAATGGTTGGTGGAATTTTTGTAAAAAATGTGAAGTGTGTTTCACTAAAATAAATTTGATGAGTTTTTGAAATAAAATTAATACCCTGAATTATGGTAATATTAAAAGTAGTATTTTAATATGGTATGAATGCATATTTTGATAAGTTATGATTTTTCTTTATTTTGATTGATAGAATAATTAGATTCAATTTATTTGTGATTTTTAAATAAATTAAATAGTGGCTGAAAGTTTGGTTTAAAAAGTTTAAAAATGATTATTTAATTGTCACATATGGATTTATGTTACATAAAACTAAGTCTTAAATAATTTAAATAAAATATATTTTTCCCACACTTAAATATATATTTTTCTCACATCATTTATGTAACACAATTAACCAATATCAAATTTGATTTTTCTAAAGAAACATATTAATCATAGGTATTTTTAAGCTTTTTGTTACTTCTTTGTAATTTGAGAATAATAAATGAAATTGTCACATATTTTTTTTTAAAGCTAAATCAAATTATTTTATAAAATAAAATAATGTTTTGAGAAATTTAATCAACCTAGAAATTTTAAGAAAAATAAAGCATGTTATATGTCTATTAATTTTAAAACGATAAAAGTAAGAAATGTAGAATTATCGTTTTTTAAAACGTCTCAATTACGCAATGTTCCCACGTATGCATGTTACATGCAAATCCACTTTTATGTCCAAAATTATGTTTATTATTCAACTATGTGATTTTTAGAGAAATATCATGCATGTAAAATAGGTAAAATGAGCATTATTCTTTTATGGCTTTATGTGTAGTTAAGAATAATTGCATGTGTGTAACTCTTATTATGTGTGCATGGCCCATGCACACATGAGTTGTATGAAAGGGCTATATAGTAATTTTTATGAACCTAAGAAATGTTGTTTTGGTTATGGTATAGGCTCGTTGAGAGGTTGTGAAATTTCTTAGCTCGGACCTGAGGTAAGGAAGTTAGATAGATTCTATGATTTTATGCTATGAATGGTAAGACTGTTGTATGAATGAATTGTTATGAATTATGAATGCCATATTGTGATTATGTGTGGCTTGTATGAATATGATATGTTTATGAATGGATGTTAGCGTGATGAACGCGACACATCAAATGGGTTACTAAGGATATAAAGACGTAACCCGAGTTACTAAGGATATAAAGACGTAACTCCTAGGGCGGACGCGCCGAGGTTGTTCAAGGACCAGAGACTCTTGTTTACCTCATAGGGTGACATGGACAACTAGCGGGCCATGTTCATCATGTATGCTGTATGAATGTGATATGATGATATGTTACGATTACGTTATGATATGTTATGATGATATGTTACGAAAACGTTATGATATGCTATGATGATATGTTACGATAATGTTATGATATGCCATGATGTGTTAGATGAACGTTAGTGTTCGTATTTGTTGTATCCTTACTTGCTTATTGTTTGTACTTCCTTACTGGGCTTTTAGCTCACCCCCCTTACTTTCCTTCCAGGTAGGAAATAGGATTTCTTTATGGCACGCGTGGTGACGTGAGGAGTTCTATCGTCGTGGGGTGTATGGCGTGGGGCATCCTATGGACGGAAAAGCGATCATCTTAGAACGCCATTTAAATTATGTTATGTTTTAAGAGACTTTCCAAATTACCAGTGAGACTTAGTTATTTAAATTTTTGCTTCTTTTGAACTTTGCATAAAGATTTATGTTTTCTTTTAAAACTAATGGCGTCAACTTGCATGGTTTTAAGCAAGTCTCCACTGAGACCTTGATAATAAGTGGTTTTCTTTTATAAACAATGTTATGTGAATGTTTTATTAAGTATTAGTTTAGGGCGGTCTTTACAACAATTCAGCTCAGCTTCTCTAAAAGATTTCTCTGTTTTCCAAAATCAATTGAAACCTAGAAACCAAAAGATGAAGAGTGAAAGACTTGTACCTCTGAATGATGCTTTGAACCTTGTTTTGTATGTTCAATCATAGATGAATAACTAATGGAAAGCAAATCAAATATTGAATGAGAATCAAAAAAACTTTGGACAAGTTTTCTGGGTTTGGGGTTGTTGGGGCTGTGATTAACTAAAGAAAGGGGAAAGGAGGAAGATAGGGATTTTTTTTATTTTTTTTAATTATTTATAGCTTTTTTTAATTAAAATGTATATTTAACATTTTCAAGTTATGATTTAGTTTTATTATTTGTAAAACAATAGTAATTCATTTAAAATAACAAAAATAAATTAAAATAACTTAATTTATTAAAATTGAAGGCAATTTAATTATTATGAAAAATCTACTCACCAAATTTGTGCAAAACGTAATAAATTTTTTTACTGGTTTTTACTTTATAGGATAATGTTGACTCTTTTCTTTGCAAACAATGGATTAAGAAATCCGACAACAGAGATATTAGTGCTCTCTTTCTAAACCGTAATTAATCAGATAAACAATAACTCAAACATTCACATTTTAACGTGGTTTAGTGGTTAAAATCCACCTAGTCCATGAGACAATCTTATTAATCTCTTTTAGGCTCTGGATGAAATAGTTTCTTACAATTTCAGTAGGGTGTCTGTGTATGAAAAAGTAGTCCCTTTCCCTGTCCATTCCCCTGATATTTATAATGGGTTTTCTTGGACAGCTTTGGGTAACTACATACATAAATATGGTTAATAATCAATCAGAATGATCTTCCATTTACATAGGGATATGATTGCCTATGAAATTTACATATGTTATTTGAGTAATAAATGTGTAATAAAATCTGGGCATTAATGAGCGTATAAGGAATCTCTGAGTCTTTTGGGATCCTTCACTATGCTTCATGACCATGCTTCCGCGAGCTAAACACTTCCCTCAATCTGGATGTCGAAGAGCTAACAGAACATGACATGGGCCAAGTTCGGACTACCTAGAAGGTAATCTAGTCATCACGCATCTCGAACTAGGTTACTGGCGCAATAGGCGACCTGGAGATTCTATGGTTGTCGTACTACCAAGTTTGACTCGAACTACTCATGCCAGAGTTAGCTAGATGTTCTACCTGTTCGCTTTCTTCACTCACTTATCTACTAGTTGTACCCCGAACTGAGTGATTCAGTTCGTGTTTATTTTGGGGTACAACATTTGCCCCTCAAGCTCTTGCTCGTGCATGACATCACCTCTGACACACACACTAGGGGCTTTTAGGCTTCTGTTATGTGAAATCGTGCCCACCCATTACTCGAGTGTTAAACACATTTCCGTCTGTGATAGGTACATGGTCGGGTTTCGAGTACTGTGACAGCTGTCCCGTCAACATTTTGCCACCGCAGAGGTTCTTTAATCTTGGCCTTTGGATCCCAAACTGACCTAATCGAGTGGCTCATATTTGCTCCCAAATATTACGTATAAATAGGTGAAACAAACCTGTACCTCACGACCTTTACATTCAAAAAATTTCACTTTTCTTCTTAGAGAGCTTTCAGAAACCTTCGACATTCTCCTATTCTTTAGAAGTTCTCAGGCTACTTTCATTGGAGCTATCATTATTTCCCTCGATCAACCATCTAAATTGTAAGTATTGCTATACCCTGTTTAAATTTCTCCCTCTTATTTTTCAACAAGTTTTTCAAAATTTCAAGTATAGTTTCTTCCTTCTAGTATGTTCGAGTTTAATAGGGGTTTGTGATAGGCCAAAAGCATAATAATATGTATTTTTAGAAATAATGTGCATAAAAAATTGGTAATTTTTTTGGTTTTGAAAGAGAGTTGCTTGTGTATACGTAGAAATTTGAGGGTTTTTAGGCTCAATTCTGGGTAGCCTAAGGGTTACGATTCTCTAAGCAATTTTGCATTAAACCGCCTTCAAAAAAGGTATTAGGTCTGACACACGAATCTCGAAGTATCAGGGGATTTCCCAAATTTATAGTGGGTGGCTACTGAATGGGTGTGGACACATGCGTTGTTGCTAGGAGATCTCTTAGCTCGTGTATATTTTCTAGAATGAATAAATCGAATTCAAACCCTCAGCTTTTGTCTTAGGTCACCTTACCTTTATCGCCATAGAAAGGCTTTGTCTTAGGTCGCCTCTAACTGGTCGCTTTATCGTCAGGTGAGCTAGATCATGGCCTATCAAAAGAAATTAGTCGCAAGCTCCTCTTTTCAAAGCAAGAGTAAGAGCAAGCAGATTGCATCTGAGACCCCTATTCCCCACTTCGGCCTGGTGGTGGATAGAGAGATCGTAGTTGACCTCAATGCATTTTTTGAGGTTGAGTGCATCAAATCCTGAATGAAAACTTAGGGCAAGGTGAACAAAATTTTGTTGAGCCATGGGATCGAATTGGGGTCTAAGGGCCTTGTTGCCTGACCTCCACTAGAAGGAGAGCGGAGCTACACTCCACTTCAGGATGACTTCGAGGCCTGGAGTGACGAGCACCTGAAGGCAAGTGCCATTCTCCCGTTGGACCAGTACTTTGTGGATTTTCTTAACTACGTCAAACTGGTGCCATTCCAGCTCCCCCCAATTGGTATCGGCTTCTGGCGGGGCTGGAATATTTATTTTTAAAACACGAGTGGGAGGTCCCTACCCCTGCCGAAATCATGTACTTTTTTTGCCTCAAAGCCAACCCCGAACAAAAAGGGCGAGGTGACGATTTCTAATACTTCAACAGATTCCCTAATACGGCCTCTGTCATCGACCTCCCCAGCAACCCGAATGACTACAAGGATCAATTCTTCATGTCAAACGGGTTCAGGAACTGCACCCATCGGTATTTCAACCGACCTCGTAAGTTTTTTAGCTCTTCGAATTTTGTACTTGAATTCTTTCTTGATTGATCTTAAATATATTCTGATTGAGTTGTTATTTTGTGCAGCTATAGACAAGAGAACATGGCAATCAGAGACCCTTGGAGGTCAATACGAGATGCTGCCTCGTATTCCTGGCAAGGAGAATGATCTCTGGATGGTAGTTAATGATGCTACCATGGTGGCGTGCAAACTGATCCGCAAGGATCAGACACTAGCCACTAGAGCTCGAGGTCCTCCCCCCCAAGCTCCCTCCTCCTCAAGAAGTCCTCCCTGCCGTTGAAGACGCCAAAGAGGAAGAAGAAGTTTCACAGCTGGTGCACAAAAGAAAAGTCCCTGAAAAGGGGCAACATCCTGACCCAGATCAAGCTGAATCAGGGGTAGCATCCAACACTTTCGGCCAAGGTAACCCTTATAGAGAATTAAACCAAGTTGCTGCCAATTTTAGGCTAGTTCAATTCAACCCACGATAGCTCGTGAGTCGACATCTGGTTGATCTTGACCAGAATGTGACCCTCCTCCAATGTGTGGATCACTTGGTTGTACGCTACGACCATGGTTATCCCCAATGTACTATAGTGGTAGATAATACCCTTCACTTTAGGTCCACCATCTTTGAGGAGTATGGTACAAATCTTTTGCCGTGGCCTTCCTTCCATCAGGGTGTTTTTTCCCCAGGTATTAGGCAGACTGCGCATGAGTCTAGCTCAGATGGAGAGCATGAACCCCCTAGGACCCAAAAAGTAATAATCTTAGAGTCCTTCCTCCTCTGATAGTCCATGAGTTAGAAGTTTTACCCACTCCGGTTCGTAACCTAGAGCAGATCATAGTAGTTTCCTCCTCTAGCTCAGAGGGTAGGGTTCTTGCTCTATTATTTTCCTTGCATTATCCTGACTAACTATTTTTTGTATCTGAATTGTTTGCTCGTCCTTTTGCAGATGAAGATATGGACCTGAAGGGTGCCTTCCAATCTGGTGGGGCCTGAGTTGGACCTGTAATCAAGAAGGCAAGAATATCAAAGAAGAGTGCCTCCAAATTAGGAGATGCCACCGAATCTCTTGCAAAGGACAAAGGTGCTAGCTCCACTCAAAAATAGCAACAGCAAACACAACCACCAACTCCAATAACTACAGTTACAATTCTTGAGGCTCCTCCACCTCTTCCTCGCAATGAACCTGCTCCAGTCCCCCAAGTTGTTCAAGGCAAAGCCCCATCTGTTTAGATCCCAGTCGAACCCCTCGAGGTGGCAAGAATCCTAGAAGCACTCCAAGGAACTGTGTATGACATGGCAAACCATATGATTGGTCATGCCTATCGAAGAAATGTTAAAGACCCGAGGGCCATGGAGGAGCGTTCCTCCTAAGGATGTTCTGGAGTCTGACCTGGGGATGAACCTAACTGTGAGTCATCTCTCTTCCTCCTATAGTATTTCCTTTTTTTCTTGTTTTTACTTTTGCAAGCTAATCATGTCTTGTGTCTTTCTTTTGTAGTCTGCTTTAGCTCAGATCCATGGCATTGCCTAGTTCTAAGCCGAGAAAGAGGAGCTCAAGGCTGCCCTGGCCGCATCTTAGGAGAATGAGCAGATATCCAAGGACTAGGTCGTTGTGGTGAGCCAGCGATGAGATCAGCTGCAGGCCAAGATTGACATCCTCAATAAGAAACTTTAGGAGGTCAATGTACTAAAGAACAAGCTATCCAAGGCTGAGGCCAAAGCCAAGGAAGATGCTGAGAATGCGAAGCTAGACGTTGCAAAATCAACGAATGCCCTTGAGGAGATGCTCTATCAGTGTTGGGCTTACAACCAGGAAGGGGATTTCTCCTTTATGGAGACAGAGCTTTGGGGGTGTTATCTTGCCAAATTTTAGAGCCAATTCTCGCAAGAGCCCTCCGAGACCACGGATGCTTCTAGAGCTGCCAAAAGGGGATGGTGAAGAGGTGTCATCACATGAGAAATTTGCCGAAACTCTGTGATTTTTTAGTGCGACCTTGTGTTTTTTTTCTTATTCCATTTTTTTTTTTGTAATTATACTCAAACTGAAACAATCGCCTTCGGGCTTAGATCGAGGTTATTTCTCCTCGTGATA
Source organism: Humulus lupulus (assembly GCF_963169125.1). Taxonomy (NCBI): domain Eukaryota; kingdom Viridiplantae; phylum Streptophyta; class Magnoliopsida; order Rosales; family Cannabaceae; genus Humulus; species Humulus lupulus. The sequence continues at coordinate 250,180,278 of NC_084793.1, forward strand.
ATCATATACTTATTTATACATGTTCATTATTTTATGATCTACTTTTGTTCCCCTTAATCTTTTAACTTGTCATGCTTATGAATTTCAAATTCTTGCACACTCTCAATCGTAGGGGTTATCTTTAGCTCGAGATAGGTTTATGATGGCTTGACAAAACAATTCTAGTCGATATGTTGGTTATACCCAGGAATTTGCCAACCTAATAGCGTTATACCTGTTAGGAATCAGGTTTGGGACCTAGTTATGTCCACGAGTTTGTTCGCTTAATAACGTCATACATGTTAGGAATCAGGCCTTGAACATGGTTTTGTCCAGGAGTTTGTTTGCTTAATAGCATTATACCTGTTAGGAATCATGCCTCAGACCAGGTTGTGTCTAGGAGTTTATCTGCTCAATAGCATTATACATGTTAGGAATCAGGCCTCGGACCTAGTTATATCCATAATTCCCTAGTTGACTTCTAGGTTTTGTTTTGTTTTTGAATTTTCCAAACTTATTTCGTATTTGGAATTGCTTTGAAAATTCGAGCTTTAAAAAGTCATTGAATAATCAATTTTCCAAATTCTAAGTTTCAATTTTTATCCAAATATGCTAAATACGTTTAAAAGCACTTCGAGGGTTATATGCCCCCCAAGCGATCAGAATTTATGGATATTCTAGGTCACTTTTATAAAATGAGCGCGCGATACATCACAAGAATAAGATAAAAATATTGGTTCTACATTTTAATTACATAGCAATCCAATGTTATTTAAATAAAGTGGCTTTTATAAATAAGCCTTACGCAGAAAAGTATTGAAAACATCAAAAAATTAACCAAATCATCCTATTACTGATAGTATTTTTTAAGATGTAGGGCAGTCTAGGTCCGTGGGACCAACTCTCCATTTAACCGAGCTAGTTTGAAGGTTCCTTCTCGTAGGATTTCCACATTCTGGTAGGGTCCTTCCCAGTTCGGTCCCAATACACCTTCCTTGGGATCTTTATTCGCCAAAAACACCCTTCGAAGCACTAAATCATCGATTCTAAGTGTGTAGCCTTTTACCTTCGAGTTAAAGTAATGAGTGATTCTCTGCTGATAATGGGCGAGCTATAATTGTGGCTCTTCTTGCTTTTCCTCGATAAGATCCAGGGATGCATTAAGTAATTCATGGTTTTGATCTTGAACAAAGGTTTTCTGTCTATGCGTCGTTACTAGTGCTTCAATTGGGAGCATAGCCTTACTTCCAAATGTCAAAGAGAAGGGAGTTGTTCCATGGAGGTACGATGTGAGGTCCTATTGGCCCAAAGTACTTACAGGAGCTACCCCTTGGCTTCATTTAATTGCTTTTTTAAGCTTGCCTTTAGGGTTTTATTTACAGCCTCGACTTGCCAATTATCTTCCGATTATGCCACTGAATTGAAAATCTTGTTTACGTCGTATTTTTCACAAAATTTTGTGAAAAGACTGCTATCGAACTGAGTCCTATTGTCAGACACAATCTTTTTCGGGAGCCCAAAACGACATATGATGTTCTTCACGACGAAATCCAGGACTCTCTTCGAGGTTATGGTCGTCAGAGGCTCGACCTCGACCCACTTCATAAAGTAGTCGATGGCAAAAAATGCATAGCGAACCCCTCCTTTTCATGTTGGTAATGAACCAATCAAGTCGATTCCCCATACTACAAATGGTTAGGGGATGAGATCATGGTTAGCTCAATGGGCGTTGCTTGGGAAATTGTGGCAAAGCATTGGCACTTGTCGCATTTTTGTACATATGAGGTCGAATCCTTTTTTAGTGTAGGATAAACATATCCATGGCTCAATATCTTTAGAGCTAAAAAATTTCCCCCAACGTGGTCTTTGTAGAAGCCTTCATGTATCTCATGTAGGATAATTTGTGCTTCCTTGGACAGAACACACCGTAGGAGGGGCAACGAATGCCCTCGTTGATATAGAATTCCCTCAACCATAACATACCATGGGGCATGGTATAGCAATTTTCTTGCGTTCTTCCGATCGTCTGGTAGTTGTCGGTTATTAGGTATTCCACTATGAGAGTTATCCAGGTCGGTTTTATGTCAATCACTCTGACCTCAACCAATTCTTCTGTTATGCTTGGTTGTTCTAAGAACTCCATTGGGACTACGTTTAGTGTATCTGCCTCTTTTGTGGTGGCAAGTCGGGCTAAAGCATCAGCATTGGAATTCTGCTCGTGGGGTATCTACTCAATGGAGCATAACTCAAACTCAAACAACTCATCTTTAACCTTAGCTAGGTAAGCTGCCATTTTGATTTCATGAGCTTGATACTCCACTAATATCTTATTAACCATGAGCTAGGAATCACTATAACATTGGATCTCCTTTGCTTTCAATTCTTTTGACACCCTTATTCCTGCCAATAGAGCTTCATGCTCTGCCTCAATGTTGATGCTTCGAACCCGAACCTGAGGGTTGTATGGAATTGATGCCCCTTAGGTGAGATCAGAATTATCCCAACTCCAGATTTGTTCTAATTGGATGTTCCATCAACGAAAATTTTCCTCAACTCTTGCACTGGTTCTCCTATTGGCTCATTCTGAAAACCTATACATTCGGCCACAAAGTCAACAAGCACTTGACTCTTGATTATTGTGTGTGGCATATACAATATCTCGAACCAGCTGAGTTTGATGGCCCACTTAATCAGACATCCCGATGTTTCAGGCTTTTCCAAGACCTGCCTTAAAGATTGATCGGTTAAGACGTGGATGGTGTGGGACTGGAAGTACGGCCTAAGTTTTCTTAAGGCTAAGATTAAGCAGAATGCAAAGTTTTCTATTAAAGGATATCGGGACTCAACTCCAAGAAGTCTTTTACTCACATAGTACACCAGTTTATGCGCCCAATTTTCCTCTCGAACTAATATGGCGCTGACTGCATTTTCTGTCATAGCTAGGTATAGGAGCAAACATTCTCCAGCTGCCAGTGTTGATAGTATGGGGGGTTAAGCTAGGTGAGTTTTTAGATCCTGAAATGCATGTTCGCATTCTTTGATCCACTCAAACTTTTTTTTCCCCTGAGCAAGTTGTAAAATGGGAGACACTTGTCAGTGGATTTTGAAATTAAGCGGTCTAGGGTCGCCACTTTTCCAGTTAAGCTTTGTACTTATTTATGCGACCTAGGCAAAGGAATTTCTAGTTACGACATGTTCTTCTCTGGGTTTGCCTCTATCCCCCTTGTGTTGACTATGAAGCCCAGAAATTTTCCCAATGAAACTCCAAAGGTACAGTTCTGGGGGTTTAGCTTCATGTCATACTTCCTGAGCACGCGAAAACATTCTTCCAGGTCAGATATATGGTTATTGGTAGTCCTTGATTTAACGAGCATATCATCGGCATACACTTCCATGCTTTCTCGATCTAGTTAACAAAAATTTTGTTGACCAGCCGATGGTACGTTTCACCGGCATTCTTTTAGCCCAAATGGCATAACTCTGTACCAGTATACAATATGCTCAGTCATGAAGCTAGTGTGCTCTTGGTTTACTAGGTTCATCATGATCTGGTTGTATCCTGATTATGCTTCCATGAAAGACATGAGCTTGTGACCGGCCATTGCATCTACCAACTAATTGATTTAGGGTAGTGGGAAACAATCCTTACGACAGGCCTTATTGAGATCAGAGAAGTCAATGCAAGTTCTCCACTTCCCATTGGGTTTTGGGACCAAAACACGGTTATCAACCCAAGTCAGATACTTTGCTTCCCTGATGAACCTACACTTAAGTAGGCGAGCTACTTCTTCCTCTAAAGCTTCTGATCGTTCTTTCCCCAAAAGCCTTCATTTTGGTGCCTTTGCAGGCACATTCCTGTCTAAATTCAGAGTATGCATTATCACATTCACATTGATTCCCACCATATTGTCATGCGACCAGGCGAAGACATCCAGGTTATTTCTCAAAAACTCGACCAACTCCTTCTTCCTCTAAGTTCCAAGATTTTTTCCAACCTTATTTCCTCAAGTTCTTCCAATGCTTGGAACTCAGACTTGTCTTCACCTAATCTTGGATCAATGTCGTCTTCCTGGGCAACCTCGTTATTTCCTTCTTAAGCTTCTTCCACATCATGGGCAATTTCCGTTGCTTGGGGCTCCTCTCCTTCAATCACAACCATTGCATATTGTCGGGTTGTGATTTTCCCTTCATGGCTATGCTATAACATTCCCTGGCAATACATATACGCGAGGTTGAGGGGAACTTCATCGCTAGGTGCCGGATAAAGGTGATAGCCTCAAAATTCATCAACGCGAGTCGTCCCAAAATTGTGTTGTAGGCGGCTGGACAATCGATTACAACGAACTCGAGTATTTTAGAAGTAGTTCGTGTATCATCCCCTAGTGTGACTACCAGTCCGATCGTCCCTACAGCTGTCATTTCTTTTCCCAAGAATTCATACAGGGTCATTGAGGTCGCTTTAATATCGTTACGGACAATCCCACATTTTCTAGGGTGGACTTGAATATCACATTTATCAACCAATATATTCCATACTCTTCGATTGGTGAGCTGAACGGTTATCACCAGCGGATCATTATGTGGGAACTGAACATGGCTAGCGTCCTCTTCTGTGAAAATGATTGGTTGTTTCTCCAACTGTTGTTGTTTTGATAAACTTTGCTTCGGGATAAATTCATTACCATTGTGGGTTTTAGCTCATGTATGTACCTTTTTTTAGCCCCATTGCTTATGCCCGCCAAATGGGGTCCTTCGACGATAGTGGTTATATCCCCTCCTATTATAGGAGGGGGATCGACTTGGTTCCCCTTGTCTATCTGAGCCCAGGGTTGGCCGATCGGATTTTCCAGAACTAGATGAGTGCTTTGTCTGGGTGGCTGATTGGGAACTACTCGGTTTCGAGCATACTCAGCTAACAGTCCAGCTCAAATGAGAGTTTCGATCTCATCCCTTAATTGTCAGCAATCCTCAATGTTATGATCGATGTCGTTGTGATATCGGTAGAACTTAGAGGGATCTATCTTCGCCCCTCTGGTGCCTTAATGGCTCTGCCTTCTTCCATGGAAGGCGATTAGAGTTCACCAGGAAAATATGCTCTCGCGTATCAGTCAGGTCGGTATAATTGGTATAAATGGGCTTGAACTTTTCTCTGAGCTTGTTCTTTTTGGTTCTGTTCTGGTCGCCGTCACCAGCCCATTTCCTCTTATTGTTCCCCACCTGGTTATTATGGGTAACAGGGCGAGCCATAGATGCAACATCGGACACCGCTCCAGCGGGCTGAAAAGGGGTCTGGAAAGTTCCCACAATAGCAGATCACGACCCCTCAAAATTTATCCATTCCTGAGCCCGACCAGGAATTCATCTACACTTTTTACTCCTTTTCCCTCGAGTTCTTGCCATAAATCACCTCCTACCATGATTCCTGTCCTCATTTCCATGAGCTTGGAACTATCATCAACATCCCTAGCTCGTGCTACTGCATTGGTGAACCTGGTCAAATATGCATTCAGGGACTCGCCAAGTTGTTGTTTTATGTTGGCCAACAAATTGGCCTCAACGCGAGTTTCCTTCGAAGCTCGGAATTGTCTCTTAAATTTGGAAGACAATTTCTTCCACAATGTGATAGAATGTTTTTTGTACTTGTTGAACCACAATTTGGTGGGTCCAATCAGAGTTGTGGGGAACAAGATACATCTCAGGTCGAACTTGACAATGTGGGCCATCATTAGCGTATTGAATGTCCAGAGGTGATTGGACGGGTCAGTGTTTTCATCATATATGGGCATGTTCGGCATCCTGAAGCCAACAGGATACGGAGCTACCGAGATGTTTGGAGCAAAAGGCTCGAGCTCCTCATTGGAACCACAATCATCGACTCTTTCCTCTTCATCTGTTCCTCCATCAAGGCCATTCACTCGAGGGTTGGATCCTTGACCTCTAGGTTATTTGGGAGCTGGTCACCAGCCCCCATTCTATTGTATGCATTAGATGGGTTGTTTTCCCTCCAAGCTTGAGCTCGGTTAGGTGGGACATTCACATTGTCGCGTACGATAGACGAATCTCCCCTGTGCAGAGTATAACTCAAATCATCATGGCGAACTAGATACCTCCTTTGTGAATTTAGATGGTCACGCAAGTCAAGATGTAGGTCGAAATGAAGACTTTGCGTGAAACTCAAATGATTCCTTAGGTCGCTCTCAGACCTACTCCAAGCTGGCTCTCCGTCTTGTAAATTCCGTTAGCGAAACTTACAACCCGTGGCTGGGAATGAGGAACTGGATTATTAGCTCAAGGTCGTGGTTCATCGATGTCTTCTCAGGGAGGAGGATTTCTCCTACTATCCCATTGAGCTAGAGCATTCCTCTGGGGGCGAGGTGGTGTCAAAAGTCGAACTGGTGATGATGGGTGTCTTATCGGTGAGGCTATCCTCGTTCCGTCGGGGCGTACTAGGTTAGCCCATACTAGGCTAGCACAGATGGATTTCCTAGGGTGTTTTTCCTCCTTGAATTTGTCCCAGATCGCCCTGTTGGGTTGTTCTGAACATTCCATGGAATCTTCTTAGAAGGCACAGAGCTTGGGCTTGAAGTCTTGACAGCTTTACTGACATGGGGCTAATGATTCCTATGAGGATTAGCAGGTTGAGTATTCTGTTGATTCTGTTCTGAAGGTATTGAACTCAAAGTTGCAATTCGGATAGAGCGACTGAGATTGGGTCAATTATTCCTGTGGGACCTATGGGACCCACTTTACATCCTTCTAATGTTAACATCAGTTGTAGGAGGGGGTAATCGAGCCAAGTTCTCATCAATCTTCTTGTTAGCCCTAGCGAGATGGCTCCTTAATTTGGCATTTTCCATCTCGATGGCTGTTAGGTACCCCAGATTGGGATTTGGTGGGCATGATGCTAAGCTCCCAGTATCGTCTTGGCACACATGTTTCTTTCCAGGACGGTGTTGAGTGTCTGGGCCTTTTCCAATGAGAATGGTCGTATGATGCGCCTCCTAATCACTAGGTTGTCCTTTTTACTGTCATGCATAGATCGGTTGACCACCATGGTGAGTGTTGGGTGAAACTTGCATAGGGGATTAAGCACTAATAAAATCTCAATGAAAAAACCAATTTGTTGATGCATTTTTTCGCCAACAGTGGGTTAAGAAATCCAACAACAGAGATATTAGTGCTCTCTTTCTAAACCGTAATTAATCAGATAAACAATATCTCAAACACTCACATTTTAACGTGGTTCAGTGGTTAAAAGCCACCTAGTCCACGAGACAATATTATTAATCTCTTTTAGGCTCCCGGTGAAATAGTTTCTTACAATTTCACCAGAGTGTCTGCACGTGAAAAGGCAGCCCCTTTCCCTGTCCATTCCCCTGATATTTATAGTGGATTCCAAGATAGCTTTGGGTAACTACATACATAAATATGGTAAATAATCAATCAGAATTGTAATGACCAAAATTTCCTAATAAGGTTTAGGACCTTGATTAGGATGTCGGGAGGGCCATAATTGATTTATTATGCCATTAAATGATTATATGCATGTTTATGTGAATTATATTATTATATGATGATAAATGCATGCATTTGGGTACACTTTTAATTATAAGAGCATTTAGGTCATTTGGCCTGTTGAGGGCGTAATTGTGTATTTTCATGCATGTTGGTGAATTGTGAGTAAGACCACATTATATGTGGATTTGTTCGAGATTTTCTGCATGAGACGATCTCAGAATGCAAGTTATCGGTTTGGTCACAACGGGGTTAATTTCGGGGCTCGGGGTGAGTCTCGGGGTAATTTGAGGATTAGAATATTGCTGGGAATTAAAGGGTAATGGAATATGATTTATTAGCATTTGAGAATATTGGAAATAATGGGAATTGGAGAGTGTTAATTATGATTAACGAGATAGGCGGGAAAGGACGATTTTGCCCTTGGTGGCTGTTAAGGGCTTTAAATAGGCTTGGGGGCATTTTAGTCTTTTCACCTAAGGATATATATGAACTAAGAAGGCTATAGAACTGAACCAAAATAGAGCATCAACTCCTTCATCCGTTCATCATTTTCTCTCTTTCTTTCTTTGAATTTTGAAGCTCCATTTGAGGAACCAAGCTAGGGAACCAAGCCTTGAGGGTTTTGGGTTATATTCTATCATTGAAGAGGGTGTGATACTAAGATTGAGATGAGTTTCTAGCCATTAAAACTTTGGTTTTTGCTTTGTTTTTCTTATTGAGTTTTGTGTACCCTAATTTCAGCATGAGTCTTTCACTCAGCTCGTGTACAACTGGCAAATAAATGCATGGAAGAAATAGCCAAGGAGTCCATCTATTTTCCACATAGACAGCATGGTTTTCATGACGGTTGTACGAGCTAGGGATGCATAAATTGATAAGCGCGAGCTTATAATATTTATAAGGCATGGCCTCCATAGTACGAGCTTGAAGGCATATCTAGCCCGTGGTAACTTGGATATATGGCGGCTTCGCGGGTCCCTGAAGACCCGAATATTTTATACGATCATTTATGGCCTGTGTAACGCCCTGGTTACCCCAGAATAGTTACGGTGAACCGGAAATTTCACTCGCTACCCGAGTCCTTTGGTTAAAAACGTGCATCTAAGTGTTATTAACAGGCTAAGGTGGAAAACAATATAAAAGGAAAGGATATACTTTATTAAATACATAAAACTGTTCATGGGCCCATAAAATCTTTTACAAGTTATTTACAACTCAAAATGGTCATTACTGTTTCAAATTTACAAACCCGCCGACCTAAGCGGCAAAAATAGGGTAAACCCCCTAGCTCCTCTGAGAACTCCTTGGTCATGGTGGTCAAGCGGCCACATATTTACACATCACCACCTAAGCTCTCCACTCAAGGCTGGGTGAGCTTTTCTTTCCCTTTACCTACACCACATAGCACCCATGAGCCAAGGCCCAGCAAGAAAACACAGTAATGCATATAGATATTAACAACTGATTATAATTATAATCACGCAGAGCTTATAGCTCTTAAATAGATGAGTGATTCAACACTTGAGGTTCTGGTAAACCATACTAAGTGACTGACAAGCGAGTCACTAATTTAAGTAGATGAGTGACTGCTGGGTAAGTCACTAACCTTAACAGATGAGTGACTGCTGGGTAAGTCACTAGCTTAAACAGATGAGAGGCTGATGGATAAGCCTCTAACTTAACAGATGAGTGACTGATGGGTAAGTCACACAAGCACTTTTAGTTTTCATCGAACTTGAGGTCGGTCCAGCATTAACGCTCTTCTAAGTCATCTAATGCAGATATCGATTAGATCTAATCTTTATTGGCTTGCATTGAACCCGCTAAGACCGTCCTAACTTATGAGTCAGCACTGTGTGGCCAGTGCCCGGTAACACTGCCGAACCAGACTAATAAGTCACAGCTTCACAGTTGATACCGACACCTTTGCCAATTCTGACTAATCAGTCAGTACCATGCACAAGTGAGCAAGATTTTCTAAGCATTAAATAATCAATCCATGTCCACATTTACATAATCAACATGCCTCATGAACAACCATGAATGTCACATATGGGGTGCAGTTCTCTTACCTCTGGTTCGAGCGAGAATTAATATAAGAACGACCCTTGAGAACGACCTATCTTTTTGTCCCTTAGCGGTTACCTGGTCATAACCAATTATGGGATTCAATCAATCAAATGAATAACAAAGGTTCCTAAACCAAAACCTAGCCTCCGAGACATCGAATCCTACTAAACCAGGTAGTAGGATCGATCCCGAGGCCTAAGGCTAGAATCCTCGAGCCAAAAACTTATTTCTGGCCAAAATGCCACTAAGGGTCGTAGCCCTCCCTGGCTATGTCGCGGCCCACCCCTCAAACAGAGACGGCCTCCTTCAGCACCCAGCATAAGTCGCGGCCCTCCCTGGCCATGCCGCGGCCCAACCCATACTTCAACCAAAACTCTGGTTTTTCCTCCCTTGCGATTTCCTTGAAACCAACCCTCCAAACCAAACCAAAACACCACCCAAACATCCAATACAACCCCTAAACTTGATCTACATCACCCCCTCATCAAAACCCAAGTTAAACACCAACCAAAACTTCCATTAATTCCAACCTTCCACATCAAAACCAAAAGCTGAAAACTAAAACTAAAACAGAGAAAACAAGGGAACTAGTGGCTAGAAACATACCTCAAACTTAGATTGTGATGCTCTTCAATGGAAGAAAACTCTCCCAAACTCCCAAGACTTACTTCCCAAGCTTGAATCCTCAACAAGGGCTCAAAAATCACAAAGTAAATGGAGAAGAAGGAAGGTACGGGTAAGCTCTTGAATATACTCTGTTTCTCTTCATTTCTACAGCCATAAAGGGTTTATATCTATCCTAGGGGTAAAAAGACCAAAATACCCCTAGGTCTAATAAAGGTTTCTAAAGTCTCCCAAGGGCAAAATTGGTATTTCCCATCTATCTCGTTAATCATAATTAACGCTCTCCAATTCCCACTATTTTCAATAATCTCAAACACCAATAATTCACATCCTGTTACCCTTTAATTCCCAGCAACGTTCTAATCATTATAATCACCCTGAGACTCATCCCAAGCCCCAAACTTAAACCCGTTATGACTAGACCGCTAATCAATATTCCAAGATAATCTCATGCCGAATAGCTCGAAAAAACCCACATTATAATGTGGTCTCAACAAGATATCACCGACATGCATACAAATATACAAGTATACCCTCAACGGGCCAAATTACCAAAACACCCCTGTCATGAAATGTGGACCCACATGCATGCATTTAACATCATATTATAATATAATTCACATAAACATTCATATGTTCATTTAATAGCATAATTAAACAGTTATGGCCCTCCCAGCCTACTAATCCAGTTATTAAAGCACATTAAGGATTTCGGGGCATTACAGCCAGCCTATGATATTTAATGTCCCAGATATTTGGAGACTATTTATGTAACGACCCAAATTCGCTAATAAGGCTTAAGGGTCTTGATTAGTGTGCCTGGAGGGCAAAATGGGAATTATATGTGATTTAATGATTTAAAGCATGTTATATGGCTATTAGAATATTTGAGATGCATGGCTATGTGTATTAGTATGCATGTAGGCCCTGATTAGTTTAGAAAGGGCATAATTGTAATTTTGGCCCATTGAGGGCATAACTGTATATATATGCGATAATTGTTGAGACCACATTATTATGTGGATATATCTGTGATCTATGATTCGAGACGATCCTAGTGAGCAGATTAGCGAAAAAGTCATGGCGGGGATTTATACCCGGCTCGGGGTGAGCCTGGGGGGTATAAATGGGAATTTAGTGAGTATATTGGAGTCTATTTTGACATCGAGGAATATAATTGGTGATTAATTAAGTATCGGGAAGTAAGCAGGAAATATTAGAGACACTCGAGGAAATTAGCGGGAATTGGGTAAAATGACCAAAACGCCCTAGATGCACTTAAAGGTTTAAAATTAAAAGGGAGGGCATTATGGTCAATTGGCTTACAAGGGATAAGAGTGCTGAGGCTTTATACTTAGTGGGAATTGTAGAAAAAGGTAGAAGGCTGAGGAAAGAAAGAAAAGAAGGAAAAGGAAGAAAAAGAAAAGGAAGGAAAACAGAGTAGTTTTCTTAGGGTCGGTTTGTGGTTCTCTCTCCATTTCTCTTCAATTTTCTTGGAGCAAGACTCAGAAGGGAGATAGGTTTGGCTGAACAACAAGATTACTAAGCTAAGCTTGAAGGGCTGGCAAAGGATTAGCAAGAACACATAAATATTTGAGGTAAGCCTTAAGAGTTTTCAGTTTCTGGTTTGGCATGTTTAAGCTATGGTGTCTAAGCTGAGTTGATGGGAACTTTAGGGGAATTCAAGCCAAGGTTTGAGAAGGAGAAACCTAAGGAGGTCTAGAAGCTAACTCAAAGTCGAATTCCCATCAAAGGTATAAATTCTGAGCTTTAAACTTTGATGTCTTGACTAGTTTCTGCTGAGTTTCTGAGTTTAGGGTCAACTATGGTGAATTTTGAGATTGGGGATGCATGTGCTTGGGTTTTGAGTATTTGGGATGCTTGGGATGAGTGGAGTGTGTTAATAAGCTTGTTTTTGAGTTTGGTAAAGATTTGGAGAAGTTTTGGTTAAGTTTGGCTCAAGGAAATCGCAGGAAGGGAAAATGAGGTGTTGCCTGTCTGTGACTAGCGCTACAGCGCTAGCCTTTGGGCGCTGTAGTGCTAGGCCATTCTTTCTGGGGGATTTTGGTTCTGCTTGTAGCGCTGTAGCACCCTCCTTAGAGTGCTGTAGCACTGCCCTATTTCCAGAAAGGGATTCTAGGGTTATCTACAAGGGTTTTTGACCAAGGGTTCGGGGTTTGATTCCACCACCTTGTTTGGTGGAATTAGGACTTCCCGGGGGCTCGGAATTGGTCCCGAGGCTAGGTTTTGGACTTGAGGTTTGGTGATGACTTTGATCTATGGTTGTGATTAGGTGAGCACTAGGGCTCGAGAGGGATCGTGCTCAAGGAATCAAGTGAACAAAGCTAGCGAATCTAAAGGTAAGAAAAATGCACCCGGTTATATGTTTGTGATGGGACTAAGAGTGGGACTAAGAGCTCTCGATATCTGTATAATTTCAATGATGGTATTATGCCATGGGACATGTGATAGCAGCCTAAGGGTGTCGTACACAATATTTGCGCACAGGGCGCGGCTTGGCCACTGGTAGCCGAGGACAGCTTAATATTCACTAAGCTCGATTCAAGCGGGTCGGAGTCAATGGGATAACGGAGGATGCGGCCTGAGGGCGCTAACCCTAGTTATCACTTGTGAATTGGTGTATGATATGAGTTGATATGTTAATATGCTGAATACTTGGTTATTCTAAATGTTTATATGATTGAGAACATGTTTATGCAATATGAGATATTGGATTGTTTGTTGATTGCTTATGCTATGTTATTGTGTTTTCTTGCTGGGCCTTGGCTCACGGGTGATACGTGGTGCAGGTAAAGGCAAAGGCAAGTTAGACTAGTCCTGAGATGGAGAGTTGCGGGGTTGAATGTACATAGTCAGCTGTTCGGTCGCTTTGGCCGAGGAGTGGATCAGGACAGGGATCGTTGAACTGTCTATTTTGCCTTGGTATGGCTAATATCGTATTTAGATCATGAATCTTTTGTAAATGGCTTTAAACCTATTATTTTGGGATCCCGTGTAAACAGGAAATGTTATATATAAGAAATGTGACTTTTAAGACCAAAATCTTTTAACCCTAGTACATTAAGTTTCAGTAACACGATTTTAACTAAATGACTTGATTAGCAAGTCTAGCACTTTTATAAACACACAGTGTAACGGTCTTGGCTATCCAGGGCATTACAATTTATTTTGTGATCAGATCACATCCTATTATAAATGGGAATATTTCATATTAAATGTAATAAATATGTAAATCTGTGATTGACTTACGCGGTTACCCAAACCTATCCAAGGAGTTTCTCTATAAATACTGAGAATGTTGGACAGGAAAAGGGAGGATTATTCTGTAATACCAAAACTCTGCCAAAATTGAGAGAGAAAAGCAGTAATAATATAGACTCGTGGACTAGGTGGATTTTAACCACTGAACCACGTAAAAAGATCAGTGTTCTTGAGAGTTATTTTCTTATATCGGTTTATCATCAAGCACTAATTCAACCTTGTTATTTTCTTTATTCACTGTTGGCAAAAAACTGTGTCAACGATTTGGTGTTTTCATTGAGAGTTGAGATTAGTACTTTCATCAAAATCCCAATCAAATCTCATCATGGTGGTCACTCGCTCGATGCACGACAATGAGATGGAATAGCCTGGTGGACAAGGGGCCCACCATACCACTGTTTCAAATGAGCATGGCCCTAAATTTCAGCAACGACCAAGAAAACAACTGGTGGGCCACGGCGACATTGGGAGTTCGGCATCATTGCCGCCGAATCAAAACCCAAACTACTTAACTGTGGTAGAAATGGAAACATGTACTTAAGAAGCCATCTTGCTAAGGAAAATAGGCAAATTGAGGAGGTTTTGGCTCGGTTACCCTCTCTTACAATCGACGTTAATGTCAGAAAGAGGCAAAGTGGGTCTCATAAGTCCCACAGGAATAACCGATCCAAACCAAGTCAGTCAGTCAGAAATTCCACCCCAAGTTCTATGCCCACAGCGCGAGATTGCCAAAATGCTCAACCTAGTGGCCCCCCCAGGGGTCATCGGCAAGTCAGTCGATCGGTTAGAACCGCGACCCTAAGTTCGGTACCACCATCGCAGGCGCCTGGGAATACCCATGGCAACTCACGAGGAGGGCCCGAAGTAGGTTCACTGAGACAACATATTCCAACCAACCCTCCTACGTCACGATCGGATCGCCTGACGCAAAGAGCTAGAAATGGTGGGGTGGATCGACTGTGGGCTAATTTAGTTCGCTCTGATGGGACAAGAATTACCTCACCAGTCAGGCATCCCCCATCACCCATAAGACATCTGACGCCACCTCGCTCTCCACGGGAAATTCCTGCTTATGGAGACAGTAGGAGAAATCCTCCTCCGCCTGCCCCTACTTATGTCCTGCAGACACGTGTCAATAATCTAGATCCTCAGCCTCAACCACGATCAGTTTTCTTCGCAAATGGAAGTTATTGGACTGAAATCCATCAAAGTGGCAGGTCCGAGGGCGATCTGAGAAATCACCTAAGTTCAGCACATAGTCCTCGATACGATCCATAACCTGATCTGTAAGATCGCCTAAATTCACAGAGAAGAAATTCAGCCTGAAATGAAGGAGTTAGTTACACTCGTCAAGGGGGAGGTGGTCCTTCCAAAGTACGTGATAACAGGAATGTCCCACAAAACCAAGCCTGAATTTGGAGGGACAGCAACCCGTCGAACGCGTATGATAGGATGGGAGCTGTTGAACGACCCCATAATAACCAAGGAACCAGGGACCAAACCCTCGAAAGGCTAGCCCAGATGGATGAGCTAATGAAGAGGCTCCTATCAGAAAAAGAGAAAGAAGAGTGTGATTCAGAGGATGAGCTCAAGCTTTTCTCCCAGAAAATTGCAGCGACTGCATATTCACTGATTTTTAGAATGCCACATTTGTCAAAGTTCGACGGAGATGGAGATCCGTCTGATAACCTGGGGATTTTCAACACCATAATGATGGCCCACAACATTGGGCCCAAGCTAAGATGCCTTATATTCACCTCGACTCTAATTGGGCCAGCTAGGCAATGGTTCAAACAATACAAAAGGCATTCAATCAGCTCATGGAAGAGTTTTTCCACTGATTTCAAGAGAGCATTCAGGGCTTCTCAAGCAGCTTGAATTAAGGCTGACTCTTTGGCTAATGTAAAGTAGCAGCCCGGTGAACCATTGAAAGCATATCTAAGTAGTTTTTCCAATGTTTTCATGCAAGCTAGAGACGCCGACGAAAGTTCTAAGCTCATGGAAATGAGGACGGGAATCCTTGTTGGAGGCGACCTGTGGCAAGAGCTACAGAGGAAAGGAGTTAATACTGTGGATGAGTTCTTGAAACGATCTCAAAGGTGGGTTAACCTAGAAGAGGCACGAGCTTCTGTTGCAGGAACCAGCCAAGTCCCTGTCCAGCCCGTTGGAGCGATAACGGATGTTGCAGCTACGGCTCAAACCATCACCCAGAATAACTAAGGGGGAAATAATAAGAGAAAGGGAAATGGTGGGGGCGACTAGAGCGGAACAAAGAAAAATAAGTCTGTGGAGAAATTCAAACCAGTCTACACAACATATATCGATCTCACAGATACTAGAGAACGTATCTTCTTAGCTAATTCTACTCGCCTTCCATGGAAGAAGCCAGAACCGTTAAAGAATCATAGGGCGAAGAGAGATCCTTCAAAGTTTTGTCGATTCCACAATGACATCGGTCATAATACTGATGACTGTAGACAGCTGAAGGATGAGATTGAGACTCTCATCAGGGCATGACATTTGGCTAAGTACGCTCGAAATCGAGCAACTCCTAGTTATCCCACTGGACAAAACACTCCGTCAACCCTGGAAGCTCCAGTGAATCAAGGCAGAGCTCAGGTGAATCAGGACAATCCTCCTCCGATAACTGGAGGAGATATAGCCACCATTTGGGAGGACCTCATCTGGCAGGTACGAGCAGAGGTGCCCAGAAGAGGTATATCAACGAACTGAAGTCCCATAACAGAGTGGAGTTCATCTCGGAGCAATGGTTATCAAAGCAGCGGTGATTGGAAAAATAACCAATCATTTTTACGGATGAAGATGCCAGCCATGTCCAGTTCCCACATAACAATCCTCTGGTCATAACAGTTCAGCTTGCCAACTGGAGAGTTAGGAGGACACTAGTAGATAATGGAAGTTCTATGAATCTACTTTCTAGGTCCACCTTAGAAAAAATGGGATTTTCTGTAACCGAGCTGAAGGCAACTTTAATGATTTTATATGGTTTTTCTGGTGAAGGGTCGGCTGCTACCAGAATGATCTAATCAGTGGTAACATTGGGTAAAGGTCCATGAACTATCTCCAAGCTACTTGAGTTTGTGGTCATCGATTGTCCAGTTGCATACAATGCGATTTTGGGTCGACCTGCGTTGATGGCGTTTGAAGCCATAACATCTATCCGCCACCTAGCAATCAAATTCCCCTCATCTGTGGGAATATGCACTGTCAGAGGTGATCAACTCTCTGCCAGGGAATGCTATAGCATTTCTATGAAGGGAAAATCACAACCCGGGCAACAAGTGATGCCCATAAGTGATGAAGGTGAAGAGTCCCAGGAAGTGGAAGTTGCCTGCGAGACAGAAGAACCTCAAGACACAAAGGATAGTGACATCGCCCCAAGTGATGATATCGATCCACGAATGGGAGAGGACAAATCAGAGCTCCAAGCTATTGAGGAGCTCGAGGAAGTAAACATAGATCCCAAAGACGCTTCAAGAGTCGTTAAGATTGGGAAAAATCTTGGCAATGATAGGAAAAAGTAGCTGATTAAATTTTTACAAGGGAATCTAGATGTTTTCGCCTGGTCCCATGAAGACATGGTGGGAATAAGCCCGAGTGATCATGCACTCCCTAAACCTGGATAAAAGCATGCCTACAAAATCCCAAAAATAGAGACGTTTGGGAACAGTCCGAGCTGAGGCCTTGGAAGAAGAAGTAGCTCGACTATTAAAGTACGGGGTCATTCATGAAGCAAAATATTCGATCTGGGTCGCGAATCCTATCCTGGTCCCGAAGCCAAATGGAAAGTGGCGGACCTGCATTGATTTCTCCGACCTGAACAAAGCTTGTTCTAAGGATTGTTTTCCATTGCCGAGAATAGACCAGTTTGTACATGTCCTTTATGGATGTGTATTCTGGATATAACCAGATCACGATGAATCCTGCGGACCAGGAGCATACTAGCTTTATGACTCTAATAAATGTATATTGTTATAAAGTTATGCCCTTCAGGCTGAAGAACGTCGGAGCTACCTACCAATGATTAGTCAACAGAATGTTCATTGGTCAGATCGGGAAAAATATGGAAGTATATGTCGATGATATGCTAGTCAAATCCAAGACTGTTGATAACCATGCATCCGATCTAAATGAATGTTTTGAGATCTTAAGGAAATATAATATGAGGTTGAATCCCCATAAATGTACTTTTGAAGTGGTGTCGGGAAAGTTTATGGGATTCATAGTCAATACAAGGGGGATTGAGGCGAACCCAGATAAAATCAGGTCATTATTGGAAATGCCTTCACCTAGCTCGCGTAAAGAAGTACAGAGCCTGACTAGAAAGGTGGTAGTGCTAAACCGATTTATTTCAAAGTCCACTAACAAGTGTTTACCATTCTACAACTTGCTCAGAGGTAATAAGAAATTTGAGTGGACTGAGGACTGAGAGCAGGCATTCCTTGACCTAAAGACGCATTTGGCCGAGCCCCCAGTATTGTCAAAGCCTATTTCTAGAGGGCCCATGTTCCTTTATTTGGCCGTGACAGAAAATGCAGTCAGCGCTGTGTTAGTTCGGGAAGAAGACCGTGCTAAAAAGCTGGTGTACTATATAAGCAAAAGACTTCTCGGGGCTGAATCACGGTATCCACTGATAGAAAAGATAGCATTCTGCCTAATATTAGCTTCTAGGAAGCTTAGACCATACTTCCAGTCCCATTCAATCCACGTCATGACCGACCAACCTCTAAGGCAGGTATTACAAAAACCTGAAACATCGGGACGTCTTTTAACATGGGCAGTTGAACTCAGCCAGTTTGAGATACTATACGTGCCACAGACCTCTATCAAAAGCCAGGCCCTTGCTGATTTTGTGGCTTAATGCACCGGATTTCAAGAGGAGCTTTTGAGGGAATCGGTGCAGGAATTGTGGAAAATATTCATGGATGACTCATCGAACGAGAATGGATCCAGAGCTGAAATCATATTGATCTCTCCAGAAGGGTATCGATTCCATACAGCTCTAAGATTTGGATTCAAAACATCTAACAATGAAGCTGAATATGAGGCCTTGTTAGCCGGACTTAGAGTGGCAAAGGAACTGAAAGCAAAGGTCGTCCAGTGTTATAGCTATTCCCAACTCGTGGTCAATCAGGTGTTGGGGGAATATCAAGCGCATGGTACCAAGATGGCGGCTTACCTAGCTAAGGTGAAGGGAGAGCTATCAGAATTTGAGTATAGTACTATTGAATAGATACCTCGTGAGCAAAACTCTAATGTTGACGCTTTGGCAAGGATTGCCACCACCAAGGAAGATGAGACTTTGAATGTAGTACCAGTGGAATTCTTGGAGAGTCCAAGTGTGGCAGAAAAAATGGTACAGGTCGAGATGATTGACACAAGGCCGACCTGGATGACCCCCATAGTGGAATACCTTACAACAGGAAGGCTACCTAAGGAAAGAAAGGACGTGAGAAAAATAGTCTACCAAGCTCTGAGGTATGTGATGGTGGATGGAACATTATATCGACGTGGGCATTCACTACCTCTTCTATGGTGTGTTCTGCCTAAGGAGGCTAAAACCATTTTGCAAGAGGTGCATGAAGGCTTTCGTGGGGATCATGCTGGGGGCAAAACCTAGCCTTAAAAATATTAAGGCATTGTTATTTTTGGCCCACTTTAACAAAAGACTCCATCTCCCATGTTCAGAAATGCGACAAATGCTAGCACTTCACCACAGTCGCCTGAGCTATTCCAGTCGAGCTAACGATGATCTCATCCCTGTGGCCATTTGCAGTATGGGGAATTGACTTAATAGGATCCTTACCTATGGGAAAGGGAGGAGTTCATTATGCGGTGGTGGCAATTGATTATTTCGCGAAGTGGGTAGCGGCCAAGCCTTTGGCAAACATCTCTTCAAAGAGAGTCCTGGACTTTGTGGTGAAAAACATTGTATGTTGATTTGGGCTTCCTAAAAAGATCGTGCCAGATAATGGAACCGAGTTTGACAGTGATCTCTTCACCGATTTATGTGAAAAGCATGGAGTTATTAAAAGTTTTTCTTCGGTTGCATATCCACAGGTCAATGGACAGGTCGAGGCTGTGAATAAGACCCTAAAGTCGAGCCTTAAGAAAAGGTTAGATGATGCCAAAGGAGTATGGCCCGAGCAGCTCCCACAAGTACTTTGGGCATACTGAACTTCCCACAGGACCTCCACAGGACACACTCCTTTCTCCTTGACCTTCGGAAGTGAGGTCGTCCTTCCCGTCGAAGCAAAGGTAGCCACGCACAGACTAAGGACATTCAGCCAGGAGTTGAATGATGAGTTACTTAACACGTCTCTCGACCTGATTGATGAAAAATGAGAGGATTCACAGTTACAGATTGTGCATTACCAAAAGAAAATTACTTGTTATTTTAATTATAAGGTCAAAAGACGTAGTTTTGGATTACGCGACCTAGTTCTCTGAAGGGTCTTTTTGGCAAACAAGGATCCTAAGGACGGCGCTTTAGGCCCGAACTGGGAAGGACCTTATCAAATCGTGGAAGTTTTGCGTGAGGGACATTTCAAGTTAGCTCGACTTAGTGGAGAAATAGTCCCATGGACCTGGAACACCATCCACTTAAAGAAGTATTACTAGTAGTATTACCAACTATCTATGTAAGGCTTAGTTATAAAAGCCATTTAATTAAATAGTGGGGGATTATTATGTAATTTTTCTTGTTAGTGTGGTTTTAAATAATTTTTCTTTATAAGGTTATTTGTAAATTAGCCCGTGTATTGATGTTTGTAAAAGCAACCAAGAAAGTCTTTACATTCTGGTTACTTGGGGGGGGCTTATAACCCGAGGTGGAACAGAACAAGGTTGCCGATTGAGTTTAAATTTTTAAATTACTTAAAATTCTGGATAGAATCAGGTATAAAACTAACATGGATACAACCAGGTCAGAAACTTAGAAGCTTGGAAAATTTATTATCCGACGGCTTTTTAAGAGCTCGAGATGTTAATAAACCTAGCATAAACTAAGTTCAAATCACTTAAAACCCTGGATATAACCAGGTCCAAAACTTAGAAGTTAGCAAAATTGAATATTCTATGGCTTTTTTAGAAGCTCGAGATGTCAATAAGCCTAACATGAACTAAGTTTAAAATATTTAAAATCCTGGATATAACTGGGTCCAAGGCCTGACACTTAACAGGTATGATATAAATCAACACATTAAATTTGGATATAACCAAACTCAAAATATCTATCCTGATCTAAAAATCAATTCCTAAAATCACTAATGTGCAAGTCTAAGAAAGCATAAACATGAGAAATAACCAAGGAAAAGACAAATAGATTAAAAGTTAGATATATGAATTGAAATTCAAGTTGTCCCGAGGAGAAAAACCTCGAACTATGCCCAAGGGCAATTGTTTACAAACAAATTAAAAAAAAAAAAAAAGAGCAAAACAATGAAGACTTCATTGAGCCCCTCCAGGATGCTCTGAGGACGTCACCTCCTCGATCTCCTACTCGCCCGCTGTAGAAGCGCCCCCCATTTCCAACGGCTCTTGCAAGATCCAGGCCTTGAATTTTTCAAGGTATGGATCCCACAGCTCGGGAGCCATGAAAGAAAAGTTGCCATCCTGGCTAAAAGCCCAGCAATGGTACAACATGTCTTCCATGGAGGACAGTGAGGTCGCCTTCTCTTCCTTAACTGCAGCTTCAAGCTTTAGCTGTTTTGCTTTGGCCTTTGCAACCTCGACCTGGAGAGCAGCCAAGGCAACCTTTGCGGCCCGCTCGTTTTCTTGAGACGATGCAAGGGCAGCCTTGGCATTGCACTCACTCTTTTGAGCAGCTTGCTCGCCTTCTTGAGCAGCAATCAGGGCTGTCTTGGCGGCATTGAGCTCAGCTTGGAGTTCGTCATTTCTAGCTCTAGCTCAGGCTATACTGCGATGATGAGCCAGGGCAGACTGCAAAATAAAAAGGCAAATTAAATGCATACTTCGACAAGATGAAGAGAAAATTTTCACCAAGGAATGACATCGTATTGTGAGGTTCATCCCCAAGGCTGACTCCAAAATGTTCTCTGGGCTCCGCTCTTTTATCGTCCTCAGGTCCCTCAGGTTGGCTTTATAAGCATTCCCCACCCTGTGACTCGTTGTCTTGTAAAGGATTCTCCAAAAGGCATCGGGGATCTTCTCCAGATCGTGGGGATCAACTAAGATGCGCACAGTGGCAGTTGGGATAGGAGGAGCTAGGGGATCAACTTGTATTACCTGATCCCAAGCAGACATGAACCGAGGAGGAGGGGGGGATGAGGAATCCTCTTCTCTGTCACGGTAGATGCTGGAGCTATTGAGATCGCGCATTTCCCCTTAGCAGGAGATTTGGAGGTGTTTCCTGCCGCAGGAGGGGTTTTCTTTGTAAATCGGGGCCTCTTCACGATAGGACCTGAGCCGGACTTTCTGCCCTGGAAAGCTGTATGGAGGTCAGGGGCTACGGATCGTTCCATCTCTTTGCCTGAAAAGAACAAAAAGGGAATTAATTCACAAGCAAAGTCGGGAACATACACAAGGGAAATAAATAAAGGTCCTACCCCCTGTGATGGGGGAGGAGTCTATTATCACGACCTCCGACCTTGGGACTACTAGAGGAGAAGGGGAATCTAAGTCTAAAATTTCTTGGATTATAGGAGGTTCGGACTCAGGTTCTACCTCGAGGCTAGACTCGTCTACATATTGCATAAATCCCGGGGCAAAGGCGCCCTAGAGCAAAGAAGGCCACGACCTACGATTGGTCCCATACTCC
This sequence comes from Humulus lupulus, assembly GCF_963169125.1. NCBI lineage: Eukaryota > Viridiplantae > Streptophyta > Magnoliopsida > Rosales > Cannabaceae > Humulus > Humulus lupulus. The sequence continues at coordinate 250,202,551 of NC_084793.1, forward strand.
TCAAAAATGGCTAACCTAAAGGTTAAGGTATTATCTACAACAATAGTGCCATTAGGGTAACTCATATCATGGCGCAACACTAAGTGATCCATGCACTGGAGAAGGGTAATGTTATGGTCTGGATTGTTAGGGTGACAGTGGATGAGCTGGTTTGGGTTAAATCTAACTAGTCTAAAGTCAGTGATAGCCATATCTAATTCCCTATAAGGGTATAGGCTACCTTTGCCGGAGGGGCCGGCTGCTGCCCCTGACGCAGCTCGTTCTAAATCAGGTTCCCGAGCAGCCTTAGCAACCCGCCTCTTCCACATTAGAGGCACCTCGTCTTCCTCTTGCTCCTCGCCTTCAGCCGCTGCTGAGTATTCTTCTTGGGAAGGCGAGAGCTCGTGGACTACCAGAAGGGTAGCCTGGGTCCTTCTTAAGGCCAACATCTGGCCTTTGCCTATCAACTTACACACCAGCATCGTGACATCATTCATGAGCTGGCGATAGTCCTTCTCGCTGGGTGGGAGCCTAGACAGTGTTTTATACTGACCCCTGAGGGTCACTGACTTCTCTGTCCTTGCAAATATGGCTACACAAAAAAATAATAGACTCAATCAGTATATGCCTAGACAGTATGTCTTGAAAAAAAATTATTTTACTAGCTGAGAGAAGAAAGAAAACTTATGAGGATGATTGAAGTATCGATGCTCACAGTTTCGGAACCCATTCGACATAAAGAACTGGTCCTTGTAGTCATTGCGGTGGCTTAGGAGCTCGATGACCGAAATGGAGTTCAGGAATTTAGTGAGGTAGTAAAATCTGTCACCTCGCCCTTTTTGCTCTGGGCTAGCTTTAAGGCAGAAGAAGTATAGAATATCTGCCGAAGTGGGGACCTCCCACTCGTGCCTCAAAATGAGATATTTCAACCTCGCCAGAAGTCTGTATGAATTTGGGGGGAGCTGAAAAGGTGCCAACTTCACATAGTTCAGGAAGTCAGCAAAGTACTGATCCAGGGGAAGGAAGGCCCCCGCCTTTAAATGCTTGTCACTCCAAGCCGCGAAGTCATCCTGGAGAGGCGCGCAGCTCCGTTCCCCTTCGAATGTAGGTCAGGCAATAAGGACTATGAACCCAACCTCTATATTATGGCTCAGCATAATTTTGTTGACCCTTCCTTGGGTCATAATCTTAGAAGCGATTGGCTCTGCCTGGAAGAACGCATTAGGGTCAACCACAACCTCCCTCTCCACCACTGGGCCGAAGTGAGGAAGGGGATATTCGGAGGCGATCTCTTTTCCCTTGTTTTCTTGTTGAGCAGACGAGCTAGATGCATTCTTCTTTGGTGTGTTCCTCTTGGGTGTCATTAGATCGCTTAACGAACAAGAATGACGAGTTACTTAGTAGGTAACCTAAGATTTTGTAAAGGTTATGACACAGATGTACGAGGGAGAATGATATCTCTGATATATGAACTGAGTTAGCCTCAGCCCGTTGCGTGATCCCACGTGCTACCCTATGCTACGCACCTCAGTTTCCCAATAGACCCCTGATGTTTAGGGATCTGTGTGTTTGAAAATCCAGCCACTACTGTCCTTGGGGGGCAGTTTAGAGCAAAACCCCCCAAGAAGTGTGTTCCCTAAGAAATCTGGTTTCGAACCCTAACCTTTCATCTTCTATATCCCAAATGGGTATTTCCTAAAATTCTCCATAAGCTACCCAAATTTACCCAGAAATTACCCAAATCTATGAATATCATAGTTTTAAGAGATATTCTAATGCCTTCTCAGTAAACCTAAGTTGAAGCCTATGTGCCAAAAACATTTAGAAAACAACTTAATATTGACTACGGTAAAGCATGAGTGAGCATGGTAAATAAAACAAAGAAACCAAAAAAGAAAAAGTTTCTTCGAAGCAAAAAGACTTACAATGTGTTCATTGATAGAAGAAGTAGATTTTGCAAGAGAGAATTCATGGAAGACTCCTGAGTAATTGAGTAACTAGGTTTCGAAGAGTTTTTGCACAAATGGTTTTCGGGTTTTCTCTGAGAAAGAATAAGGGTTTGAAAATGTAGAAGAGAGAAGATGGAGAAATATTTAGAATAAAAGATGGTGAACTGTGGAAATTGTTTACCCTATTTATATGTAAATGGCATAGATCAATTTGAGTCATCCGAATTGGTCAGTACAAGATCCAAAGGATATGTTTCAAAGGAAAAAACGGCGGCAAAAAGTTGACAAGACAATTATTGCAGTCCTCGAAACCCGAATAGACGCCAATTGTAGTGTTCCACGTGTCTAGCACTCGAGTAGTGGGCAGGCATGGTTTATTGCAATAGAAGTCTAAAAGTCCCTACTGTGTAGGTCAGAAGGTGAAGTCATAAACCACGAGCAGGGACTTGGGGGGGAAATGTGTACCCTAATTTTAGCACGAGTCTTTCACTCAGCTCGTGTATAGCTGGAAAATAAATGCATGGAAGAAATAGCCAAGGAGTCCATGTATTTTCCACATAGACAGCACGGTTTTCATGACGGTTGTACAAGCTAGGGATGCATAAATTGATAAGCACGAGCTTATAATATTTATAAGGCACAGCCTCCATAGTACGAGCTCGAAGGCATATCCAGCCCGTGGTAACTTGGATATATGGCGGCTCTGTGGGTCCCTGAAGACCTGGATATTTTATGCAATCATTTATGGCCAGCATGTGATATTTAATGTCCCAGATATTAGTAGACTATTTACTTCGTGATCAGATCACATCCTAGTATAAATGGGAATATTTCATATTAAATGTAATAAATATGTAAATCCGTGATTGACTTATGTGGTTACCCAAACTTGTCCAAGGAATTTCTCTATAAATACTGAGAATGTTGGACAGGAAAAGGGAGGATTATTCTGTAATACCGAAACTCTGCCAAAATTGAGAGAGAAAAGCATTAATAATAAAGACTCGTGGACGAGGTGGATTTTAACCACTGAACCATGTAAAAAGATCAGTGTTCTTGAGAGTTATTTTCTTATATCAGTTTATCATCAAGCATTGATTCAACCTTGTTATTTTCTTAATTCACTGTTGGTGAAATACCGCGTCAACAAGTTTCAGTTGGGATTTAGTTTTGAAAGTTGAGAATTGAATGGGGTTTTTGGCAAAGTTTGTTTGGGTTATGATGCCTAGGACTTGTGTATATGGTATTTGGGTTCATTTGGGAGTTTGAAAGAGGTTTGGAAGCTTTTTTTTTCAAATTGGAAAGAGAGGAGTTGAAGGAGGGAAAAACCAGGGTTGAAAACCATGGTTGTAGCGCTACAGCGCCCAGCTATGTGCGCTATAGTGCTAGCCAGGGGCACTCTACCCTGCTTGTAGCGCTGGGGTGCTAGGGGGGTAGCGCTGTAGCGCTACCCTACTTTTCCAGATTCCTATTTTTATGGTTTTTGGCTCCGGGTTTCAATTCCTAAGGCTCGGGATCGAATCTACTAACCGTTTGAGTATGATTCGAGGTTCCAGGAGTGAGGTTTAGGTCAAGAACCTTTTATTATTGATGTCATTAATTGGAAGTTATATTTGGTTATGACTAGGTGACCGCTAAGGGATCAAAGGATTGATCATTCTCAAGGGTCATTCAGTTGTTATTTCTCGCTCGAACCAGAGTTAAGAAAACTGCACCCAGTATGTGATGCATGTGATGCATGAAAAACATGTGATTAGGGCATGACATGAATATTGAATATGAGATTGTTCAGAGCTTGAGTCTCTGTGTTTGTGCATGATCATAATTATGCTAGTGATTGTTAAGTAAGCATGTTGAATGCCCTACATTTGGATATTTGACATACGATATATGCCCGGTTGCATTACTTACTTGTGAGTGGAACTAACTCCATAGTCAGAATCGGCAATGGTGTCGGTATTAACTGTGAAGCTGTGACTCATTAGTTAAGTTCTCCATTAGTACTGAGCACTGGTCATATGTTATTAGCTTAAGATTCAAGAATAGTTTTATCATGTTTAACGCAAGCCGAAAAGATTAGATCTAATCGACATAAGTATTTAAGGACTCATCATGAGCATTAATGCTTGACCGACCTCAAGTTCGATGAAAACTAAAAGCGCTTGTCTAGTCTAATGGGTAGTCACTCAGACCAGGGCTAGAAGGCCCAGGTGACTGCATCGTCACATGGCTAAGGGTGCGGAACCCAAATTAGTGACTCCATGGTCACTCATTTGGTTTATGTTAATGACTCACTCATTAGTCACTCATCTGAGCTAGGGTCAGAAGGCCCAACTGACTGCATCGTCACATGGCTAAGGGTGCGGAACCATATTAGTGACTTACTCCTCAGTCACTCATTTGATTAGGGCTAAACGCCCCAGCATGGTTATCGGAACTGTTGATGGTGAGAACTCGTCATTGATATAAGGTTAGAAAACTCAAACTATATTGCAAAAGATATCTTAGAAGAAGATGTAAAGAACTTGAAGGAGAAAATATGCAGAACTACAATGGAGCAAAAATCGTATATTCCTTAATTGTCTGTACATACAAAGAATTTTCTAACCCCTTAACCTGAGGGGTCGAAGCCTATTTATAGATGGGCTATGTTGACCCCTCATACAAGGGGCTCCCAAGGGACAAGAACGTACGCAGGTACATTGTCAGGGTAGTGGCGTAGGACATCGTGGTGTCGACTCTGGCATTGTCATGGTAGTGGCATAGGACATCATGGTGTCAACTCTGGCATATGGTCGAGGGTGCTCAGGTAGTGCCTCCACTCTCCGTACGAGTTCGTACCGCCACTACTTGTCAGACGCGGATGTCAGGGCAATGCCCCTGTCCTCCTCAGGGTTGTACACCCCGTACTCATGTACATATCGTGTACCTAATAGTCCTTTTTATATATCCGAGACACATCATCTCTCCAAGATTTCTCCCATTTTGCTAAGTGTTGTTGATCTTGGGGATTTATCTCTACGATATAGTGGGTTTCCCCTGGATGTTTAGCCATATAGTGGATGTCGTGTCCTCATAGGTGTGCACTATACATATATAAATGAACCACCATATCCACCTCATGAATAACTAACATGCCATGTGAGGGTTCGCAACATTGGGGATGCACATGTGTACAGGCCAATCTATTGGCAGGTGACATTGGTGCCCAAGGGTCCTAGCCCAGATCTTGCATAGCTAGACTGGCCCTCAAGGGTGCCTTCATCCAAAGACCCCAATGTGTGACGCATGGGGAGCCTTGCGAGGGTCTCGTACAGCGAGACCTTCCTTCAGGTCTTCTCAACAAGACACCCTTAGCAATCGACTCCATGTGTGGTTGTCCCTTGCCCCTTGACTCCTCACGTAGCGAGCGTCCCCGTGCATCTCGGCCCCTCGTGCAGCAAGCCTCCCTCGCGTCCCGGCCCCTCGCACAACCGTCGCATCTCCGCCCCTCATGCAGTGAGCCTCTCTCGCGTCTCAGCCCCGTAGGCAAGCTAGGCCTTGCATAGCGAGGCCCTCTATAGCATTGGCTCACTTGGAGGCATCTACGAAGGTAACTCTCCACATAGTGTGATGCATCCATATACAAGGCCTTCCTCCCAGTGGTCCAACTAATGGAAGGCTTCTCTTAAGCGAGGGGCTATGTCCATGACCCCGAACATAGCGGCCCCTGTGGCTTCGATCTCGTTATGCGAGCCATGGGCATCATGGCACCTATGTATCCTTGATTATCATATAGCAAGGTTATTTCATCCTTCGTCGTGATGGATTGTGAGACAGTTTTCAAATGGCTAAGCATATGTCCCTTCGATGATGATCTCTACATTAAATTATTCTTGGGAAATTATCCAACATTCACACTTGCCCCCGAGTCTAAAAATACACTTTTAAGTGTTCTTGTAGACTTTTTCTTCTTCTCTTGTTTGATATGGATGGAAACTTTTGGGAGGCTCAACCTTGGTGCGTTATCCAATGTTGCTTGAAGAAACACAAAGTGGATTTAGATGGTGTGTCTCTTTATAGTGTCCAAAGAAACACAAAAACCAACCAACTTTTGTGATGATCCAAGTGTATCCCTAAAATTGAATAAGGGCCAACCATTTCCAAGCGCGAATCCCAAGGTTTCCAATGTTCTTGATCTCCATCATTCATGTAGATTTGATCCATTGGCTGGGAAGCCTTGACTTTCCTTATAAATACCCCAAGACTAGAACCCACTTCTCCACACCAAAACTTGTTTAGCATAGTGGTATTCCTTGTAAGTCATTTCCAAGAGCTCCAAGGTTCTATCCTCCATAGAAACATTCTTGTGGTAATTTTCACCCATTTTCATTTATTCATCCCTTTTTTTTTTAACTTATATCTTTTCATATCGGGTTTGCATTGTAGTGGCACTAGGCATTCTCTTGCTGCTAAGGACTCACCCTCGCTTGTCACTCGGCTGACCTTACACCCCCAAAAGTATGTCCTCACACACCTGCAGATCCATACATACACCCCCAGGTATATGCTCTTCCTCCAATGATACGCATGTTTCCTTTATCTATTATACGGGGGTAGGGTCATTGGCTATAATGCACTCGTTCTTTAGAGGTTGTCATTCTTTTTTCTTATGGCCCTTCAAGTACATGCGCATAGGTCCTTTTCTTATACCCCTCATACTCATGTTGTAGATATAGGGTTATCCTTACGCACATAGGTCCTCGAGTCTTAGCTGGCCCATGGCGTCTAGGTGGTGTCCTGAAGGTTCATCTAATGTTGAATTCATCGAGTTATCATCCTCCGACTCTGAGGCCGCCGTTCGCAAACCCTCTAATCGTGGGGGTGTGCGAATTCTCTACCTACAGAGACTGTCCTACATCAGGCAGAAGGCGTGCGGCCTAGAGAAGGAACTAGAATCTATTCCTAGTGATGAGGGTTTAGATTTCTCCCCATGGCATGCGACGTACATTCCAAATACAATCAGCCCTTCAAGATTGCCTTTCTGAAATCGCCTGCCTAGAGGAAAACTTACCCCCCGAGCCTTTTTCCTTCTGTGGTGACGAGTCTTCCAGCCATAGGGGTCCCCTCCCTGAGGGCGTTAACTGTGAATCTATTGAACCTAAGTTTCTTTCTATGATCCCACCCACGCTTCCTCCCCTGCCCCCGGTCTTACGCCCTAGGGTCAAGAAGAGTGTTGGTAGATGTAAGACGCGTGGGGGATCTTCCAGGGCCTTGAGAAAGTCTATAGCTCGCAAATTGCCTATCTCTGTCCACGTACCCAAGATGCCGAAGAGGACCCCCGACACTTCCAAACATGCAAGCAGGTCTACCCTTACTAGTGTTAAACTTGCCAACATGCTAAAGGCCCATCAACTATTGTCAGATCTCAAGTTCATAATCCCAAAGGGCGCGTCTGAGCTGCCCAAAGGGCTCGTGGCCTTCAGTGACTCCATAATCAAATCTGGTGGGGCTCTGCCGCTTCACCCCTTCTTTGTCAAAGTACTTAACTATTTTGAGCTAGCGCCTCTACAACTATCCCCCAACTCTTGGGTGATGCTTAGCTACTTATACGTGTTGTACCAACAGGTGCACTCCAGAGGGCCTTCCATGAGTGAGGTCCATTACCTCTACACCCTTAGGGCGAATTCATTTTCTCCCGGCTTCTATCAGCTCCAGAAATTCATGGCTCATAAAGGGCCTCCCCTCGTGGAGGGCTCTATTTCAAACAAGGGCTCATGGAAAACTGACTACTTCTTCACCCATAGCGTGTCCACCCAACACACTCACTTCAACGCTTCAAGTAAGACAATTCTCACCTTGAGTTCATATATGAGAGATTTCTCTTTCACTCCACTTTTTTCTGGTTTATCTAACTACGATTATTTCTTTTCTCTTAACTACAGGTCTCGTAGGGGTTATCGGCCCTACCTTGAAATCGGCGGCTCGCGATCGAGTGATGAAGATCCTGGACTTGCCGGCTGAATGTAGACTAGCCTGTGCCCTTTTCACTGAGGGCAATCTTCACTCGTACAAGCTGATGTCCCCAGACCAAGCCATCTCTTTATGTTTCATCTCTTCTAAATCCACAAGATCGTGGCTTTATGGCCATGATGAAGGTAATTATAATGAGGCAGCTAATATGGACTATATTTACCCGTCGGGTGATCATATGGACACAGAGGAAATGGTGGAGTCTGAGAACTACTCATGCCTGCACTCTTTGGCTGGCGGGGCTAGGGACGTGGCCGATGACGGACATACTGACGGTGTTACTTCTCGGGTGCCACCATCGATGCCCGGCGACGAGTTTGCCTTCAACGCCCATGTCCCCCGCCCTTCTATGCCTAAAATGAATTTTTTTTATTCCTTCTTTTGGTGAGGCTCCTCCACCCTCGAGGGGGTGTTCTAGGCGGGCATCCCCGAGCGCCTCTTTACCTAAAGAGATGACTCCGCGCTCCTCTACCCCCCGCACCTCTGCGAATGGATCAGGACCTTCTTGGTCCCCTTCCCTGTCAAAGCACGTCTCGGCTGGTGCACACACTTCCCCCCGTCAAGCTTATGCTTCCACTTCTGGAGGCCATCCTCTGGCAAGCCAGTACAGGGAAGCCATGAGCCATTATCTGGGAAACATTCCTGAAGGCGAGTGGGTATCCATGCATGACATTCTTGACACTGAGCTAGAATAAGCTTATATGCGAGCCTCCTTGCAGGTATTTGTCAAAACATTCGATGTATGTTTCTTTTTTTTATATAAGGGTCTCTTTTAGGACCCTTGTTGGCTTTATACTCTACCCCCCAAGTGGTTGGCAAGATTTATCTCATCAGGCATTTTGATCATTTTGCTCATGCACTTTGATAATTCCAATTGGTGATAATTACATGGAGTTATATATGTGCTCACGTAAATGAGGAGTGTGTCATGCCAATAAGAAACATATTCATTAAAAATAATCAGAGTACATAGGTATCTATGACAACATTGTACTTACTATATATCAGGGCATCTAGGTTACCCCTCTAATTCATAGCTGCTTTTAAGGGGAGGACTCGCAACTATGTTGGGGGGGGTTAACTATGGTAACCCTTTTGATTTAGTGTACTAAAAGTTGAGCTTTACCTAATGCTCCCTTCCAGGCGCATATGCCCACCCATCGATTATGATCTCCTCAGTAACTTCGGGGTTGAACTCACGTGGGTTTGCACTCCCATGCACTACCATCGCCATAGGTTTCGTGAGAATTCATGACTGTGCGGAGGGACATGTTATAACATTGCCTTGCTTCTTTTTATTCCCCTTTCACGCTCGCTACTGCCCCAGGAGTTAGCAATTTTATGGCCAAGTGGTATATCGAGGTGATTGCCTTCAATTCTCTCAGGGAGGGTCTCCCTAATACCGCGTTGAAGGTCGAGGAACAACTTACAACGAAAAAATTTGTCATTATAGCGGTCTATCTAGGCAGCTCTCCCATGGTGAGGGCCAACTCGATTATGCCCAAGGGCTATATCGAGTCTCATGTGAACCCATACAGGGAGGTGTTGCAGGGTTTTAAGTTTCTGATGCCCAGTCCCATCTTCTCTATGGCCGAACGATATAGGATGTCTATGGAGCTCCCATTGTCTACCAGAACCCAATGTACCTTCATGTTGGTCATCTGTACACTTAACACCAAGGGGTCATTGTGTGGAAAATGCACACCCCGCACGTCTTCTTCGGTGAAGGTTATTGAGTCGTTTTCCCCTTTAAAGTTTTTAGGGGTCGTTGTTCTAAGCTTAGCATGCACGGGGGGTGGACTTCGTCTGGCTTCCTTGGCGTATCTATCTCGCCCCTTTCTCGATTCTCCTCCGAATCACGTACAACATGATGTTGTTGGAGAAACTTGTCAGAAAATTGTTGCCATGACCTAATGGTCCTCGGCCTCAGCCTCTTGAACCACTTGTATGCAGGCCCCTTCATTGTGACTGCGAAACAGTGACACCTTGCTCTGCTATTGATCCCTCTCAACTTCATTAAATCATTAAAGGCATCCAAGTGGTATTTGGAGTCTGAGGTGCCCTCATATGGGGTCATATGAGGTTCTTTAAAGTTAGCCAGGAGCCGTTCCAACTGGATTTCTCGCGTGAATGGTGATTCATAGTCGAACTCTTCATCGGTAATGTGCCCCACAGATGTCGTGATGATCTTGCTCCGAAGGCTCCTCATCTCGGTGTCTAGCTCCTTCCGCCTCCTATGCAAGGAGTCCCCCAGCTCGGTAGGGTTGGCCTTTCTCTTCTCTCTACCCTTCGGAGGGGCCATAGAAAGGTGTCGTCCTTAATTCTGACCTCCTCCCATTGAACTTTTCTCTTAGGTCAGTTGGCGCCTCCTTATAGGTGACCTCGGCTTCATTCTTACGACCAACATCGTCCCTCCGCCTTTGCTCCTAGGGGTATTTTGTCAACCTAGGTCCCTCATGGTACTTTGTCTGCAGGGTGTGGTTGGTGGAAAGTCGAGTTCTACCATCATCTACAGCGACAGTTGTTTACCCTCTTTCACTCTCTTTCTCCTTATGCTTTGGAAGGGGTATGCTCGACTTTCCTTGCAGAAGTTCATTTAAAACTTCCTGCATGTTCACTAGTGTGGTTTCCAGTCTTCGATTCTTTTTGTGTAACTCGCAAACCTCATCCTCATAGAAGCGAGTCCTTGAGCTAGAACTCACTGAGTGTACTCGGGGACTCTTACCTGGCCTGCGCGTCGAGGGACCCGGGTCCCGGTGGCCAGAGCGTGGTGCCACCGAGGGCCTAGGACGTGGGTGTGCTGGCGGCTCTGGACGACCTCCGTTGGGCCACACAGCCGGGGATGATGCTTCATTCACCTCCCTTGGGGGAGGACGTTCTTCCGACATATCTCCATGCTCAGGCAAAGGAGGGTCTTTCTTGGAGGCCCTCAGTTATTCTCCGTCCAGGTGAACCTCTACATCTTTTAGTTGTTGTAAGCGTTTTGAACGCCTTGGCATTTTTCTTTGCTGGAAGTGATGAAAAAATGTTAACTTGATGCTTGTTCTTCCCACAGATGGCGCCAAACTGTTGAAGGTGAGAACTTGTCAACGATATAAGGTTAGAAAACTCAAACTGTATTGCAAAAGATATCTTAGAAGAAGATGTAAAGAACTTAAAGGAGCAAATATGCAGAACTACAATGGAGCAAAAATCGTATATTCCTTAATTTTATGTGCATACAAAGAATTTTCCAACCCCTTAACCTGAGGGGTCAAAGCCTATTTATAGATGGGCTCTGTTGACCCCTGATACAAGGGGGTCCTAAGGGACAATAACGTACGTAGGTACATTGTCAGGGTAGTGGCGTAGGACATCATGGTGTCGACTCTGGCATTGTCAGGGTAGTGGTGTAGGACATCATGGTGTCAACTCTGGCATATGATCGAGGGTGCTCAGGTAGTGCCTCCACTCTCCGTATGGGTTCATACCACCACTACTTATCAGACATAGATGTCAGGGCCATGCCCCTGTCCTCCTCAGGGTTGTACACCCCGTACTCATGTACGTACCTTGTATCTAATAGTCCTTTTTATATATCTGAGACACATCATCTCTCCAAGATTTCTCCCAATTGCTAAGTGTTGTTGATCTCGGGGATTCATCTCTACGGTATAGTGGGTTTCCCCTAGATGTTTAGCCATATAGTGGATGTCGTGTCCTCATAGGTGTGCACTGTACATATATAAACGAACCACCATATCCACCTCATGAGTAATTAGCATGCCATGTGAGGGGTTCATAACATTAGGGATGCACATGTGTACAGGCCAATCTATTGGCAGGTGACATTGGTGCCCACGGGGCCTAGCTCAGATTTTGCATAGCTAGACTAGCCCTCAGGGGTGCCTTCATCCAAAGATCCCAACGCGTGACACACGGGGAGCCTTGCGAGGGTCTCGCACAACGAAACCATCCTTCGAGTCTCCTCAGCAAGACACCCTTAACAATCGACTCCATGTGCGGTTGTCCCTTGTGCCTTGACCCCTCACGCAGAAAACCTCCCCATGCGTCTCGGCCCCTCGCACAGCGAGCCTCACTCACGTCCTGGCCCCTCGCACAGCGAGCCTCCATGCGCGTCTCAGCCCCTCGCGCAATGAGCCACCCTTGCATCTCGGCCCCTCGCGCAACGAGCCACCCTCGCATCTCGGCCCCTCGCGCAATGAGCCACCCTCGCTTCTCGACCCCTCGCGCAGCGAGCCTCCCTCATGTCTCGGCCCCTCGCGCAGCGAGCCACCCTCTTGTCTCGGCCCCTCGCACAGCGAGCCTCCCTCACGTCTCGGCCCCGTAGGCAGGCTAGGCCTCGCATAGCGAGGTGCTCTATAGCATTGGCTCACTTGGAGGCATCTACGAAGGTAACTCTCCACATAGCGTGACGCCTCCATATACAAGGCCTTCCTCCCAGTGGACCAACTAATGGAAGGCTTCTCTTAGGCGAGGGGCTACGTCCATGACCCCGAACATAGCGGCCCTGTGGCTTTGATCTCGTTATGCGAGCCAAGGGCGTCATGGCACCTACGTATTCTTGATTCTCAAATAGTGAGGCTATTTCATTCTTCGTCGTGGCGGCTTGTGACAGTTTACAAATTGCTAAGCATATGACCCTTCGATGATGATCTTTACATTAAATTCTTCTTGGGAAATTATCCAACATTCACAGGAACCTCAAGTGGTAATCACTCATCTGTTTAGGATTGACTTGATAGTCATCTATACAGGAGGCAGGGCCCACAACCATCATTATTTGGACTTATTTGCATTTATGAATAGGGTTACTATTGCTAGGAATGCCTATTATGATATGGCAACATGTTATTATTGTCCATGAGCATATTAAGTTTTCTTGCTGAGCTTCTGCTCACGAGTGCTATGTGGTGCAGGTAAAGGCAAAAGAAAGTTGGACCATCCTTGAGTTGGAGAGTTTAGGTAACGATGTGTACATATGCGGCTGCTCAACCGCCACGGCCAAGGGTTGAAAGAGGAACTAGGGTTAAACCGTATTTTGTCACTTAGGTCAGCTTGTTGTAAATATTTTCTTATAATTAACCTTTAAATTATATTTTTGGGATCCCAATGTATATGGTAAACGTGTTAGTGAAACGTTGTATCTTAACCAAAAATTTTAACCCTAAACCACTAATCATACTTAGTTACACGATTATGGCCAAATGACTCGATTAGCAAGTTTAGCACTGTTTAAAATCCACACCGTAACGGTGTCTGGAGTTTAGGGCATTACAAGAATGATCTCCCATTTACATAGGGATATGATTTCCTATGGAATCTACATCTATTATCTCGAGTAATAAATGTGTAATAAAATCTTAGCATTAATGAGCGTATAAGGAATCTCTGAGTCTTTTGGGATCCTTACTGTGCATCATGACCAGGCTTCCGCGAGCTGAACACTTCCCTCAATCTGGATTTCGAAGAGCTAACGGAACTTGACATGGGCCAAGTTCAGACAACTTAGAAGGTGATCTAGTCATCACGCATCTCAAACTAGGTTACTGGTGCAATAGGCGACCTAGAGATTATATGGTTGTCGTACTACCAAGTTTGACTCGAACTGCTCATGCCAGAGTTAGCTAGATGTTCTACTTGTTTGCTTTGTTCATTCACTTATCTACAAGTTGTATCCTGAATTGAGTGATTCAGTTTGTGTTTATTTTGGGGTAAAACAGATATTATGTGAGTATTATTCATATTATAAGTCCCAAACATATATTTTGTTAAAACACACATATTATCAAATGAGTATAAGGGCCAGTTTGGGAGAATTGTGTCTTATTCACCAATCAACTTTGGCTATGAGAAGAATCTCTTCTCTAGTGATGGTTGGTCTCCAATAATTTTGTGTCGGGCTATGAGAAGTTCAATCTAGTGGTGGGTGGTGCAATCTTCCGTTGTTGGTCTGTTGAAAGCAACAGTGGGAAGGCCTGGTTCCTTAAAGTCGTTACTGTGCCGAGGAGTTGGGGATCTGGTACAGCAAAGTCAACGTCTCCGTTTGGGGCTGTTGGGGTCATCGGCAATCTCTGGCTATACTTGAAGTGGTGGTGGGTGTCGGAAGGGGTGCAGCACACCTTGTGGTGGGGCACGGTGCTGGGTTGTTTTTTTGTTGGAGCTTCGACTATGGCAGGGACTTAATTAGCCGACTGTGCTTTGTTTAATTTGGTTTGCTATTATTGTTTAGTTATGTATTTGTTTTCCTTTCACCTTGTTAGTCTTATTGTCAACTTTGTTTGGATTGTTCCCATGAGAGGGATTCGAAGGAAGAACTTGTGTTCAATTTGATAATACACATAAAGAGTGTTCTCCTGCTACTATTATCTTGATTCTTTATATTGGGTAGATGGTCATGTATGCATTTATGTCGTTGCTTTAGGCCACTTTGTTTGGCCTAAGTTTTGTTGCTCACCGTTTCGCTCAGTAGAGATTTTTTACTTAACGGAGTCGATGTATCGGACTTTGTTTGCTTTTCCTTCTTTTAGTATATGATATATCCATGGCAAGCCATGACTATTTGCAGCAAAAAAAAAAACTTTGGCAATGTCTTGTATGGAAAAACGGTTGAAGCATGAAGTAGTTGTGAGTTTGTTAAATTATAATTTGAAAGTAGTGTGAGATACATAATATTATAACTAGGAAATATAATTGCACTTTGCCCATTTTTTTTATAAGAATTATTTTTTTGTTGGGTTATAATATTTAAATAATTGAAAATTATATCTATTTAAAGAATTTTATGTTTGTTTGGTTAATTTTATAATTTATGTTTTAAAAAAATATTTAATAATATGTTGGCATAATCAACATGTAATTATATATATATATACAATTAATGCTAAAGGTCAACACCATAAGAGGTATCATACTGCTCTTGGTGCAATTCAATATCAAATCTCACATATTTTAATTACATATTTTAATTTAATAACTAATGTTGGGTACCACTAACCACTTATAAAGTGCCTAATAGAAACACTCTAAATATATTTACACACATATATATATATGTATTTAAATATAGGGAGCTTCTTAGGTAGGAGCATTACTTTTGCCCCTACTGTAGGGCCATGTTCTATTTTTAGTACTTGAAGAAATTATAACCTAATTTTTTTGTATGATAACATACATGATAGCTATAGTAGGCATCCTGCCAATTTTTGGAAAATTTTAAATAATTTACAGTGCCGAAATCAGAGTTCAAACAGTATGTTTTCCACGTGTATAAAATAAATCAGGCACGAGTGCAACTAGCTGTTTGAACTCTAATTTCAGGACCTTAAGTTATTCAAAATTTCTCGAAATTTATTATGAATCACTATAGCATATTTTATATAAATATATATGTATAATAATCACATATCATATAGTAATTTTTTATTATTATTTATACAATATGGTATATATATACTAGATTTAAGCAACGTGCAATGCACGTTTGTTTAGTTTTATTTATAGAATTTATTAATTATTTTTATTAAACTTGAATCATTCTCATATAAATTTCAAATAAATAAACAATATTATATATAAAAGAATGACATAAACATATTCGATGAAAAATTAAACCAAAACATTGTTTATGATTTTTTTTTTAAATATATATATAATATGATAACATTTTTAAAAATAAATGATAATTTTTTTAATAAAAATTAAGATTATGTATTATATATTATTATTAAAATTTTACTTTATAATATTTAAATTTATATTAATACAAGTATTAAATATTATTATAATAATAATATTTTATAATATTTAAATTCATATTAATGTAATTAGTAAAAAATTAGGATTATATATTATTATCATAATAATATTTATATCATTTAAATTTATATTAATATAATTATTATATGGGAAAATACCAGTTTCGCCCGAATACTCGATCGGCCCCTGTGTTTTGTTAAATGACAAATCGGATCTTATGTTTTGCAAAACAGATCAATGTAATACACTGAGCCCGATTTTCGTCAAACTATTTTCAAATATGACCAAAATGGTCTTAGGTTTTTTTACTAATCAATTAAAAATTATATTAAATTTAATTTTTAAAATTAAAACAAAAATAAAAAATGTAATATTTAATTTTAAAAAAATTAAAAATTCAAACAAAATTATAATTTTAATCTCTTACTAAACTTAGTTAAATAAACTAAAAATCTTAAACAATCTTAATTAAAACTAAAACTAAATAAAATTAAAAACAAACAAAAACCCTAAAAATAATCCTTTCCTCTTTTTTTTTTCTTCTTCTTCATTTCCTCTTGCTCCATGTGTGAGGTCGAAGTTACTGGGTAATGAAGGTAGTCGATGGCGATGGGGTCTTCAAATGACAATGGAGTTGTGAAGTCGGAGCTGCTGGGTGATGAAGGTAGGCGAAGGCGATGGGGTCTTCAAACGGCAATGGGGCTGATAGGTCGGAGCTGCTGGGTGATGAAGGTAGGCGATGGTGATGGGGTCTTCAAACGACGATGGGATTGAGTTGTAGTGGGGATGTGTAATGTCCCAATTTTCCTAATAAGGCTTAGTGTCTTGATTAGGGACCTAAGACAACAATAATTGAATTAATTGTGTGATTATATGCATGATTAGGTGAATTGTGTGAGTTATATTATAATATGACTATGTTTGCATGTTTAGGTGTATTAAGCATGCATGTGGGCCTGTTTCTTATTAAAAGGGCATTTTCATAAATTTTGACCTGTTGAGGACATATTTGTAAATGTATGTGTTTTTATGATTGAGATCACATTATTATGTGGATATATTTGAGTTACTCGACACGAGGTGATCCTAGTGAACAAGTTAGCGATTTAAACACAGCGGAGTCAAATACTCGGCTCGGGGTGAGCCCAGGGGTATTTTGGTAATTTAGTATATTACCAAGATTTATCGGGTAATGGGAAATTATTTGGTGATTACTCGAGGATATTGGAATTAATTGGGAAATTATGAGGTGTTAATTGAGATTAGCAGGAAATGTGGCAAATGACGTTTTTGCCCTTAAGGGCATTAAAGAACTAAGCAAAGGTTAGGGGCATTTTAGTATTTTCATGCCCATGGGTAGATTTAGTCGATCAGAAGCCTTAGAAGAAATTAGATGACACTAAACACTCAGCTTCCTCTCTCTCTCTCTCTCTCTCCCTTGTTCTTGTACCTTGGCTCCAAGAGGAATTTTGGAGTGCCTTGATCATCAAGAGGCTCGGAGGGAGCTTATAAGCAATTGGAACTTGCTTTGGGAGAACTTTGAGGCTATAAGGCTTAAAGAACAACTAGGAAACGAATTAATAGAGGTAAATTCAAGCTTAAATTTTGAGTTTCTAAATTTATTGCTGCATTTTGAGTGTGGTTGGTATTTTATTAAGTTTGAGGGCTGGGTATTGATGTTTGTGAGTTGTTGAGACCACTTCTGTGGTCGAATGGTATCAAAATCGAGTTTTGGGGTAATTTTGGGAAGTTTAGAAATCTGGAAAATCTGGATTTGCGGGGTTGCGTCGCAGCGTTGCAGCCCACATGAACTTAGAAGCTAGGGCAGTTCTCTGAATTGTCTTGGCGTCACGGCAGGTGTCCCAGGGAAAATAGGCTGGGGGGCTCTCTGACTTGTAGTGCACCGCGGCCCTATAGGGTTGGAGTCGCGGTTCAAATTGAGGAAAGTGGCCAGCTTAGGTTTTGAGTTGTGAAGACTCAAACCTAAGGGCTCGAGAAGGGTTCTACTACCCAGTTTAGTAGAATTTGGGGTCCTAGAGGCTAAGACTCGGTCTAGAAGCCTTTATTTACTCGATATTGATGGATATCATTTATAATGGTTGTGACTAGGGTATCGTTAGGGCCTGGAAGGGCATCGTGCTCAAGGGTCATTTTTATTTAGCTTGTGCTTGGCCCAGAGGTAAGAAAACTGCACCCAATATGTAATATATGTGATTAAGGCTTGGCCCGGTTGTTGAACATGGTTATGATTAGGACTCAAGCCCTTGTAAATGAGCATGATTATGATTATGTCTGTGATTATTTAACTAAGCATGCTTGAATGCTCCATATCTAGATAATTATTAAATGATGTATACTTGTCTGCATTATCTTATTGAAAAAGGCTTGACTTATAAGTCAAGGACGACAATAGCACGCTAAGCGCCAACCGAAAGGCTTAACTTATAATTCAAGGTGCCAATAGCATGCTAAGTGCTGGCCGATATGGTTAGGCCTAATCAGGAGCGTGGTATACGCTTGACCGACTCTATGGTCGCTTGGAAAATAAAGCGTCAAGTACACTTGGTTAGCCCTAAGGCTAGTTATACAGAGGATAGGGAATTGAGCCCCAGAGTGACTCTATATAGTCACGTATCCTAGGAAAACAGGCCTCGATGTGACCCTATGGTCACTTATGTTTTTCTAAATTATTTATCTTAAGATTTTCTTTAAATTAACTAAAGGGGTTCAATTGCCCACTTTTGGAAAATAGCATTTGAAATTGGTTTTCTTTATAATGAGCAAACTTATTTTTCAAAAAGGGTTACCATTTTGATTAGGCTTACCTTAAAAGAATTTTTTCTAAAAATAATTTAATAATTTAAATAAGTCTTAATTGGTAAAAAAAAAATGGTATTTTTGACATTTCTTTACACAAAAAGCTTAAGTAGAGTTTATTGGTGTATTTGGTAATTTAACGAACTAAGTAAACACAACTTTTATCAAAATAAATTATCTCCAAGAAAAAAAAAATAGATAATGGAAGGTGTAACTAGTTTCTTAGAAATAATCATTAAGTGGTATTTTCTTAAGAGAATAAAAGGGATATTTCTTGGAGAGATTAATTGATGGCGGTTTTACAAAAAGTTGTGAGAACATTGTAATTAGACCCTGCCACCATTAGAAGTAGGACTCTGTGAACTCATTAATGACTTCGAATACTAAAGACTTTTACCTTGAGGACTAAGATAGTAATGGACCAGATTTTGGAAGTGGTTTTGGAAATCAATTTTCCCTGACACTTAGAGGCTGTATTTTTAAATGTTTAAATGCATGTTAGAATTATTGTATGACTTAACAAGAGTTGAGTGTTAGATTTTCAATGCCCAAATTGTTCAACAAACTTTCTAAGATAATTTCCATAATTAATTTGAGTCACTGTATGGATTCACTATAGTTTCACCTAAGCGGGAAGCCTCACCTCTTGATAAAGAAATCCTACTTAAAAATGCTAAGAAATCCAAGTAAGTTAATCTTAACTTTGTTGGCTACAACATGAAACATGCTAGTATATTGTCTATTATAGTTCTTTACACTAGATTGATTAAGGGATAAATTTGTAATGGATAGGGGGTACTATTAAGTGTACAGAATGTTCCAATGAAATCCAGTGATTACTAGATCATACTGGTATACGAGCTGATGACCAGGGTAGGGGGAAACACGAGCAAATGTCTATTGATTTGTGTCTGGGGTAGGGGGAGGCACGGTCGATTGACTATGGACTAATGATCGGGGTAGGGGAAGAACGGTTGAATGTCTGTTGATTTGTAACCGGGGTACTCAGGGGGGAGTTCAGTTTGTGTGTGAATTGATTATTGATATGTGAATCTGACTAGCTACTGGGATGTTTAGTTGTTGTATTATTGTGAAATCCAGTGTGTGTACTGGGACCACTCTATTGTAAATCCAGTGATTACTAGGTAATACTTGCACTCGAGGTGGTGACCGTGGTAAGGGGAAGTACGGTCGGCCAATGAAATGTTTAAATAGGTAGTAAGCACCCAGTGAATTTTAGTGGTTGTGATCTAAGAGGTGTCTGAACAACTCATCATATTTTTGTAGCTCTTCAGTGATTTGTGTAGCCATTGTAGAATGGTGTTATGCATTTATATCTTATATCTGCTTGTTCTGGGATTTTCTGCGTGCAAGTTGATTTTGAATTTAGTTGGTTTTTCGGTACAACTAAGTTAATGATCTGGTTTGAATTTTATACCTTGTTTGATATGGTTTAGAAGTTATCTATTACCCTAGTGACTTATGCTTCAGTTACTCTTAGTAGAACCCCGTCCTTGGGTCGTAGTATGTTTTTGTTTGAAAGATTAATCTTACTGAGCTTAATTGCTTCCCTAGTTGTTCATGTTGAAGGTAAGGGCAAGGTGCAGCAGTGAGCGCCGAAGTCTGCTTGTCGAAGTGTACATGTGGCCCGACCTTTGGGATTTGGTTCTTTTTGGAAATGACTTTTGGCAAACTCTTTTTTTTTATGGGCACTATTTCTTTTTATTCGGAACAAATGTTTAAGTTCACCAAAACAATGTAATTGTCTATGTGTGCGCATATGACTTTTTAAAAGTTTTTTTGTGGACTTTTGGGGTAATTAAAATATTTAAATGTTATTTTCTGCTTTATGTTGGTCTTGTAAGTTGTGGGTTTTTACACAAGCAACAAGGGCTGGAGCGAGTACTGTAATCAACCAATCTAGGGTGTCATCTCAAAACCCCTCAGAAACCAACCAGCCCAGAGAGGTTCTGGTCTCCATTGTGAACAACCGAGCTGGCCCACAACCAGCTCGGAATCATAACCCAGAACCAGCGAGGCCAGCCGTGAACAACAAGAAACCACCTCCATCTCAAATTAGGCATCCTCCATCACCCATTAGACATCCATATCCACCTCGAGATGTACCCCAGTGAGCTCATAGTGGAAACCGAGCTAAGGAAAGGGCGCCTCAGAGGCCTGCCCAAAGTGTTAGGAGTGGAAGTCGGGGCAGAAGCCATCAGGCTAGACCTAAGCAAAGGGGTGACCGTGAGGTCCCACCATAGACAGATTAAGGACATAAACAGGCTAGACCACCCCAACCATCAAGAAGTTATGTGTCGAGGTCATGTGCTACCAGAGTTAGGGCACACGTGAATAATGCACCTCGAAGGCATGCCCTGCGACAGCAGCAGCAGCCGTAGAGGACTGTTAGCTCCCTTGAAGGAAGCCAGGATTATAGCAGATCAGTGAGTGTCTATAACACTGAGCTTGGATATTATGAGAACTATCCGGATGATCATCCTGATCTTTGAGATCATCTTAACCACAACTGGGGGCAATCCAACCAACCAACCACGGACCTGAGGGCACACTTAATTGCTCAAAGGGAGCCCTTACACCCTGTGTACGGGAATTACTATAACCCTATACTACAACAAGGAGCTGGAGTTCCTGTGAACAATAACCAGCTCCTAGTGGTATAGGTCCCCCCCCCCCCCCCCCCCTCCCAGTAGAATCAGTTCAAGAAATAATTAACAAACTCATGGAAGCGTTCAAGCTTCTTTGAGATGGGAAAAACAAGGATAAGGCTTATGACTCAGATGAGGAGCTCGAACCCTGCTCAACATATCTCAAGCATGCCTTTCCCCAATGGATTCAAGATACCTCAAGTGGCACCCTACGACGGGACTACCGACCCAAGTAGCCACCTGAGCACCTTCAAGATGGTAATGAGGGCTATCAATGTTGGATACAAGCTCATATGCATGCTCTTACCAACCACACTCACTAGACCGACAAAGAGTTGGTTTGACAAATTTTGAAGGCACTCAATCTCGTCTCGTCATGGGAACAACTCTCTAAGGAATTCAAGAAACAATTATAGGCTACGAAAAGCATCAAGCTCGAGGCTTCCTCTTTGAAAAATATAAGGCAGTAGCCAAGGGAATCGTTAAAGAGTTATGCAACACCCTACTACCTTAGAGTTGTTACCATGTGATTTATAAATGTGCCATTAGCTCGCTAATTGAGATTTTAGGTTGAAAAGTTTGATTAAATTGAAAGAAAGACTCATTGGATAACATTAATTATAAAGTTTTGGACATTCATTTAAAATCATAAAACTTTTGGGATCCCAAAATACTGTTTGAAAATGTTTTGCAACTAAAAAATGTGAATACATTCGACCTAAGCGACAAAACCAATTATTACAACATATTACTCAAAATAACCCTGGTCGTGGCATCCAGGTAGGCCGAACATGTACACGCCGCTCCACCCTCTCCAACTCATGGTTGGTCGACCTTTCCCTTGCTCTTACCTGCACCATAGAGCACCCGTGAGCCGAAGCCCAGCAAGAAAACTCAACGCATAACATATCACAATCAATACAATAATGTATAGTTTAAACAGATAGCAGATTAAACATATAGCAGCCTCTGCCGACCCAAGTGCTTTACCAAGCACTGAGTTCGCAGTCTTCACCGAGCGGGTGACTACTGCACCCTTAGAGGGTCTTGCCCTAGCGGCCTGCATTCAGCATGCTTTTGCCTTTCCCAGCTTTTGTCTTTCCCGGCCATTGCCATCCCCAGCCTTCGTCGTTTCTGGGCTTTGCCATTCTTGGCCTTCGCCATTCCCAGCCTTTGTTGTTCTCAGCCTTCGCCATTCATTCATAATCATGCACAACATAGCATAGCATTTAAAAGTATTCACACATATACTAACACAAAGAATAGGGCCACACCCTAAAACACAAATCATAGGGCCATGCCCTGCTCTACGGGAACAAACAATTTTCTTACCTGTGTCCCAAGCTGATAGATTGACGCGATCCCGAGCACGATCCCCTAAGTCCGAGCCTTGACATAAAACCTAGTCACAATGCCATAATAAATAGATATCCATCAATCCCTAACCAATTAAGAACTTTAGATTAAAATACTAGCCTTCGGGACCTTGAATTCTACTAAACCGGGTAGTGGAATCCTTCCCGAGCCTTAAGATTTGGGTTCCCGAGCTTAAAACCTTCAATTGGCCAACATTGTCTATTTGAGCTACGGCCCAACCCTTAAGGGCCACGGCGCACCATGAGTCAGAGAGCCCTGGGCTCTCACCAAAGGGACATGGGTCATGGTGCGACTCAACCTGCGCCGCAATGCCTAGGCAAAAATCCAAGGCTCACAAGCCTTTAAGTTCATGCGGGAGGCGGTGCCTGAAGAATAGAGCCACAGTGCGAGCCCCAAAATCCTAGAAATCCGTGCATTTCCACTATGTTTTCCTTCATCCCAACTCACCAAATCACACCCAATTCAATCCCTACACTCAATATTAAACCTAGAATTCATGTCTAGGCATCTTAGTTAGTATATACACTTCAAACATCAACTCATAATCTCATTAAAACCTCAAAATTAGAGCAAAGCTTACACCTAAGAAAAAGCTTAAGAAATTACAGTAGAACTTAAGGATTCAATACCAGAATCCTTACCTTTTTTATGACTTCAACCTTGAGCTATTTCCCCAACATCTTTAGCTTGTTTTCCCCAAGTCCCTATCTTCAATTCTCAGCCTAAACCTCAAGAGTTCATCAAAGCTTCAAACACACCAAAGAGAGGGAGAGAGGTACACGAGAGAGAGAAAGAGCTAAGGTTTATGTTTCTGTTTTCTTTTTTTGTTTCCCCTTAGTTCTAGAATCTTGTTTGGCTTGAGTCTATCCTCAGTTGCCTAAGTCCAAAAATGTCCCTAAGTATATCCTTAATCCTTTAATGCCACCAAGGGCAATCTCGTCATTTGCCACATCCCTCTAATTCCTCTAGTGTTCCTATAATTCCCCATTAAATCCTCAGCATACCCAAATAATCCCCGGCATACCCATAATACCCCTAGGCTCACCTCGAACTGAATATTCGACCTTGTTGTGACTATTTTGCTATTTCGCTCCCTAGGACCGTCTCAGATCACACATCACAAATATATCACCACAATCTTGTGGTATAAAGCACAACACACATATAATTCACATTTATGCCCTTAACGAGCCAAAATTACAATTATGCTCCTATTAACCAGAATGAGCCCACATGAATATTTAATTCACCTAAACATGCATTTCTAATCAATAATCATTTAATCCACATAATAATATGATTAAATCAATTATTGCCCTCCCGACACGCTAATCAAGGCTCAGAGTATTACTGGGGAGTTCCCTTTGGGATGATATGCAAAGGAAGCCCATGAGAATAATAACCGAGTTCACCTCGAGCTCAGAGGTTCGTCAATGTAGAAGAGGCAAGGTCAACACTTAAACTGGCTCCTCCCATCTCAATAACTACAACGACCAACATTAACTCAGCTACGAACTTAGCCACGCCATCTGCAACTCAACCTTCAAGAGACAATTCTTCTAAGAGAAAGAAGAATGTGGGAAACAAGCCTGAGGAAAACGGGGATAAAAAGAAGAAAGGAGATAAGCATTTCCTCGTATACATCGTGTATAACAAGCTCATAGACACTTGGGAGAACTTATTTGTCATAAATGAAAATCAGGTCCCATTTAGACGACCTGAAGGAATGCGACATCAACACAGCAAGAGAGATTCGAATAAGTTCTGCAGATTCCACAGAGACATAGGTCATACAACTGAGGAATGTAGACAATTGAAAGATGAGATCAAGGGGATGATCTTAAGGGGTTACCTGGGACAATATTTTTTAAACTGAAATCAAGCCCAGGCTTAGCCTAATCAAAGGGCAGCTCTGGCTCAACCTGCTCAACAAGTCGCGACACCACCTGCAAGGGAGGATAATCAACCTCCCCCAATCAATGGAGAAGACGTAATAACTATCACTAGGGGACCTCACATCGCAGGGGCAAGCATAAATGCTCAAAAAAGGTACGTACAAAAGTTGAAGATGGGAGATGGATCTTTGCACGTGCCTGAACCATGAGCTTTAAAACAACAGAGGGTTGAAACCTAACCGATCATTTTTACCGAAGAGGATGCTTCCCATGTCCAATTTCCTCACAATGACCCCCTGGTCATAATATTCTAGCTCTCAAATTAGAGGGTTCACCGAGTCCTCGTCGATAGCGAGAGCTCGGTCAATATCTTTTATAAGGCAACACTGGAAAAAATGGGGTTGTCTGCTCGGGACCTAAAATCTTGTGCAACGACCCTGTACTGATTTTTGGGGGAGGGAATCTCCATTACAGGATCCATTGAGCTCCCAGTCACCTTAGGAGACTATCCGGTCTTGATAACTAAGATGCTAGAATTTATAGTAGTGGACATTGTATCAGCCTACAATGTCCTGCTCGAAAGACCAGCTCTGATCAAGCTGGGGGTAGTCAGATCTGCTAGGCATTTGGTCGTAAAGTTCCCAACGGCTAGTGGTATCAGGACATTGAAAGGAGATCAATTAGCAGCCCGAGAATGCTACAGTATTTCCATGGGGGGAAAGGCCAAACCAGTGCATAGGCACTGGTAATTATAGAGGAAATTAAAGAAAGAATCTACAAGGTCAAAGAAGAAATCAATCCCAAGGTAGAAGAAGACAGGGCCAACCTTGGTCCCATTGAAGAGCCCGAAGACATTCATCTCAAAGATAAGGAAACCACTAAGGTGGTAAAAATTGGGAAAACCTCACGAAGGAAGCGAGATAGCAATTAATTCGCTTCATGAAAGAAAATCAGGATGTATTCGCGCAGTCTCACTCAAACATGATTGGGATTAGTCCCAATGTTATAAGCCATGCACTAAACATTTGCAAAAACTTCCCTCTAAAGCAGCAAAAGGGAAGACTCCTTGACGACGAAAGAAAAAAGGGCTTGGAAGAGGAGGTCAACAGATTGAAGGCGAATCGGTTTGTTTTGAGATGCTTTCTACCCGGAATGGGTAGCTAGCCCAGTACTGGTCTCGAAATGGAATGGCAAGTGGCGAACTTGCATCGATTATTCAAACCTTAACAAAGTATGCCCAAAAGATTGTTTCCCTCTGCCTCGAATTAATCGGCTTGTTGATGCAACCTCAAGTCACGATATCATGTCATTTATGGATGCATATTCTAGATATAACCAGATTGCAATGCATGCACCTAACCAGGAGCATACGAGCTTCATGGCAGACAAAGGGCTATATTGTTACAATGAAATTCCTTTCGGGCTCAAAAATGTTGGAGCAACATACCAATGAGTGGTAAATAGAATGTTTGTTGAACAGATCGGAAAAAACATGGAAGTGTATGTGGACGACATGCTGGTCAAGTCCAAACACAATAAGAACCATGTTGACGACCTCGCATACTGCTTTGCTATACTTCCAAAGTATAACATGAGACTCAACCCACAAAAGTGCTCCTTTAGGGAATCTTTGGGAAATTTCTTAGGGTTCATAGTGAATGCTCGAGGCAAACCCAGATAAGATCAAAGCATTAATTGATATGCCTTCACATTGAAAGCATAAAGATGTCAAGAGTTTAACAGGACAAATGGCGGCTTTAAGTAGGTTCATCTCAAAATCCACATACAAGTGTCTGTCATTCTTTAATCTTTTGAGAGGTGGCAAGATGTTCGAGTGGTCAGACGAGTGGGAGCTAGTCTTCCAGACTCTCAAAAAGCACCTCGCTAATCCACCAATCTTATCCAAACCAGTCACTGGGGAAATATTGTACTTATACCTCGCTACAACTGAGCGTGCAATTAGTGTGGCGCTTGTTCGGAAGGATAAGAAAATACAAAAACCAGTCTACTACGTCAGCAAAAGACTGCTAGGAGCTGAATCAAGATATCCATTGATGGAAAAACTAGCATTATGCCTAGTTCATGCATCTCGAAAGATTTGACCTTACTTTCAAGCGCATCCCATTCATGTGTTGATCGATCAGCCACTAAGACAGATATTAGTGAAACCTGAAGCATCCAGAAGACTATTGAAGTGGGCAGTTGAACTCAGGCAGTTCGAGATCATATACCACCTGAGAATGACGATAAAAGGCCAGGCCTTGGATGACTTTATAGTCTAATGTACACGAATCAGCAATGAAGAAGTCATAACCCCAGCTCGCGAGCTATGGAGACTTTTTGTTGATGGATCCTCCAATGAGATCAGATCGGGGTCAGGAATTATCCTAATAACTCCATCAAAAACAGGTTTCACTCAGCCTTAAGGTTTGGTTTCGAGGCTACAAATAACGAGGCTGAATATGAGGCACTATTAGTGGGGCTCCGAGTAGCTTCCGAGCTAAAAGCTAAGGCCATACACAGTTATAACTTACTTACTAATTACTCAATGCCTAACCTGAATGTGAATGCCGAATGCCTTCCAGCAAGGAGTAGCGAGAAGATTCACTAAGTCAATTCTATAGCTCCTATAGGACCGAAAGATCAGCAAGGTCAGAAAAGAACTAGTTAGCTCTCACAGTACGTAGGGCTAAGTAGCGCCTTCCCTTCTTCTCCTTTTGGGGAGTTCACACAACCAAATCTGCCTTGCATTTATGTCGGAGCCATCGCCAGTGCTATGGCCTTTGGCTTATGTAGATCAAAAAAGCCATTCGTCAAGGCCTAGGAATCCGCTGGACATCTCAGTGGCGGGATTGGATACCCGCATGAAGAAAGATAGAACAGAGAGTACAGTAGTGGAGAAATTGTGGATGTCTATCCAGGAAGATGAATCAAAAAGATGTGTGCATACCAACCCGAGTTGGATCAATGAGGATGGTGTGATATGACCTCTCAATCGTGGGTTTCCCCATCCGAGGACTCCCGGGTAGACCTCATACAATAACTATCCTAGCTCTACCCTATCTTTTGTTTCATTTCTTCTGGAACAATCACAAACACTTTTTTGATTATGGATCTACTAACAGAAATTCAATGCGTAATCTTAGCATTCAATGTGTATTCCTGAATAATCTCATTTTTCAATTATTCAACCATTTCATTTTACCAAGTTCAATGTTAGTCAGGGAATTGGCCTCAAGAAATACAATCAGAGGTTTTAAAGTAGACCGAGTGGCAACCCCTGTCATACATCTGCTTTATGCAGATGACTGCAACCTATTTTTAGAAAATTCCACTGGTGTTATTAAAAGAAAAGAGCTTCAAAGGCCCTCAACCCGTTTTGCAGAGCCTCAGGTCAGTTAGTGAACTTTACTAAGTCACATTCCTACTTCAGTCTTCACGCCCGCTTAAAAATTCACCTCAAGAGCTATAGGGAAATGTTGATTGTGGGCTAAGCCGAAAGTAAGACGCAGAAGCGCTCCAGGAACGTAGGCCCGGGAGAATACTTCCTTTCTCCATAGGAATGGGTGAACTCTGAATTGGTAGGTGTCGTTTTTAAATAATGGCTTTGTGATCCGCGAGTATAGGTTGAACTTATGGGATTGAGCTGCGTGTTAGCGCATCCGCTCGTTAGCGCTTTAGTTATTGAAAACTCAAGGAATTACTCTAACAAGTAAGCAAGTAAACTACCTTTTGATATATGTATTCTATTAATGCGCGAAAGCATGCGAAGAAAGCAACAAGCGAGAAAAGCCCTTTACTAATAACATAGAAAGAGTCCGAATGCTCTTCAAGACCTAACAAGTTGCTGAGTTCGGCTTTCGGGGATACCTACTTTAGGGCTTATGTAATATATAAAGAAGAGCCATTTTTCATTTTTTTTTTCACTGGTGAGGAAAAAGAAAAATAAAATCTTTGTCTATTTTGTCCAAAAAAAGGGGGAAATGGCTATTCGCTTGAAAGGATTTCCAAATAAGTGTTTTACGCCTTTGGGCGCACATCGAGCCTGTGATTATGTCTCGACGAAAATCTGATTGTTGCTTTTTTTACCTTGAAAGGCTCGAGAGACCTTATGATGCTACGAACAGTTGTCCGAAGTGCAAGGGGTAAACTCAGATAGGATAGGATTGTGCGCGTCGGGCCCTTTGGGTGTTATATTTTGGCCGAGTTTACCATACCTCCGGCCCTTATGTTACGCGGCCGTAATATTTTGTGATTCTCAGTTGGTAGTCAACCAAGTGTTAGGAAAGTACAAGGCTCGGGGGACTAAGATAGCAGCATACCTAGAAAAATTCAAAGAGGCATTCGAACAATTTGAGTTCTACGTGATGGAGCAGGACCTGCAAGAACAGAACTCGAATGTAGATACCATAGCTAGACTCGCCACAACCAAGGAGGCTCACACACTCAACATGGTACCAGTGGAGTTCTTGCCAGAACCAAGCATAAGTGTAACGCCCTAAACTCCAGGGACCATTACGGTGTGCATTTTAAACAGTGCTAAACTCGCTAATCGAGTCATTTGGTGATAATCGTGTAACTAAGTATGATTAGCGGTTCAGGGTTAAAATTTTTTGCTAAGATACAACGTTTCACTAAAACGTTTACTGTATACATTGGGATCCCAAAAATATAATTTAAAGGTTAATTACAACAAAATATTTACAACCAGCCAACCTAAGCGACAAAATAGGGTTTAACCCTAGTTCCTCTTTAAACCCTCGGTCGTGGCAGTCGAGCAGCCGCATATGTACACAGCGTCACCTAAGCTCTCCAACTCAAGGATGGTCCAGCTTTCTTTTGCCTTTACCTACACCACATAGCACCCGTGATCCGAAGCTCAGCAAGAAAACTCAATATGCTCATGAACAGTAATAACATGTTACTAAATCATAATGTGCATGCCTAGAAATAATAGCCCTATTCATGCATGCAAATAAGTCCATATAATGATTGTGGGCCCTGCCCTTTGTATGGGTGACTATCAAGTCAATCCTAATCAGATGAGTGATTAACACTTTGAGGTTCTGATAACCATGCTAGGGCGTGTAGCCCTAATCAAATGAGTGACTGATGAGTAAGTCACTAACTTAAACCAGATGAGTGACTGATGAGTGAGTCACTAGCTTAAACAAGATGAGTGACTGATGAATGAGTCACTAACATGGGCTCCGCACCCTTAGCCATGTGACGATGCAGCCACCTGGGCCTTCTGGCCTTAGCTCTAAGTGACTAGCCATTAGTCTAGACAAGCACTTTTAGTTTTCATCGAACATGAGGTCGTTCAAGCACTAATGCTCATGATGAGTCATTTAGTGCTTATGTTGATTAGATCTAATCATTTAGGCTTGTGTTGAACACATCAGTGCTGTTCTTGACTCTTAAGCCAATACAATACAGCTCGTGCTGATTTCTGACTCATGGGTCAGTGCCACACACAAGTAAGCAACGCAACCAAGCATATATCATATGTCAAATATCCAAATTGTAGGGCATTCATCATGCTTACTTAACAATCACTAGCATAATTATGATCATGCACAATTATATTCATGGCATGCCCTAATCACATGTTTCTCATGCATCACATATTGGGTGCAGTTTTCTTACCTCTGGTTCGAGCGAGAAATAACAAATGAACGACCCTTGAGAACGATCAATCCTTTGATCCCTTAGTGGTCACCTAGTCATAACCAAATATGGAATCCAATTAATGAAATCAATAATAAAAGGTTCTTGACCTAAACCTCACTCCCGAAACCTTGAATCGTACTCAAACAGTTAGTAGATTCGATCCCGAACCTTCGAAATTGAAACCCCGAGCCAAAAACCCTCAAAAGTGCCCAAAATGTGAATCAGGAAAAGCAGGGTAGCGCTACAGCGCTGCCCCCCTACTGCCCCAGTGCTACAACCAGAGCTTGTCTGGCCCTAAGTAGCTGAAACAGCCTTAGTTCTTCCTCCTTCGATTCCTCCACTTCAAACCTTAAAAACTTGATCCCAAACTCCATCCAAACCCCTAAATGAACCCAAATATCTACTCTACATGTCCTAGGAATCATAACCCAAGCAACTCTTGCCAAAAACTCCCATCAATTCTCAACTTTCAAATCAAAATCCCAACTGAAACTCAATAAGAAAAACAGAGCAAAACCAGAGTTTCAATGGCTAGAAACTTACCTCAAGCTTATATTCACGCCCTCGTCAATGGTGGAACATACCCCTAGACCATCAAGGCTCAATTCCCTAGCTTGGTTCCTCAAATAGAGCTCAAAAATTTAAAGAGAAAAGGAAGAGAAAAACTGGTTGGGAGAGGAAGAAGAATTGCTCTATTTTGGTTAGCTTTCTACAGCTTTCTTAGTTCATATATATCCCTTAGGTCAAAATACCAAAATGCCCCCAAGCCTATTTAAAACCCTTAACGGCCACCAAGGGAAAAATCATCATTTCTCATCTATCTCGTTAATCATAATTAACACTCTCCAATTCTCGTTATTCTCAATATTCTCAAATTCTAATAAATCATATCCAATTACCCTTTAATTCCCGGTAATGTACTAATCCTCAAATTACCCCGAGACTCACCCCGAGCCTCGAAATTAACCCTGTTATGACCAAACGGATAACTTGCATTCAAAGATCGGCTCATGCCGAATGGCTCGAAAAAATCCACATTATGATGTGGCCTTACTCATAATTCACCAACATGCATGAAAATATACAAATATTCCCTCATCAGGCCAAATTAGCAAAATGCCCTTATAATGAAAAATGAACCCATATGCATGCATTTATCATCATATTATAATATAATTCACATAAACATGCATATAATCATTCAATGGCATAATAAATCAAGTGTGGCCCTCCCAGCCTCCTAATCAAGGTCCTAAACCTTATTAGGAAATTTGGGTCATTATAATAACCGAGCCTGACGAGGTCGAAGTCGACATGATAGACTCGCAGCCTACTTGGATGACGCCTATAATCGACTACCTCGAAACTAGGAACCTATCTGTAGACTAGAATGAGGCCCGAAAATGATGTACAAAATACCAAGGTATACTATCTTGGAAGGGAGATTGTATAGGAGAGGATATTCCATGTCGTTATTGCGATGTGTAACCCCACCCGAAGCTAAGAAAAGCCTAGAAGAAATTCACGAAGGATTTTGTGGAGATCACGCTGGGGACACAACCTCTCAAAGAAAGTAATAAGATAGGGATATTTCTGGCCAATGGTGAAGGCGCGACAAGTGTCAACGGTTTGCCTCGATTCCTCTAGCTCCACCAACTGAGCTTACCATGATGAGTTCCCATTGGCCATTTGTGGTATGGGGAATTGACCTCATTGGATTTCTACCAACGGGAAAATATGGAGTCAAATATGCGATAGTTGTTGTAGACTACTTCACAAAATGGACCGAGGCTAAATGTAACGCCCTACTACTCAGGGACCATTACACTGTGTATTTTAAATAGTGCTAAACTCGCTAAATGAGTCATTTGGCCATAATCGTGTAACTAAACGTGATTAACGATTTAAGGTTAAAAAATTTGGTCAAAGATACAAACATTTCGCTAAAACGTTTTCTGTATACATAGGAACCCAAAATACATTTAAAAGGTTAATTACAATAAAAGAGTTACGACCGTCCAACCTAAGCGAAAAAATAGGGTTTGACCCTAGTTCCTCTTTAAACCATCGACCGTGGTGGTCGAGCAGCCGCATATGTACACATCGTTACCTAAGCTCTCCAACTCAAGGATGGTTTAGCTTTCTTTTCCCTTTACCTGCACCACATAGCACCCGTGAGCCAAGGCTTAGCAAGAAAACTTAAACATGCTGATAAGCAATTAACAATATATATCCAAATCATAACAAAAATGCCTAGCAGTAATAACCCTATTCATGCATGCACACCAATCATATATATGATTATAGTGTCATATTGGACCAATTGCCCTAGATAAATGATCAATGAATCACATCGGGGTCCAATGCCCAAAATACACAATTATGGAATCATACTGGCTCAACGCCCTAGGATATGGGACTAATGAGTCACCTTGGGACCCTTTGCCCTGTCGTCTGTATAACCAACCTTGGAACTGATCTAGCATACTTGGCGCTAAGTTCTCTCCGACCAATAGATCGGTCAAGGGTATGATGCAAACCTGGTTAGGCTAAACCAAATGGACCAGTGGTCCACGCTATTTCCATGCTTAACTAATAAGTCAATGCCTTACGACCAACACTCAGTGTGCTAATGCCATCCTTGACTAATAAGCCAATGCTTTAAGACCAGCACTCACCGTGCTAATGCCGTCCTTGACTAATAAGTTAATGCTAGGATATGGGACTAATAAGTCACCTCGGGTCCCTTAGCCCTATCCTTTGCATAAGCATACCTAGCGTTGACGAGCACTCCACGTGCTAATGTCGGCCTTAACTAATAAGTCAATGCTTTATGACCAGCACTCAACGTGCTAAGATCGTCCTTGACTAATAAGTCAATGTTGGGGCCCAGCCCTAGGATATGGGACTAATAAGTCACCCCAGGGCCCATTGCCCTATCCTCTGTATAACCAGCTTTGGAGTTGATCCAGCATACCTGGCGCTGAGTTTTTCCCCAACCAATAGGTTTGTCAAGCGTATGATGCACTCCTGGTTAAGCATAACCATAATGACCAGCGATCAGCGCGCTATTGTCATCCTTGACCAATAAGTCAAGCCTTACTCAATAAGATAATGCAAACAGGCATATATCATATATCAAATATCCAGATACAAAGCATTCAGCATGCTTAATCAATAATCACAAGCATAATCATAATCATGCACATACTCAGGCGTTCATGCCCTATTCATGTTCCTGTTCAACAATTTGGAATCACAAGCATAATAATAATCATGCACATTTATAAAGACTCAAGCTCTGATCAATTCTATATTCAACATTTAGGCCACGCCATAATCACATGTATCACATACTGGGTGCAGTTTTCTTACCTTTAGTACAAGCACAGGTTACCAATAAATGACCCTCGAGCACAATCCTGTTTCTGAACCCCTAGGGATAACCTAGTCACAACCATAATATAGAATCACGTCAAAAACAAGTAAATAAAGGCTTCTGAACCAAGTCCTAGCCTCCGGGATGTCGAATCCTACCAAACTGAGTAGTAGGATCAATTCTGAGCCCTTAGATTTAAGTTCCCATGATTGAAAACCCACTCTGGGCAAAACTAACTGCCCTTTTGGGTCGCGACCCCAAAAACCCGAGCCGCGACATGCTCAAGAACAAGGGTTAATCCCCTTCTCTACTTCGCCACGGGTCGTGACCCAAGGTGCCCCAACAGCCAAGTCCACCTTCTTCTTCAAGCCTGGGTCGCGGCACACAAGAAAAGGGTTGCGGCCTAACCACGAATACAACCATAAAACTCCGTTTTTTTCCATTTTAAAACCTTCGAAAAACCTATCCAAACATACCCAAATCTCAAAAACAAAGTTCCCAATCATCTCAATGGCCCAAAACAATCAAAACCCAAGCTTCAAATCATTCAAAACTCCCCAAAACGTAAAATCCAAATTCAGAACTTATGAAATTCTAGGAAATAGAAACTCGAAAATTCAAAGCTTAAATTACCTCTGATTATATCGTTTATCACTAAAGCCGCCTACTAATAAGCTTCTAATCTTCCATAGAATCATTATGACTCAATCCTTTCTTGAATCCAAGTCCTAAAACTTGAGTTTCTTTCGAAAATGCTAACGGACATCAAAAAGAGAACAGGAGAGAGAGAGAGAATGTAAATGAACATTCTTTTTATTTCTGACAAGTTACTTCGAGCTTAAGTAACCTCAAGCAAATCCAAATGCTCGGGGTCCCAAAAATGTCCCCGGGGGTAAAATAGTCAAAATTCTCAAAATTTCCTCTTGATCTCCCTAACTCCCAATATATCATCAAATATTCATTCCCATTACCCAATATCCCGGTAATGTACTAAATACCCAAAATACCCATTGACTCACCCCAAGTCAAGTATTGGTCCCGTTGTGACTTTCCCACTAGCCTGGTCCCTAGGATCGTCTCGTGTCGAGTAACCCAAATATACTCCCATAATGATGTGGTCTCACACATATATCACATATATGCCAAATATACTCATAACATGCCAAATTATGAAAATTGCCCTTTTAATCAGAAATGGGCCCACATGCATATTAAATACACCTAAACATGCATATCAAGTCATATTATAATATAACCCACATAATCATATAACGATACACATATATATATATCACATAATTTCATAATTTTCCATTCTGGCCCCCTAATCAAGGCCCTAAGCCTTAATAGGTAATTTGGGACATTACAACTATCCCTTCCTTATAGAAATTTCGTCCTCAAAATTTTACCTGAATAGCCCGGGATATAGATCCGGCAAAGCTGATTCCAGTTCCCAAGTCGCTCCCTCGACCTTATTGTTTCTGTATAATACCTTAACCAAAGGTATAGCTTTGTTCCTCAGAACCCTGTTCTTTCTGTTAAAATCTAAACTGGTTATTCCTCATAGGATAACTCTACCTCCAGTTCCAGATCCTCATAACTCAACACATGAGTCTCATCTAATACATGTTTCCTCAACATGGAAATATGAAATACATTGTATACGGCCGACAGTGCCGAAGATAAGGCCAATCTATAGGCCACCTGACTGACCCCATCAGGATTTCAAACGATCCTACAAATCTAAGGCTCAACTTGCCCTTATCTCCTCACCCATTTCCATGGTGATACTCTAAGGAAGACCTAGCTCCCATTGGGAACTCCACGTTCCTGTATTTCAGATCAACATAACTTTTCTGTCTATTCTGAGAAGCAAGCATCCGAGCTCTAATCTTTTCAATAGCCTCTCGGTGGTCCTCCGAACTACCTCAGGACCCAAATATTTCCTCTCACCCTATCTCATCTTAGTGAACGGGCTATCTATACTTCCTACCATACAACATCTCATAAGGTGCCACTCCAATAATCAACTGGTAGCTATCATCATAGGAAGACTCTATTAGAGGCAAATATTCATTCCAGGACCATTCAAAGTCCAATACACATGCTCTCGGCATTTTCTCTAATATCTTAATACCTCTTTCTGATTTACCATTAGTCTGAGGATAATAAGTTGTACTATACTTCAGTTGTATACTCATCACCTTCTGTAACCTTCCCTAAAACTTGGAAGTAAAGAGAGGGTCCCTATCCACCAAGAAAAACCTCAAAGTCCCAAGAAGGCGTACTATCTCTTTCGAATAGAGATATGCATATTGTTCAACTGTATTATTCATCCTCACTTGTAAGATTGAGTTGACTTTGTATACCAGTCCATAATGACCCAGACCAACCCCATCACGAAATCCATCATGATATCCTCCCACTTCCACCAAGGGATACTCAAAGGCTGTAATGGCCTTACTGGTTTCGGATACTCTGCCTTGACCTGCTAACAGATCAGGCACTTTTCCATGTATTCAATTACGTTCCTCTTCATCCCAGGCCACCACTATAAAGTTTTCATATCCTAGTACATCTTCATGGTGCCTGGATGAAGAGAATAAGGGGTAGTATGAGATTCATCTAGAATCTCCTGTTTAATCCTGTTGTCCATCGGATCCCAAGTCCGATCCTTATACCTCAATAAACTCATAGTTGACACTACATAGTTCTTAGCTAATCCAGCTAAGACATTTTCCCCTAATCCTTCCCATCTGTGGGTCACTCAACTGTCTTTCCTTTGATCCTCTCTAAAAGAGTAAACTCAAGCGTAATGTTGGCCAACTGGCCCACCAGTAACTCTTCTCTAATTCTGGTCATATCATCCAACTTATGTGATGCATAGGCAATCCCCTTATCTGTCAATGAGGTAACCATCCTTGAAAACTCTTCCACAAAACACATATAATACCCTGTTAATCCAAGGAAACTTATGATCTCTGAGGCGTTCCTTGGCCTTGGCCAATCTTTGACTGAGAGTATACCAAAGTAACGTCGATAGAGACGATCACAAACCAATTCAAATAATCTTTGAACACCCATTTCATCTGATCAATCAAAACAACTCGGGCATTAGTCAAACACAAAAGACATAAATCAGTACTCCCAGTGCCCATATCTGATATAAAAAAACAATCTTCTGGTTATCCTTCTCCCTGATCTTCAGCTAGTAATAACCAGATCGAAGATCCACCTTGGAGAATACCATCTTACTCAATAACTAAACTTTTAGTTCTTACAGCTCTGCTAAAGTCGTTCAATACAATTCCCTAGACCTAGTTTCGTCCCTGGCATCACATAACCACTGTTCTATCTCTTGGTGTAGAGGTAATACTGACTGATCTCCTAGAACATATCCAGAAACTCACTAACCAATCCAATTTGTCCTGGTTCTTCTGGCATGACCTAAGCGGTATCCACCACACTAGTTAAGAGTCCTATGCATCCTCCAACAATAGGTGTCTAGTTCTAAGTACATATATCATAAGTATATGGGGTCCATGCACAGTGCCAAAAAATACAAGGGTTTCTCACCCTTAAGCCTAAGGGTTACTGTCTTTTCCTTACAATCTATCATTGCCCCATACTTGACCAACCAATCCATATCCAGGATCATATCAAAGTCGGTTATAACCAACTCTATCAAGTCCACTGATGAGTACCATCCCACAATATTCTACTTATCTCTTAAAATTACCAATAGGGTACCAAATTCTCATCACAACATAACCATGCAATCTGCATACCAAATCTATGCCTCTCTTAAATGCAACAAAATAAAGAGCAACATGACACCAAAACCAATCAGCATAATACAAGAATTAAAACTAGGAAGCTGACCTACCACTACTGAGGAACTGGCCTCAGTCTCAGTCTTTGACTCTAACTGTGTCAGAGCAAACACTCGAGCTGGAGTCGAGTTGTCCGCCCCCTTTGGCTCATCCTTCCTTAGCCATAGGCAATCTCTCTTGAAGTGACCAACCATTCCACATAAGAAACATGCATTTCCTCAGCATTCTCCCAGATGACATCTCTTACACCGAGTGCATTCTGGAGTTTTCAATACTCATCCTCGCCCTGATGGCCTATCTAAGCACTTTAGAACCCTTTTTCTAAACCAGAGGTATCGAATACATTTATAACTTTTCTTTTCTGATCACTGGGGCCTCTACCTCTGTCTGATCCAATAAACGGAGGTGTCACTGCTTGAGCTCCGTGCTCTCCGGCACTCTTCCTCCAAATCTCATTTCCTGTGCCCTCAACAACAAGGGCCCTCCTTACCACCTGAGCATAGATAGAGATCTCATGAACTAGGGTGATTCTAATGCCCTAAGCTATCCTGGAATTCAATCCCTGGATAAATTGATCCTTTCGAACCACATCCATGGGTACCATATCAAAAGCAAACTTGACCAACCCATCAAATATGTTAACATACTCTATTGTTGTTGCATTTCCCTGAACCAGGTTCAGAAACTCATTTGTCTTAGCAGTCTTAACTGCATCATAGTAATATCTCTCATTATACAACTGCCTAAATTCTTTCCAATTCATCACATTTGTATCTCGTGTCTGGGATACCACTTCCCACCATGTGTGAGCATCTTCTCGCCACACATATGTAGCACAAATCACCCTATCGTGACCTACCACCCCCATACTATCGAGGATGGAGCTAATCATGCTCATCCATTGCTCATCTCTAAATGGATCTAGGCCTCCCTCAAAAACTAAAGGGTAATATTCCTGAAATCTCCCACACAGAAATTCCCATATGTTCTCAACCCTAGGCTGAGCTAAAACTGATGCCACTCTTGGCATAGCAAAGGAAGATGTGTCCCCTGACAGAACCTGTTGTTTTAAACATATGATCTCTTCCTCTTGCCTCTCAATCTTAATTGCATATCTGTAAACACCTGCTGCCAATTCTGAGGGGCAGGCGGAGGGCTCAGGCCCTGGCTATAATCCCCAGCCTCAGTATAACCACCACTAGGTCCCACTAACTACCTTGGGTACATAACCTCTGATTTAGTCTACAGTCAGTAACTTGACCCATTAAGCATGATGAGCACATTCAAAAGCTTTCCCCCACGGGAAAAATCACACAGCACCACATTCACATACCACTGCGGTACCAAAATACATGCCTATAACATTCATAGATCAACCAATAACCCTTGCTCTTGCCAACAAAATATCATGCTCTTAACTCTAGCATGCAGATAACACATTCATATATCAACTGAGCAGGTAATCACATAATCATATAAATAGTCAAGGGTCAGGCCCTATCAGATTCTCATGCTTCCTAATAAGGCATGCAGGTAAAGCATTTATATCTTATTTAAGCAGTTAAACACATAACCACATAAATAGTCACCATACCTTGAGTGGAGCTTGTCTTTAGTGACGAGTGTACATGCCTAGCTTTTCTATAGGAAACCTTAACCTTGGCACACTTTGATACCAAGTTGTAACGCCCTACTACTCAGGGATCATTACACTGTGTATTTTAAATAGTGCTAAACTCGCTAAATGAGTTATTTGGCCATAATCGTGTAACTAAACGTGATTAATGGTTCAGGGTTAAAAAATTTTGTCAAAGATACAAATGTTTACTGTATACATGGGATCCCAAA
Organism: Humulus lupulus; assembly: GCF_963169125.1. Classification (NCBI taxonomy): domain Eukaryota; kingdom Viridiplantae; phylum Streptophyta; class Magnoliopsida; order Rosales; family Cannabaceae; genus Humulus; species Humulus lupulus. Next base: position 250,241,740 of record NC_084793.1, read on the forward strand.
ATACATTTAAAAGGTTAATTACAATAAAAGAGTTACAACCTGCTGACCTAACCGACAAAATAAGGTTTGACCCTAGTTCCTCTTTAAACCCTCGGCGGTGGTGGTCGAGCAGCCGCATATGTACACATCATCACCTAAGCTCTCCAACTCAAGGATAATCCAGCTTTTTTTCCCTTTACCTACACCACACAACACTCGTGATCCATGGCTCAGCAAGAAAACTTAAACATGCTCATAAGCTGTTAACAATATATATCCAAATCATAACAAGCATGCCTAGAAGTAATAGCCCTACTCATGCATGCACACCAATCATATAAATGACTATAGTGTCATATGGGACCAATTTCCCTAGATAAATGATCAATGAATCATATCGGGGTCCAATGCCCAAAATACACGATTATGGAATCATACTAGCTCAACGCCCTAGGATATGGGACTAATGAGTCACCCTGGGGCCCTTTGCCCTGTCCTCTATAAACCAGCCTTGGAGCTGATCTAGCATACTTGGCGCTAACTTTTCTCCGACCAATAGATCGGTCAAGTGTATGATGTGCTCCTGGTTAGGCTAAACCATATGGACCAGCGCTCCATGCTATTTCCATGCTTGACTAATAAGTCAATGCCTTATGACCAGCACTCAGCGTGCTAATGCCATCCTTGACTAATAAGTCAATGCTTTACGACCAGCATTCACCGTGCTAATGCCGTCCTTGACTAATAAGTCAATGCTAGGATATGGGACTAATAAGTCACCCCGGGTCCCTTAGCCCTATCCTCTGTATAAGTGTGCCTGGCACTGACCAGGACTCCACGTGCTAATTTTTTCCTTGACTAATAAGTCAGTGCTTTATGCCCAGCACTCAACGTGCTAAGGTCGTCCTTGACTAATAAGTCAATCCGGGGGCCCAACCCTAGGATATGGGACTAATAAGTCACCCCAGGGCCCATTGCCCTATCCTCTGTATAACAATCTTTGGAGCTAATCCAGCGTACCTGGTGCTGATTTTTTCCCTAACCAATAGGTCGATCAAGCATATGTTGCGCTCCTGGTTAAGCATAACCATAACGACCAGCGCTCAGCGCGCTATTTCCATCCTTGACTAATAAGTCAAGCCTTACTCAATAAGATAATGCAAATAGGCATATATCTTATATCCAATATCCAGATACAAAGCATTCAACATGCTTAATCAATAATCATAAGCATAATCATAATCATAATCATGCACATACTCAGGCATTCATGCCCTATTCATGTTCCTGTACAACAATTCGGAATCACAAGCATAATAATAATGATGCACATTTATAGAGACTCAAGCTCTGATCAATTCTATATTCAACATTCAGGCCACGCCATAATCACATTTATCACATACTTGGTGGATTTTTCTTACCTTTAGTCCAAGCAAAGGTTACCAATAAACAACCCTCGAGCACGATCCCGTTTCCAAGCCCCTAGCGATAATCTAGTCACAACCACAATATAGAATCCCATCAAAAATGAATAAATAAAGGCTTATGGACCAAGTCCTAGCCTCCAGGACGTTGAATCCTACCAAACCGGGTAGTAGGATCAATCCCGAGCCCTTAGGTTTATGTTCCCATGACTAAAAACCCACTTTGGCCAAAACTGCCCTTTTGGGCTGCGGTTCCAAAAACCCGAGCCGTGACCTGCTCAAGAACAGGGGCTAATCCCCTTCTCTGCTTCACTGCGAGCCGTGGCCTTCCTAAAAGGGGTCGCCGCCCAAGGTGCCCCAACAGCCAAGTCCACCTGCTTTTTCCAGCCTGGGCCGCGGCACATAAGAAAAGGGTCGCGGCCCAACCACGAACACAGCCATAAAACTTTGTTTTCCCCATTTTAAAACCTTCCAAAAACCTATCCAAACATACCCAAATCTCAAAAACAAAGTTCCTAATCATCTCAATGGCCCAAAACCATCAAAATCCAAGCTTCAAATCATTCAAAAACTTCCCAAAACGTAAAATCCAAATTCTAAACTTAAGAAATTCTAGGAAACGGAAACTCAGAAATTTGAAGCTTAAATTACCTCTGATTATGTCGTTTCTCGCTAAATCCTCTAGCTAATAAGCTTCTAATCTTCCCTAGAATTGTTATGACTAAATCATTGCTTGAATCCGAGTCCTAAAACTCGAGTTTCCTTCAAAAATTCCAACGAGCATCAAAAAGAGAACGGGAGAGAGAGAGAACGTAACTAAACGTTCTTTTTATTTCTGACATGTTACTTCGACCTTAAGTAACCTCAAGCAAATCCAAATGCTCGGGGTCCCAAAAACGTCCTCGATGGAAAAATTGTCAAAATTCCCAGAATTTTCTCCTGATCTCCCTAACTCCCAATATATCATCAAATATTCATTCCCATTATCCAATATCCCAGTAATGTACTAAATATCCAAAATACCCCTTGACTCACCCCGAGTCAAGTATTGGTCCCATTGTGACTTTCCCACTAGCCTGCTCCCTAGGATCGTCTCGTGTCGAGTAACCCAAATATACTCACATAATGATGTGGTCCCACACATATATCACATATATGCCAAATATACTCATAACGGGCCAAATTACGAAAATTGCCCTTTTAATCAGAAATGGGCCCACATGCATATTTAATACACCTAAATATGCATATCAAGTCATATTATAATATAACCCACATAATCATATAATGATACACATATATATCACATACTCACATAATTCCATAATTTTCCATCCTGGCCCCCTAATCAACGCCCTAAGTCTTATTAGGTAATTTGGGACATTACACTAAACCTTTGGCCACAATCACCTCAAAGAAGGTTCTATAGTTTTTGGTAAAGAACATCGTTTTCAAGTATGGGATTCCAAGGAAGATAGTCTCAGACAATGGAACCCAATTCAACGACGAGTTGTTTACACAGTTCTGCGATAAAAATGGGATTATTAAAAGCATTTCCTCAGTGGCCCATCCCAAAGAAAATGGTCAAGCCAAAGTCATAAACAAGACTCTCAAGAGTTCTATGAAGAAAAGGCTTGAAGAAGCTAAAGGCAGATGGCTCGAAGAGTTACCACAAGTCCTATGGGCTATAAGACGACAACTCGAACCTCAACCAAACACACACCCTTCTCCCTAATCTACGGCTCCAAGGCGATGTTAGGAATCGAGGTCGAAGTTCCTAATATAATGCGTGAAGCATATAGCCAAGACTTAAACCAATCCCAGCTCGAAGAATCCCTAGACTTAATTGAAGAAAATCGAGATGGGGCCCAGCTTAAAAACGATGCATACCAGCAAAGGGCTACAAGATATTTCAATAAAAGGGTTCAAGATAAACACTTCGAATTAGGAGACCTGGTGCTGAGGTGTGTATTTTTGGCCCCACAAGACCCCTCTACAAGCGTGCTTGGACCTAATTGGGAAGGACCTTACCAAATTGAATCCATCATTCGACCTATAGTTTATAAAGTAGCTCAATTAAATGGAGAATTGAATCCAAGAGCTTGGGACGTCAAACATGTACGACCATATTATCAATAGATTATGGAATGATGTCAATTTAGTTGTAACTAATCTTTTATATTCCCAAAGGCACTCTTTTCCCTTCTTGAGATTTTCCCACAGGGTTTGCTCTTAAAGGTATTAACGAGGCCTTTTATCAATAAAATGTTATTCATTTTCATCATTTTTATTTATTGTTTTTTGCAAGCTCTCAATATTCAATAACTTAAGATTTCTCAATCATAGGAATTTAAGGGGGCATAAGTGGTATACAATCATACCATAATCTTGGAATAACATAGAAAAAATAATATAAGTGCATGGGCCAATAACCAAGCACGAGCTTAACTCCATTACGAGTCTAAAATAATCAGTACAAATAAATCGAAAGGATAAAGTTGGAATTCTAGATTAACCAACAATAATCATAAATCGAGACAAAGCTATAACTTTTTGCAAAAAAGTTTCAACCTCACCACCTTGAGACCATACTCGAGGATGAGGAAAGTTACTATTACTAAGCAAGAAATAATTAGATTACTGAGACTACACACCAATAAGTGTTTTTAAACGCATGGTATAAGTAGTATTCAATGTTGAAAATAACGAGGTCAAAAATGAGCGATCGAATGAACTATGTATGATTACATGGAAATTTGAACTTAAGCTCGAACATGTACTTGTGTGAGTAAACAAGTATAAAAACAAGCCCATACTAATAAGGTCGAAAGGTTTCAATACAGAAATATGATGCATAATACTAAGGCAAAATGCTAAAGGTAGATGATGTGCAAAAAGGTTTTCAAGCTAGAAAATTAAAATCATAAAAACTACTATTAAGTTAAAGCATTTGCAAGATAAAAAAAAAATATTAAGCTCGAGCTATAAATTGTCTTTTCCCCAAGGGCATATAAAAAAAATGGTAATTACAATTATCAAAAAGTACCATGGGTCACAGCCCATGTTTGAATCATCATGGATCGGCAGCCCCGACATCCACTGATCTTGCTTACTCCTTGGCCTTTGCAGCCTCCTGATTGCGAGCTTGGCTTCCTCTTCCTCCAAACGAGCCTGCCACCTGTTGACATACTCGGTCTCCTTACAAGCCAGGAAACTGGTATCGAGGTCGGGATTCGTGGCCCAGATACGAAACATATCCATATCAACAGCGTTTTCTTTCTTGGTCTTGAATTCCTCAAGAAGAGAAGTTTTCTCGCTCTCAAGGAACTTGAAAGTTGTCTTCTTATCCTCCTTGAGCTTGGAATTTAGCCCTTGGACCCTCTTAAGCTCCAGGTATTTTGCCTCCAGCTCCTTCTATGCCCTCTTAAGGTTATCCTCAGCCTTAATTTGTGCTTCCTTGACACTTTGAGCGTACACCTTGTGCTTTGCAACCTCGTGGTCCAGCAAATAGTTGTGCTAGACAAAGGCAAGGAAGTCCTGCATTGAGAATAGATATTAAACACCTAGAAATAAAATATTTGGGCGTTAAACACATAGTTAGTCAATCTTTAAGGCAAACTTGTCGAAGAGAAAAGTTTTCCACTCTTGTCAAAAAGGGCATTTGCATTCTTATAGCCTGTTAAGAACCCCCACTATGGAACGCTGAGGTTTTTGTAGCATTGACCCATGCGGGTCAAGGCATTCGAACCTAGTTGAGCTCCAAAGGTGTCAGCAGCATTGTCAATCATGAACTTAGGAACATAGGTTGTAACCGTGAGCTTGCAATCCTAGATTGGAGTGAGGAAAGACAAGTTTTCTTCACCTAGCTCGAAGGAAAAACAATCTCCAGGAGCACTAGATGAGCAGTGTAGGGATCGAATCAGCCTGCCCCGAGGCCATTGGCACAGCCTCAGTCATTTTGGCAACCTTGGAGAAATGAGCTCCCTTCGAGGACACCCAGTTAAGCTTGGACCCCTTGGACACGGTGGGATAACTAAGGATGCTATCAATGTCTGAATCCATCTCGCCTGAAAAAAGGAAAGTAAATATTAATACTTAATCATGTAAAAAAAAATATGAGAACTTCTAAGCTAAGTACAAGAACCTAATTGGAAGATCCCCTCTAGCTCGAACTTGGGGAACAGGAAACCCCTCTATCTTCAAATGATTCTAAGGGAGTTCCTTCTCGATAAGTAGGGGACAGCCTCAACAAATCCTTATAGTCATTAGTCCCGTGTTTGATGGCTACCCCTTCCCAAACCTCATTTACACTATACATGGTTTGGTATTTACCTAACCAACTATCGTCCCTATGTACCTTAAGATCTACCCCCGACCAGGTCATAACATTGTTCTAGGGATCATTAAAAAGGACTACGATGTTGGGCTCTTATTTTAAAAGGGTTAAACACCACATAGACAGTTCTAACACAACTTTACATTCGTCAGACGAGCTTGGAGAGGCCTCATCTTGTGCTTCGGGCTCAGAGCCTAAAGTTTCAACTAGGTGAGGTAAAGAGGCTCAAGAATGCAAGCTCAAATGCTTCCTTTTGGATGGAAGCTTAACAATTGGGATTGGGACATCTTCCCACCTCGCGTACTTACGAGTCCCAGCATTATTTGTTGACTCACTTACACCGAGGAGACCGCATAGACGGAGCTTGTCGTCGCGAATGAGGTAGTTGAGGGATCACTGGCCATACGGGAGCCTCCTCAAGATTTCTTCCTTGTGGTCCTTCATGGCCTTAGTGAGCTTCAGGCGGTGGTAATTAGTTGTACAAGTAACTTGGAAAAGCATTTCAAGCTCGAGATGAAAGAATTCAAGAAGAAAATTGTGAGGAAATACTTAGGGATTCATTGAAAATAATAAAATCTGGACCGATCGAGCCCGTCTGTCCAAAAAAAGATGGTCTTGAAGTTCAGAAGGTCATTAGGTATGTCCTCGAACAACCTCATCTCCCTCAGATAGCTTGATAGGTAGTAAAAGCCATCCCCACCGTGAGCTCGGGAAGGGTTGATTTTCAGGCAAAAGAAATACAAAATCTCGTGTGTCATGGTATAGCAACTTCAATGACGCAAAGATCCTGTATGAGTTGGACTAGAGCTGGAAGAGGGTGATACCGGAGTAGTCGGTGAACTTTTGGAAGTATTCCTTTAAAGGCAGTAGTGTCCCAACTTGCATATGCTAGCGACTTCAGGCCGTGAGCTTAACTTTTCTCTTCAGGACGTCTTCACCCGGAGCAAAACAACTCATTTAGTCAAAGTTGGCAGGCCGACACACCAAATTTTTGGACAGCTTTTGTCCATGGCAAGACACAATGTCTTAAATCTGTCTCGTGGAGGTGACGGAACTTCGGTAGTATTCGGCCTCGAAGAAAGATCTCTCCGAGATCGGGACAGAAGAAACTTCGGGAGCTGTTTGACTGGCTTGATGGTTTGATGTACCCTCCATAAATTTGAAGGAGAGCTTGCCTGGGGGAAATGCTATAGTAACCCTACACTTGGGATCTAAGAGGATCGAATGAACCTCAAGGTCCGGGTCAGGATACACGGAAAATCGTAGTTTCCTTATTTTTCCCTCTTCAACCTTAGTAATTTGACCTCAAAATTGGGCTCGGATGTCACCCCGTTCGAGGTGTTCTTTGTGCTCCCGATTCAATCATTGATTTCGAGTAAATGGAGATTCAACTCAAAGATATGGTGGGTGGTAAAGGATTGCAAGCTCAGGCGCCAACCAATTCTCTAAAGACTGCATCATCTGACAAGAAAGAAAAGGGTGAAGGCCCATCACTTAGAGAAAATAGAAAGAAGAAATCTTGATAACTCAAGCTCGGAAGCTTGAGATAAATGAGATAGAGTAAATCGAGCCCGAAGACTCGAAATAGCGAGACTGCTCGAATGTTATCACCGAGTTGTTATAAGCTTGGGGCATCAAGAGTAGATTCACATGAGAGTGGGACAGTTACTTCCAATTTGGGGAATCCCAAATTTCTAGGAAGAAATGGGCAGTTACCCAAAAAGGGGATATCGTCGGGTTATGTGGATTAAAACCCTAATTAAAAACCTTACTCCTTACACTACACGAAACCTATATCCTATTACCCTATGGCTTAGAAAAGAAGCCACTTTTACCAGTTCTTTACCAATCTTTTTCCCAAACAGGTCTCTACCCATCAAGATTATGCACCCAATGAATTAAAAAACTTTTATATACAGTAAAAATTTCAAGAACTTAGCAAGAACCAGGAAAGTTTTTCTTCATGCATGGAAATGGAAAGAACTGTAAAAAAATAAGCAATGTTCGAAGTACTTACACAAAGTCAATCTTGGGAATGAAGAGGTCACAGATTGGAAGATCAGAAGTAAGAATGAGGTGATGGAACCGAACGAACCAAGGTTGCTTTGTTTTTTTGGCTTGGAGAACATGTGAGGGCTTGAGAGCTCTGGTTCGTGTTCCCTCTTCTGAAAATTGAAAGTGTAAAACTGAAATGGAAGAGATGAAATGATGGGTTTAAATAGGCAAAAGGTGTCATTCGAAGGGGAATCTGAGCCCTTGTTTCAGGTTAAAACGTGATCCAATGGGCCACGTTTAATCTCAAGAACTGGCGGCAAAAGGGGGAATAGGAAAGGACCTATGCAAAAAGAGAGTACTCGAGTACTCTTAGCATCCATCCTTGTGTTGACGTGCCCACACTTGAGTGTGGTAGGTGGGCACGTTTATGGAAAATGAAATTCAAAAGTTTCCTTATCATAGGATTTTGACCAACACTTTTGAGGGGGCAAAATGTTACACCTAAATTTCGAGAATAAATAAACTTTTGGGATTAGTGTCATTTAAAGCATATGTTGAACAATGTTTTATGAAAAAAATAATTGAAATGAATTTTTTCATATATTGTTTGTTTATTATAATTTTTAGAATAATATTGTATGAATATCAGAAAATTCTCAAATTCGTTATTGTGACTACAATCATGTATTGGTACGAGAGGATTAAGATTGTAGGGAACGAATTTAAACAGTTCGCAATAAAACAAAGTTATATGGAATCTTTGGATTAAATACTGTAAGTATGGTTCACTAGTATTATGAATACATGTAATCTAGATCTGAATTACTAATGTAGTAGGACATCTTAGTAGAGGTACTTTGTATAAAGTGGTTATACATGAACGGGAACTGATATGTTATTAATACTTAATAATATTGTATACTTTATAAGTATTAATTAAACATATCAATAAGATGATCATATACAAATTGATCTTAATCCTGAAGTTATTATGAACTCTTGTTTATGACATATGAGTTCTTTGATTCACTCGTTATGGTTTGCCAGAATGATCAGGCTGAAAACTTTTGTTTTGGGAACTCGTTGATGTAAATGGTTGGGGACATAATATACGGATATGGACTCTATACCTTTCCGAGAGGAATTGAATAATGGTTCTCTTAAGGGTTGGCTTTTGGAACTGAAAGGTTGTTGATCTTAAATTCATAAATCAGTTTATGAATTAACCTTCACTAGTAAAGTTAATGGTACTTAAGGAAAAAAGATATAATTAAAGAGGTTAAACGGTGATTAATTTCTACTTTAGTGATTAATTCCTACTTTAATTATGATCATTAATAGAGGATTGAATGTATGTAGTGATTAAATCGATGGACACTTTTTATATGTTTAAAAGTACTCAATAAATAAATGTGTATAATTACAAGAGTGCAATCTCATATTTTTAGTGGAATAATATTGAGATTAATAAATTAAGGTTATTATATTAAAGAACTTTAATTAATAATATAAACTTATTGGAGCTTGAAATTATAGGTCCATAGGTCATCGAGATGGCTCTATCAACACTATTCAAGGTAAGAGTTGAAATTAGGAAAAATCAGGAAAATGGCATATTTGGAAGAAATTTGTTCTTCAGGGTCAAATATGTAATTGAGACAAATTAATTAATTATATTTTTTTTAAATTATTTTGGTATTTTCAAAAATAGCATTTAAATAATTAAGATAATTAATTTTGAATTAATTAGCTTTATTTATTTAAATAATGTGAACAAGATACTTCTGATAATTCAAATTGGATTTGAATTTGAAATGATATTTATGCTTTAATTAATTTGATAAATAAGTTATTAGGTTTAGATATTTTTCTAATAAATAATAATTAAAAGAAAATGGTTGGAACACATCCCTGAAATCAGGGATGTGTTACACGCCAACTACAGTGCATGCACTGTAGTTGGCGTGTAACAAGGTCCAAGAATGGGTCTTGAATATTTCTTTTATTTATTTAATTATTTAATAATTGATTTATAATTTGAATTTTGAATTTTGAATTTTAAAATTTAATTAATTCTTTTATAAATATATCATATGGAAATAGTTTCATAAGACTTTTGACAGAGAAAAAAATAGATCGTATTATTTTTTCTGTCCCTAAAACCTGTCTCAAACCTAATATTCCAAGATCTCATGTGTTAAGAATATCTTGTGTATCATAAATTTCCCTACCATTACTCTACATGCCCACACACGTCTTGATGTGTAGAGATACATCTTAGAAGATCTTGGTCTGAGTATTTAAAGAACTACTTTGGATTGGATGTTCATTAGAGATACAAAAAGATAGCAAGGATTCTTGATAGTTCTTCAAGTGGTAAATTCTCATCCTTTTATTTCTCTATGATTAATGTATTGCATGTTAATTGATCCAATTATTCAAAGTTTGTTTAAATAATTTTTTTTTTGTGAAATCTGGGCCCAACACCCTGTGCTTTATGATGTGCACATGGTAAACCAATTACCAACAATTGGTACCAGAGCAGTCATTAATCTCTGCATACATTAATTACTATGTGGGTATAATATGCATTCTTATATCATTGTAAAATGTGATGAATGGATGGATGCTTATTTTGATGAATATTTGTTCTTAAGAGTCGTTAATTATATGGTGTTTTGGGTTTAGGAATTATTCTTATCTTTATAGATCTACAAAATTGTAAGCCATATGGGGCATAGGATTTTTTGTAATTTTCTGCAATAGTATGATTAATTTCAAAAGTGTAAACTTCCGAGCCCCATGGTGTCGAGAGCCTCTCGGCAACCCCAGCCCCTAGCCAATTGCCCCAGCCCAGTGGTTGCCCAATCGCACCAACCCCATGGCTATCTTGTACCGCGCCTCTGGTGCACCTTGTGCATCCCTCAAGCGCGCCCAGTCGTGCCCCTGGCGCACCTCGCGCGACCCATCGCACTCGCCCGTGCGTGCATTTGGCACTAGCCACCCCAGCTGCCTTACTTGCCCACCGCGCCTAGCTGCCTAGTGTGTTGATGGTTTGGTGGCTCTTTGAGCTGCCCTACAAACCCAAGCCCCAAATTACAAACCCTAACTCACTTGGATCCTTACCCGAGCCCTAGAGTGATTATTGGTTTCCTTGGATCTGTGGGCTTGGCCCAAATTGTTAATTGGAATTTTAAAATTCTAATTAAATTTTGAATTAAGTGGTCCAAGTTCAAATTGGACCTAAATGACTTATTGGGTTTTTATTAGCCAAGTTCGGTTTTTTTAAAAGATTGTTTAAAATTATTGAAGTCATTTATAATTCAAAAATGGGTTGGATGGCATAAAAATAATAGAAGGCCTAAAAGATGGAGATGGAGATTCTACATGATGCATTGGTTTTATTTTTATTTATTTTGTAAATTGTTGCAAGTGTTGTAATTTTTCTAGAATTACCTAAAACACTTGGCTCGCATTTATTTACTTATTTATTATTTTTATTTGTTTATTTAAATATTTGAATGTATTAAAAGTGTTTAATAACATTGTCATACATTATAACATGTCATTCATATAACCCACACAGTATATCTAATTCAAGCATACATCTCATATCGAGTAGAAACATGTTTGAATTAGGAACGTCCTCTTTGATTATATTCATTAAATTAATCATATAACTAATCTAAAACAAAGAGGTAAATTGATTTTAAGTGTTAATTTCAAAACCTAGTTGGTAATTAATTTTATTAGATAGGCAAATGATATTCTAAATAATTAGAGCGTTTATTGACTAGATATTTAAGGGCCTATTTAGTAAGGTGATTAAATCTTGTTTAATGATTTAAATGGTTAATGAGATTAGTAATTATTAGAATATCATTTGGTAAATTAATTTGATTAATTTAATTAATTAAAAAACATAGGATGTTTTGAGAAAACACATATTCTAAAATAGTGAGTGGGAGAATGGGTAATAACAATAACTTCTATGGTCTCCATTATTAGTTAACACCGATGTTTCATAGAATGGGCCTCGAGGCGCCTTTGTTTGCGTCCCCCTAAGGAAGGTTTCTGACTATGTTATTATTCAAGGTTAACTTCTATATAGAATAGGATTGATGATGTATTTCAAGTTTGACTGACCCTAAAGCACACTCTTGAATTAAGTCATTAATCTAAAATAATGGGTTACACTCACAAAGTTTAACTAGGCTTTCGAGTGGACTAGTTAATCTTGACCAAACAAGCGGTTGTTCATAAGTCAAAAGAGAAAATAGTTGATTTTAAGTTTTTACTTATAAATTTGAGAAGTGTCTCAAAATTAATTTAAGATTAGTCTGACCTTCGCTAAGGCTGGTCCATTAATTTTTTAAATTAATTTATCGCGAAATTAGTAATAATGTTTTTATGTGTTATTTAAATTTGTTACATTCATCCATCATATTTACTATTCCAAAAATTGTTGATATTCATAATATATGTTAAATTCATTTTGTGATATTATTTATTTATTTCAGCAATCATGTCATCTCCTAAACATACCCTTAATATCTTCCTCGAAACTCTCACATTTTATCTAAATAACATGCATTGTTGGTTTTCGAGAATGATACTCATTCTCAAAACTAAAAAGTTAATGAATGCGGTTGTTGAAGAGCCCCCATCAGTTCCATCATTTTCACATGGCTATGAATAACATGAAATATATAGTGATTGGAGTAAGTGGAGTCATTTGGCTCGTTATTGCTTGATTTATAGCTTGCCTGACGAAATGTTAGGAAAATATACATATTGAGAACGCCTATGATATATGGCACTCGATTATAGAAAAAGTTGAAGAAGTTTCTATGTCTAATCATTTCAAAGAAACGAAGGTAAATATGATTTACATATATTTTCTGGTGATTATTGTACTCACACATGCCACTGAATATATTTTTGTTCTTCATTGCAGGTTAAGAATCTTTCCACAAAGAGGTTAACTGTGCACCAAATGATGGATAGAGATAGAGCATGATCATTAGTTTTATTTGGAATTTAAATTTTGTTCTGAACAATTTAAAATTTTTTAGTATATTCTTATTTTAGAAATTTTGTATTTCTATTTAGTACAAGAAAACTAATGTCTTAGAAAATTTTAGTTTATGATTAGTAATGTGATTATTAATTGGGAACTTTATTATTTCTAAGTTGCATGAACAATGTTTCGATATTTCTTTCAATAATAATTTGATTGTTATCTCAAGATCTATTATTGAGATATGTCATGCAAAATCCAATGATGGGTTGTATAAACTTAAGGCAAAAGAGCGATCTATATACAACTTTGAAATGTTTAAAGTTGCAAACCCAAGATCTATTAAATGTCTAAAAACAGATTCTGATAGTGAAACATATCTATGGCATTTGAGATTGGGGCACATTGGTTTGGATAGAATTAACAGACTAGTAAAGGAGGGACCTTTAAGAGAATTAATTGTTGGTTTTCTTACAATCTGTGAATCTTGTCTGGAAGGTAAGATGACACAAAGACCTTTCTCTACAAAGGGTTCAAGAGCCATGAACCACTCCAACTCGTACACACAGATGTGTGTGGACCACTTAATAAGCAAGCTAGATTAGGGTTTGAATATTTCGTCACCTTCATTGATGAATATTCTATATATGGTTACCTATATTTGATGCAAAAGAAATCTGAAACTTTTGGACAGTTTAAAGAATTCCAAGCTGAAGCTGAAAAACAATTAGGTAAATCACTAAAAGCTCTATGATCTGATCGAGGAGGAGAGTACCTAGATTATGAATTTGAGGACCACCTGTGTGAGCATGGAATTCAATCACAACTCATTGCACAAAGAACGCCACAGTAGAATGGTGTTTCTGAAAGAAGGAACATGATGTTAATAGACATGGTTAGATCAATGATGAGTTACTCATCATTGCTACTGTCATTCTGGGGTTATGTCATTCAATGTGCAGTGTACATATTGAATGTTGTTCCTTCCAAGTGTATCAAGAAGATGCCATTGGAATTATGGAATGGTACTAAACCTAGTTTACATTTTCGTATTTGGGGTGTCCAGCACACGTGCTAAAAGGAAAGACTGGAAAGCTGGAATCTCACACTAAATTGTGCATGTTTGTGGGATATTCCAAAGAGACTAAAGGTGGTATATTTTATAGTCCTAAAAAAACAAAACATTTGTATTGATAAATGCTACTTTTCTTGAATATGACTATATTAACAACCACAAACCTCGCAGTAAGGTTGTACTAGAGGAGATAGTAATAAGATCACCAAATGTTTCCAATGAACAATGCCAAGAGGAAACCACAAGTTCTACTCAGAACAATAGAGAGCTTCATCGTAGTGGGAGGGTTGTCAAGCAGTTAACTCGCTATGAACATGAAGTTTACATGCTTGTGTCTGACACAGACAAAGATGATCCATGGACATACAGAGATGCAATTCCGTCTGGACTCTTAAAGATCTTCCTTAAAATATTAAACCTATTGGTTGCAAATGGATATTCAAGAGAAAAAGAGGAGCAGATGGGAAAGTGGAAACTTTCAAGGCTAGGCTTGTGGCCAAGGGTTACACTTAGAGAGAAGGGGTGGATTATGAATAAACTTTTTCTCCTGTAGCCATGCTTAAATCCATCTGCATACTCTTCTCCATAGTTTCTTGCATGGATTATGAGATATGGCAAATGGATGTTAAGGCAACTTTTCTGAATGGTTATCTTGACGAAACCATGAATATGTCTCAACCAGTAGGGTTCATAGTAAAAGTTCAAGAGCAAAAAGTTTGCAAGCTTCTTAGGTTCATTTATGGACTGAAACAAGCTTCGAGATCTTGGAATCTAAGATTTGATGACACAATCAAAACATATGGTTTTGAACAAAACGTTGATGAACCTTGTGTCTATAAACAAATCAAAGATGGCATCGTGGTATTCCTGGTTCTTTACGTTGATGATATCTTACTGATTGGGAATGATGTGGGAACATTGACAAAAGTAAAGAAATGGCTGGTCAAGCAATTCCAAATAAAATATTTTGAAGATTCAAACTATGTTCTAGGCACAAAGATCCTTCGGATCGTCAGAACAAAGTTTTGGCTCTGTCTCAAGCTACTTATATAGATAAGGTACTAGAGAGATTTGATATGCAAAATTCCAAGAAGGGTGATATGCCAACCCATCATGGAATTATCCTTTCTAAAGAGCAGTGTCCTAAAACACCTCAAGAAGAAAAGGATATGAGATAGTATCCCTACGCCTCTGCGGTAGGCAGTCTAATGTACACCATGCTATGTACAAGACCTGACATTTGTTATGCAGTAGGGATAGTCAATCATTATCAATCCAATCTTGGATTGAGTCATTGGAATGCAGTAAAGAATATTCTCAAGTATCTTCGGAAAACTAGAGAATATATAAGTGTATATTCAGGTGGTGACCTGAACCCCATTGGATACACTAATTCTAATTTCAATCAGATAGAGATAGTCAAAAATTGACTTATGGATCATTATTCACACTTGGTGGAGGAGTTGTGGTCTGGCATAGTATTAAACAAACTAGTATCGCAAATTCTACCATGGAAAGGGAGAACATAGCAGCTTGAGAAGCAGCTAAGGAGGTTATGTGGCTAAAGAAGTTCTATTCTGATCTGGAAATTATTCCAGATATGAATAAGCCACTTGCCCTATACTTTGACAATAGTCGGCAGTAGCTAACTCGAAGGCATCAAGCAGTCACAAGAGGGGAAAGCATATTGAAAGGAAATAGCACTTGATCAGGGATATTGTTCACAAAGGAGATGTAGCAGTTATGAAGATAGCTTCGGAACATAACCTTGTCGAACCTTTTACTAAGACTTTCTCTACCAACTCTTTTAAAGATCATGTTAGCAATATAGGTTTGAGGGAGATGTCTCATTTGCTTTAGGGCAAGTGGGAGATTGTTGGGATTAGTGCCCTTTAAAGCGTATGTTTTGAACAATATTTTATGAAATAAATAGTTTAAATTAATTTTTGCATGTATTGTTTGTTTATTAGAATAATATTATATGAATATCACAAAATTCCCAAATTCATTATTGTGACTACAATCTTGTATTGGTACGAGAGGATTAAGATTGTAGGGAACAAATTTAAACAGTTTGTAGTAAAACAAAGTTATATGGAATCTTTGGATTAATACTGTAAGTATGATTCACTAGTATTATGAATACATGTAACCTAGATCTGAATTACTGATGTACCTTCACTAAGATTCTTGACGGGTTGGCACATCTTAGTGAAGGTACTTTGTATAAAGTGGTTATACATGAACGAGACCCAATATGTCATTAATACTTACTAATAGCATTTACTTTATAAGTATTAATTAAACATATCAATAAGATGATCATATACAAATTGATCTTAATCATGAAGTTATTATGAACTCCTGTTTATGTCATATGAGTTCTTTGATTCACTCGTTATGGTTTGTCAGAATGGTCAGGCTGAAAACTTTTGTTTTGGGAACTCATTGATGTAAATGGCGGGGGACATAATATATAGATATGGAATCTATACCTTTCTAATAGTAATTGAATAATGGTTCTCTTAAGAGTTGGTTTTTGGAACTGAAAGGTTATTGAGCTTAAATTCATAAATCAATCTATGAATTTACCTTCACTAGTAAAGTTAATGGTACTTAAGGAAACAAGATATAATTAAAGAGGTTAAATGGTGATTAATTCATACTTTAATTATGAACCATTGATAGAAGATTTATTTGTATGTAGTGTTTAAATCGATGGACACTTTTTATATGTTTAAAAGTACTCAATAAATAAATGTCTATAATTACAAGAGTGTAATCTCATATTTTTAGTGGAATATTATTGAGATTAATAAATTAAGGTTATTATATTAAAGAGTTTTAATTAATAATCTAAATTTATTGGAGCTTGAAATTATAGGTCCATAGGTCCCCGAGATGGCTCTATCAATATTATTCAAGGTAAGAGTTGAAATTGGGAAAAATCAGGAAAATGACATATTTGGAAGAAATTTGTTCTTTAGGGTCAAATATGTATTTAAGACAAATAATTTTTTGAGATTAATGATTTAATTAATTATATTTTTTAAAAATTATTTTAGTATTTTCAAAAATAGCATTTAAATAATTAAGATAATTAATTTTGAATTAAAATTAGCTTTATTTATTTAAATAATGTGAAAAGGATATTTCTGATATTCAAATTAGATTTGAATTTGAAATGATATTTATTCTTTAATTAATCTAATAAATTAGTTATCAAGTTTAGTTATTTTTTAATAAATAATTATTACATAATAGTTAAAAGACAATGGTTGGAACACATCCCTCTGTTATCCAAAAAACATGCACGGATGACGTGGCAAGTGATTTCTGAACACATGGCTGACACCTGGCAGAATTCTGTTAGAGTATCGACCAGTAAGATATTGCAAGCATAACGGTTGAGTTTTTCTTACGACCAACCTGGTCGTACACTCCGCATATCTCAAGATAATTTTGTAAAGATCTAAGTCAATCCCGAGATTGTCTCCAATAATTCCTGATGATCCGATTAATTAGGAGAGAATATCTGTAACAAATTGATGTAATCCTCCTTGAGCCTATAAATAGAGAAAGATAGTTCAAGGAGGGGACTTTGGGCTTTTTGCTTACTTGAGAGTATAGATTTACGAGATAATTAGAGCTAATAGATTACGATATATTGTTTATTCTTCAGAGGTTGGTGAAACTCATAGAACCCTAGTTCTTTGATCACTCCTTTGAATCCTACATCAATAATAGCTCAAGTGGGCGTAGGTTATTACCAGTTTCTGGGGCTGAATCACTATAAATTCTTGTGTGCTTTACTGTTTTTGTCATTATTTCCATTCTAACATATATGTCCACATCAAGCATTTTTTACTCCGTGTCAGTTGACCAAAAGCAGGGTCAACACCCTCAAATCAGGGATGTGTTACACGCCAACTACAGTGCATGCACTGCATTTGGCATGTAACAAGGTCCAAGAATGGGTCTTGGATATTTCTTTTATTTAATTAATTATTTAATAATTGATTTATAATTTGAATTTTAAATTTTTCAATGTTGAATTTTAAAATTTAATTAATTATTTTATAAATCTATCAGATGGAAATAGTTTCATAAGACTTTTGACGGAGAAAAAAATAGATCGTATTATTTTTCTATCCCTGAAAACTCTCTCAGACCTAATATTCCAAGAACTCATGTGTTGAGAATATCTTGTGAATCAGAAATTTCCCTACCATTACTCTACATGTCCACACACGTCTTAAGGTGTAGAGATACATCTTGGAAGATCTTGGTCTGAGTAATTGAAGAACTGTTTTGGATTGGATGTTCGTTGGAGATACAAAAAGATAGCAAGGATTCTTAATAGTTCTTCAACTGGTAAATCCTTATCTTTTTATTTCTCTATGATTAATTTAAATGGATCCGATTATTTAAAGTTTGTTTAAATAAAAAAAAATTGAAATCTCTGGGCTCAACACCCCGTGCTTTCCGCTGTGCACATGGTAAACCAGTTACCAACATAAACAGCGTCAAAATGTAGGCTCGTAAGGTGTCAGCTTGTACTTAATAAGTATTAACGTTATACTTGTACAAATATACGCGAAGTTTCAAAGCTATGTCATTTGCACTCGAGCATGAGTTGCAGGCTTGAAAGTAACAAGAGTCTCCTCCATAAGATGAGTTTGAAAGACCAATCAAGCAAGGAGGTAGCGACAACTGGAAAGATGAGCTCGAAGCTACATGTGATCTCGAAAGTGTGTTGGAGTAGTATTCAAGCTCGAAGACGCGTTAAATTAATACAAAAAGATGCTATTAGGAAATCCCTATAATCAGGGGATTTAGTTGAAACCATGTAATCAACCCTATTGTTTAGAGATATTTATTTACAATAAATGTGATTGATTGTATTTAAACTGCGAGATTTTTTGTCCTAATTAAAATCTGATATGGGTAAAGCAATATCCCTAAGAATAAGGGAGGATTCTTGTAACCATGCCTATAAATAGTCTGAGAATAGACATTTGTAAATACATGCAATTTTGTACCGAGAAACATTTTGTGAAATTGCTCTTCCTTGAAGCTTTCACGTAGATTTAAGTAAAAGTGACTCGTGGACGTAGGCAGATTTTAATTACTGAACCACGTAAAAAGCTATGTTCTTCTTTTCTTTTTGAATCATACTTGCTTAATTGCTCTTGTTTTTAGTTGACGAAAAACGTTATCAACACCTGTTGGGGTTTTATGCTCTAATTAAAATTCAAATTCTTTGTAATCTCATTTTATTATCAATAAAAGAATAGAAATCATTTTTTGACTTGGTTAATCACTTTGCTCACATGTTTTATTCTCATGATTATTTGTTTAATATAAACTTCTATTAAATCACGAGCATATAGCTAATCTTATTTATAGTGACGTAATCACAGTGGAATATAAATATGATTATATATTCAAAATAAGTTAGTCCTAAGATTAGTCAGTGCACCGAATTTACACTGCCTTGCAAATCTACGATATAATCTACTTACACATTCCAGTGTTATGTTTTTTCTAGAACATTAGCAAAGTAGATAAGATCGGATGTATTTGTTACATCAGACAGGACCGATATTGACAGTTGATAAGATAAGTAAACATATCATTATTATCTATTCTAGCCATATCATATAGTTGGCCATATGTCAATTCAATCTCAATTCTGAGTGGTTAGTATTCTAACTGATTGTATTATTTGAGTTTTTTGACTTGTTCGTTACCAGCTTACCCTACGGACTAGCCCATACTTACATCTTGGGAACTCGGTAGTATAATTGAGTGGGAGTGTTAATCATAGATATGAACATCTATAGCTTCTGATGAAGAAATGAAACGATGGTTTCCTTTTACTTTGGTTCAAGGTGTTAAATGATAGAGATCTCATTTTAGTAATTAAATTAGTTTACTGAAATATCATTTACAAGGAACTAAGTGTTTTAAGGATAAAATACAATGAGGGGTAAAACGGTATTTTAGTCCTATCTCATTGTAGACCGTCTATAGAGGATTGAGTGACAATTATGGTTGTAACAATGGATAATTAATAGCGTATCTATATTTGTTATAGAGCGTTCTATGAATTCAAGAGTGCAATTCCGGATCTATAGTGGAGTCACGAGGAATTAATAAGTTAGTAAATTTATTTGTTAGATTTATGATAACTTATTGGAGCTTGATTTCATAGGCCCATGGTCCCCATTGTACCTTGGATAAAATGATCTAGATAGTCTCAATTAATTGATTTAATCATCAATTAGAATTATCAAAGTTGACCAGGTCAATTTTGTATAGTTTCACAGAGTTGTGTAATTTTGAGAAGAAACGAAAAAATTATGGCAGATTTATTAATTAAGATAAATTGGTATCTAAATTAATAAATAAGTTTAAATCAAAGTTCAAATTATAAATAATTAATTTTATAAAGGATTTAAATAATTATTTAATTAATTAAATCAATGGAAAATAATACATGCCTTGATTTTAAGTCTAATGGGCTTATAATCAAATGGGAAATTTCACGGGCCTAAAGCCCATGATAATTTCGACCTAGGGCTTTAAAAATGGCTATTATTTTATTGATTTTTTAATTAAATTAAATGGCCTAATTGAGTCTATAAAAGGAGTGCTTAGAGAGAAGTCAAAACATAAGTTTAATCACTGGCTTTCTGATAGTTTTAGATTCTCTCTAAACACAAGTCATTTTCTAAGCCTCTTTGATTATTTTCTCTTCTTCTTCTCTGTATCTATCTCATGTGTTGTGAATACTAGTCTAGGTGATTCTAAGGATACATTGGAAGATTGTGAAGAAAATAGAAGATCGGTTCAGTTTCTTGATAATACTCTGCGACAGAGAGGATACAAGAGTTAGAGAAACTGAAGGAAGGACTCTTTCATTTCGTTGCGTATACTGTACGTATTCTATTCTTTGTTTCTCTTTGAATTCAATTTTAGAAACATGTTTTAGGCTACCTCGTATTAATTTGTTTAATATTAGATATACACGAAAATAAATAAAGATCATGTATAAGTTTTCCCAACAACACCAAGTAACTAGAATAGTCTCAATCAACATCAAAAAATTTGATGGTTTTATTCGAACATTGAAGAATGTTAGGTAGGTTCCTAATCTGTTTAAAAATTTGGTTTCGCTAAGCGTGCTTGATGATGCAGATTATACAATAAAAATAAAGTGTGGAACCATGAAGATTTGTAGAGGTTCAATGGTAGTTCTTAAGGAAATCAAGAAAGACTCTCTATACTACCTAATTGGTGAAACAGTAACTGGCAGCAATCCTTTAGCTGAGGCACCAGAAGATCACAAGACAATCCTATGGCATAGGAGGCTTGGTCACATAAGTGATAAGGTCTTGCAAGTGTTATAGCAACAAAGCTTACTTGGAAATGATAAGTGAGCAAGGTAGATTTTTGTGAGAATTGTGTCTTGGGCAAATATCACATATTGCCTTTCAAAGTTGGGCAACACAATTCAAGGGGCATACTTAAATACCTACATGCTGACTTATGGGTTCCAGAAAAGACTCCAACCATTGGAGGTAACAATTACTTTCTTTTTATTGTAGATGATTTTTCTAGAAAAGTATGGGTGCATTTATTGAAACATAAAAATGATGCATTTGAGGCTTTTATAAATTGGAAAATTTATGGAAAATCAAACAAATAGGAAGATTAAAATATTGAGGACCGATAATGGATTAGAATTTTTCAACGAGATTTTTGACACATATTGTAGAGAGAATGATATTCAGAAACATAGGACTGTGAGAGTAACACCTCAACAAAATTGGGAGGCTGAGAGAATGAATTAAACACTTCTTGATAAAACTAGATGTATGATGATTAGTTTAGGGATACCCAAGGGATTTTGGGGGGAAGCTATAATGACAGTTGCATATCTAGTAAATAGATGTCCTAATACAACTATAGAGTTTAAGACACTTGAAAGATAAATGGTCCAATGGACCACCAAACTTGTCATACTTAAGAGTATTTGGGTGTGCTGCTTATGCACATCAAAGAGAGGGTAAATTAGATCATAGAGCAGTTAAGTGTGTATTTTTGGGTTATCAATAGGGAACTAAAGGTTACAAATTATGGGTTAAAGAAAACAAGGGTTACAAACTTGTAATCAGTTATGATGTTATATTTAAAGAATATTTTCTTCCTTGTTTATCTCAAACTAACATTTCTACAGGTAAAGAACAAAATAGTACTAACAATGCAGGTACAATAGAGACTTTAGTTCAGGTGGAAACAAGAGCACCCAGCACAAATCAGGTGGAAGAAACTAAGATTCAGACCCCAACTCGAACTCCAACTGAAATTAAGAGTGGCAATTTGGGTCACGACACGAAAATAAATGGGTTTGGGTGACACGTTTAATAATTGTGTTCATGTTCGTGTTTAAGTTTTTGACATGTTTAATAATCGTGTCGTGTTCGTGTTTACCTTATGTCGTATCATAATCGTGTTGACCCATTTCATAATCGTGTCGTGTCGTGTCATAATCATGTCAACACGATAACACGAATAATTATCATAGGTTTTATGATTTTTTTTCATATAGTTATGATTAATTGTGTTAATTTCATGGTGTCATGACACATTAATCATGTCATAATTGTGTTATCGTGTTGTGTCGTGTTGACCCGTTTAATAATCACGTCGTGTACGTGTTCGTGTTTTTGACACGTTTAATAATCGTGTCGTGTTCGTGTTTGCCTTAATTGATTCGTGTCGACACGAATCTGGAACGTTTACACGAATTGCCACCCCTAGCTGAAATGCAAGCAAACTAAAGTGTAGATACATCTGAAATACAAGCAGATCTAACTACGTCATATTAGCTTGCAGGCGATAGAGTCGGGAGAAAGCCAAAACCAGTCCAGAAGCTTACACTTACAGTTTGGGATGACACGATAGCCTATGCATTGATGTCAGCAATTGAGTTAGCAAATTCAGAACCCAATACATATGAAAAGGTTGTAAAAAGTTCAGATTCAAAGCATTGGGTTGATGTTATGAAGAAGGAGATGCGGTCTTTGTACAAGAATGGTACTTGGACGCTGGTTAATAGACCCAAAGACAA
The DNA here is from genome assembly GCF_963169125.1 of Humulus lupulus. Lineage (NCBI taxonomy): Eukaryota > Viridiplantae > Streptophyta > Magnoliopsida > Rosales > Cannabaceae > Humulus > Humulus lupulus. Next base: position 250,264,711 of record NC_084793.1, read on the forward strand.
GAAAGTGGTAGTGATAACTAGTGATGCACACAGGGCGGGGAATTGGCGGGGAGTGCTCCACCCGTCCCCGTCCCCATTTATATTTCTAATCTCCATCCTCGCCTCATCCCCGCTTATTCCCCGTCGGGGACGGGGTGGGGAATCCCCTATTGGGGCGGGGAATCCCCACGGGGAACCCATTTATTTAAAAAATAAATTTTAAATTAAAATTTTCAAACAAAAATTGTAAATTATATGTAAATAAAAATATTGCACAATATTTATTATTTAAAATATTAAACACTATCCTAAATAAAAATTTAAAATATTAAAAAATTTACTACTATACTACAAAAACACATAAAGAAATATATAAAATACATATAAAATATAACAAAATATATAAAAAATTAAACGGGGCCCTGTCGGGGCGGGGAGTACTATCCCCGTCCCCGCCTCGTTCCCCATTTAGACGGGGATTCCCTGCCCCATTAGGAGCGGGTCCCCGCGAGGCCCCGTCCCCATGGGGAAAATGTGCATCCCTAGTGATAATTCTAGGAATTAGAGTTATTTTTATGCTTTTAAACTTATATTTTTATCAAGAAAATGGTGGTTTAGGGTGTTTTGTAGTGTTTTTATTTTAGTTTATCAAATATTAATTATAATAAGATAATATTAAATATTAGTATAGTGTTTGAAAAATATGTCCTAACTTGTTGAATTTTGTCTTGACAGATGATTGGTAAAGCTTTGGACATTTTGAGAAGGATTTGAAGCTTAAAGTGAATCAGGATTTGGGGATGCTGCAGCATGGAAGTAGCATTACGTTCTACCTGCCAGCTATTTTAAAGACCCACGTGGGAGACTAAATAACTATCATATCCAGCCCAGTTTCTTTCTTTGGACCTATTTGAGTTGGGCTGAAAGGTAATAAAATGACTTTTGGGCCTTTAATTTACATGGGTCCATTTTGCTTAAAAAAAAAGGAAAGAAAGGAGATGGAAGTAGGAAGGACCACGTGGGTAATGAAGGGGAATGACCTAGTGATCTATCATCATCTTTCCTTAATTTGGCAAGACACGTACATACCAGAGAAAAAACTAGTAGCAGCCCCCTGATACAAGGAGAACACCTATTGTTTTGGAGAGCTTTAAATATGAAGAAGAAGAAGAGGAAAGGCAAGGGTGACTCTAGAAGACAAGGAAAACTTGGGCACATCCTCCCATTGGCTTGCCTCTCTCTCTAATCTTAGTATCTTTAATTTTTCTTGTCAAATTTCTGAATATGGACTGCCCTTATTTGGGTGGTTTTGAGTTTGTAACTATGATCTAAACTCTAATTAGCTAGGATAATTTGAACCCTAATATGTGACTTATGATACTTTGATTATAATGTTAAATGCAATTTAAGGTTGATTCAATCAATTGTTTATCATGTTTAATGCTTGCTAATGAATGATCACCTATAGTGAGTAGTTGGGTTAATGTTCAAATCTAAAAAGTTTGGAATTAATTGACACACAATTTGAATGGTGCATGCTTGAATTCTTTGATTTCAATATTGTAGTGATATAGACATATATTATTACCATGCATAGACTTATGGAATTGATGCTTGAATGGAATCTATAAAATTAAAATAGCATACACATATGTGGTTTAATTAAATGATTATAACCATAGTACTTTGACGAAAGCCTATGAAATTAATTGGAATTCTTGACTGATAGACAACTGGTTGCTGCAGCATCAATCCAGCATCACTGTCAGAGTTGCATATTAGGGGGATAATAATTCTAGTTGCCATCTTACTAATTGTCACTCTTTGCTACTATTTTCCCAAGTTGTTTATTTTATTTTTCTGCATTTAATTAGGTCTCAATTGCACAATTCTTATATCACAACATTTTTAATTAATTTTCGTGCTTTTAAATCATTTTGTTAGACTTTAGTTTCACAATCAAAAACTTAAAAAAACAGTCCTTGAGGAGACGATATCGGCTACTTGTTGTTGTATTACTTGTTGTTGACAGTGTACACTTGCACTTTGTTATACTATCCGCAACAAGCTTTTGGCGCCGTTGTTGGGGACTATTTAAAGTCATTTATTGTGAAATTAATTATCTTGCAATTTGGTTTAATTTTATTTAGTGCTGACTTGGGTGATTCTCGTGCAAATTCAAGTTCACACAGTGCATGAACAAGAATCAAAACCCTAAACTACTTCCCCTTGATCTAGAAATTGAACGTACATTCAGAAGAAGGCAAAAATTACAAAAATCCAAAAGGGAAGTAGTAGTGATGGATGTTGAGCAAGGAGCTCAACAGGGAGCCGCTCAAAGGGCAGCAAATCAAGCAGGAGCTGCTCAAGAAAGAGTAGCTCAATGGGGAGTAGTTGTTAATAATGGGCAGAACGTTGTTATTATAGTTTATGATTGAGATCATGCCATTAGGCAATACACTCTCCCCCTCTTCAACGAGCACAATCCAGGAATTGTGAGACCAGAAATTCAGGTTGCATAGTTTGAATTGTATTCGGTTATGTTCCAAATGCTTCAAACTGTGGGCCAATTCAGTGGGATGCCAACAGAAGATCCTCACCTTCATCTTCCCTTGTTCATTGAAGTGAGTGATTCTTTCAAGTGTCTCAGAGTTACAGAGGATGCCCTGAGATTGAAAGTGTTCCCATACTCCTTGAGAAACAGAGCGAGAGCTTAGTTGAACTCTTTGCCATCTGATTCTATGACTACTTGGCAAGTGTTGGCTGAGCGGTTTTTGATGAAGCACTTTCCTCCCACTAAGAATTCCAAGCTCCGCAATGAGATTACTTCATTTCAGCAACTTGATGAAGAATCTTTATATGCGGCATGGGAGTGGTTTAAGGAGTTGTTACGAAATTCCCTCATCATGGCATTCCTCGTTGCATCCAAATGGAGACGTTCTATAATGGTCTCAACACTTACACAAGAATGGTGGTTGATGATTCGGGGAATGGGGTTCTTCTTGCTAAGTCCTATAATGAGGCATATGAAATCCTTGAGAGGATATCCAACAACTATCAGTGGCCCACTACTAGATCATCTACAGGTAGAAAGGTGGCTAGTATTCATGATGTAGATGCCATCACTTCCTTGGCGGCCCAAGTTTCCTCTATTTTGAATATGCTTAAGACAATGAACATGGGGATGAATCAGTCAATGGGGCAGCCTATGGGGTCACAAATGGGGCAAATGGAGAACATTTCTTGTGTGTATTGTGGTGAGGGTCATATTTTTTACAATTGTCCTTCCAATTTCGCAGTTGTGTGTTACATGGGGAACCAAAATAGGAATGGTCCTTATTCTAATTCCTACAATCCATCATGGAGGCAACATCCCAACTTTTCTTGGAATAATCAATGGGTTGGCCCTAGCACTTCATATATGCATCCCAATTCCCACCGGGCTATTCTCCACAAGCACAACAACAAAGGCCACAACAACAAGCAATGCAATCTAACTCTCTTAAGAATATGTTGAAAGAGTATATAGTGAAGAATGAAGCCATGATTCAAAGCCAAGCGACATCATTCAGGAATTTAGAAAATTAGGTTGGGCAACTAGCTAATGAGCTTAGAAATAGACCCCATGGCGCATTGCCAAGTGATACCGAGAATCTAAGAAATGTGGGCAAGGAACATTGTAAATTCATCACTTAGAGAAGTGGGAAAGAGTTGGAGAATAACAAGACAAATTCTGGGCATGAGGATGAGCCCACTTCAATCCAAATAAATGAGGAAATCCAAAACGATGTTGAAATTTCTAGTGTACCAAAATTTGCCTCTGCCCAGAATGTTGCACAATTGCTACAGCATAGTCGCCCAGACAGCTCAATTTCAAAGCAGCTTCCTCCATTTCCTCAACGTTTTCAGAAGCAAAAGTTGGATTCTCAATTCAAGAAATTTCTAGATATGTTGAAGCAGTTGCATATCAACATCCCACTTGTAGAGGAACTTGAGCAAATGCCTAACTATGTGAAATTCATGAAAGATGTTCTTACAAGGAAGAGAAGGTTATGAGAGTTTGAAACTGTGGCTCTAACTAAGGAGTGTAGTTCATTTCTACAAGACAAGTTGCCACCAAAGTTTAAGGATCCTCGGAGTTTCACTATTCCATGTACTATTGGAGACACTTATTGTGGGATGGCTTTATGTGATTTGGGTGTTAGCATTAATTTGATGTCAATGTCTATTTTCAAGCAATTGGGGATTGGAGAAATCAAGCCTACTCCTGTTACTCTTCAACTTGCAGATAGATCTCTTACTCATCCAGATGGGAAGATTAAAGATGTTTTGGTAAGGGTAGACAAATTCATATTCCCTGCTAATTTTATTGTGCTAGACTATGAGGTGGATAGAAAGGTGTATATTATTCTGGGGAGGCCATTTCATGCAACAGGAAGAACTTTGATAGATGTGCAAAAGGGTGAGCTTACCATGAGGGTCCAAGCTGAAAAGGTGAATTTTAATGTTCTTAAGGCTATGAAGTTTCCTGATGAGGTTGAGGAATGCTCAGTGGTTTCAGTGGTAGATTCTTTGGCATCAAAGGAGTTTTAGACTAGTAGTGTTAATGATCCATTAGAGAGGTTACTATTGTTTGACTCTCAAAATGACGAACATGAGAAGGAGTACTTAGCTTGGTTGGAAGCTAATTCTCAAGGGTTAAGAACAAAAGGCGATTTGATTCATTGGAGTTGTCATCTAGGGAGTTCAAGGCTCCCAACCATCGATTGAAAAGCCACCTTAGTTGGAGTTGAAAGTCTTACCATCACATTTGCGATATGCCTACTTGGGTCCATCTTCCACCTTACCTGTCATTATTTCAATGGAGTTAACTCAGGAACAAGAAGAAAAGTTGCTAGAGGTGTTGAGAAAGTTTAAGAAGGCCATTGGGTGGGATATTGCAGATATTCGAGGTATTAGTCCTTCTTTGTGTATGCATAAGATCTTTCTTGAAGATAATGAAAAATGTTCTATTGAGGGGCAAATAAGACTAAATCCTATCATGAAGGAGGTGGTGAAGAAGGAAATTATCAAGTGGTTAGATGTTGCCATTATTTATCCTATCGCCGACAGTTCATGGGTGAGCCATGTTCAGTGTGTGCCTAAGAAGGGTGGGATCACAGTGGTGAAGAATGAAGATAATGAGTTGATTCCTACTAGAACTGTGACTGGATGGAGAACTTGCATGGACTAGAGGAAGCTAAACAAGGCCACTAGAAAGGATCATTTCCATTTTCCTTTTATTAATCAGATGGTAGACAAACTTGCTGGGAGAGAGTACTATTGTTTCCTTGATGGGTAATCTGGTTACAATCAAATAGCAGTGGCTCCAAAAGATCAACACAAGACTACATTCACTTGCCCATATGGTACTTTTGCATTCAGGAGAATGCCCTTTAGTTTGTGCAATGCTCTGGCAACGTTTCAATGATGTATGATGGCCACTTTTACTGATATGGTGGAGAAATTCTTAGAAGCATTCATGGATGACTTCTCTGTTTTTGGTGAATCCTATGATGACTGCTTAAGTAATTTGGCTAATCTTTTGCAAAGATGTGAAGAAACAAACCTTGTCCTTAATTGGGAAAAATGTCACTTTATGGTTAAGGAAGGTATTGTTTTGGGCCATAAAGTATCAAATCATGGTATTGAAGTTGATAGAGCCAAGATTGAGGTTATTGAAATGCTCCCACCTCCTACCTCGGTGAAGAACATTAGAAGCATTCTTGGCCATGCAGGGTTCTATAGGCAGTTCATAAAAGATTTCTCCAAGATCTCTAAGCCTTTTTGCAACTTATTGGAGAAGGATACACTGTTCCACTTTGATGAAGCATGTTTGAAAGCTTTTGACGATTTAAAAAGTAGATTGGTTTCAGCACAAATTACTGTGGCTCCAGATTGGGATTTTCCTTTTGAATTGATATGTGATGCAAGTGATTTTTTTGTGGGAGCAGTGATGGGGCAGCGAAGAAACAAGGGTTTTCACTCCATTTACTATGCTAGTCGTACTTTGACAGGTGCTCAGCTCAACTATACAGTGATAGAAAAAGAACTTTTGGCCATTGTCTTTGCTTTTGACAAGTTTCGACCTTATTTGGTGGGCACCAAGGTGGTAGTCCATACGGATCATTCAGCCATCAAGTACTTGATTGAAAAGAAGGATGATAAGCCTCGCTTGATTAGATGGGTGCTTTTGCTCCAAGAGTTTGATGTGGAAATTCAAGATAGAAAAGGAGTGGAGAACCAAGTGGCGAATCATTTGTCAAGAATGGAAGGTGATAAGGAATCAAGTTTTTTAGTTCCCATCAAGGAGACATTCTCGGATGAGCAATTATTTGAGGTAAACCACTCTCAAGTTGTTCCTTGGTTTGTGGATTTTATTAATTATTTGGTTAGTGAGTTGTTGCCTCTGGATTTTACAAGACAACAAAAGAAGAAGTTCTTTCATGATGTAAGGCACTATTTTTGGGAGGAGCCTTACTTGTTCAAAAAATGTGCTGACCAAATGATTTGGAGATGTGTCCCCAAGCAAGAGATGGAAGATATCCTACACCATTTCCACTCTGCACCTTGTGGAGGGAATTTTGGGGGAACTCACACCACATCTAAGGTACTTCAATGTGGTTTCTTTTGGCCTTCCTTGTTTAAAGATGCACATGCTTTTGTGTTAGGATGTGATCGATGCCAAAGGGTTGGTAATATTTCTAGAAGGAATGAGATGCTCTTAACTAATATTCTCGAAGTTGAATTGTTTGATGTGTGGAGTATAGATTTGATGGGCCCATTTCCTCCATCTTATGGCAATTTGTACATCTTGGTAACTGTAGATTATGTCTCAAAATGGGTGGAAGCAATTGCTTCTCCTACTAATGATTCTAAAGTTGTCATGAAATTCCTACAAAATCATATTTTTACTTGTTTTGGCACCCCAAGGGCAATCATTAGCGATGAAGGCACTCATTTTGTGAATAAGTTACTAGCAAGCTTGTTGGCTAAATATGACGTGAGGCACAAAGTAGCTACTGCATACCATCCCCAAACTAATGGCAAGCCGAGTTTTCCAATAGAGAGATAAAAGGTTTCCTTGAAAAAGTGATGAACCCAAACCGCAAGGATTGGTCCAAGAGGTTAGATGACGCATTGAGGGTCTATAGAACAACTTTCAAGACACCATTGGGGATGTCACAATATCGTTTGGTTTTTGGCAATGCTTGCCATTACCCGTGGAACTTGAGCATTGTGCTTATTGGGCTATTCAAACACTTAATATGGATTTGCAACTTGCAGAAGAAAATAGAATGTTGCAGCTGAATGAATTAGAAGAGATGCTCTTATTCTCATATGAAAATGCCAAACTTTACAAGGAGAAAACAAAAAGATGGCATGATATGCACATTCAACCAAGAGTGTTTGAAGAGGGCCAGTAAGTCTTGCTTTTTGACTCGCGCTTGAAGATATTTCCTGGCAAGCTCATGTCAAGGTGGTCTGGGCCATTTACCATTACTAAGGTCTATCCTTATGGGGTTGTGGAAATGAGATGAAATGAAGGAGGTGCATTCAAGGTCAATGGGCAGAGGTTGAAGTCGCTACGCTTTTGTCAAGTTTTAAGTTGTGTAAAAACTTTATGTCATTTATTTTTATGTTGTTTTAAAGTTTCAAATATTGTAATCTTATTTTAAGCATGCACATGCTTCTAAACTAAGTAAGTATTTACAAGTTTTTTTATACGGATTTTTTAGTCTTTTAACTAAAAGAAAGTAAGATGTTTTCCGCAAATGATGTATGTTTTTCACAATTATGTTGGTCGTTACAAATACAATATTTCATGACCGGACTAAGCATGTGGAGATCAAGTATCACTTTATTCGTGAGAAGGTCACTGAAGGTGTGATTGATGTCGAAAAATTCCCAAAAAAGATAACCCCATTGATGTTGGAACTAAGATATTACCATTGAAAAAGTTTAACTAATGCCTAAGCTTGCTCGGAATTGATCATGGATGATAGTTAATTGCTGAACTGGGATCCTTGGGAAGTTGTGTTTATCTCTGCAATCCATGTTTAATGAAGTCCAAGGTGGAAATTTGTCAGAATGGTTGATCTACATTAAACATCAACAAAGCTTACGTTTTTCTCCTAGTTTTGTCTACGATTCTGTCAGTTAAGTCTATATTTATTTCTGGTATTTTTAAGTTTGTTGACAGTTGTACAAACTCTATAAATAAGTTATGTTATCTTATTTGTTAGAGGGAATGAAAACAAATTTCATTTGTAAAGAATAGGACTTTTGTTGTAGGTGGAATGGGATTAAAGAACTTTTCTATTTCTTTATGGTAGAAAGAAATATTAATATTTGAAATTAATTAAGAAAGAGGGTGTTGAATTATGTACCAAATACCAAAGAAAAAAAAACCTTCTGATACATGAAAGAATATCTATATATTTAATTTAGTCCTAATTTTATTATCAATATAGAAACGTAAAGAAAATTGATTATTATCATTTTTTATTTAAGTAAAATATATAAATAAAATAAATACAAATAGACAAATCTTTATGGGTATTACTATAGCAATGATTGTGTATAATAACTACTTATATGTAATTCTCATATTTTTGGTACATAGATAAATTGCAACTCTATTTTTTAACATAATAGTGTATAATGTAGTTACAAGGGACCTCCCATAATTTTTTTAGAAACTTTCAGATAATTTAAAATATAGAAATAAGATTCAAATAGTCTATTCCACAAGCGTATAAATATCAAAATAAGTATGTGTGCAACAACTAGTTTAAATCTTGATTTCAATATCCTAAATTATCTGAATTTCCTAAAAAATTTGTGAGATATCTCTTATAACTACATTATACACCATCGTATAAAAAAATAGAGTTGCAACTTATTAATGAACCGAAAATACTAACAGTACTCATAGATAGTGATTAAAACAATCATTACTCAATAATTTTTTAATCTTTATTATTTAAAAAAAAATCATACAAAATAGATTAGATAAAGTAGAATGGAAAAAAATGTAGGGAGCAACCCCATCAACCTTAAGCTCAACTTTATATAAGTATATAGATAGATGTTTAATAATTAGAGTAGTTAGTTAAAATAAAATGACTAAAATAAAAAAATTAAAATATTTAATAAATATAAAATTATAAAAATATTAAGATTTAAATATTTTTATAATTATTTTATTTTTATACTAATTTATTTCAAATATTTTCATTTTAATTTATTAAATAAATAAATACAATAATTATATGTCCTTTCATAAGCTAAAATTTGTTGTTTAGTTTTATCAATTTTATATGTTAACTTTAATTTTCACTTAAATTTTTTAATAAGTTATTTTTTATCAGTTTACTAAATAATTTTTTCACTATTTTTTTTCAAGGGTAGGTAACAATTTGGTACCCTATGTTTTTTTGTAAAGTATCATTTTGGTACCATGTGTTTATAATAATGTTCACTTAGTATCTTGTATTTTGAAATCGTACATATTTGATACCCTAAACTCAAATTTAATTAATAATTTTTTTTCAATTTAACCAAACTTCTTTCAATTATGAGTTCCAAATTCAAATTTAATTACTTAATTACATATAACTTATGACAGTTTGGTCATATTGATAAATTTTTAATTATCAAATATGAGTCTAGGGTACCAAATATGTATGATTTTAAAATACATGGTACTATATGAGCATTACTGAAAAAAGAAGGTACCGAAACGATACTTTGCAAAAACACAGAGTTATCAAATGAGTAAATTTCATTTTTTCAAAGCACCTTTTAGCTATTCTAAAACTTTACCAGACTAACTTTAAATCCTTTTCAAAACTTAGATTTTGTTAAAATTGAATTTGTTATCCATATTTTTCACCTATGGTACGTGGCAGTGCCGAACAGGTGCATGGGCCCTCACAAGAGGTCCAGGCCCAACCTGGGCCCAATGAACAATGAATAAGGAAACCCTGACGGCCCAGACCATACCAAGCCCGATGACAAGCAAGTAGCGCAAGCATAGTGAGGGGGCCAGAACTAAGGTGCAGGCTAGTATCATCTCCCTGACCACTCTCAATCTACATCCTTCGGGATGTAAATTGTGATGGTGGACAATTCACTCCAGGAGACAGATCCCATCAAGTGGGATCTAGGAGAAGATGTCGTCAACAAGATATCCGCCTTGGTAAATAAACTTGGGTCCTGGTAAACGAACCAGGACTTAGGTAAACGATCTCGGATATTGGTAAATGAACCCAGACCATACGTCCGGATAGTACAAGCCTAGTCTTCCCTGATGCTGACGTGCCCCCGATAAATCTGGAGGTTGGTCTCCCTAACTAACCTGCATAATGGGGTACGCACGGAACGTACACTATTCCTAGGAAACAGTAATGCCACTACTCTGATAGATCTTGTCCCCAGCATCCCCTTAGTAGCCCACGCGGATCAGTTTGTGCTAACGTACAAAGGGCAGTTGTAAGGCTTGACCACGCCTAAGCCGGCCCAATGGGCCTAGATTAACAACATCTAATTATGTTACATTCTTTGTATTATGGCTCTGTTAGCACGCAAATTGCAGTTACATCCTTATTGGGCCCGGGTTAGTCCGACCCAAGCTACGTGACTGCCTATAAATAGACTCAGTTGTGCACTGTAGCGAGGATCCTAGAATTTCTCTCGTAAGGAAAATGCTGCTGAACTTGTAGAAAACCTCCATTGTCAAAAATCTCTAAAGCTTTATACTAGTTACTCATGGACTAAGACTCATTAACGCCCCAACCAATCAAAAATTGTGATTGTTCATCTCTTATCCTTTCTTTCCAGCTGTTATTTCATAATATATTTATAGTTTTCAACGACGGGAGGAACGAAAGAGTCCCCCTGGACGATGGAATGGCCAGGCAGTTCATGGAACAACTGGTCGCTCTCAAAAAGGTCACGGACTGCTTGGTCCGAAAACAAGAAGGCAAAGCATCTGATTTTGAAGACGAAGAAATGGAGTCATGCACCAAGCACATCATGGACGACGTGTTACCCAAAGGGTTCAAGATGCTGGACATACCCGCCTATACCGGGAACACTGGCCCCAGAGAATATTTGTCCCCCTACAGTCGCCTAATGATTGTAGCTCATGTCTGTGACAACAGCAAATGCATGTGTTTCTCAATCACTCTGGCTGAACCCGCATAAGAGTAGTGGAAAAGTCTCAAGACGAGATCGATCCAGTCTTGGTCCAGATTGTAGTAAGCTTTTCGTAAACAATTCGTGGCTGCCATAAAGCTGGACATGAAAGTAAGTGTGCTGGCCAACATCAAACGTGGCAACATGCACCCCAGTAGAAAGCTCAAACCTTTCACGGATACGGAGCACAATAACTGGCAAATCTCTATCCGACACATCCAACGACGTCTAAATCCGCTGGAACCCTTGGGATGCCATTCATAACCCCAACTGTCTATGGGCCCACTTCGTCGGGATATGCTTCAACTCCATTCACCCCTTTCTCCGAGTACGGAGTGGCACCAACCGGGTATAGTGCCGCTTCTGGCGGTGCCCAACCGCCCCAGGTCGAAGCAGCAGAGGCGAGCCTAAACAACTCCCAGGGAAAGATATCGAGCAAAATTCAGAACCAAAATGGAGCCCACGAAGAAGGGAAAGAAGGGACACAAGCTCCAATACACAGAGTATACAAACTTGGTAGACACCAAGGAAAACATCTACCTTGAAACGAGCAATGTAGTCCATTACCGGAAACCAAGCCCCTTGTTCAAAGGGGGAAAGAATTCGAGGGACACCAACAAAAGGTGTGTCTACCACAAGGACGTGGGTCACACGACCGAAGAATGTTGTTAGATGAAGGACGAGATCGAGAATTTGATCAAACTGGGACATCTCCACCAATGGGTCAGGATGCCAACGGGAGTTCCAAGACAACCTTTGGCCCCGGGTGCACAGGTATCATACCGAACTCCTTAGGGAGGGTACACTCCTGGATTGGGAGCACAGGCCCCTCAGGGGGGCCCAATAGTGCAATCACCTGGAAGCCCTATGGCTTTTGGGACCAGAATGCTATATCCTCCCGGAACCTCGCCTCCTTGAGTAGATGGCCACGTGGCCACCATATCAGGAGGCCTGCACCTAGGAGGACCATCCCGGAATGATCAAAAGAGATACCTTAGTGAGCTCGATCATGACCATGAGGTGAGCGTGTTAGTCCAGACTCCGGCCTAGTGCCCAAAGCTGATGAACCTGCCCATAACGTTCACGGAGGAAGATGCCCAGAACGTTCACTGCCCGCATCACAACCCCTTGGTCATTGACACCAAAATCGCCAACAAACGAGTTTCCTAAGTGTTGGTGGACGATGGGAGCTTCTTCAATGTCCTATTCAAATCTAGCCTTCACGACGATTAGGATAATAGTGGCAGACCTAGCCTCCTTCCCTACGCAGATCTATGACTTCAACGGGGATTCTTTTCTCCTGTTGGGCAAGATTCAACTCCATGTGATGCTAGGAAATGAGTTCAGGGCTCGTTCAAGTACTGCACCTTCGTGGTGGTGGATTTCCACGCTCTAGTCGACTTTGGCGCCATCACCTCCATCTGCCATCTATGCATGAAGTTCATGTGTGATAACGGCGGAGTGGGAACTGTACGGGGAGATTAGAAGAGCGCCCGGAAATGTTATCACGTCTCCACCCGGCCAATCTTCATGGTCTGCGAAGAGCCTCTCGAAAGGGAAAACGTTGATCCAATCCCGCCACCTCTGCCGGCATGGAGGGTGGTCTGAGAGGACGACGAATTGGATTTGCGAATAGAGGAGAATAAGGTGTTAGAGCCCATGGAGGAGGTTGAGGAGGTTTGCATCAGTGACACCAACCCGACAAAAGTGATCCAGGTAAGGAGAAACTTGAACTCGGACGTCAGGTCTGCCATAATTGCCCGGGTGAAAGAGAACCAAGACATCCTGGCTTGGTCTCACTCAGATATGATCAGGATCAACAGCAACGTCATATGCCACACCCTGAACATTGACGAAAATGCAACTCTCGTCCGGTAAAAGCGAAGGCCCCTGGGTACGGAAAGGGCAGAGGCCCTTAAGAAATCAAGAAGTTGTCCTCGATCAACTTCACCCAGGAGGCCATATATCTTGCTTGGCTGGCCAATCTAGTGTTGGTGCCAAAGCCAAACGAAACGTGGAGGACTTGCATCGACTTCACGGACCTTAACAAGGCATGCCCAAAGGATTGTTTCCATCTGCCCTGAATTGACTAGATGGTGGATGCTACATCTGGATATGAGTTGTTACACTTCATGGATGCTTATTCTGGCTACAACCAGATCTCGATGCATGTAGCAGACTAGGAACACACCAGCTTCCACACGGACAAAGGTGTATACTGCTACATTGCCATGCCATTCGAGCTCAAGAATGTCGGGGCAACCTATCAAAGACTGGTCAACAGAATGTTCCAGAATCAACTGGGGAAGAACATGGAGGTCTACATAGAAGACATGTTGGTCAAGTCTAAGACATCGGCCCAACATGCGGATGACCTGGCAGAAACATTTGCCATTATCTGGAAGTATGGGAAAAAACTTAATCCCAAGAAGTGCACTTTTGGCGTGGCTTCTGGGAAGTCTCTGGGCTTCAATGTAAGCTCAAGAGGGATAGAAGCCAACCCGGAAAGATCAGAGCATTGATCGATATGTCGTCGCCACGGAAACACAAAGATGTTCAAAGCTTGACGGAAAGAATAGCAATTTTGAGCCATTTTTTGTCGAAGCCCACGGACAAGTGCATCCCATTCTTCAACATACTTCACGGAAACCAGAGGTTCGAATGGACAGCTGAATATGAAGAGGCTTTCCAAAAGTTGAAGGAACATGTAGCCCAAGCGCCAATCTTGTCGAAACTAGTGGATGGGGAACCACTGTACCTATATTTCGCAGTGTCAGAACACGCCATCACCGCCGCATTAGTGCGAGAAGAGGGAAAGCTCCAATTCCTGGTGTAACGCCTTGGATAGCCAAGACCACTACACTGTGTATTTGTAAAGGTGTGAGACTTGCTAATCAAGTCGTTTAATCAAAACATGTCATTAGTTAAAGTGTTCTAGGGCTAAAAGACATTTTGGCCTCAAAAGATATATTTTATAAGTTATAAACAATTTACAGAAGGGATCCCCAGAAGTACAAAGTTTGAAAGCCAGTTTACAAAATTCAACGGTTAAAGGTAAGCATTAGCCATACTAAGGCATAATACAAGGTTCTGGTCCTCTCGTCCCTGTAATTTCCTCAACTGTGGCGGCTGAGCGGCCTGACATGTACATTCACCCTGCAGAGCTCTCCAGTCAGGGTTGATCAATCTTGCCCTTGCCTTTACCTGCACCACGCAACACCCGTGAGCCAAGGCCCAGCAAGAAAACAACATACACAGCATATACAATATTGTCAAACAAGTATTCTAGTAAGCATGTTCAGATGTTCAATCCATAGCATATAAGCATACCTCAAGGTACAAATAGCCCCATCTATACTTAGATTATACAACAAACTCATTAATCACATTCATAGCCAAATATAATAATCAATTAACTCAAATACTAGGGCCGACACCTTAGGTCGCACCCTCTATTTAACCCACTGACTCCGGCCCGCTTAAACCAAGCTCAGTGCATAATAAGCTGTCCTCGGATACCAGTGTCCGAGCCGTGCCAATTGCACAAGTTAACCGTGGCACACTTAGGTCGTAGGTTTAAAATTTACATGGCATAATACCATTCTTTCAATCATATATATCAAGGAGCCCTTAGTTCCGTTCAAATATTCAACCGGGTGTAGTTTTCTTACCTTTAGCTTCTAGATGACTTAGTTACGGGCGATACTCCTTGAGCGCGATCCGATCCCCGAGCCCTAGCTTAGCACCTAGTCACAACCACGATGAAGGATACCATTAACAATCTTAAATGAGCTTCTAGGAAAAGTTCTAGTCCCCGGAACATTGAACTTCACCAAATATGGTAAACGATTTAATCCCGAGCACCCTAGGTTAAATTCCCAAGCCTAAAATCTCAAAATCCCAAAATCCCTTGAGGGCCCCGGCATAGGCCATCCATGCCGCGGCATGGCCCCAAACAGAGCCCACTTAATGCACAAAAACAGGTAAGGGTCGCGGCATTGCTTGGACCATGCCGCGGCCCGCCCTCCTTCCTCAGCATATCAGCTTCGAAGGTCCGTGGCTCACCAAGAACTATGTCGCGACCCGACCCTTTGAACCCAAAAAAAACCCACCATTTTCAACCTCTAAACCTCACCTTAAGCCATTCCAAAGCTCCCAACTCAAAACCAATCAATAACAACATCATTAGAATGATTTAAACAACACAATTCCACCAAAAATCCAGCCTAGCACTCACCAAAATCCCAATTCCACTTTCTGAAATTCCAAACCTAAAAACTCAAAACCAGCCATGGAAATACTAAAATTCAACCATCCAACCTTGGATTAAAGCTTACCTCAGCTGCAGGATCACTTCTCCAAGAGTCCCCTGACCTATCTTCAAAGTTTCAAGCCTCAATTTCCACCTTAAATGCCAAAACCATAGATATTTAAAACTCAGCCATTTCTCTAAATTCCTAACCTCAGAAACGAAAATTCAAAGCTTACCTTGGCTCTATCTCAGACCTTGATCAGTTCCTGAGCTAATCCTCCAGATTATTCCCTTCAATTCTCAAAGATTCAACTTAATTCCAGCAGTTCCTCCTCAAATTTCAGTGTTTTCCTTCCTTAGGAGAGAGGTGAGAGAGAAGAATGAGGAAGAGTCGGTCTAATTTCTGCGTAGTGTTTTCTAAGTCTTCCAAGTATATCCTTAGGTTATTAGACTAATCCCAAAGCTCCGGGTGCCGGAAACGTCCCCGAGGGCAAAATGGTAAAATCCCCCAATAATCCCACCTAGACATCCTAACCTTAAATATATCTCCAATTATTTATTTTCATAACCCGATAGTCTAAATCACTACCCGACACCTATGTTACCCTTGTCTTGTCCAAAGTCCATTATAATGCCCCGTTGTGACTTTTCCCACTATCTAGCCCTAGGATCGCCTCGAGTCGCCGGCTGCTGATTTATCCACATAATAATGTGGTTCTCACACATATCTCATACATATATATCATATCATCATATAATATCATCAATTATCATATAATATCATTTAAGCACTATTAATCACATAATATCACATTCAAATAAATATTATTCACTTTAATCCCATTTATACCCTCCCGGCACACTAATCAAGGCTCCTAAGCCTTATTAGCGATTTTGGGTCGTTACAACTATCCCCTCCTACTGAGAATTTCGTCCTTGAAATTTACCTGAATAGCTCGGGATACTGATCCAGCATCACTGTCTCTAACTCCCAGGTCGCGACCTTGCTATTCCTCCACAACACCTTCACTAACGGAATTGTCTTATTCCGTAAGACTTTGTCCTTCCGATCCAAAATCTGAACTGGTCGCTCCTCATAGGACAAGTCTGTCTGTAACTCTAAGTCCTCGTACTTCAGTACATGTGTCGTATCGGAAACATACTTCCGCAACATGGAGACATGGAACACATTATGAACTCCTGATAGCGACGGTGGCAAGGCCAGTCTATAAGCCACCTGTCCAATCCTCTCTAGGATCTCAAAAGGTCCAACAAACTGAGGGCTCAGCTTGCCCTTCACTCCAAACCTACGCACTCTCAGTGGTGAAACTCGCAGAAACACGTGGTCCCCAACCTAGAACTCCACGTTCCTACGCTTAGGATCAGCGTAGCTTTTCTATCTACTCTGTGAAGCAAGCATTCTAGCTCGAATCTTATCGATAGCCTCATTAGTCTCCTGAACCATATCTGGCCCCAAATACCTTCTCTCACCCATCTCATCCCAGTGAATAGGCGATCTACACTTTCTTCCATATAACATCTCATAAGGAGCTACTCCAATCGTGGACTGATAATTGTTGTTATATGAAAATTCGATCAATGGAAGATACTTACTCCATGACCCCTCGAAGTCAATCACAGATACCCTAAGCATGTCCTCCAATACCTGAATCGTCCTCTCAGACTGTCCATCAGTCTGAGGATGAAAAGCTGTGCTAAACTTCAGCTGAGTCCCCATAGCTCTCTGCAGAGCTCCCCAAAACTTGGAGGTAAAGATAGGGTCTCGATCAGATACAGTAGACTTTGGAACCCCATGGAGACGAACTATCTCCCTCACATATAGCTCTGCATACTATTCCACTTTATAGGTTGACCTCACTGGTAGAAAATGAGCTGACTTGGTGTATCTGTCCACTATCACCCACACCGAGTCATGAAGTCCAACTGTCATGGGTAATCCTCCCACGAAAACCATCGTAATGTCCTCCCACTTCCACTCTGGGATACCCAAAGGCTGAAGCAATCCCGCTGGTCGCTGATGCTCAGCCTTAACCTGCTGACATGTCAAACATCTAGCCACATACTCTACCACGTCCCTCTTCATCCCGGGCCACCAATATAATGTCCGTAGATCCTGGTACACCTTCGTGGTACCCGGATGAAGCGAGTACGGTGTAGTGTGAGACTCATCCATTATTTCTCGTCTGATCCCCTCATCTGCCGGTACACAAATCTGTCCCTGATAACAAAGCAAACCTGTCTCAGAAACAGAATAATCCTTAGTTGTCCCCGCCAAGACATGTTGTCTAACCTCTTGCAACTGCGCATCCACTAATTGTCCCTCCTTGACCCGCTCTAACAGGGTCGACTGCAAGGTGATATTGGCTAACTAGCCTACCACCAGTTCTATCTTTGCCCTGACCATCTCATCGGCTAACTCCCTCGAGATTTGAGTGGAACTATACAACTGTCCTGGGCCCCTCCTACTCAACGCATCTGCCACCACATTGGCCTTCCCAGGGTGATAAAGAATATCACAATCATAATCCTTAACCAGCTCCAACCAATGCCTCTGCCTCATATTCAGATCCTTCTGAGTAAAGAAATACTTCAAACTTTTATGATCAGTGTATATCTCGCACTTCTCCCCATACAAATAATGACGCCACACCTTCAGTGCGAATACCACCGCTGCTAATTCCAAATCATGAGTCGGATACCGCTGTTCATACTCCTTTAGCTGCCGAGATGCATAGGCTATGACTTTCTCATTCTGCATCAGCACGCAGCCTAAACCCATCCTCGATGCATCACAATAGACCACAAACTTTCCTTCCTCCGAAGGAAGACTCAACACAGGCGCAGAAATAAGTCGTCGCTTCAACTCTTGAAAACTGTTCTCACACTTCTCTGACCAAACAAACTTCTGGTTCTTTCTTGTCAACTCTGTCATCGATGAAGAAATCTTTGAGAAGCCCTCTACGAACCGTCTGTAGTAACCAGCCAATCCAAGGAAACTTCGAACCTCTGAGGCATTCCTTGGCCTCGGCCAATCCCTTACTGCTTCTATCTTGGATGGATCTACCTTAATCCCTTCTGCCCCAACTATATGCCCAAGAAAGGTCACCTCTAGCAGCCAAAACTCACACTTCTTAAATTTGGCGTACAACTAATGCTCCCTCAACCTCTGTAGAACCTGTCGGAGATGCTGCTCATGCTCTGCCTCTAAACTGGAATAAACCAAGATGTCGTCGATGAAGACAATGACGAACTGATCTAAGAAGTCCTTGAACACCTTGCTCATCAAATCCATAAAAGCTGATGGGGCATTGGTCAGACCAAAAGACATGACCAAGAACTCATAATGCCCATATCGTATCCGAAAGGCCGTCTTCGGTATGTCCTCATCTTTGATCCTCAGCTGGTGATAACCAGATCGAAGATCAATCTTTGAGAATACTGTCTTTCCCTACAGCTGATCGAACAAGTCATCAATCCTTGGTAGAGGATACTTATTCTTGATAGTTAACTTGTTCAATTCTCTATAATCTATACACATCCTCAAGGTTCCATCCTTCTTCTTCACAAACAACACTGGAGCGCCCCATGGAGAATAACTAGGCCTGATGAATCCCAAATCCAGAAGTTCCTGCAACTGTATCTTTAACTCTTTCAGTTCTGCTGGTGCCATTCTGTACGGTGTCCTGGATACCGGTTCTGTCCCTGGCGCTAACTCAATCTCAAACTAAATCTCCCTGCGAGGCGGCAACCCTGGTAAATCCTCAAGAAATACGTCTAGGAATTCACACACCAATCTGGTCTCTCCCGGCCCTGCCGGCATGACCTTAGTGGTATCCACCACACTGGCCAGAAAACCTATGCATCCCCCTTGCAACAAGTCTCTGGCTCTCAATGCTGAAATCATTGGCACGCGGGGTCCAGACACCGCACCCACAAAGACAAAAGGGTCCTCGCCCTTAGGCTCAAAAGTCACCATCTTCTTCCTGCAGTCAATAGTAGCTCCATACCTAACCAACCAATCCATCCCCAAAATCATATCAAAATCCTCCATGTCTAACTCAATCAGATCCACTGAGAGTTCCCTACTATCAACCATCACTGGCAGTGCCCTAATCCATCTCCTAGAAACTACCAGTTCCCCGGTAGGCAATAAAGTCCCAAACCTTGCAATCTGATACTCACTAGTTCTACACAATCTACCTATCACTTTACTAGAAACAAAAGAATGTGTAGCACCAGAATCAATCAATACTGTAAAAGGAGTGCCAGCGCTAGAAAGCTGACCTGTCACTACCAAGGGACTAGCCTCGGCCTCAGCCTGTGTCAAAGTGAATACTCGAGCTGGAGTCAAGCTATCCACCTTCCCTGCTTCACCTTTCTTCACTATTGGGCAGTCTTTTCTGAGATGCCCCACTGTACTGCATACGAAACAAGCCTTGGCCCGACACTCGCCCAGATGGCGTCTTCTACATCTCGGGCACTCTGGATAGGTCCGCCATGCTTCACCACCACTCTGACGGCCACCCTGACCACCCCGACCCCTCCTATCAAGACCAGGAGCGGTTGAGGTGTCAGGAGTCTTCCTCTTGAAGTCACTGGGGCCTCCGCCCCTACCAGATCCAGAATATGGAGGCACCTCCCTGCGGCCCTCCCTTCTCGCTGCACTATCCCTCCATATCTTGTTCTCCGCTTCCTCAGCGGTAAGAGCCTTCTCAATGGCCTGGGCATAAGTTGTTCCTCCAGGTACCGTTGTGATCCTAACATCCCGGGCTATCATAGCATTAAGCCCTCTAATGAATCGATCTTGCCTAGCAGCATCGGTAGGCACAAGGTCTGGTGCGAACTTCACAAGTCTATCAAATTTTAGGGCATATTCAGTAACAGTCATATTGCCTTAAACCAGACTCACAAACTCATTCACTTTCGCTGCTCTAACAGCAACATTGTAATATTTCTGACTAAATAGATCTCTGAAACCTTCCCAACTCAATGTAGTCACATCCCTAGTCTGCAATGCCACTTCCCACCAGATATGGGCATCCTTTCTCAGCATATATGTGGCACAGGCCACCCAATCATGCCCCTCTATCCTCATAAAATCCAGAATTACGGTGATCATAGTTAGCCATTGCTCGGCTTTCAATGGATCTGGTCCACCCTCAAAGATCGAGGGTTGCTGCTTCCTGAACCACTCATATAACAGCTCCCATTTGTTACCAACCTCCCCTGCCTGCATAATTGGTACCACTGCAGGTGGTACAATAGGGGCAGCACTCCCTGATGGAGCCTACTGTTGCAGAATACGAAAATGTTCGTCTTGACTCTGTAATCGAGCCTGCATCTCAGCCATTAACTGCTACCAGTTCTCAGGCACTGGCGGAGGAGTCTGGCCCTGGTCATCACCCCTGGTCCCGGACCTAGTGCCGGCTAGTCGTGTAGATGTTCTTGGACGCATAACTATCCAAGTCAATCTGCAAATAACGACTCGGCAGTTAGACCATGATGAGCACTTCTCCTAGATCCACCAATAGAACATAACCAATCACAAACAATCAACATATAAACATCCACTCTCATGCACTGGCTGCTAATAAGCACGCCTCCAATCTCATTACACAATAGCTATGATACAAGCATTCATCCATGCACAATATACAATTAATCATCCAAATATTCATCTACATGCACAGCGATGCTAATAAACATGCCTCAATATTCTCATACAACAATCAAGGGCTAGGCCCTATTAGTATCTCATGCTTCCTATAAATCCAATAAGCAACAGCATTCATAACTCATTTCGAGCACATAAGCACATAAACACATATACACATTACCGAACCCTGATTTGAGCTTGTCTCTAGCAGCGAATGTACATGTCCAGCCTGTCTTCAGGAACCCTTAAACCTAGGATGCTCTGATACCAAGTTGTAACACCTTGGATAGCCAAAATCGCTACACTGTGTATTTGTAAAGGTGTGAGACTTGCTAATCAAGTCGTTTAATCAAAACGTGTCATTAGTTAAAGTGTTCTAGGGCTAAAAGACATTTTGGCCTCAAAAGATACATTTTATAAGTTATAAACAATTTACAGAAGGGATCCCCAGAAGTACAAAGTTTAAAAGCCAGTTTACAAAATTCAATGGTTAAAGGTAAACATTAGCCATACTAAGGCAAAATACAAGGTTCTGGTCCTCTCGTCCCTGTAATTTCCTCAACCGTGGCGGCTAAGCAGCCTGATATGTACATTCACCCTGCAGAGCTCTCTAGTCAGGGTTGATTAATCTTGCCCTTTCCTTTACCTGCACCACGTAGCACCCGTGAGCCAAGGCCCAGCAAGAAAACAACATACACAGCATATACAATATTTTCAAACAAGCATTCTAGTAAGCATGTTCAGATGTTCAATCCATAGCATATAAGCATACCTCAAGGTACAAATAGCCCCATCTATACTTAGATTATACAACAAACTCATTAATCACATTCATAGCCAAATATAATAATCAATTAACTCAAATACTAGGGCCGACACCTTAGGTCACACCCTTTGTTTAACCCACTGACTCCGGCCCGCTTAAACCGAGCTCAGTGCATAATAAGCTGTCCTCGGATACCAGTGTCTGAGCCGTGCCAATTGCACAAGTTAACCGTGGCACACTTAGGCCGTTGGTTTACAATTTACATGGCATAATACCATTCTTTCAATCATATATATCAGGGAGCCCTTAGTCCCGTTCAAATATTCAACCGGGTGTAGTTTTCTTACCTTTAGCTTCTAGATGACTTAGTTACAGGCGATACTCCTTGAGCGCGATCCAATCCCCGAGCCCTAGCTTAGCACTTAGTCACAACCACGATGAAGGATACCATTAACAATCTTAAATGAGCTTCTAGGAAAAGTTCTAGTCCCCGGAACATTGAACTTCACCAAATATGGTAAAAGATTTAATCCCGAGCACCCTAGGTTAAATTCCCAAGCCTAAAATCTCAAAATCCCAAAATCCCTTGAGGGCCCCGGCATAGGCCATCCATGCCGCGGCATGGCCCCAAACAGAGCCCACTTAATGCACAAAAACAGGTAAGGGCCGCGGCATTGCTTGGACCATGCCGCGGCCCGCCCTCCTTCCTCAGCATATCAGCTTCGAAGGGCCGCGGCTCACCAAGAACTATGTCGCGACCCGACCCTTTGAACCCAAAAAAAACCCACCATTTTCAACCTCTAAACCTCACCTTAAGCCATCCCAAAGCTCCCAACTCAAAACCAATCAATAACAACATCATTAGAATGATTTAAACAACACAATTCCACCAAAAATCCAGCCTAGCACTCACCAAAATCCCAATTCCACTTTCTGAAATTCCAAACCTAAAAACTCAAAACCAGCCATGGAAATACTAAAATTCAACCATCAAACCTTGGATTAAAGCTTACCTCAGCTACAGGATCACTTCTCCAAGAGTCCCCTGACCTATCTTCAAAGTTTCAAGCCTCAATTTCCACCTTAAATGCCAAAACCACAGATATTTAAAACTCAGCCATTTCTCTAAATTCCTAACCTTAGAAACGAAAATTCAAAGCTTACCTTGGCTCTATCTCAGACCTTGATCAGTTCCTGAGCTAATCCTCCAGATTATTCCCTTTAATTCTCAAAGATTCAACTTAATTCCAGTAGTTACTCCTCAAATTTCAGTGTTTTCCTTCCTTAGGAGAGAGGTGAGAGAGAAGACTGAGGAAGAGTCGGTCTAATTTCTGTCTAGTGTTTTCTAAGTCTTCCAAGTATATCCTTAGGTTATTAGGCTAATCCCAAAGCTCGGGGTGCCGGAAACGTCCCCGAGGGCAAAACGGTAAAATCCCCCAATAATCCCACCTAGACATCCTAACCTTAAATATATCTCCAATTATTTATTTTCATAATCCGATAGTCTAAATCACTACCCGACACCTATGTTACCCTTGACTTGTCCACAGTTAATTATAATGCCCCGTTGTGACTTTTCCCGCTATCTAGCCCTAGGATCGCCTCGAGTCGCCGGCTGCTGATTTATCCACATAATAATGTGGTTCTCACACATATCTCATACATATATATCATATCATCATATAATATCATCAATTATCATATAATATCATTTAAGCACTATTAATCACATAATATCACATTCAAATAAATATTATTCACTTTAATCCCATTTATGCCCTCCCAGCACACTAATCAAGGCTCCTAAGCCTTATTAGCAATTTTGGGTCGTTACACCCGGTCTATTACGTAAGCAAAAGGTTGCTGGGCGCGGAGTCCATATACCCTTTGATCGAAAAATTGACATTTTGCTTGCTGACTGCTTCCAGGAAGTTAAGATCTTACTTTCAAGTCCATGCCATCAAGGTATTGATAAACCATCCCCTACGGCAAGTATTACAAAAACCCATGTCATTGGAAAGACTTTTGAAGTGGGCCATGGAACTGAGCTAGTTTGATATCGCTTATGTCCCCAGAATCTCCATCAAGGGACAGGCCCTGTCCGACTTCATTCTGGAATGCACCGAGATAACCGAGGAGAAAGAACCCGTCGACCCTGTAATGCTCTTTTGGAAGATCTTCGTGGATAGTGCATCATGAGAATGGAGTCAGGGCCGGGATCATCCTAATATCCCCTCAAGGTCACCAACTGCAAAGCACCCTACGCTTCTAATTTGAAGCATTGAACAACGAGGTTGAACACGAGGCCATGCTGGCTGGATTACGCTTGGCCCAGGAGGTAGGGGCAGAGAACATTGAAGTCCACAGCGACTCCCACCTGGTGGTCAGGCGAATTTTAGGAGAATACCAAATGAATGGGGAAAAGATGGCTGCCTATGTGGCACAAACCCGGGAGTTACTCCAATCTTTCAAAAGATACTTCATTCGTCAGATCCCCAGGGAACAGAACGTGTTTGCAGACACACTGGCAAAGTTGGCCACGGATGTTGAAGCAAAAGTCTCTGGGGTAGTCCCGATCGACCATTTACCCGCGCCCAGTATTCAAACTCCCACAATCGTCAACGCCATTGATTACACTACATCCTAGATGGGCCCTCTCATCTAGCATCTAACCACTGGGGAATTTCCCACGAGCAGGGCCGCCACCCAGAAGCTTCAGTACCAGGCTCCCAGATACGTTATGATGGACGACAAACTCTATCGTAAGGGGTTATCCATGCCCTATCTCAGATGCGTATCCGGGACCGAAATGAGCGCAATCATGCATGAAGTGCATGAAGAATTTTGCGGAGATCACATAGCTGGGCTCAGCTTGTCCAAGAAGATCCTCAGGCAAGGATATTTATGGCCAACAATGAAGAAGGACTGTATAGATTACGTTTGCAAGTGCAAACAATGCTAAAGCTACGCGCAGATCCCGCGAGCCCCTCCAACGGAGATAACCCTGATGACCAGTCCCTGGCTTTTTGTAGTTTGGGGGATTGATTTGGTAGGATCCCTCCTGACCGGGAAGAGCGGAGTAAAATACACCATCGTAGTCGTCGACTATTACACTAAGTGGGTCGAGGCGGAACCAATGAGCACCATCACCTACAAAAAGGCCCTGGACTTCTTCATCAACAACATCGTGTGTCGATACAGCGTCCCTCACAAAATTATGTCCGATAACGAGAAGAAATTTGATAGGGTCCACTTCACCGACTTCTGTGAAAGACTTGGCATCATCAAAAGCTTCTCCGCAGTCGTAAGGCCTCAAGAAAACGGGCAAACAGAGGTCGTGAACAAGATTTTTAAGGGGACATTAAAGAAAAAGCTACAAGTCTGCAAGAGCAAGTGGCCGGAAGAGTTGCCCCGCGTCCTATGGGCATACCAGACCACAGAAAGAGCATCTACCGGACATACTCCCTATTCATTGGTGTACAGATGCGAAGAAGTCATCCCAGTAGAAACGATGGTCCCATCTCACAGACGAGATACGTATGATCCCGCCCAAAACCATGCCTTACTCCAAGAATCCCTGGATCTCATCGAAGAGATTCGGGAAGAATCACAAGTGCAGCTGAAGATGTATCAGGGAAAGATCGCAAGACACTTCAACTCAAAAGTTAAGAGCTAAAGGTTCAGAACCGGCGATCTAGTCCTTCGCAGAGTCTTCTCTGCATCTCAAGATCGAGGATTGGGGGTTCTAGGACCAAACTGGGAAGGACCCTATGAGATCCAAAATGAAGTATGTCCGAGGACGTATCACTTAAAGCGGCTAGACAGAACAGAGGTCCCAAGGGCCTGGAATGCAGAACACCTCCGCCAGT
Organism: Humulus lupulus; assembly: GCF_963169125.1. Lineage (NCBI taxonomy): Eukaryota > Viridiplantae > Streptophyta > Magnoliopsida > Rosales > Cannabaceae > Humulus > Humulus lupulus. Next base: position 250,290,495 of record NC_084793.1, read on the forward strand.
ACTATCAGTAGTCGGGAGGATCTAAATCTGCTCTTTCTAACATTGTTGATTTCATGTAATGTACGCCCTAGGTCCATTTCTTTTTTAATAAAAATGGTGTTGACAAAACACCATAAGAAATGTTGTACGAAAAGAAAAAGTTCACGTCCGCCTTTAATTTTTACACGAATTAGTGACCTAAGACTACACTATTTGGTCACTTGGGGGTAAAGACCATCTGTACAAGTCCATGATTAAAAACAAAAAAGGATGCAAAGCTAAGAGCTTAGTCCTGATCCAGACTCGTATAGACTGGAGGTTAAAATCCAATTCCCAACAAAAAAGGATGCAAGGCTCAAAGCCCAGTCCTAATCCGAATCCATGTGATCCAGGGGGCTCAACCAAAAGAGGATGCAAGGCTCAAAGCTCAGTCCTAACCCAGATCCATATTGTCCGGGAGTTCAAAACCCAACTTCCAAAAGATTAGTCCAAACCTAACATGGTTCAGGATAGTTAATCCCTATTCATGTTCTCCTTATAACGATCTAGAACCGTGGGAACTTGAATCGTAGGATTAGATTGATTAAATTTGTTCTTGTAAACAGTCCAGGCCGTTGGAACCTGAACCTCAGGTTCGAGATAATTTAATCAGCTAAATTCTACCTAAATCATGATTTTAATGGTACATGCCATTGAAATCTAAACATCAAAGTCAGGACAGATCAATCAGACAATAGTTGATAACTCCTTAACATTCCAAGCCATTAGAAACTGAACCTCGGGTCCGGAATAACTTAATTAACTAAGTCATATCTGAGAATTCCATAACGGTCTAGGCCGTTGGAACCTGAACCATAGAATCAGGATAAATCAATAAAGTTATATTCGATAAAGTCCAAGACGATCCAGGCCGTCGAGACCTAAATTTTGGTCTCAGGACAAAGTAGTTACCTTCTAAAATCTTTCCCCTAATGGTCCTGGCCATGGGGACCAGGTGTAACGCCCTGGTTACCCCAAGACAGTTACTGTGAACCGTGCTTAACTCGCTAATCGAGTTCTTTGGTTATAAACGTGCATCTAAGTGTTATTAATAGGTTAAGGTGAAAAACCAATCAAAAGGAAAGGATATATTGTATTTAAAACATAAAACTGTTCATGGGCCCATAAAAACATTTACAAGTTATTTACAATCCAAAATGGTCATTACAGTGTTAAATTTACAACCCGCCGACCTAGGCGACAAAAATAGCGTAAACCCCTAGTTCCTCTGAGAACTCCTTGGTCATGGTGGTCAAGCGGCCGCATATGTACACATCGCCACCTAAGCTCTCCACTCAAGGCTGGGTGAGCTTTTCTTTCCCTTTACCTGCACCACATAGCACCCATGAGCCAAAGCCCAGCAAGAAAACTCAATACTGCATGTATATAATATTAAACAATGATCATGATAATCATCCAGGACTTATAGTCCTAAACTGATGAGTGACAGATGTATAAGTCACTAACGTTGGTTCCGCACCCTTACAAATGAGTGATCGAATCACTATGTTTAACAGGATATGTGACTGATGAGCAAGTCACCAATGTAAACCAAGAGAGTGACCATAGAGTCACAACTGTGGGCTCCGTACCCTTAGCCATGTGATGATAGGGTCACCTGGCCTTCTGGCCCTGGCTCATAGTAACTAGTCATAGAACTAGGCAATTGCTTTTAGTTTTCATCAAACTTAGGGTCGGTTTAGCACTAATGCTCATAGTGAGTCATTCAATGCAGATGTCGATTAGATCTAATCTTTCATCGGCTCTGCGTTCATGACGCTAATGCCACTCCTGACTCTTAGGTCAGTAACACACGACCAGTGCTCAGTACCGTTGATGAACTTGACTAGTAAGTCACAGCTTCACAGACGGATCTGACACCATTGCCGATTCTGACTAGTAAGTCAGTGCCATTCACAAGTAAGCAAGATTTGCTAAGCATTTAATATGCAATCGATGTCCACATTTAAACACTCAACATGCCTCAATAATAACCATGCATGTCATATATAGGGTGTAGTTTTCTTACCTCCGGTTCGAGCGAGAAACAGAACAAGAACGCCCCTTGAGAACAATCGACCTTTTGATTCCTTAGTGGTTACCTGATCATAACCAATTATAACCTCCATTAATGAAAATCAACAATAATAGGGTCTTGACCTAGACCTCACTCCCGGGACCCCGCATTGTACCCAAACGGTGAGTAGATTCGATCCCGAGCCTTAAGGATTGAAACCCCGAGCCAAAAACCCTTAAAAATGCCTAAAACGGAAATCTGATGGAACAGGGTAGCGCCCCAACGCTACCCCACTAGCGCCCCAGCACCCTAAGCAGAGCCAAAACCACCTAAAGCTACACAGAGTAGTGTTGTAGCGCCCCTTAGTGGGCGCTATGGCGCTACACCCAGCCAGAAATGGCCCTGAACCTTCTCCCTTCGACTCCACCATTTCTAACCTGAACCAAAAGCTTCCCAACTTCATTTTAATTCCCAAATGAACCCAAAAACCACCCCCACATGTCCTAGGCATCACAACCCCAAGAACCCTAGCCAAAAACTCTCATTAGTTCCCATCAACCAATCAAGAAAACCAAGCTGAAAACTATAGCAAAAATAGAGCAAAGATAAAGTTTTAATGGCTAGAAACTTACCTCAAGCTCATATTAGGACCCTCTTCAATAGTGGAACACAATCACAAGCCCTCAAGATCCACTTCCCTAGCTTGAATCTTTAAGAAAAGCTCCAAAAATCACAAAGAAAAAGGGAAAGAAAATAGGTACGGGAGATAACCTTTTGATGCTCTATTTTCCAACCTTCTATAGCCTTCAATGGCTTAAATATAACATAAGGGTGAAATGACATTTTTTCCCCTAGGTCATTTAAAGGTTTCTAAAGACATCCTTTCCCGCCTATTTCGTTAATCATAATTAACACTCTCCAATTCCCACTATTCTCGATATTCTCAAATACCAATAATTCATATCTCGTTACCCTTTAATTCCCGGCAACACTCTAATCATTAAAATCACCCCAAGACTCACCCTGGGCCCCGAACTTAATCCCGTTATGACTAAACCGCTAATTTTCACTCAAAGATCGTCTCATGTCGAATGGCTCGAACAAATCCACATTATAATGTGGCCTCAACAATAGATCACCGACATGCATACAAATATACAATTTACGCCCTCAATGGGCCAAATTACCAAAATACCCCTGTAATGAAATGTGGACCCACATGCATGCATTTAACATCATATTATAATATAATTCACATAAACATGCATATAATAGTTTAATGGCATAATAAAACAACTATTGCCCTCCCGGCCTACTAATCCAACCATTAAACCACATTAGGGATTTTGGGGCATTACACCAGGACTCCACATTTAACTCTAATTCATGCAAAGTGGTAAAACACTTAGTGAATTTTTTAGGAAAAATAAATAAATTTAAAGTGGGAATCATTGTATAATAACATGAAAGAGAAATAAGAAATTGTCTCGGACGCATCCGCGCCATTTAAAAAATAAGTAACTTTACAAAGATAAGGGAAAGAAGAGAGAGAGAAGTAAAATACAAAGGCCCAGGCCTGGGCTTCATTATGATCAGGGATGTCCGGAGCATTCTCACCTTGCTAATCCTCAGCAAGAAGCGTTGCGTCCTCTCTTTCCTTAGCTTCAAATTCGGCCCTCTTCGCCACCAAATCCGGATAGAGGAGATTCATATTTTTTCTTGGAGCCAGGCCATGTAAACGACCTCGTCAAAAGTGGCCTCCAACAATTCATCATCTTGTTCCTTCTCCTTGCGAGCCTCCTCGCTCTACTTCTTTTCCAACTGGGCCATGGCCTCCAGAGCCTGGTTCTGCGTCCCGAGAGATACAACCTTTTCCCGCTCCTGGCGGAGTTGGACCTTGGCCGCCTCCAAGAGCACCTTGGTAGAAGCCTCTAAGTCACAAGCACGAGATAGCTCCACCTCCAGGGCCTCCACCAATTTCTTGTGCTCGGCATCCCTCTTGGACAAAGCCTCCTCATGCTCAGCCTAAACCCGAGCGGCCTCCTTGGCGAGGGCCTCCATGGTAGTCTCCCACTGATTTACACCCCCCCCCAAGTTCCATTTGGGCCATCTTTAGTTTCACCGCCATCTCGGCCACCAACTCCACGTTCCTATGAGCCAACAACGCATCATGGAACAAAGCAGAGTTAGAAATAACACAAAAAATAATGGTAATAAAGAAAAGAAACCAAGACGGACGTAGGACTTACCGCAGTGGCATGATGATGGATGGCCTGTGAGATAAAGAGTGTGTCTCTATTAGCCAATGTGGCATAACGCTTAAGTTGAAGGGTGGACATGGTATTCCCCACCTGGGCCAAGAAGTCTGCAGCAAGCGGGGCCGTGTCCTGCCCCATCTTAGGCCGGAACCCAATCTCAGCTGCTAGTCGATTCACGATTTGCTGGGGGGGGGGGGGGCGCCGAAGGCCTCTGGATGGTCCCCTTCCGGCGAATGACCAGGGCCCGGGCCACCTCGTCCCGTTTATCATGCCTTTCACCCCAAGCTTGGGACACCATCTTCATCCTCTCCTCCTGGAGGATCAAGTCCTCATCCCTAGGAAAGGCCGGGTTGATGGGTAGCTCGGGAGCCTCTGGGAGTTCCTACGTGACAGTGAGGCTTTCACCAAAGGAATGCTCCTCGGGCAGGGAGAAATCCTTGGTCTTGGTCTTCTTGTCCCGCTTCGAGGACTCCGCGGCACAAGGTCTGTTTTCCTTTTACTCCTTCCACCTCCTTTTGAAGGCTCCTTCTCCAAATTAATGACCTCGAGATGAGCAAGTTGGGTTGGACGCTGCTCAGTCGGTGTTGCTGGGACCAATTCTGCAGTTTAAACTCCCTCGGAAGCTCCCAGGTCCGGTTGTGATTCCCCGAGTATTAGCTCGATTATATTCTTCTTGGTCGGGCCCTTGGCAACCTTCTTTGCTAAAGCCTTGGTCACAACAGCCCTGGCCTCGATCATCTCTTTCATTTTGGCCACTGGGTTAGACATGTCCGACTCACCTGGGATAGGAATAAAAAAACAGATTAGTAACGTAAAGGAATGGGGTGACAGACAAATGTAAAGGAAACATGTAAGTCTAAAGTCCTCTGGGACAAGCCCTCATCCATGGAATGGGCATGACTAAACTCTCCTAGTGCAAAAGAATGAATTTGTGAAATTGGTCCCCCATGTCATCCGGGTCCAAAATGCTATCGTACTAATGAACCAGGACGAGTACATGAGGGTCAGCGTGTCTACAGCAATGGGGCAAGGAAGCCCCAAGTTGCTAACAGTCCCGTGTTAGGAACAAGTTTCCTAATATGCAGCGGAATTGTGTGATGGGTTGGCCCAGTGTACAACAAAAATTTTGTAACATATTTAAACTACTTTTAAATATGCGGATCCATTAATATACATACATTAATCATAAACAATAAAAGAATAAAGAACATACCTCTTGATGCCTATCAAGTGTCCTTGTTATCTTTTCGTAAAATAAATGATCTTCCTATCCAAGCTGCTCCCAAGTACTCACACCAAGATCTTCCACATCGTTTTCTACACCTCAAGAAGTGTATGGGCACTTAGAGAATAAAGGATGGTATATTTCTGATTCAACTTGATGTACTCAACGCATGAGATCAAGATAATAGGCCTGAGATTGGTTCTATATCTTTTCACGGAGATATGGAAAGTGTCGTTCTTTTCTTAAAGCGAATAATTGACTATTTTGTTATTTTTTGATAAGTTTAACTTATATAGAAAATATTTAAATTTAAAAAATAAATATGTAACCAATTACAATTTATCTTTTAATTAATTAAATAAATAAATAAAAGTGAAAAAATTCACTCCGTGATTTCTATAGCTGCACGCCACACTGTCCAGGGACTGTGTGTGTCGTGCAGTACCCTATAAAGTAGGGGAATTTATTTTCTCAACTATTATTTAATTATTTTAATAATGTAAACATCAAAACTAATTTTTGACTTATCCATTATTTAATTAATTAAATAAATAGAAGTGAAAAATTCAGTCTTGTTTCTTTACTGTGCTACACGCCCAAGTGAGTCCCTGGGACTCCTTGGTGCATGTAGCTCCCTACAAAATGGGGTCCAAAAAATTTTTCCACAATTATTTAATTATTTATTCAAACTACCTTATCAGATAAAATCTAACAACTTGATAATAAATTCAAATTTGAATCTATTATCTTTTTAATTAATTATCACATATAATTAATTATTTGAATAAATATTAATCTTTTAAATTCAAATCCAATTTGAACTTGTCAAATTATTATCCCCCACTCAAATAAAGATATTTAATTAATTCTACTAATTAATTAAAACCAATTTTAATTAAATATTAATTTTGAAAATTTAATATTTATTTTATTATAATCAATTAATTATTTATATAATTTCAAAAATTACACAATAATTCATTATTAATTAATTTTGATAGTTACAACTAATTTGTGATTAATTAATTAATCATTATTATCACATAATTGTATATTTGGCCCGAATTTCTTCTTAAATATGTCTTTTTACCATTTTACATTTTATATCAACTCATGCCTTGAATAGTGTTGATAGAGCCGTTGTGGGGACCTATGGACCTATAATTTCAAGCTCCAATAAATTTGTGATTATTAATTAAACTCTTTAATTAAATAATCTTAATTTATTAATCTCGTGACTACTCCACTATAAATATGAGACTGCACTCTTGTAATTATAGACATTTCATTTACTGAGTACTTTATAACAATAAAGCGTCCATTAATATAATCATTACATACAAATTAATCATCTAATAATGGTTCATAATTAACCAGGAATAAAATTACTATTTTACCCTTTTAATTATATCTTGTTTCCTTAAGTACTATCGACTTTATTAGCGAAGGTTAATTCATAACCAAATTATGAGTTTGAGCTCAATAACCTTTCAGTCTCAAAAGTCAACCCTTAAGAGAACCATTATTCAATCCCTTGCGAGAAGGTATAGATTCCTTATCTGTATACTATGTCCTCAGCCATTTACATTAATGAGTTCCCAAAACAAAAGTTTCTAGCCTGATCATTCTAACAAACCCTAACGAGTGAATCAAAGAACTCATATAACATAAACAGGAGCTCATAGTAACTTCAGGATTAAGATATATTTGTATATGATCATCAATTGATATATTTAATTAATACTTCGAAACGGTATTTAACTAAGTATTAATAAACATATCTGGTCCAGTTCTATATATTCTCTAATATATATAAAGCACCTTCACTAAAGTGTCCTACTACACTAGTAATCCGGATCTAGATCACATGTATTCATAATACTAGTGGACCGTACTTGCAGTAATTAATCTAAAGATTCCATAACTTTATTTTACTGCGAATTATTCAAGCTCATTTATCTCAAACACAATCCTCCCATACCAATACGTGGTTGAGATCACATATATGAACTTAGGAATTTTTCTAATATTTACTTAATATTATCACAGAATAATATAGTCCATAAAATATATGCATAATAAATTCAATTTATTTATTTATTTCTTAAAACAATGTCACTACATATGCTTTCAGGGCACAATTCCCAACAATCTCCCACTTGCCCTAAAGAAAATGAGACATCTCTCTCATTCCCATGTTTCTTACATGCTCCTTAAAAGATTTCATAGATAAAGTCTTTGTGAAAGGAACTGCAAGATTATGCTCTGAAGCTATCTTCATAACTGCAACATCTCATCGGTGAACTATCACTCTAATCAAGTGATACTTCCTCTCGATGTGCTTTCCCCTCTTGTGACTCTGTGGTTCCTTTGAGTTAGCTACTACCCCACTGTTATCACATTATAGGACTAGTGGCTTATCCACATTTGGCACTACTTCCAGATCAGAATAAAACTTCTTGAGCCACACAGCCTCCTTAGCTACTTCACAAGTTGCTATATACTCGACTTCCATGGTGGAGTCTGCAATGCTGGTTTGTTTAATACTTCGCTAGACTACTGCTCCTCCTCCAAGATTAAACATTGATCCAGAAGTCGATTTTCGATTATCTCTGTCTGATTGAAAATCAGAATCAATGTAACCAGTAGGGTTCAGGTCTCCACCTAAATATACAAGTATATAATCTCTAGTATTTTTAAGATACTTGAGAATATTCTTCACTGCAATCCAATGATTCAGACCAGGATTGGATTGATAACGGCTGACTATCCCTACTGCATAACAAATGTTAGGTCTTGTACATAGCATAGCGCACATAAGACTGCCTACCACTGAGGCATATGGATATTGTCTCATATCTTCCTCTTCCTGATGTGTTTTAGGACATTGCTCCTTGGAAAGGACTACTCTAGAATGGGTTGGCATATCACCATTTTTGGAGTTTTGCATATTAAAGCGTTTTAGCACCTTATCAATATAAGTTGCTTGAGACAGTGCCGAAGTCTTGTTCTGTCTATCTCTAAGAACTTGAATGCCCAAAACATACTTGGCTTCTCCTAAATCTTTCATTTGGAATTGTTCAGCTAACCAGTTCTTTACCTTTGATAATGATGTTACGTCATTGCCAATCAGTAATATATCATCAACATAAAGAACAAGGAATACTACTACACCATCTTTGATTTGTTTATATACATAAGGTTCATCAACGTTTTGTTCAAAACCAAACGTTTTAATTGTATCATCAAATCTAAGATTCCAAGATCTAGAAGCTTGTTTGAGTCCATAGATGGACCTAAGAAGCTTGCAAACTTTTTGCTCTTGACCTTTTACTTCGAACCTTTCTGGTTGAGACATATAAATGGTTTTGTCAAGGTAGCCATTCAGAAAAACTGTTTTGACATCCATTTGCCAAATCTCATAATCCATGCATGCAGCAATGGATAAGAGTATACGAATGGATTTTAACATGGCTACAGGAGAAAAAGTTTCTTCATAATAAATCTATTTTTTCTATGTGTAGCCTTTGGCTACAAGCCTTGCTTTGAAAGTCTCTACTTTTCCATCTGCTCCTCTTTCTTCTTGAATATCCACTTGCAACCAATGGGCTTGATATTCTTAGGTGGATCTTCAAGAACCCAGACAGAATTGGAATACATCGATTCCATTTCTTGGTTCATGGCGTCTTGCCATTTGTCCTTGTCAGAATCATTCATTACATCTTTAAATGTCAATGGATCGTCTTTGTTTATGTCAGACACAAACATTTGAACTTCATGTTCATAGCGTATGGGTTGCTTACTGACCCTCCCATTACGATGAGGCTCTCTACTATTCTGACTAGAACTAGCAGTTTCCTCTTGCCGTTTTTTATTGGTTGTTGTTGGTGACATTGCAACTTCATTCAAGACCATCTCCTCCAATACAACCTTACTGCGAGGTTTGTGGTTATTAACATAGTCATGTTCAAGAAAAGTTGCATTTGTCGATACAAATGTTTTATTTTCTTTAGGACTATGAAAAATTCCACCTCTAGTCTCTTTGGAATAGCCCACAAACATGCACACTTCAGAGCGTGATTCCAACTTCCTAGTCTTTCCTTTAAGCACGTGTGCAGGACACCCCCAAATGCGAAAATTGTGTAAACTAGGTTTATAACCATTCCATAATTCCATGGGTGTCTTCTGGATAGACTTAGATGGAACAACATTTAATATGTATAGAGTACATTGAATTCCATAGCCCCAGAATGATAGTGGTAATGATGAGAAGCTCATCATTAATCTAACCATATCTATTAACGTTTTGTTTCGTCTTTCTGAAACACCATTTTGCTGTGGCGTTCCAGGTGCTGTGAGTTGGGATTGAATACCATGCTCACGCAGATGGTCCTTGAATTCAAAATCCAAGTACTCTCCTCCTCGATCAGATCGAAGAACTTTTAGTGATTTATCTAATTGTGTTTTCAGCCTCTGCTCGAAATTCTTTGAACTTTCCAAAAGTTTCAGATTTTCTTTACATTAAGTATAAGTAACCATATCTTGAATAATCGTCAACGAAAGTGACGAAGTATTCATAACCTCCTCTTGCGTGTACATTAAGTGGACTGCAAACATCCATATGTACCAGCTGAAGTGGTTCTGTAGCTCTTGAACCTTTCGCAGAGAAAGGTCTCTTGGTTATCTTGCCTTCTAGACAGGACTCATAAACAGGGAGAGATCCAATAGATAGTTCTCTTAAAGGACCATCCTTTACAAGCTTATTAATTCTATCTAGACCAATATGGTCCAATCTCAAGTGCCACAGATATGTTTCACTATCGGAATCAGTCTTTTGTCGTTTAATAGATCTAGGATTAGTTGTTTTAAATAATTCAGAATTATAAGCAGATTTCTCTTTAGCTTGCAATTTATAAAGCCCATCAATAGATTTTGCAGAACATATCTTAAAATCATATCTTGAAATAACAATCAAATTATTATTAAAAGAAATTTTAAAACCTTGTTCATGCAACATAGAAACAAAAATTAAGTTTCTAGAAAATCCAGGAATATAATAAACGTTCTCTAAAATAAGAAATTTATTCTTCTCAAATTCTAGGCGGGTTGTTCCAACTACTGCTGCAGAGATAATCTGACCACTGCCTACCCTCATAGTCACCTCTCCATCAGTAAGCTTCCTCGTCAAACTAAGAATCTGTAGAGAAAAACAAACATGGTTAGTGGCTCCTGAATCTACTATCCAAGATGAGGAATTGGTTTCCACTAAACAAGCTGCTAACACAAGTAAATCAAATTTACCTTTCTTTCTCTCTTTCATGTCAGCGAGATACTTTGGACAGTTTCTCTTCCAGTGACCATCTACTCCACAGTGAAAACAAGTCCCTTTAGGGGTCTTCTTTTTGGAGCTCTTGGTGTTGTTGTTCTCTTTGCCTTTGGATGACTTGTTAGGCTTCTTTGAATTCTTGTCTTTTCCTTTCTCTTTGTCCTTTCCATATCCATTTTTTTCCCTTTTTGGTTTTAGTCTTTGAAGAGGATGGGCTAGAATCAGCAACATTTATCTCTCCCTCTTTCTCATAACCTTTGTTAAGAGATTCATAAGTTTGCAACTCATTCAACAGCTGTGTCATGTTATATTCTAATTTGTTCATGGCATAGCTGGTTGTGAAACCTTTAAAAGCTGGAGAAAGTGATTCAAGTATAATGCTCACTTGATTCCTTTCATCAATGGTTGCCCCATGGATAATGGCATCATGCATTATATTGATCATGTCTAATACATGTTCTCTGACAGAAACTCCTTTCTTCATTTTCTTGGTCATGTGGGATCTGGTGGCCTCATGCCTGCACTGATCTGACTGCTACCCAAACATATCTTGAAGGGAATCCCAGATCTCATAAGCAGTCTCAGTGTCTTCAAACTTCTTTCTGAGCACATCGCTCATACTTGCAAGCATATAACAATTTGCTTTGTTGTTTGATAAGATCCAATTATCAAACTTTTCCCTTGCAATTTTGGCAGCAGTAGCGGGAGGGACTTCAAGACACTCAGTCAAGACAAATTTGTGGTTCTCACATATTAATACAATGTTCATGTTTGATTTCCATTTCATGTAGTTTTTACCAGTCAACTTTTCATTAGCAAGTAAAGAAGATACAGGATTTGAGCTAGACATGATTATTGAAAATAAATAAATAAGAAAAAAAAGAATTTATGCATATAATAAATATCAGTAATTTTTGGAATAGTAAACGTGATGCATGAATGCAACAATTAAAGAACACAAAAAAATTACTAATTCAATGATTAATTAATTTGAACATTAATGGACTAGCCTTAAGGTAGATCAGACTAATTCCAAATTAATTTTGAGACAGGTTCTCAAATTTATAAGTGAAAACTCAAATCAATATTTCTCTTTTGACTTATAAACAACTGCTTGTTTGGTCAAGGATACACTGGTCCGCTCGAAAGCCTAATGTACCTTGTGAGTGTAACCCATTATTTTAGATTAATGACTTAACTCAAGAGTGTGCCTTGGGATCAGTCAAACTTGAAATACATCATTAAATCCTATTCTTAAAGAAGTTTGCCTTGAGAATAACACAGTCGGAAGCCTTCCTTAGGGGGACACAAGCAATGGTGCCATGAGGCCCTCTCCATGTTACCTTGGTGCTAACTAATAATGGAGACCATAGGACTTATTGTCATAACTCCTTCTCCCACTCACTATTTTAAAATATGTGTTTTTCTCAAAACATCCTATGCTTTTTAATTAGTTTGTAAAAATAAAGTGATCTATTTTTACCAAATGATATTCTAATAATTACTAATCCAATTAAGCAAAATTAAAATTATAGAACTATGCCCTAATTAATTCAATTTTAATTTGCTATAATTACTAGGAATATCATTTATTATTTAATAAAACAATTTTATTAAATACTATAAATTCAACTACTTTTAAAAATCAATTACGCTCTTGAACTAGTTAAAACTATATTTATTATTATATGGTACATCACATAAAGCATATAATCACAAAGGACAATCCTAAGACATGTTTCTACCCATATGAGATGCATGCTAATTTTAAATACTATGTGGGTAATATGTATGGCATGTCAAAAAATGCATGATAAAGTATTAAATAATTTAATCACATTCAAACATTTAAATAAATATATACTAATTAAATAAATAAATAAAAGTGGGTCGGGTGTCTTGGGTATTTCTAGAAAAATTACAACACTTGCAAAATTATACACAAAAAATGTAAGAAACTAAATAAAACCTAAAGAGATCTCTATCTTCAGCTTTGGGCCTTCACAAGTAGTCTTGATCCATTAAGTCATTTATCCATTTAATTTTGAATTAAAATAACTTTTAATTATCTTAAACAAATTTTAAAAATAATTAACTTGAGCTTTAATGCCCAACAAGTTATTAGGCCCACTTTTGAATTTGGGCTCAAACAATTAATTCAAAACAAAATAATTTTAATTATGGGCTTAAAATAAATCAGGCCCACAATTTAAATAGATAACAAAGATGCAAACCCTAAGGTTTAGAAACCCTAGGGCCAGCAGCTATGTGACTCAGCGGGGCAAGAGGCATGGTGCAGCAGGGGCTGGTAGCGACTTGACAGGGTCCTGGTGCCGCTGGAGCAAGTGTCGGGGCCTGGGATGCTGCGTAGGGGGCACGGGCCAACAACTGGGGCCATGGCTGGAAGGCGCACAGGCTGCGACAAGGAGCCAGCAGGGGGCGCGTAGTTGGGGAGCCACAAGCCACAGGGTCGTACGGCAACGTGCGATAGCCTTGGGCTCAGGCTTCGGGGCATGGAACCTGGAGCTCTGGCCTTACAAAATTTTTTCCAATAATTTAATGCAGAAAATTAAATTAAAAAAATTCCTATGCCCCAAAATGACTTACATTTTTCATCTAGAAATTTAAGAACAATTCATAAACCCAAAACACCATATAATTAACGACCCTTAAGAATAAGCTTTAAACATACATACATCCATCCATTCACACATATTATGATAACATAAGAATGCATATTATGCCCACACAGTAATTAATGTATGCAGAGATTAATGACCGCTCTGGTACCAATTGTTAGGAACAAGTTTCCTAATATGTAGATGAATTGTGTGATGGGTCGGCCCAGTGTACAACAAAAATTTTGTAACATATTTAAACTACTTTTAAATATGCGGATCCATTAATATACATGCATTAATCATAAACAATAAAAGAATAAAGAACATACCTCTTGATGCCTATGAAGTGTCATTGTTATCTTTTCATAAAATAAACAATCTTCTTTTCCAAGCTGCTCTCAGGTACTCACACCAAGATCTTCCACAACGTTCTCTACACCTCAAGAAGTGTGTGGGCACTTAGAGAATAAAAGATGATATATTTTTTATTCAACTTGATGTACTCAACACATGAGATCAAGAGAATAGGCCTGAGATTGGTTCTATATATTTTCAGGGAGAGATATAAAGTATCGTTCTTTTCTTAGAGCGAATAATTGACTATTTTGTTATTTTCTAATAAGTCTAACTTATATAGAAAATATTTAAATTTAAAAAATAAATATGTAACCAATTACAATTTATCTTTTAATTAATTAATTATCTTATTAATGAAAATATCAAAACTATCTTTTTGAATTTTTAATTAATTAATTAATTAAATAAATAAATAAAAAGTGAAAAAATCCACTCCCTGATTTCTATAGCTGCACGCCACACTGTCCAGGGACTGTGTGTGTCGTGCAGTACCCTATAAAGTAAGGGGATTTATTTTCTCAACTATTATTTAATTATTTTAATAATGTAAACATCAAAACTAACTTTTGACTTATTCATTATTTAATTAATTAAATAAATAAAGTGAAAAATCCAGTCTTGTTTCTTTACTGTGCTACACGCCCAAGTGAGTCCCTGGGACTCCTTGGTGCGTGTAGCTCCCTACAAAATAGGGTCCAATATTTTTTTCCATAATTATTTAATTATTTATTCAAACTACCTTATCACATAAAATATAACAACTTGATAATTAATTCAAATTTGAATCTATTATCTTTTTAATTAATTATCACATATAATTAATTATTTGAATAAATATTAATCTTTTAAATTCAAATCCAATTTGAACTTGCCAGATTATTATCTCTCACTCAAATAAGGATATTTAACTAATTCTACTAATTAATTAAAACCAATTTCAATTAATTTTTAATTTCAAAATTTTAATATTTATTTTATTATAATTTCAAAAATTATAATAAATTAATTATTTATATAATTTAAAAAATTACACAATAATTAATTATTAATTAATTTTGATAATTACAACTAATTCGTAATTAATGAATTAATCACTATTATCACATAATTGCATATTTGGCCCGAAAAATAAATTTTTTCTTAAATATGTCTTTTTACCATTTATATCAACTCTTGCCTTGAATATTGTTTATAGAGTTGTTGTGGGGACCTATGGACCTATAATTTCAAGCTCCAATAAATTTGTGATTATTAATTAAACTCTTTAATTAAATCATCTTAATTTATTAATCTCATGATTACTCCACTATAAATATGTGACTGCATTCTTGTAATTATAGACATTTCATTTACTGAATACTTTATAACAAAAAAGTGTCCATTGATATAACCATTACATACGAATTAACCTTCTAATAATGGTTCATAATTAAATGGGAATAAAATTACCATTTTACCCTTTTAATTATATATTGTTTCCTTAAGTACCATCAACTTTACTAGTGAAGGTTAATTCATAACCAAATTATGAATTTAAGCTCAATAACCTTTTAGTCCCAAAAGTCAACCCTTAAGAGAACCATTATTAAATCTCTTGCGAGAAGGTATAGATTCTTTATTTGTATACTATGTCCCCAGCCATTTA
Organism: Humulus lupulus; assembly: GCF_963169125.1. NCBI lineage: Eukaryota > Viridiplantae > Streptophyta > Magnoliopsida > Rosales > Cannabaceae > Humulus > Humulus lupulus. Next base: position 250,305,962 of record NC_084793.1, read on the forward strand.
CATTAATGAGTTCCCGAAACAAAAGTTTATAGCCTGATCATTCTGACAAACTCTAACGAGTAAATCAAAGAACTCATATAACATAAACAGAAGTTCATAGTAACTTCAGGATTAAGATCTATTTGTATATGATCATCAGTTGATATATTTAATTAATACTTCAAAATGATATTTAACTAAGTATTAATAAACATATCTGGTCCAGTTTTATATATTCTCTAATATATAAAGCACCTCCACTAAAGTGTCCTACTACATTAGTAATCCGGATCTAGATTACATGTATTCATAATACTAGTGGACCGTACTTGCAGTAATTAATCTAAAGATTCCATAATTTTATTTTACTGCGAACTATTCAAGTTTATTTATCTCAAACACAATCCTCCCGCACCAATACGTGGTTGAGATCACACATATGAACTTAGGAATTTTTCTGATATTTACTTAATATTATCACAGAATAATATATTCCATAAAATATATGCATAACAAATTCAATTTATTTATTTATTTCTTAAAACAATGTCTACTACATATGCTTTCAGGGCACAATTCCCAACATCCCAGTCAAATAATCCCGATAATATTGCTTATTCCTAATTAAGCCTTCAATGTGAGGGGCATAAGTTAAAACCATAGGTGTTTTACCTTGCCTCGAAATGCTAGCCCCGGGAGCCCCAGTGTTTGGCTGCCTCCCCACGAGAAGGGCATCCAGCTCCTCAGACATGACCCCTGCTCTTTTCTTCTTCTCCGCATCCGCCTTGACCGCGGCCTCCACCACCTCGATGTGAATAAGGGCCAGCTCCACTCTCAAGGTAGGATCCCTCTCGCATTGCAGCCCTTAGAAGTTAGGGGCATCTATTGATTGGTGGGCGGCAATCAGCTTGACTAGCCGAAGGTTCTCCATGGTCATGAAGCCTCCCACATCCAGCTCCTCGGCACTAAGGGTGGCATAATACTTTTTTCGATCCAGGATCGACTTAGTGAGCCGAGTTTGAGCATACGGACCTGTTCACAGGAACGTGAGTTTCCAATAAACTAAACAAAGGGCTAGATGAAAAATGAAGAAGGACGACTTACCCACGTGATGAAAGTCCAACATCAGGGTGGGGTTCTTCTCTAGGAGGAACTTGGATGTCATGAACCACTAGTGCCTGACATCCAGGGGATGTTTCCACGTGCTGAACGGAGCCGAACTAATGCCACGGGCCTTCATCTTATAGAACTCGTCCCGCGTCTTGTCTTTGGAATTTAGTTGCGTCTCCAACTTGTAAAAGTACAGCACCTTTGCGAGGATGGGCATCGGGATCTCCTTCGAGGTGCGGAATATACTCCATCCCGTAAGCAATTTATACGCTTGGGGCAGAAGCTGAAAAGTCACGATCCCCACGAACTTGAGGAACTGCCCGAAATAGTCGTGGTGCAGGGGAGTAACTCCCACACTGATGTGGCCTATGTTTAAGGCCCTGAACATGCCCACTCCAGTATGAGCTTTCTCTTCTCTCTGAGCCAGTCTATTGTAAAAGAGCCCTGGAGTCGACTCTACTCCAAGGACCTTCTCCAGCTCAATCAACATCCAGTAGTTCTGGAACTCGTTCTTTTCCCTGTCCATTTCCCACGTGTTGCCAGTGGGAAGCTTGTGCCCCTCCAAGACAACGGGGCCCGCTTGGACCACATCTTCCGTGTACAAAGTAACGCTGCGACCCATGATCAAAGATCTGGAAGTGACAAGAAAACTGAGAACCAAGCAATTAGCACCGAAATCGAAGAAAAATGGTTAAGGTACGAAGATTCTCCTAAAAACTGCTTGGAGAGGTCCCCTTCGGACCCAGATCCGGGACCAATAGAGATCCTAGGAACATAAGTTGGGAACTAAAGGCTAAGGGCATTTGCTAATAAACTAATTCACCCGGACGACTTTGAGGCATCCAAGTTTAGTGGTTTGTGACAATCAAGCCCACTTCACCAGTCAAACTACCCACGGTATGAGATGTCATCTAGAAACCCTAATGTTCATCTCTACATCTACCACTACCACTACTTAGAACCCACCTTACACGGCAGCCATAACCCTAACAACTCTATGGTAGCAGAAACAACACGATAATAAAAATGACCAAAAGGAACAAGAAAGTGACCAGAAAACTTACTGTGGGGTATTGGATTTGGGATTCGTTGAGTTTCAGGCGACAACATCGGTAAGATTTCGATCTTGAACCTAAGGAGACAATGTAGTAGCTCATCGGCACTCCCAAATGAATGAACCAAGATATAATCGTCTGCTTGTTGAGTGGAAAAAGGCTTCATAGGAAACAAATGAGCACGAAGAGATATTAATCTCCAGAGAATCTCGTTGGCAATTTTGGACATACGAAGCTCTGGCTCTATGCTCTCTAGATCGAGAATTTGGGATGAGTAAAATGTGGAAGTAAGCCTGTCGAGGTATTTATAGGATGAAAATTTACTATTTGATCTAATGGTCCACAATGAAGATCTTGAGACTGGCCTCATCTGACGGTCCTAGATAAGGCAGGGGCATTAATTGACCCAATCGAATACTCAATCGTGGATTCGTCAATCCACGATCCGCGCCTACCTCATCCAACGTTCCACATTGAAAATCCCATACTATCCCCATCCAACGACTCTGAATACTGCATAAGCATTAAACAACTCACTCAAGTACCCAACGCACCTTTTTCGTACAGGCTAGACGCTTTGGGACATGTGCTGACACCCATCGGTCACCTAGGTAACTAAAAGATTTTCTCCAGATTTCTAAGGTGCGAGTGGTATAGATGCATCATGAACCTAGAGACACGTGTCTAGGACGTTGGGAGTCTGAAAGGACAGGGATCGACCAAATGGCCCCCAAGTAAATGAACCCAGGTCCTGGTAAACAAACCAGGACTCAGGTAAACGAATTGGGATACTTGTGATAGATTCGGGAGAAGAAGGCAAGTCCCCACTATGCGAACATAGATGAAGAGTTGGGGGTAAATGTTCATATTTTCCATCTATGCCATGTGGTAGAGCCGAACAGGTCCATGGGCCCTCACAAGAGGTCCGGGCCCAACCTGGGCCAAGTGAACAATGAATAAGGAAACCCTGACGGCCCAGACCATACCAAGCCCGATGACAGGTAAGTAGCGCAAGCATAGTAAGAGGGCCAGAACTAAGGTGCAGGCCTGCATCATCTCCCTGACCATTCTCAATCTACATCCTCTGGGATGTAAATTGTGATGGCAGACAATTCACTCAAGGAGACGGATCCCATCAAGTAGGATCTAGGAGAAGATGTCGTCAACAAGATATTCGCCTTGGTAAATGAACTTAGGTCCTGGTAAACGAACAAGGACTTAGGTAAATGATCCCAGATATTGGTAAATAAACTCAGATCATACGTTCGGATAGTACAAGCCTAGTCTTCCCTGATGCTGACGTGTCCCCGAGAAATCCGGAGGTTGGTCTCCCTAACTAACCTGCATAATGGGGTACGCACGAAACGTACACTATTCCTAGGAAATAGTACTGCCACTACTCTGACAGATCTTGTCCCCAGGATCCCCTTAGTAGCCCACGCGGATCAGTTTGTGCTAACGTACAAAGGGCAGTTGTAAGGCTTGACCACCCCTAAGCCGGCCCAATGGGCCCAGATTAACAATATCTAATTATGTTATATTCTTTGTATTATGACTCCGTTAGCGAGCAAATTGTAGTTACATTCTTATTGGGCCCGAATTAGTCCCGCCCAAGCTACGTGACTACCTATAAATAGAGTCAATTGTGCACTGTAGCCAGGATCCCATAATTTCTCTTGTAAGTAAAACACTGCTGAACTTGCTGAAAACCTCCATTGTCAAAACTTTTTAAAACCTAATACTAGTGACTCGTGGACTAAGGCTCATTAACGCTCCAACCACGTAAAAATTGTGATTGTTCATCTCTTATCCTTTCTTTCCAACTCTTATATCATAATATATTTATAGTTTCCGAAAAACTCGATAAACATAATTTAATTAGGTTTTATTATTTATAATATTTATTTTAGGGTGTTTCTATGGTAGGGGCTAGAAAAAGAGCTCCACCGGTGGGGCTCTTTTGTGTTTCTAACCCGTAAACAGTTTTGTTGATGCAGTTCTTCGGCAACAGATAATTAATAGAATAAGGATAGGGATTAGTGCTAAATAATGAACTGTAATAGATGAATGATCTCTTAGTAAAATGATAACACGAATACTTTTTTAGGTGGTTCAAAGGTTAAAATCCTTCTAGTCCACCAGCCAATATTATTGATATCTCTCTGATCTTCTTTATAGGGTATTTCTTTACAAATTAGAATCAAACCCCTTGCAACTCCCAGGGTCTCCATATTTATAGGGAGAGGGCACCTGGGTGTTGGCAAGGGAGGTCATCCTATGACCTTCTTACCCATCATGTCACTTCTGTGACATTCATGATTAATTCCTAAAACCTGACATTGAAGTGTGGTCTAATCAATAGGTAAGGGGGATAATGGGCCGCACGACCCAACCCAGTCGTGGGTGCCTGAACACGCACATTTATGCTGTGTGTCCGAGAATTCAGGGATGGATCAGACACGTGATGTCTGATATATGCATGTTTACATTGCGTGGTTGACTTTATAAAAGGTCAGAGGTGCCAACTCAAGCTCGTATCTCAAGCTTGATGTAGTCTCAGCTCGTGGTGTCCATACTTCTGACCCGACTCCTTAGTAATCTCATTAAGCCTTTAGTTACCTCGAGCTAAAGAGGTAGGACCTTGTAATAGCAACTCCGGGTACGTGGCTTCCACGTGGCTGATATAATTATGCCCTTTCTCAGCTCGCTAATAGCCCGTGGATATTTAGGGCGTACATTTGCCCCCCAAGCCCCTGCTCGTGGCATATGACGTCACCTGGGGCCACAGTGGGGGCTTTTAGGCTTCTTTGTGGACTCTTCACATTCCGCCCATTATGCTGGTATCGAATACGTGGAGCATCATGGTTGGTGACGGTCCATCTTCCAAGAACCGCATTAAATGGCCTAGCCTATCTTCGGTCGTCGTTTCGTCTTTCGAGTAGTGATCCTCGTATCCTACATCAAGGCAATCGAACGGCCCTCATCCTTTGGCCTTTTACGTATATAAAAGGCTGGCCACCTTTCGCATGAGCCACCCTTTCATTTGAAAATTTTCTCATCTTCTTCTTTCTTCTCAGTCTCAAAACCCTTTTCTTTCTTCCGATCACTATTCCCAACGTTCCAGAGGTTCACACACGAGGGCTCTTTTGTGACTCCGGTACCGACGATCCCAACAGGATTTCAACCCAGACGACCCTTTCAGTCTCTTCACAGCAAACATTTTTGTAAGTCCCCCGTTTGTGCATGTTTTAAATGTTTTCCTACACTGTTGCTTAGGTAAACTTTCTCTTTAGTCGCATGTAGTAGGTTGCTTGTCTTCTGCTCTTTTTTGCTGGTATTTTATGCGTAGGTTTTTATCCTAGGGGTATCAACCGTAGGAAAAACTGTTTAGGAGCATGACTCATAGGATACGAATTCTGGGGTGATTTTCTGGGTAAAAAAATTTTCATGCCTATTTTGAACAAGAAGTTTTTAGGGTGCAAAAATCGGGTAGCTTAGGGGACACGCTTCACAGGCGGTTTTGCCTACTGAAACTTTCCTTCCAAGGCAAACTTTTACTCTGACCCTCCTGACACACGGATTCCGAGTAATCGGGGACCCGTTGGGAGCACAGGCGCGTGTTCATAGAACCGTGTGGTCTTACTCGCCACGGGCTGAGATTACCTCAGCCTGTGTAAAGGAAACCCTTCGCGCTAGATTCTTTCTTATGCTTAGGTCGCCTTTTCTAAATTTTCTTCTTTGTTCGTTAGGCGACTAGATGGGACCAAAGAAGAGCGCACCCAAGAAGAGTGTTGGCAGCTCGTCTTCCCAGCAAACCAACAAAGGAAAGGAGGTGGCCACGGACTCCCCGATCCCCAACTTCGGTCCAACCGTGGAGAAGGAGGTCGAGGTTGGGCCCGACGCCTTTTTCGAGGTTGAGAGCATCGCCTCGAAGGTCACCACCCAGGGGAAAGTGAATAAAATTATGCTTTCTCATAACATTGAGATAGGGAGGGGCGCCCTGGATGCCCGACCTCCCCTTGAAGGTGAGCGGAGCTGCGCGCCACTCGACGAGGAGTACGCCGCCTGGAGCGACGAACATCTCAAGGCTGGGGCCTTCCTCCCATTGGACCAGTACTTCGTGGAGTTTTTAAATTACGTGAAGCTGGCTCCCTTCCAGCTCCCCCCTAACTCATATCATCTGTTAGCGGGGTTGAAGTATCTATTCCTGAAGCAGGAATGGGAGGTCCCCACGCCGGCGGACATCCTCTACTTCTTCTGCCTCAAAGCCAGCCTGGAGCAGCGGGGGCGAGGCGACGGGTTCTACTACCTAACCCATTTTCCGAATTCGGCTGCGGCCATCGAGCTACCCAGCCACCCCAATGACTTTAAGGACCAGTTCTTTATGTCAAAGGGGTTTCGCAACTGCGAACACCACTACTTCAACCATCATTGTAAGTTCCTTCTATCTCAGCTCGTAAGTTGATTGCTGATTAGCCTCTTTTTATTCGTTCCTGACTTAGAAACTATCATGCAGCTATTTTCGCGAGGACGGCCAAGTCAGTGACCCTTGGGGGTCAATATGAGACCTTGGCGGGGCTCCCCCCAAGTGAAAAGGATTATCGCCAGCTCGTGTCCGACGAGACGATGCTGGCGTGTAAGTTAATCTCTCCGGGCTAGACTCTGGCCTTGAGGAGACCGCGAACCATCCCCGCTACTCGCGAGATGGCGCCCATCCCCGAGGAGGAGGCCACGAGCGAGGATGAGGACGAGGAGGATGAGGTGCCCCTCGTGCGCCGAAAACGGGCTCTGGAGGTCGCCCAAGAAGTAAATGTGGAGAGGGCCCAGTCTGGGGCAGCAGCTGACCCCTCTGGCCAAGGTAACCCTTATTTATTTAGGGATTTAGATAGGGCCACCGCCGACCTATGGCTTGCTAGGTTTAACCCCAGCCAACCCGTTCATCACCACCAAAATGACCCAGACCGCGACATCACCCTACTCAAATGTGTCGACCAGCTCGTGCTGTGTTATGACATGAGCCGCCCTAGGGGTACTATAGTTGTAGATAATACCTTGGCCTTTAGGTCAGCCTTTTTCGAGGAGTACGGGACCAATCTTAGGTCGTGGCCCTCCCTCCTGGAGGGTGTAGTAGCTCCGGGTCTGATGAGTCCGTTTTTAGCATAGTTTTAACATGTGTTTAGGGTAAGTTTGAGTCATTTTGGTGGAGTGTGTTGCGGTATTATGCTTATTTTGGTATGTTGCAGGAAATAGGAGAAGAAATCGTGAAGTTTGGGAAATGACTGAAAAAGCAGCTGAAATTGGGAAATTTGTGCTAAAAGTCGACAAGAAGAAAATTGAAGACTCATTTGTGGAGATAATTGGTAGATTTGGAGTTTGGAATCAAGATTTTGGAAGAATTAGAGGGGCTGCGGCGCAAGGGCGAAACAAAGAAGGCAAATTCTGGAATTTATGGAGGGCCGCGGCGCCTGAGGGAAGCGCCGCGGCGCTCGCTGAAGTCAGAGAAGGGGCGCGCTGGGCATAGATGCGCGCCGCGGTGCCCGGATGCTAAGGTCGCAACGTGTGTGGCTGATTGTGATTCAGATTGTCGAATTTGTTAGATTTTTTTAGGGTTTTGATTTAAATACGTTTTTAGAGTTAATTATTCTATTCGATTGATAATTAGAAGTGTGGAGAAGTCATTAGAGGCAGAGGAAAACATTGAAGACGTAGAGTTTGAATTCTTATTTTCTTCTGTAATTTCTTACTGGATTTCATGTTTATATTTAATTTGATTGATGTCATTATGTCTGCTTTGAACTAATCTTGTTATTAGGGTTTTAGTGGATTCTTCTTGAAACTTTTGATATCTTAATGAAATTTTCCTGAATTTCTTTCTTCTGCTGTGGATTATTTATCATATGCTTAATGCTTGTGAATGTTTGATCATCATTTACATGTTTATATGATTTTAACCTAAACTCTAAAAGAGAAGGATAATTATGCTTTAGATAAATAATCACAATTTTATATTAGACGAAAGTAATTTTATGAATTGTGTAGTTTAGGGATTATGTGTTTAAAGCCTGCAATATATTGATTTACCACAAAGATGTAGGAAATAGTATATTGTAGAGAATTATAGATCCTAACAAGACTATAATTTATAATTGAAATCTGCTACCACAATAGACTTAAGAAATCTTGAGAATTGGTTAGAAATCATAAGTGAATGGTTGATGAAACTAAAGCCCTAACTTTTGCATCTATTTGAATTAAATCAAATTTCATCTCTGCATTTCTTTAAGTGCTTAGTAGTTTTCTTAATTTTTAGTAATAGTTATCTTATTTATCAATCTGAAATTATTATTCAACTCAATTAGAATTAGAGGTTAATTATTGGTAATTACTAGCAGTCTTCGTGGGATCGACACTTTACTTATCATATATTACTTGATTAGACCGCGTATACTTGCGTGTTACATTTTGGCGATCAAGTTTTTGGCGCCGTTGCCAGGGACTGTTTTTATTAATATCAATAAGTTAATTTTTGTTCTAAATTGATTTTTTTTACATTTAATCCGGATCAAGGTTCTCTTGTGTTTCAGGACTAGTTGGTATAAGCGAAGCAATAGACAAAAACAGATTATACCAATAGACCGGGAAATTGAAAGAACGTGCAGGCAGAACCGGAAAATAAAAAGGAAATTGGAATTCACCATGGCTGATAATTTGGGAAATGGTGCTAATAATGGTCAAGGGGTTGCTGAGGTTCCAAGGGAGCAAGGAGCACGAACACTGAGAGATTATGTACTTCCTACTATTACAGGAGTGCATTCATGCATTAGACCTCCAACCATTGCTGCCAACAACTTTGAGATTAAGCCAGCCATCCTTCAAATGGTTCAAACAACTGTTTAGTTTGGAGGTATGCCGACGGAGGACCCTAATTTACACATAGCTAATTTCCTGGAGTTATGTGCAACATTTAAGATGAATGGGGTGAGTGATGATGCTATAAGACTGAGGCTATTCCCATTTTCATTGAGGGATAGGGCGAAAAGTTGGCTGATTTCCTTACAAGCGAATTCGATCACTACATGGGAGGAGTTAGCTCAGAAATTTCTTGCCAAGTTCTTTCCTCCAGCAAAGGCTGCAAAGTTAAGGGGTGAGATTAATAATTTTTATCAGTTGGATGGAGAGTCACTGTATGATTCTTGGGAGCGCTTTAAGGAGTTGCTAAGGAAGTGTCCGCACCATGGAATAGAAAAGTGGATGTTGGTGCATAATTTCTATAATGGGTTGAATGGGACGACAAGAACAATTATAGATGCTGCAGCGGGAGGTGCCTTTATGAGCAAAAGTGCTAATGAGGCATATGAGCTATTAGAGGAGATGGCGATGAACAATTATCAATGGCCAAATGAAAGGGGGCAGCCAAAGAAGGTGGCTGGAATGATGGAAGTGGATGCCATAACTATGCTTACGGCTCAAGTAGCAGCCTTGACGAAGCAATTACAAAATACTACACTCCCCTCTCAAGCTATGCAAGTTCAAAACTTATGTGAAGTGTGTGGTACATCCCATCAACCAAACCAATGCCCTGCTATAGACATGAATAACATGCCCATGGAAGAAGTCCAAGCCATAGGAAATTACCAAAGACAGCCTAATAATCCCAATTCCATGACTTACAACCTAGCTTGGAAGAACCATCCCAACTTTTCCCGGTCTAACAACCAAAACACCCTACAACCTTATCCTCAACCTCAGCCACCATATCAACCTACCCAAAATAGGCCACCTTATCCACAACAATATGCACACCAAAATCCTCCACCGGGCTATTATCAACCACAAAATAAACCACCTCCCCAAATGCCAATGAAACCAGCTGAAACCCAACCTGATGTGCTTAACCAATTCATGACTGAAACTAGGGCATCCATAAGAAGTTTGGAGACTCAAATAGGGCAATTGGCTACTTTAATGACTAATAGAGCTCAAGGAAATTTGCCTAGCACTACAGAAGTTAATCCTAAAGAACAGTGCCAAGCTATTACTTTGAGGAGTGGAACGAGATATGAAGGGCCAAAGAAGAGTCAGTCCGAAGAAGAAGAGAAAAAGTTGGATGATAAAAAGGTTACTGAAGACCTAAAGGAAGAGGAGGAGACCCCACCTGTAACTATTGAGCATCATGTGAGAGTTCCATATCCACAAAGACTTCGCAAGCATAATTTGGATAAGCAGTTTGCAAAGTTTTTAGAGGTGTTCAAGAAGCTACATATCAATACACCATTTGCAGAGGCATTAGAACAGATGCCTAGTTATGTAAAGTTTGTGAAGGAGATTCTCTCGAATAAGAGAAAGATGGGTGATTACGAAATAGTGGCATTAACAGAAGAATGTAGTGCGATTTTGCAAAGAAAGCTTCCTCAAAAGTTAAGAGATCCTGGGAGTTTTACCATTCCATGCACTATTGGGGAGTTTGAATGTAAGCATGCACTTTGTGATTTGGGGGCGAGTATTAATTTAATGCCTTTGTCTGTATTCCGGAGGCTTGGTTTGGGGGAAGCTAGGCCAACTACAGTAACATTACAGCTAGCTGATAGATCTGTGAAGCATCCCCGTGGTATTATAGAAGATGTGTTGGTAAAGGTGGATAAGTTTATTTTTCCGGCTGATTTTATAGTTCTTGATATGGAGGAGGATGAGAATGTTCCAATTATTTTGGGGAGACCATTTTTAGCAACTGGGCAAGCATTGATTGATGTGAAAAAGGGAGAGTTGAAGCTGGGAGTTCAAGGGGAGGAAGTAGTATTTAATGTGTTTAAGGCTATGACTTATCCTAAAGCAAGTGATAGTTGTTTCTCTGTTGATGTGGTCGAAGAAGTAGTAGAAAGAAAGGAGGATCCTCTTGAGTTGAGTCTCACAGTTGATGATGTAGATGGTGAGGAGAATGAAGAGGTGATGAGTTATTTACAGTGGATAAAATCAGCTGAGCCATGGAAGCATAAGAAATTTGAAGAGTTGGGTGCAGGACCAGACAGACCATTACCATCGATTCAGAGGCCACCTATTTTAGAATTGAAGATTTTACCGGACCATCTCCGCTATGCGTATCTTGGGGAAAAAGAGACTCTTCCAGTTATAGTCTCATCATTTCTTTCGAAGGTTGAGGAGGAGAAATTGTTGAGAGTGTTACGAGCTCATAAAACTGCTATAGGGTGGACTTTGGCTGATATAAGAGGAATTAGTCCATCGACAGTCATGCATAGAATTCTTATGGAAGATGAGGCGAAACCGACTATTGACGCTCAGAGAAGGCTTAATCCAACAATGAAAGAAGTGGTGAGAAAAGAGATTTTGAAGTGGTTGGATGCTGGAGTGATTTACCCGATTTCTGATAGTGCTTGGGTAAGTCCAGTGCAAGTGGTACCGAAAAAGGGGGGTATGACGGTGGTAAAGAATGAAAGCAATGAATTGATTCCAACTAGGACTGTGACGGGTTGGAGGATATGTATTGATTATCGGAAGTTGAATAAGGCAACGAGGAAAGATCATTTTCCTTTGCCTTTCATTGATCAAATGTTGGATAGATTGGCGGGGCATAATTACTATTGTTTTCTAGATGGGTACTCGGGCTATCACCATATCATAATTGCACCGGAGGATCAAGAAAAGACAACTTTTACATGTCCCTATGGGACTTTTGCTTTTCGGAGGATGCCATTCGGGTTATGTAATGCACCAGCCACGTTTCAACGGTGCATGATGGCAATATTCTCTGACATGGTTGAAAAGGGGATTGAAATTTTTATGGATGATTTTTCGGTATATGGGTCCTCTTTTGACACGTGTTTGACTAATTTGGAGATGGTGTTGAAAAGGTGTGAGGAGTCGCATTTGGTGCTTAATTGGGAAAAGTGCCACTTTATGGTTAATGAAGGAATTGTATTGGGGCACAAAATTTCTAAGAAAGGAATTGAAGTGGATCGGGCCAAGATTTCTACTATAGAGAATTTGCCACCTCCAATTTCAGTTAAGGGAGTAAGGAGTTTCTTGGCCCATGGGGGGTTTTATCGGAGATTTATCAAAGACTTCTCTAAGATCTCAAAGCCGCTATCTACCTTGTTGATGAATGGGGTTCCTTTTGATTTTAATGATGATTGTTTGATTGCTTTCAAGACTCTCAAGGAGAAGCTCATTTCAGCGCCGATAGTATGTACACCTAATTGGGACCTTCCATTTGAGCTTATGTACGATGCTAGTGATTATGCGGTTGGAGCGGTTCTTGGGCAGCGAGTGGACAAGGTATTTTGAACTATATACTATGCTAGTCGAACTTTAAATGATGCTCAACTAAATTATGCAACAATAGAAAAAGAACTTCTAGCCATAGTTTATGCCTTCGATAAGTTCCGTCCATATTTGATTGGAAATAAGGTGGTAGTCTATACGGATCATTCGGCAATAAATTATCTTATGACTAAGAAAGATTCCAAGCCTCGTCTTATTCGGTGGATTTTGCTATTACAAGAATTTGATGTGGAAATTAAGGATAAGAAAGGTACTGAGAACTTGGTGGCTGATCATTTGTCTCGTTTAGAGGTTGGGGTAAATTCTCTTAATAAAGAAGTTCAGATTAATGATGCTTTTTCGGATGAGCAGTTGTTCGAAGTGAATGTTGGCAAGGAGGTTCCATGGTTTGCGGATTATGTAAATTATTTGGCTGCTAAGGTTATACCCCCTGAAATGACAAGGCAACAATTAAAGAAATTTTATTCGGAGGTGAAGCATTATTATTGGGAGGAGCCTATTCTGTATAAGCATTGCCCAGATCAAGTTATTCGAAGATGTGTGCCTGAGGAGGAGATGTTGTCAATCTTAACTCACTGTCATAGTTTGCATTGTGGTGGTCATTTTGGCGGAACAAGAACAGCTGCGAAGGTTTTGCAAAGTGGGTTTTACTGGCCTACATTATTTAAGGATGCTAATGATTTTGTCAAAAGTTGTGACCGTTGTCAATGGACTGGGAACATATCCAGAAGAGATCAAATGCCGATGAACGGTATTTTGGAAGTTGAGCTATTTGACGTATGGGGGATAGACTTTATGGGACCCTTCCCATCATCGTATAATAACAAGTATATTTTGCTTGCGGTGGATTATGTTTCTAAATGGGTAGAAGCCGCAGCAACTCCTACTTGTGATGGGAAGGAAGTTATTAAGTTCCTTCATAAAAATATCTTCACTCGATTTGGTACTCCAAGAGCTATTATTAGTGATCGGGGAAGTCATTTTTGTAATAAGTGGTTCACCGCTCTTTGTGCTCGCTATGGTGTTCATCATCGAAAGGCGTTATTTTATCACCCAATTGCAAATGGCCAGGCTGAAGTATCGAATAGAGAAATAAAAGGTATTTTGGAAAAGGCAGTAAATACTTCGAGGAAGGATTGGTCGAAGAAGCTCGATGATTCACTTTGGGCTTATCGCACGACATTTAAAACTCCGATTGGTATGTCACCATATCGATTGGTGTTTGGTAAGGCTTGTCATCTACCGGTGGAACTGGAGCATAGAGCTTATTGGGCTGTGAAAAAGTTGAATGTTGATCTCTTCATGGCGGGGCAGAATAGGCTTATGGAGTTAAATGAACTAGAGGAATTCTGAAATGAAGCCTATGAGAATGCGAAGATATATAAGGAGAAATCGAAGGCTTTTCATGATAAGAGAATATTAAGGAAGGATTTTCAACCAGGGGATAAAGTTTTGCTCTTTAATTCTAGGCTTAAACTTTTTCCTGGAAAATTGAAATCAAGATGGTCTGGACCGTATACAGTAGTCTTCTCACTTCCTTATGGTGTAGTACAAGTTCATAGTGAAAAGACAGGAGATTTTAAGGTGAACGGATAGAGATTGAAGCATTACTTGGAGGGTCCGGTGGAGACATGTAGGTCCGTGGTTGAGTTGGAATTGATTTGATCTGAGACTAAAGCAGCGTCCGGCTAAATGACGTTAACGACAGCGCTCTTAGGAGGCATTCCTATGTTTATTTTTAATTTTTAGTTCAGTTTGTTTGTAAAAAGTATGAACAATTTTTACTTTTTATTTTTTTAGTTGTGGTTGGACTTATTATTTTTTTAGTTTTTAGTATTTTTGAATGTAATAAAACCGTGGAAATCATGAAAACTCTAAAAAAATAAAAAACAAAAAAAAATGAGGATTTGGCATTCTAGAGAGAGGGCTGCGGCGCTTGCAACTAGAGCCGCGGCCCTTGACGAAGTCAGAGAAGGAGGCTCGGTTCGGAGGAGCGCACCACGACGCCTATGGGAAGGGCCGCGGCGCTTGGCAAATTCCCAGAAAAGAGATTTGGGGCGCGCCGCAGCGCTTGGAGGAGCGCGCCGTGGTGCGTATGCGGGTCCGAGCCTTAAAGGGGGTTGCCCTCTTCCATTTTTCCCATTCTCCCCATTTAGAAAAAAAAATCCACAACCCACTTCTCTCCATTTTCTCTCTAAATTCCTTTCTTCTACCCAGAAATTTCTTTCCAATCTCCTTATTATCTCTTGAATCCACATATAAATTCAGCCACATACTCCTTTCTCCTTCCCAATTCCTAATTTGATTTTGAAATCCCTAAATCCCCAAAATTTCTTAAAACCCTAAATTTTCAATTTTTATCAATTGGAGTGGTGAGTTTATGATTACTTGGTGCAATTGAAGGGTGCAAGTGGAATTTATCATTATCAAGTAAGTGTTTCTCCAATTTGTTCAAGTTTTGTTGATGATTTCTTTATATAGAAGGCATTGTGAAGGGGTTTTTGATTGAAGAGTATAGTGGGGATAGTGTAGTATTGAAGTGAATTGATTTGCTCTGTTTGAGAAGTTAATTGGAATTGAGGGAATATTGAAAAAAAAACATGGGAGGTGCTGTCCAATTTTTCGTAGCATACTATGGGACCTAAGAGAAATCCTTCTAGGGCATCCTCTTCTAGGAACACCAATAGACCATCTTCTTCTAGGCCATCCACTTCTAAGGAACCCGAACCACCCCCAGAATATGATGTCACAAAATTCGTAAGTAAGGCCGCTTTTGAGCGCTATACAAGGATTCGTAAGAGGAAGGTAATCAGTGAGCGGGGTTTTGAATATACGGAATCACCATGTGAACTCTCAACTTATGAAGAAATTAGGGGGGAAATTCAAAGAAGGGGTTGGGCTATGTTTGCTTCAGAGGATGTTAGCCATGCCAAATTTTCAGTGGTGTTAGAATTTTATGCAAACTATTTGGAGATGAAGAATACAGACGTATTTGTTCGAGGTGTTCAAGTTCCGGTTGGTATAGACACTATTGCTGAATTATATGGTATGCCAACGTATGAACGGGAGGATGATGAATATCATCAATGGGCTCATGGCGATAAAATTAATTGGGTCCAGGTGGCGGAAACTTTAAGTATACCGGGAGCTCGGTTTACTGTTGTTGGTGGTGTGCCGAAATATCTGTGGCGCTATCAATTGAATCATGTGGTGCGGGCTTGGGTGCACTTTTTGAGTGCAAGGCTAATGCCGACAACTCATATGTCGGATATCAACAAGGAGCGGCTGTTGTTGGTTTATGCCATTATGACTGGCATGACAATTGATGTAGGCCGAGTGGTTAGGAAGAGTATGAAGGATATCAGTATGTTGACCACTACGGGAGGATTAGGTCATGGTTCCTTAATCACCAATTTATGCCGAACTTATGGAGTGGTTATGTTTGGAAGTGATGTTGTTCGGAAACCCATGTCGGCAATTTCTAAGAATAGGGTGATGGGGTATGAACTACCGTCCTTAGAAGCACCACCACCTCGGCAGCGTGCCGTTGATAAAAGACCCCGAGTAGATGAAGTTGATGAAGAGGATAATGAAGCAGATATGGAGGGTACGATTCCGGAGGAGCATGCGCAAGAAGTACCGGTTGTACAGCCGCCTATTCAACCTGCGGCTGGTACTTTTGATCCCTACATGTAGCTGATGCAGAATCAGTTTCAGTACTTGGTTCAACAGAACAATTATCAGATTGCACAGCAACAGCATATGCAACAATTCATGGCGCAGCAAAGTGAGTATCAAATTGCTCACGTGGACCAACTAAATGCATTAGTAAATCGGTGGTCTCTCCGGAACGATGAAGATGTGGCTCCATTTCCTTTACCATCTCAATTTGTCCCGTATCAACCGCCACCGCCGCCTCCACCATTTTAAATGTTTTTGGTAAGTCTCTTTTCCTTTACTTTTGTTTTATTTTGTTATCAAACATTGGGGACAATGTTTAGGTTAAGTTTGGGGGAAGAGATTTATTGTTGTTTGAGTCGTGTATGTGTTGTTTTGGTTTCTGTGTTGTGTTGTTTTGGTTTTAGTTGTGTTAGTCGTGTTTTGTTTAGGGTGTGAGTTGAATCAAGTTACCAATGATTAGCCAATGATAATATGATTGAATGATGAACTGTGTAAATTGAATGGGAATAAAGCTAAAAACAAATCTGTGTGCTTGGTTGAATATTTTGTTCTATTTTTATTAAACACTTAAATAATTGAGAGCTTAATCATGATTTTGATAAATTTTATGTGATGGAATAAACTTTATGCTTGCTAAGTTTGAAATAGGAAGGGAAGATTGGATTGGTTTATCCTAGAACTTGTTTGCTTGTTTTTCTGAGGCGAAATCTTAGGTCATGCATGCTTAGAAAAATGATTTAGGCAAATTTTTTTGGACCGTTTGAGCCTTTCAAGCCAACCTTGATATGTTTAATCCTTAGTTACCCATTGTTGAGCCTAAATTGACCTTTTATTGATTGACATTTGCTTTGAGTTAATAAATTGAAAACCTAACTATTATTTTGTCTTTCCTTTGTGTGTACCATGAACATATGAATGATAATTGGGATTGATTTGTAATGGGGGGTTATGTATGGCAAGTTGTGTCAACAATGAAAAAATACATTTTGAGAGAAAAAAAAAAAGAAAAAACGAAAAAAAAAATATTTGAATGATGACATAACATTACACTCCAAATTGTATTATCAAGGAATAAGTTTGGGGGGAGTGGAATGTTATATATATATATAAAAAAAGAGAGAAAAAAAGAAGAAGAAAATTTTTGTTTATGCAATTTCTCTCGAAATGATAAGATATTGGGAACAGTGGATTGGACTTGTGATTTGTATTCAATGTAGAGTTGGTTGGTTAGTGTTCATGGTATATGTTGAGCTTAAATGACTTTCTCATCCACCTTTGCCTAAGCCATTCAGTTATAAGCTTGAAAAGACCTATTGATTTCTGAGCATGTTTTGTCTACATTAGTGGAGATTAGCAAGTATAGCAAGCTTATGGGATATTATTTGGTTGTTGGATTGGAATGGGAACTTAGTGAGCATAAAGGAATTCAAATACATATTATTTGTTAATCATGATTTTGAGAGCTATTATTTGTGTTGTTAAATTGAATGGAATGAATGTTTCAACTGAAATTCTGGATTACAAGTTGAGTTCCTTGAAGATTATATAAGTGAGTTATTTATCATAGCTTGAGGCTTAGTATTGTTGTTGGCTTGATTCAAAAATGTGTGTGTGTTTGTATTTTTGTTGTTTGTTGAGTTGTTTGTTTTGGTTTACTCGAGGACGAGTAAAAGTCAAGTTTGGGGGAATTTGATGAGTTCGTTTTTAGCATAGTTTTAACATGTGTTTAGGGTAAGTTTGAGTCATTTTGGTGGAGTGTGTTGCGGTATTATGCTTGTTTTGGTATGTTTGCAGGAAATAGGAGAAGAAATCGTGAAGTTTGGGAAATGACTGAAAAAGCAACTGAAATTGGGAAATTTGTGCTAAAAGTTGACAAGAAGAAAATTGAAGACTCATTTGTGGAGATAATTGGTAGATTTGGAGTTTGGAATCAAGATTTAGGAAGAATTAGAGGGGTTGCGGCGCTTGAATGGAGAGCTGCGATGCAAGGGCGAAACAGAGAAGGCAAATTCTGGAATTTATGGAGGGACACGGCGCCTGAGGGAAGCGCCGCAGCGCTCGCTGAAGACAGAGAAGGGGCGCGCTGGGCATAGATGCGCGCCGCGGCGCCCGGATGCTAGGGCCGCGGCGCGTGTGGCGGAGCGTGATTTTCAGATTGTCGAATTTGTTAGATTTTTTTAGGGTTTTGATTTAAATACGTTTTTAGAGTTAATTATTCTATTCGATTGATAATTAGAAGTGTGGAGAATTCATTAGAGGCAGAGGAAAACATTGACGACCTAGAGTTTGAATTCTTATTTTCTTCTGTAATTTCTTACTGGACCATCCCCGCTGCTCGCGAGATGGCGCCCATCCCCGAGGAGGAGGCCACGGGCGAGGATGAGGACGAGGAGGATAAGGTGCCCCTCATGCGCCGGAAACGGGCTCTGGAGGTGACCCAAGAAGTAAATGTGGAGAGGGCCCAGTCCGGGGCAGCAGCCAACCCCTCTGGCCAAGGTAACCCTTATTTATTTAGGGATTTAGATAGGGCCACCGCCGACCTACGGCTTGCTAGGTTTAACCCCAGCCAACCCGTTCATCGCCACCAAAATGACCCAGACCGCGACATCACCCTACTCCAATGCGTCGACCAGCTCGTGCTGTGTTATGACATGAGCCGCCCTAGGGGTACTATAGTTGTAGATAATACCTTGGCCTTTAGGTCAGCCTTTTTCGAGGAGTACGGGACCAATCTTAGGTCGTGGCCCTCCCTTCTGGAGGGTGTAGTAGCTCCGGGTCTTAGGCAGTACTTAAAAGAGTCCAGTCCCGAGGCAGATTCGGACCCAGAGCCTCTTCTAGCTCGTGAAGTCGTTATCTTAGACTCCCCCGCTGAAGCTCTGGGGCCGGAGGTCGTGACCATAGATTCCTCCTCTAGCTCGGAGGGTAGGACCCCTTTCAATACATACTTAAGCTCTGCTTTCTTTTTTTTTTTTTTTTGCACAAATATTTTTACATGTATATTAATGCTTTGCTGTTTTTGTTTCAACAGAGGAGATGTCGCAGCCCGGGAACAATGATTTGCGAGCTATGTTCCCTGGAGGAAACCCTTCCTCCGGGTCTTCCGGGCCCATGGTGAAGAGGCTTCGGATGGCGAAGAAAGCCATCAGGACTACCTCTAAGTCTCCTGCAAAGGGGAAAAACCAAGCCCCTGCTGCTCTGGAGAAGGTGCCTCCACCCCCTCCTGCAACGGAGAAGATGATGGCTCCACCTCCCCCGCGACCTCCTGTCTCTATTCGAGAACCGGAGGCATCCACTGGGACCTTGGCTGCTCCGACCCCTGGAGTTCGCATCCCGGTCAACCTCCAGGCCCTGGAGAAGGTCCCCGAGGTCTTTAGGGGGACGGTCTATGAGACCGCGACCTACATGGTGGATCATTGCTACAATGCCACCTCGAGGGATCTGCGGGAGATCGAGACAAGGAGCCCTGAGAACGTGATGGAGTCTTCGTTGGGGATGACCCTCATGGTAAGTTGGCTTTGCCACTGGTACTCCCTGTTTGTTTGTATCATATATTTTTTTTCCTAAGGCACTTGCCTTATTATCTTTTGGTCTTGCAGGCGACTTTGGCCCTCCACCGGAGCATATCTTGGTCCCGGGCTAGGATCGCGGAGATCAGGGGTGAGTACCAGGCTGCTCAGGTCGCCCTCGCGACGGCTCAACAATAGGAAAAGGACACCAAGGCAGCCCTGGCAACTACTCGGGAAAACGAGAGGGTTGCGCAGGCCGCCTCGGTCGCTGCGCAAACCGAGCTAGAGGCATCCCGGACCAAGCTACAGGAGGCCGAGGACACCAAGGCCGCCCTAGCCATTGCGAAGATTGAGCTCAAGGAGGCCAAGGCTGCCCGAGCCGCACTGGATGCCACAAAGGTTGAGGCCGAAGAGGCCAAGGCTGCTTTGGCGGCGAAGAAGGCAGCTTCCAGCTCCTCCATGGAGGCTATGCTTTACCATTGCTAGGTCTTCAACCCGGATGGTGACTTCTCCTTTCTGGGGCCGGACGCGTGGGAGTCCTTCTTGGAGAAGTTCAAAGCTCGCCTTCAACAAGAGGCGCCCTCCGAGACCGGGGAGACTTCCACTGCCACCAAGCAGGATGGCAAGGGGGTGACCTCATCAGAGCGGCCTGGCGGGGCATAAGACTTTTCTCCTTTTCTTTTATCATTTACTTTTTTACTTTTTTTTGTAACTTTATATTATGAGGTTTTTTAACCTCGAGACAATTGATTTCTTCAACTTTATTTCAGTTGATTTAAATATTTTTGCCTCTATCTTGTTTCTCTTCTATGCCTTTGGTAATAATCTTAGTTTTTTGTTGGTGTTGTGATTGGCATCTTACGCTTTTCTAGGAAAAACATGCTAATCAACTTGAACCAACTTCTAAGACTTAAGTCCTGGTTGTATCCAGGACATTAATTAAAAAACTTAGTTCGCGTTAATTCTTTATCAATATCTCGTGCTTTTTAAGAAAAATATCGATCAATCGATTTGAACTAACTTCTAAGTTTTAGGACCTGGTTGAATCCAGGACATTAATTTGAAAACTTAGTTCGTGTTAATTCTTTATCGATATCTCGTGCTTTTTAAGAAAAACATCGATCAATCAATTTGAACTAACTTCTAAGTTTTAGGACCTGGTTGAATCCAGGACATTAATTTTGAAAACTTAGTTCGGGTTAATCCTTTATTGACATCTCGTGCTTTTTAAGAAAAACATCGATCAATCAAGTTGAACTAACTTCTAAGTTTTTTAA
This sequence comes from Humulus lupulus, assembly GCF_963169125.1. Classification (NCBI taxonomy): domain Eukaryota; kingdom Viridiplantae; phylum Streptophyta; class Magnoliopsida; order Rosales; family Cannabaceae; genus Humulus; species Humulus lupulus. The sequence goes on from NC_084793.1 coordinate 250,326,866, forward strand.
GACGGCCTGGTTATATCCAGGATACAACTTAGTTCGCGTTAATCCTTTATTGATATCTCGTACTTTTTAAGAAAAACATCGATCAATCAAGTTGAACTAACTTCTAAGGTTTTTAGGACGGCTTGGTTATATCCAGGACATATGCCCCCCAAGTAATTAGGAAAGGGTCTTTCGTGGTTACTTGACTTTACATCCACAAATATACACAATAATGTAAAAAGATTTAATTCTCATTACTTAATAAACAAAAAATGGCTTTTCTGATTAAGCCTTACAAAGATATCATTGATAATATTTCTTCAGATGGATAGCGTTCCAAGTTCGTGGGACTGCTTCTCCATTAAGCCGAGCTAACTTGTAGGTTCCTTCTTTAATGACCTCGGTTATTTGGTAGGGCCCTTCCCAGTTCGGTCCCAATACTCCGTCCTTGGGATCCTTACTAGCTAAGAAGACTCTTCTGAGGACCAGGTCGCCAACGCTAAAGGCGCATTTTCTGACCTTTGAGTTGAAATAACGAGTGATCTTTTGTTGATAATGTGCGAGCTGTAGCTGTGAATCTTCTCGTCTTTCATCAATCAGATCGAGGGACGCGCAGAGCAATTCATGATTGCGGTCTTGGTCAAATGCCTGGACTCTATGCGAGGCTACCTTTACTTCGACAAGAAGGACTGCCTCACTCCCAAAAGCCAGGGAGAAAGGAGTATGACCCATCGACGTTCGATGTGAGGTCGGGTATGCCCACAGTACCTGGGGGAGCTGTTTTGGCCAGACTCCCTTGGCTTCATCCAGTCTTTTCTTAAAGCTTGCCTTTAGCATCTTATTGACGGCCTCGACCTGCCCATTTTCCTGGGGGTAGGCCACGGAGGAGAAGCTTTTTATAATGCCGTGCCTCTCACAGAATTTGGTGAAGAGGTCGCTGTCGAATTGCGTTCCATTATCTGATACGATCTTCTTTGGCAGCCCGAATCGGCAGATAATGCTTTTGACCACGAAGTCGAGGACTCTTTTTGAAGTGATTGTTGCCAGGGGCTCTGCGTCTGCCCACTTGGTGAAGTAGTCAATAGCCACCACCGCATAACGGACTCCTCCCTTTCCAGTAGGGAGGGCGCCAACCAAGTCAATTCCCCAGATCGCGAATGGCCACGGGGATGAGATCATCTTCAGCTCGACTGGGGGAACTCGGGCAACTGTGGCAAATTGCTGGCACTTGTCACATTTTTTGACGTAGGAGATCGAGTCCTTTGACAGAGTGGGCCAGTAATATCCTTGCTTTAAGATCTTCAGGGCCAAGCTTTGCCCCCCAATGTGATCTCCGCAAAAACCCTCGTGCACTTCCTGCAAAATGGTCTTCACTTCGCTTGGCAGAACACACCGTAGGAGAGGTAGAGAGTGTCCACACCGGTATAATATCCCATCTACCACTGTATACCTTGGAGCCTGGTAAAGTACCCGCCTTGCATCATTTCTCTCTTCAGGTAACTTTCCTGCTGTGAGATATTCGAGGATAGGGGTCATCCAGGTCGGCATGGCGTCGATCATCTCGACCTCCGCCCCGACTCCCTCTATGCTTGGTTTCTCCAAGAACTCTATTGGCACTAACCCCAAAGTCTCCGCCTCCTCAGAGGTAGCGAGATTTGCGAGGGCACCCGCGTTGGCATTCTGCTCCCGAGGTATCTGCTTAATTGAGCCACGCTCAAATGCAGACAGCTCGCTTTTTACCTTGGCCAGGTAAGCAGCCATCTTGGTTCCCCGTGCTTGGTATTCCCCTAGCACTTGGTTTACCACAAGCTGGGAATCGCTGTAACATTGGACGGAGCTGGCCTTCAACTCCTGGGCCACCTTTAGCTCAGCCAGTAAAGCTTTGTATTCAGCCTCGTTGTTGGACGCTTTGAATTCGAATCTCAACGCCGAGTGGAATCGATGTCCTTCTGGGGATATCAAAATGATTCCAGCCCCAGAGCCGTTTTCGTTAGATGAGCCATCTACGAAGACCTTCCATGAGGCCTGGGCTAAGGACGCCTGGGCTGACTCTTCTACAGGATCTTCTCGGAATCCCGTGCACTCTGCCACAAAATTAGTCAGGGCCTGGCTTTTTATTGCAGTTCGTGGTATGTACAAAATCTCGAACTGGTTGAGCTCAATAGCCCACTTCAACAGACGTCCCGATGCTTCAGGATTTTGCAAAACCTGCCTTAAAGGCTGATCGGTTATGACAGCATTGAGTGGGACTGAAAATACGGCCTAAGCTTCTGGGAGGCCGTGATAAGACAGAAGGCCATCTTCTCCATCAACGGGTACCGGGACTCAGCTTCGAGAAGCCTTTTGCTGATGTAATAGACTGGCTTCTGAGACCGGTCTTCTTCTCGGACTAATACGGCGCTAGCTGTATCTTCCGTGACAGCTAGGTAAAGGAAAAGAGGCTCTCCTGCCGTTGGTTTGGACAATACGGGCGGCTCGGATAAGGGTGCTTTCAGGTCGAGGAAGGCACACTCGCACTCCTCGGTCCACTCGAACTTCTTATTCCCCCAGAGCAGGTTGTAGAGTGGCAGACACTTGTCGGTAGATTTAGAAATAAACCGATTAAGGGCCGCCACCCTTCCTGTCAGGCTTTGAACGTCCTTTCGCGACCGAGGTGAGGGCATCTCGAGCAGCGACCTGATCTTATCGGGGTTTGCCTCGATTCCTCTGGTATTGACAATGAAACCCAGGAATTTTCCTGACGCGACCCCGAAAGTGCATTTTTGTGGGTTAAGCCTCATGCCATATTCTCTCAGTATCTTAAAGCATTCCTCCAGGTCGGAAACATGGTTATCGGCAGTTTTTGACTTGACTAGCATGTCGTCAACGTACACTTCCATGTTCTTCCCGATCTGGTTGGCAAACATCCTATTTACCAACCTCTGGTATGTAGCTCCGGCATTCTTCAGCCCGAAGGGCATGACCTTGTAACAACAAACGTTAGTCGGGGTCATGAAGCTAGTGTATTCTTGGTCTGCTGGGTTCATGGCGATCTGATTATAGCCCGAATACGCATCCATAAAGGACATGAGCTCGTGCCCCGCCGTGGCGTCTACTAATTGGTCGATCCTTGGTAAGGGGAAGCAATCTTTGGGGCAGGCTTTGTTCAGATCGGAGAAGTCAATGCAGGTCCTCCATTTCCCGTTGGGCTTCAGGACCAACACAGGACTGGCGACCCAGACCGAGAACTTAGCTTCGCGGATAAAGCCGCACTTTAAGAGCCGGGCTACTTCCTCCTCTAGGGCCTCAGCTCGGGTTGTTCCTAGGCGCCTTTGTTTCTGGGATTTCGCAGGCACGCTTTTATCCAGGTGGAGGGTATGACTCTCGGACTGATCCCCACCATGTCTTCATGAGACCATGCGAACACGTCCAGGTTCTCCTGCAGGAACTTAATCAGCTCCGCCTTCCTTTCGCCACATAGATTCTTCTCGAGCTTTACCATCCGCGAGGGATTTTGTGGATCGATATTTACCTCCTCGAGCTCTTTGATAGCTTGGAGCTCAGATTTATCCTCGCCTATTCTGGGGTCGATATCATCACTTAAGATGATATTTTCCCCTTCGGCATTCTGAGGTTTTTCAATCTCAGGATTAGGCACAAGTTCCTGAGATTCCTCATTTCCGCCCTGGACGGTCATCATTAACTGCCCGGGTTTTAATTTTCCCTTCATAGAAATGTTGTAGCATTCCCTGGCAGCAAGTTGATCGCCACGGACCGTGCATAACCCCGAGGAAGAAGGGAATTTTAGCGCGAGGTGGTGGATGGAGGTAATGGCTTCAAACGCTATTAGTGTAGGTTGACCCAAAATGGCATTGTACGCGGCGGGACAATCGATGACCACAAACTCGAGGAGTTTCGAGACTGTCCGAGGTCCCTCTCCCAAGGTGATCACCAGCTCGATCGTTCCTATTGCCGCCGATCCTTCTCCAGAGAATCTGTATAGCATCATGGAGGTGGCTTTCAGCTCGGTGATAGACAAACCCATCTTCTCCAGCGTAGACCAGAACAGTAGGTTTACCGAGCTCCCATTATCGACCAGTACTCTCCTAACCCTTCGATTAGCAAGCTGAACGGCTACGACAAGAGGGTCGTTATGAGGGAACTGGACATGAATATGATTGGTTGCCTCTCCAATCATTGCTGCTTTGGTAGATGCTGCTCAAGGATGAACTCTACTCCATTATGAGCCTTAAGTTCGTTGACGTATCTCTTTTGGGCACCTCTGCTCGTGCCAACCAGATGGGGACCTCCAGAGATCATGGAGATCTCTCCTCCTATCACGGGAGGAGGGACGTCCTGATCTACCCGAGACCCGGGCTGACTTATCGAGACTTCTGGAGCTGGATGGCCGGCGGGAACCCTATTCCGCGCATACTGAGCCAAGGGTCTGGCTCTGATGAGAGTCTTGTTCTCATCCTTCAAGTGCCTACAATCATCAGTATTGTGGTCAATGTCGTTGTGGAACCGACAAAACTTGGAAGGGTCTCGCTTACCCTTCTGGTGCTTCAACGGTTCCGGCTTCTTCCAAGGGAGGCGAGCAGAATTTGCTAAGAAGATGTTCTCCCTAGAGTGGGTGAGCTCGGTATAAGTTGCGTAGACCGGCTTAAATTTTTCTATGGACTTGTTCTTCTTTGGGTCATACTGGTTGCTCTCGCTGCTCCCCTTTCTCTTGCCTCCACCAAACTGGTTATTCTGTGTAACGGTTTGGGTCGCTGCCACGACGTCCGTTCCCACTCCAGCGGGCTGCTCAGGGGCCTGGCTGGTTCCCGCGGCTGATGCTCGCGCCTCCTCCAGGTTTATCCATCCCTGGGCCCTATTTAGGAATTCATTTACGGTGCTGACTCCCTTCCTCTGTATCCCTCAGAGTCCTCCTCCGACGAGGATCCCAGTCCTCAAAGCCATGAGCTTAGAGCTGTCATCTGCGTCTCTGGCCCGAGCAGCGACGTTCGTGAATCTGCTCAGGTAAGCCTTCAGAGGCTCGTCGGGTTGCTACCTTATGTTTTCCAGGGTATCGGCCTTGACGCGGGCAGCCTGGGAAGCTCGGAATGCCCTCTTGAAGTCAGTAGAGAAAGTTTTCCACGAGCTGATTAACTGCTTCTTACTCTGTTTGAACCATTGTCTTCCCGACCCAGTCAAGGTGGAAGGAAATATTAGACATCTCAGCTCGGGACCAATGTTGTGGGCCATCATTAGGGTGTTGAACATACCCAGATGATCTGACGGGTCCCCGTCTCCGTTGAACTTGGACAAGTGCGGCATACGGAAACCAGGTGGATATGTCGTTGCTGCTATGCTAGGGGCGAAGAGCTCAAGTTCGTCCCCTGAATCATACTCATCTTTTTCTTTTTCCGATAAGAGCTTCCTCATCAACTCCTCCATCTGAGCCAAACTCTCTAGGGTTTTGTCCTGACTTCCTTGGTTGTTCCGGGGCTGTTCAACAACTCCGGATCCATTGTACGCGTTTGGCGGGTTATTGTCCCTCCTATCTTGAGATAGGTTATATGGGGCGTTCCCGCTGTCGCGTACTTCGGACAGGTCTTCCTTTTGGCAAGCACGGCTGCCGTTTCCCACTGGGTCTCCCCTTTGAGAGTTTAGACGATCTCGGAGGTCGCCCCTCGGGGCGGCCTTAGGACTTTGCACCGAGCTCAAGCGTTGGCACAGGTCTGCGCCGGAGAGGTCACTTCGACGGCTTACAGTCCAATAGCTTCCATTTGAGAAGCTCGGAGCCCGCCTCTGGGGATGAGGATCCGGGACTTCTCTGGGCGCCCGGCTTCAATGGGAAGGTCCTACGGAAGGAGGATTTCTCCTACTGCTCCCATGAGCCGGAATGTCTCGGACTGGCCGGGGAGGAGATGGGTATCTTATTAGTGAAGGAGGATGCCTGACCAGGGATGTGATCCTAGTCCCGTCAGGGCGGATCAAGTTAGGTCGCAGCCGCTCCGCTCTACCATTCTCCGCTTCCTGTGCTTGGCGGTCTGAGCGGGTGCAGGATGGCTGGCCGGGGCGGGCTGCCATTGTGAGCCCTCCCCGGATCTCCTTCGCATGCTTCCTCGAGCTCTCCTGGGTGCGCTCGAGGGCGGAAGTGAGCTGGGAGTTGAGGTCCGGACCAATCGGCTGTACTGCTGCTCGGCCCTAGGTAGTTCCTCAAAAGTGGTTTCCCAGTGGTGCGATGTGGGAGTAGAATTTGATGTTGGGGGTCTGACCAACCGACTGGGCCTGGAGCGATTACCCCAGCGGGACTTATGAGTCTCGCCTTTCCTTTTTTCGACGTTAGCGTCGGTTGTAAGAGGGGGTAGTCGGGCCAAAACCTCTTGAATCTGCTGGTTAGCTTTCGCCAGCTGACTCCTCAACTGTGCATTTTCCATTTCCACCGCCGTGTAAAAATCTAGGTTCGGATTGGGCGGCTGGGGAGCCGAACTTCAAGTGTCGTCCTGGCCTATTGGTTGCTTGCCCAGCCGCTGCTGAACCTCAGGGTTCTGATCATCGGACATGGTGGCATGATGGGCCTCCTGCCCATCACGTTGATCTGCCTCGTTACCATGTCTTGAGCGAGTGACTACCATGGTTGGGTATTTGCGATAGCACCAATCTAACAGCCTCTCAATGAAAGCACCAAATTGTTGACGCGGTTTTTCGGCAACAGATAATTAATAGAATAAGGATAGGGATTAGTGCTAAATAATGAACCATAATAGATGAATGATCTCTTAGTAAAATGATAACACAAATACTTTTTTAGGTGGTTCAAAGGTTAAAATCATTCTAGTCCACCAGCCAATATTATTGATATCTCTCTGATCTTCTTTACAGGGTATTTCTTTACAAATTAGAATCCAATCCCTTGCAACTCCCAGGGTCTCCATATTTATAGGGAGAGGGCACTTAGGTGTTGGCAAGGGAGGTCATCCCGTGACCTTCTTACCCATCAGGTCACTTCTGTGACATTTATGATTAATTCCTAAAACCTGACATTGAAGTGTGGTCTAATCAATAGGTAAGGGGGATAATGGGCCGCACGGCCCAACCCAGCCATGGGTGCCTGAACACGCACGTTTATGCTGCGTGTCCGAGAATTCAGGGATGGATCAGACACGTGATGTCTGATATATGCACATTTACATTGCGTGATTGACTTTATAAAAGGTTAGAGGTGCCAACTCAAGCTCGTATCTCGAGCTTGATGTAGTCTTAGCTCGTGGTGTCCATACTTCTGACCCGACTCCTTAGTAATCTCATTAAGCCTTTGGTTACCTCGAGCTAAAGAGGTAGAACCTTGTAATAGCAGCTCCGGGTACGTGGCTTCCACGTGACTGATATAATTATGCCATTTCTCAGCTCGCTAATAGTCCGTGGATATATAGGGCGTACAAGTTTCGACGCGATTTTTTTTATAACTGTATATATTATAGTTATTTAAAACATCTTGTAAGTTTTCTAAAAATTCTAAATAATTTTCAGTGCCGAAAACTAGGTTTAAACATGATATTTTCCACGCGCATAAAAAAATTAGTCATATGTGCAACAACTTATTTTTAAACTAGTTTTCAACAGTGTAAATTATTCAAAATTTTCAAAAATTTACAAGATTGTCTAAATAACTATAATATATACTGTCATACAAAAAAATTACAAAAAAACTATTTACAAAAGAACCCACCTCTTTTTCACTTTATTTTATATTAAATTCAATTATATTATTAAATCAGCACAAATTTTCCTATTTATAAAAAGAGGAAGAAAAAAAAAAAGAAAAAAAATTACCCGTTATATACGTCAGGGTATAGAGGAAGAAAAAAGAATAAACCCGATATTTACGTCAACGAGACTGAACTTTGAAGTGATTGCCATTACAACAACAGTCGCTGTTCCACTTTGCCCCGCGACTTTCTTCTTCTTCCTCCTCAAATCATAATCTTCACTTTTTCAATTTACTCCTTCTCAACTCCCAATTCTCCCCCTTTTCACCTCTTCTGCTTCGATCAATTCCTTTTTCATTCTTGATTCGGTTATGTTTGCCTTTCATTTTCCTAAAATTACCACCCAATAACGAGTTCATGGCGGACAGCAGGCGCCTAGGTCTTGCTAACCAACTGGGTCTGTATTTCTTCTCCAGCTCTATTATTCTTTTTCATGCCTTTTCTTTTTGTTAGTTGCGTTCTCCTAGATCACCAACTGGGTCTGTTTTTTTATCCGTACTTATCCCCTTTTTCTGGGTTTTCTTTTCTTTGGGAATTTTAAAGTCTGTGGATGATTATCTTGATTCCATGCCAACATTTGTAAATGTAATGCTTCTTGTTGCTGTGCTGGGCTTCTTTGGGTTTAGTAGGTAATGAACTTTTGTTGTTCAATTTGTAGTAATTAGCTCTATCTTCTTAGTGATATTGGTCAATTAGCCTTGAGTTTGGTATGGGGTGTTTGTGGGTTTCGTAGCTTATTACTGATTTATGCTGGTCAGTGAATCCTTGTAAATGTCAAGAGCTTAATTTTGTTAAGAAAGATAAGCATGTATGATGTGTTTAACTATAAACTCTGTTAAAATTTAAGGTCATGCTACTGATGTTGAATGATGAGATTTTGTGAACTATGAGTCATACATGAAATTGTTAATGGTTGTTTTTGCCTTGTTATATAGATAAAACTAAGATGCTCCTATAGCTGTACTGAATAATATCTATGGAGTTAGTCTAGGCACTATTGTAATTTGCAAGTGGATTATTATGTCAGTCATCCCAAATTACTCTGCGATTATACTGTTTCTTTTGAAGTACAACCCAGCAAGCAAGCCATTTATGAAAGGGCTCTTCTTTGCAGCTCCATAGATCATGACAAATAAATGTAAATTACATTATAGGTTTTTAACACCTGCAGCAGAAAGTGGTAGCAAATAAAAGATATCATATTTGTAATGAACTATGATACTATCTTTTCTAATATACCTTTCATAAGACAAATTTTTTCACAAACCTAACATAAATGGTTCATAGATCTTTCTCTTGTCCATATTGCCATGCTTAGGGCAAGTTGTGTTACCTATGTCATGGTAATGCATATGCATGCCTGTATTCTGGCTTTCTTATTTGGCCTTAACACTGCTTTTCTTTCAAAGAGTTTTTTAGGCCCTAGTAATTAGTCAGCGATTTTATTGCTCCCTTTTGCAGAAATATTCAGTTATTATTGTATAATATGTTGCAGATATTGAGCAAATTCTCATTGAAGCACAACATCGATGGCTGCGCCCAGCTGAAATATGTGAAATTCTTCAGAATTATAAAAAGTTTCGCATTGCCCCAGAACCTGCAAATATGCCACCTAGTATGATTCTTAAAATGTGTTCTCCATGTGTATATTATGCATGCATGTGTGCGTACAATACATATTAATGTATGATGTTTTTACGTGTGTGTGTGTTTCTGCTATATGCATGTGTATGCATTTTCTAAATAAAAGTTTTATCATGTCGTTATGGATTTTATTGGTCTTTTAACACATCCTTGTTTCTTTCCCATGTGTTTATTTTTTGGGAAATGTGTATAATTTTTTTTTTTTGTGAAAACTAGGAGGACAAAATTATTTGTATTATTTATGTCTATAATTTACTACCTAGAGGCTAGAGCTGAGTATTTATAGGGTTTTTAACATACCAATCCCCTTTAATACAAAATAATTACAATAAATGAAATTACTATAAAATAGAAAACAAAACAATAAGGGGGAACTAAATAATAAAGAAACCAAATCAATAGGATTTGATTTCATAGCTATCAACACTCTCTCTCAAGTTGGATTGTAGATATTGATGAGTCAGCTTTTTTACTAGGAAATTAAATATTTTTTTTCAGATAATCCCTTGGTAAGAATATCTGCTAGTTGTTGGTCTGTGTGTACATACTCAATTTTTATAACCCCTTCATCAATTTTCTCCTTAATAGAGTGACGATCGACTTCCACGTGCTTTGTTCCGTCACGATGGACTAGGTTGTGAGCAATACTAATAGCACTCTGGCTGTCACAATAGAGCGGAACTGGGGCTTCATACTCAATCTTCAATTCTCCCAGTATTCTTTTTATCCATATTGCTCCGCACACTCCATGGGCCATGACTCTATATTCAGCTTCTGCACTGCTCCTTGCAACAACGGTGTGTTTCTTACTTCGCCATGTTACCAAGTTGCCCTACACTAAAGTATAGTAGCCAAATGTATATTTTCTATCATCAATCGAACTAGCCCAGTCTGCATCTGTGAATGCTTCGACTTTTCGTTCGAGAGTTTTCTTGAAAAATAACCCTTTGTCTGGTGTTCCCTTTAGATACCTCAAAACTCAATACACAACATTGAGATGACCTTGGTCATGCATATACTGACTCACTAGACTTGCATCAAAGACAATGTCTGTTCTAGTATGTGAAAGATAAATGAGCTTTCCAATTAACTGATGGTATCTTACTTTGTCAATTGGTACTCCTTTGAGCATTCAATCTTTGTTCTCAAGTTCGATTGGAGTTTTGCTAGCCTTACTATCTAGCATTCTAGTTTCTTTGAGGAGATCAAGAGTATACTTCCTTTGTAATACAGAAATACCTTTTTTACTCCTAGCAATTTCCATACCCAGAAAGTATTTCAGTGTTCCAAGATCCTTGACTTCAAACTCTTTTGCCAATAATTCTTTGATCAAATTCATCTCATTGTTATTATTTTCAACGACTATAATATCATCAACATATACAATCAAGATAGTCATGTCTATTTTTCTGGAGTGTTTGATGAAGAGTGTGGTCTGTTTGACCTTGTATGTAGCTGAGACCTTGACTACTGTTGAAAAATGATTGAACCATGCCCGAGGAGATTGTCTAAGGCCATTGTTGAGTTTGTAGACAATCTTGAGAGTTTCTTCAAATCCAGGAGGTTGTGCCATGTAGACCTCTTCTTCTAGTTCACCATTTAAGAAAGCATTTTTTTACATCTAACTGGTGTAATTCCCAATCCAAGTTGGCTGCTAGTGAGAGCAGGACTCTGGTAGTATTGAGTTTGGCAACTGGAGCGAAGATTTCAGTGTAGTCAATCCTATAGGTTTGTGTAAACCCCTTGCAACTAAACGTGCTTTGTACCTTTCGATAGATCCATTCGCATTATACTTGATAATGAATACCCATTTGCATCCTACCATTCTTTTGTCAGGTGGTAATTCCATTCGTTTCCAAGTCTCATTCTTTTTTAGAGCTCTCATCTCTTCATAAACAGCTACTCTCCATTCAGGAATCCCAAGTGCTTTTTTAATATTCCTAGGAATCACAACATCTGACAAGCCTGACAAGCTAGTAGAAGAAGCTTTAAAAGAAGATGACAATTTTGAATAAGAAATAAACTTGGAGATGGGATAGTGAGGGCAACACCTAGTTCCTTTTCTTAATGCTATATGAATGTCTAGATCAGATTCAATGTTTGAGTGGAGATTACCTGACACATTTGGTGGAGAAGGATCTACCATTGGATTGATCTCTTGACTGTGCTGAGGATTCATGACTTGGTTATTTCTTTGTTGTCTAGAATAAACACGCAACTCTTGTTGTTGGTTCAGAGGATGTGTGTATCTGTTTCATTTGACTCAGAGGACGGAGCAAGATCGTGTGAAGATTGATCTACTGAAGTTTGAGTTGAGTCTGGAAGTTGTGAAGACATTATAGATGAATTAAGAGGGATTTCTAACCCCGATGACCACTGAGCTTCGTGGTTTTGATTGTTCTCCCCCTAAATTGAAGTGGGAGAGAAGTATGGTGTGTTTTCAAAGAATGTGACATCTCGTGAGACATAAGTTCTCTTTGTAATAGGACAATAACACCGATATCCTTTCTGAGTAGGTGAGTAGCCAATGAATACAATTTTAATGGCTCTTGGGTCAATTTTGGTACGATCCCTAGGATGGACATGAACAAAGGCGATACAACCAAATGTCTTAACAAGAAGAGTGTTTGAAGACAGATGAGGATAGGAAGTAAGGAGAATAAAATATGGTGTCCTAAAACGAAGTGGTCGACTAGGAAGGCGATTAATGAGATAGGCAGCGGTCAGAATGACATCTCCCCAAAGGTACTTAGGAACATGCATAGTGAATATTAGGGCATGTGTCGATTCTAAGAGGTGTTCTTTCGTTCAGCAATGCCATTTTGTTGCGGGGTATCGACACAGGAACTTTGGTGAATAATGCCTTTTTGGGAAAGATAGGGTCCCAAGGCGGTATTGAAATATTCTGTGCCATTGTTCGTAATATACGAATAGATGTCTGAAATTATGTTTGAATCATAGTATGAAAATTTTGAAACACATTGTATGTGTCAGATTTGTGTTTGAGTAGGTATATCCGAGTGAGACTTGCGTGATCATCAGTAAATGTGATGAACCAACAATGACCGTGGGAAGTAGCGACTTTGGAAGGTCCCCATAGGTCACTCTGGATTAAAGAGAAAGGGTTGGTTGGTATATAATTTTTTTGAGGAAAAACAACTCGAGTATGCTTAGTCAATTGACATATATCACATTGCAGATATGTATAATTATTATTGAAAAATAATGATGGAAACATAAAGAATACGGAATGGAAGAAATAATCTTTATTATTTCAATATATTTTTCATCTATACAATAGGTATATTTATAGGGTTTATACAACTCATACCATAAATTATGGAATAAAATACATTAAACACAATTAAATACAAATCTTATAAATAAGGAAACTAAAAAATAATAGTTATAATCAAATCATAGGATTTGATTTCCTATTATCTGTCAACACTCCCCCTCAAGCTGGACTATAGTTATTGATGAGTCCAAACTTGTTTACTAGGAAATCAAATACTCATTCTGATAACCCTTTTGTGAGAATATCAACTAGCTGATGATCTATTTGGATATATTTAACGTTGATAATTCCTCCATCAATCTTCTCCTGAATAAAGGGATGATCCACTTTAACTTGTTTAGTTCTGTCATGATGTATAGGGTTATGGGCAATACTGATGGTAGACTGGTTATCACAATAAAGCTGAATTGAGGCTTCATACTCAATCTTCAATTCCTCCAATAGGCGTTTGATCCATATTGCTTCACACACTCCATGGGCCATAGCTCTATATTTTGCTTTCGTACTGCTTCTAGCAACCATTGTTTGCTTCTTACTTCGCCATGCTACCACATTGCCCCATACCACTGTACAATACCCAGATGTAAACTTTCTATCATCAACTGACCGTGCCCAGTCTGCATCTGTGAACACTTCAACTTTTCTTTCAATTGTCTTTTGGAAGAAAAGACCCTTCCCTAGAGTTTGCTTAAGATACCTCTGAATTCTATATACTGCACTGAGATGTCCTTGACACGGATCATGCATATATTGACTGACAAGACTTATTGCGAAGTCGATATCTGGTCTTGTGTGTGAGAGGTAGATTAACTTTCCTACTAGCTGTTGGTACCTTTTGTCAACTGGATTTCTTTCAAACATCCTCTTTTTGTCTCCAAGCTCAATTGGAGTTTTGCATGGCTTGCTTCCAAGCATACGTGTCTCCTTTAGAAGATCAAGAATATATTTTCTTTGGGACACAAAAATCTTCTTGCTTCTGGCAAATTCCATCCCCAGAACTCTTTTGCCAACATTTCTTTGATCAAATTCATCTCTTCGATGTTGTTACCAGTGACAATTATGTCATCAACATACACAATTAGCACTCACATTTTTCCCTTCCCAGAGTGTTTAATAAACAAAGTATGATCAGTCTGACCTTGCGTGTATCTAAGTCCCTTGACTTAAAAAAACTGTTGAACCATTCTCGAGATTGTTTCAAGCCATAGAGAAACTTGTTTAGCTTGCAGACTTTTGTTGTATCGGGAGATTTTTCAAATCCCGGGGGCCGACTCAAATACACTTCTTCTAAATCACCATTCAATAATGCATTCTTCACACCAAGCTGATGCAACTTCCAATCCAGGTTAACCGCAAGCGAGAGTAATACTATGATAGTGTTGAGTTTGGCATCTAGAGCAAAAGTTTGTGTAATCAATTTCGTAGGTTTGAGTAACACCCTTGAACGAGCTTTGTACCTCTCAATAGATTACATATTTGCACCCTATCACCTTCTTTCCTGGTGGCAATTTCACTAATTCCCAAATTCCATTCTGTTCAAGTGCTCTCATCTCTTCAAGAGCGGCTGTTTTCCATTGAGTACCAAGTGCTTCACCGATATTCCTGGGGATCACAACATCTGATAGACTAGAGGTAAAAGCTTTAAATGATGACGACAATTTTGAATAAGAAATAAATTGTGAAATAGGGTGTTGAGTGCAAGATCTAGTTCCCTTTCTCAATGCAATAGGAATATCTAGATCAGATGGAGGTTTAGAGAGTAGAGTACCTGAATCTTTTGAAAGCAGTGAATCTACCACCGGATTGGGCTCTTGAATGTGATGAGGATTCATGACTTGTTTATTCTTTCTAGAATACGCCTGTAGTTCAAATTGTTGGTCTTGAGGAGAAGGAGGTCCATCTTCGTGTGAGGGTTGATGTTCAGGCTCAGAAGAAGAGAAATGAGAGATTTTAGGCTCAAAAGAAGAGACTGGAGTGTTTTTAGGCTCAAAAGAGGAGGGGATTTTTCAGGCTTAGAAGAAGAGAAATGAGAGATTTCAGGCTCAGAAGAAGATAATGGAGTGTTTTTAGGCTCAGAAGAGAGAGCAGGGGATAGCGGTAATTCTAACACTTACAACCATTGAGCTTCTTGCTTGTGATGATTATGATGCTCCCCCTGAAGCAAGGTGAGAGTGAAGTAAGTAGTATTTTCGAAGAAGGTGACATCACGTGAGGTATGTGATTTTTTGGTGAGAGGATAATAACATCGATAGCCTTTCTGTGTAGGAGAATAACCCAAAAACAGTCTTAATGGCTTTAGGATCAAGTTTACCCCTATTTGGGGAGTGAATGTGGACAAAGGAAGTACAACAAAAAACTATGACTGGCAGAGTATTTGTGGACACATGAGGATGTAGATTTTGAAAAACAGAATATGGTGTTTTGATCTGAAGGGGTCGACTAGGAAGGCGATTAATGAGATAAGTAACAGTGAGGATAGCATCACTCCAAAGATATTTTGGAACATGCATAGTGAACATGAGAGAACTAGCAACTTCTAATAGGTGGCGATTTTTTTGCTCAGCCACTCCATTTTGTTGTGGTGCATCCACACAGGAGTTTTGATGAATAATCCCATGATGAAGGAGAAAGAGACTAAGAGTAGTATTTAAATATTCAATACCATTGTTAGTATGAAGTGTCTGAATAGATGTTTGAAACTGTGTTCGAATCATATGATGGAAGTTTTGAAAAACTTGACTAGTTTCAGACTTACGTTTAAGCAGCATAACCCAAGTGATATGTGTGTGATCATCAATGAATGTAATGAACAAACGCTTAGCATGAGAAGTAGTGACCTTTGAGGGACCCCAAATGTCACTATGAATAAGAGAAAAAAGACTGGAAGGTGCATACATTTTTTGAGGAAAGGAAACCTGTGTATGTTTGGCAAATTAACAAATATCACATTGAAAATCATAAGCATTTTTATGAATAAACAAAGATGGAAATAATTGTTTTAAATATAAGAAATTTGGATGCCCAAGTCGACAATGCCATAACACAATTCTTCAAGAAGTTAAATTAGAATCACATTTTGAAACATAGGAATTAGAAATAGAATTTGAATCTAAACGAAGTAGAGACGGTTGCTGTTTTATTTGAAGCTGCCATCAAAGAAATAAAGTCCGTTATGAATCCTAGCACTGCCAATCGTCCTCCCCGATGATAGATATTGAAAGTGACAAAAATTTGACACAAATTTAGCTAGGCAGCGATTACCAATAGTTAACTTATGAACAGAGATTAAATTGCATTTCAAGGAGGATACATAAAGAACTGATTTAAGATGTAAATTGGCAGACAATGTAATAGTGTCAATTCCTTCAATAGGAGAGTAAGAGTCATCTGCGATTTTGACACTAGATTTAGTGGAGCAGGGACAAATAAGAATCAAACTAGTGTGGTAAACCTGTCATGTGATCAGTTTCGTCGAAATCGATTATCTAGTGTCTAGAAAGTAGAAGAAAAATTACCAAAGTGTGCAGTCGAGATACTATGAGAGTTGGGAATAAACTTGGATTTTACAGAAGATGGATTAGGGATTGTGGGCCTAGATTTGATAGAAGCAATGGTGGACTGATTGTGGGCCTGAGGTTGGGCTTGGATTTGGGTAGGCCCACTGTTTTTGGAGAAAAACTAAGGATGATGGGTTTGGACTTGATAGGTGCAATGATGGGCTGATGTTGGGCTTGGATTTGTGCAGGCCCACTATTTGGAGAAGAGACTTCACTTGCCATCTTAGGGCTTCGGGACTTGAGGAGACAGAGATTTTGAGAACTTCCGGGGGCTGAGCAACTAAAGACAACGCCGGAGTGGAGTGACAGGGTTCGGACTGGTGCGACTGGAGAAGACACCGAAGAAAGTGAGATAGAGCTTCGCTTGGACGAATTGTCTGACTGGAGTAGGTGCCAAACAACTTTGCCAGAGTTCCTAGAACGTTGTCGAACTGGTTTGTCGGAGTGCCTGGAGCATCGCTGGACTGGTTCGCGACTGAAAGGAGGGACGACTTGAGTGGTACTGGTTCGCTAGTTCGGGACGTGCGATTGGAAGACTAACGTCGCCTAAGAGCTGAGGATCGACAGCAGGAGAAAATGGAGAAAAAATAAGGAGGGTGGTCAGGATCAAACCTTATGGCTCTGATACCATAAAGAATACGTTATGGAAGAAATTATCTTTATTATTTCAATATATTTTTCATCTATACAGCAGGTATAATAGATGTATAGTAGATATATTTATAGGGTTTATACAACTCATACTATAAATCACAGAACAAAATATAACAAACACAATTAAATACAAAACCTTTAAATAAGGAAACTAAAAAATAATAGCTATAGTCAAATCATAGGATTTGATTTCCTATTATCTGTCAACAAAACATAAAACTTAGATGTCTAAGTCGATAATGCCATAACATCTAGTGTTTAGAATAGAAACAGAGTTTAAAGTAGACACAGAAGTAGAAGATAAACTAGATAAACCAGGTTGTCGTACTATTGGTTGATGATTTTCAAAGAGACTTATGTGCCGATTGACATAGTCTGAGAAAAAACTGAGGATTACTGAGATGTGAGATGCGACAGGAACCTAAGGACGACAAGAACCTGAGGTGATGAGAAGAACCACAGATGAAGCAGGAAGCCCCGAGGAAGAAGACGCCTGAAAAGGTCATCGGAGGTTGTCACACGCCTACACGCGCCGGCGACGGCGACACGTGGGGCTCACGTGCGGCTCTACTGGGCACCGGACTCCGGCAAAATGCAAATCGGCGGCTGGGCTTCCTTCTTAGATCGGCAGTGTGAATAGAAGACCACTCCAAAATGATTTTCTAGGGTTGAAGTACCAAACCCTAATTTTTAAGAAAGGGCCGAGGAAAAAAAAATTGAACATGCTCTCTGATACCATGTGAAAACTACAAAGAAAAAATTATTCATATTATTTATGTATATAATTTACTACCTAGAGTTGAGTATATATAGGGTTTTTAACATATCAATCCCCTTTAATACAGAATAATTACAATAAGTAAAATTACTATAAAATAGGAAACAGACTGAACGATAACGGGAAACTAAATAATAAATAAACCAAATCAAATTTCATAACTGTCAACATTTTTCACTTAAAGTTTGTTTAGGTAAGGTAGGTTTTAAACCAAGTCTTGGAGGTACCAGGTTTTACCTTCTAAGCTAGGTGGCAACAGAAGTCTATTTACAATTTAAACCATGGTACATTAGTAGCTGTTTAGTTATTCCTGATAAAATATTGTTGGTCTTTGAGACTTCTTAGTCATTATTCCATAGTATTGTTTCACTGAAACCATTCAAATTTTAAGAAAATAAAATTTCCGATATTTTCAATTTTGCCTCCAAGTTTATCTTGCTGCATGGAATTTTTGAAGCTTTTACATATGCCAAAATCTGGATATTCCTATTTTTTTTTCATTGAGCATATATCAGAAAATATCTTGGCCTGATACTTGCTGTTTTTTTCAGATGGTTCACTTTTTCTTTTTGATCGGAAAGTACTGAGGTATTTCAGAAAAGATGGACATAACTGGAGGAAGAAAAAGGATGGAAAGACAGTGAAGGAAGCTCATGAAAGGCTCAAGGTAAGCATCAGCAATGTTTAGTTTTAGTTTGTGGAAATTATGTATGCATATTTATGTAGGTTTTGTTTGTAATTGAATAATTATTCTATTCGTGTAGTGTAGATATGTTTTTGTGAGTGCTTGCATACATGCTGACCACATTGCTCATAGTCCTAGCATTAAGTGAAGCAGTTTTTTAAACTATCTATTTATATATAATAAGAACATGAAAACAAGTCATTAGTAGCTGCTGCAGTTGTCTTTTTAGCTGCATGATCCATGGACTTTAAGGTGACATAAACCACTTATGGTTTCTTTGCCTTTTCTTTTTCTATTTTCTTTTTGTGGGTGGATGAGCAAAATTTCCCAGTTTCTCACTCGAGAAGTTGTTGTGAAATTAATTTTCACTTGATAATTAAATTTAAACCTTGTCAGGCTGGAAGCATTGATGTGCTGCATTGTTATTATGCTCATGGAGAAGAAAATGAAAATTTCCAACGGCGCAGTTATTGGATGCTTGAAGAGTGAGTTTGTTTAAGCTTATGTGCTCATCTGTCAGTTTTTCTCTGTCATGTTTCATTGACTGAATGCTTATTAGTTCAATTTTCTTAATATAGTTTTTTATGCACTAAATTTTATACATCATTATTTTTAATTATTGAGAAATTCTCTTCAGATATTGCTAAAGTTTGAAGTGTTTCTCCGTCTCACTCTCATTCACACACCTGTTAATTAAGGTTTCTATTTTTTTGTTTTTTAAAGTATGAAACCTAATCAATTGCCTTGCAGGGATCTTTCACACATAGTTCTTGTTCACTATCGGGAAGTGAAGGTAATGATTCATTCCGTTATTGATTATTATTCATTTTTAATTTGTCAATTATGCATGTGATTTCTAGTTTAAAATCAGATAAAGCTTAAAAGTGAAAGTGTGAAATTTAAGTAGTTTTTCCTTTTTCCTCCTTATGTTGTTTCCTCATTTCCTATAATATGCCAGTACACACAATTACATGCTGCATTCAGAGTGAAGAAAACAAAACTGTATATCCCTTTCAATACAGATTTTATATGGTCAATGATTCATATTCTGATTATATTTCCCTATGCACATGAATTTGATTGTTTTCATAAAGCTACAAATATTGTAATTCTAAAAATAAATGGAAGAGGACAAAGAGTCCTTAATACAAAGATAGAAAAGCTATTTGAGAAATGGAGGAAACAAAATATGCATTTTTTAGCTTAGAAAAACCAGAGGGAAAAGGAATGATTACCTTCTAACTTTTCTGAAGAAGAAGCACAGTTGGAAGTTGTAAATATTGGCCTGAGTTCTTATCCTTGATTTCTCTTCTGGGATATATTGGTTTAGGTGAAATGATAATTTGTACACTGTGATTAGAATGATAAATTATTTGCGACTCAGAGATGAAGGTGTTGCTAACTAGCAATCGAACTTTGAAATTTTATAAGGTGCTGAAACGAAGATGAGTAATAACTCATGCATTGCTTGGAGTTGAATAAAATTTGTGTTGTCATTTTCTCTCTCCATTTCTCTCTAGGATGCTTGTACATTTTATTTTCCTGTGCTAGATATATATCAGGTTTTATGTAAATAATTGATAGTGATAGTGCCTGCTTTACATGGAATTTTATTTTACCTTAAAATCTTTACACACTGGGTTTTATAATTGTTTTTACAACTTTATAGGGCAATAGGACAAATTATAACAGAATAAAAGAGACTGAAGAAGCTGATACGGCACCCAGTTCTGAGATTGATAGCCCTGCTTCATCTAGCATTCCTCCAAATAGCTACCAAATGCTTTCACAAACTACAGATACAACAAGTTTAAACAGTGCTCAGGCATCAGAATATGAAGATGCCGAATCAGGTTCTTATGTATTTTTCTTTTACACATGTATGCATTTGTGTGAATTGCTCATTTGTCAAATCTGGAAGGTCTACTCAAGGTTCTATTTTTATGTATGCTTTGACTGTTATTTTTCGGAACTTTCCTTCTTCTCCATGCTAATCCACTGTTCAGTATTCTCATTTTCATCTCACAATTTGCAGCATATAACCAAGCGAGTTCTAGATTGCACCCTTTTCTAGAATTACAACAGCCTTTTGCAGAAAAGATTGATGCGGGAATCAATGATGCATACTATCCAGTGTCATTTTCAAGTAAACTTTCTTTCTCTTTGTTTTCAGTCCATTATTTAGAATTAGGCCTTGTTGATGTGGGTGCATTGGAGTAGCCATTTTGCGCATGACATGAATAATGGATTTACTAACTTTCATGCGCTACTGACAACAGATAATAATCAAGAGAAACTGTCAGCCATTCCTGGAATGGATAGCAGTGCTGGAGTTTCTTCTGATCACCCTAAGAACTTGGACTTTCCAGCATGGGATAATACACTGGGAAATAATGCTGCCAGCATTCATTTGCCTTTTCAGCCAGCATTTTCTGCAACACAATCTAATAACTTAACAGCTATTCAGAAGCAAGAACAAGAGCCTTTTGAGCAGCTTTTCACTAATGGTTTTGGTAAACACCCACAGATCCAAGAAGAGTGGCAGGTACAGAAGAATAGTTAATTCTGTAATGAATTGTCAATAACAAATTTCCATTTGTTAGATGAGACGGCTATGGTAAAAGGTTTGCTAAAATCCTAATTTCATTTAGGCTACTGAAAATACTTAGGACGATAATGTAATTCATTACGTGCCCCAACCTTATAGTTTCCGTTTTCTTGAAGTTTATATTCCTATAGCAGTGTCAATGATCATGACAATTTAGGTCGATTTCTTCAAAGTGCAAAATTTAGAGTATCTGGTTGTCATTTTTCCATTACATTTCTCCTTAATCACCTTAGACTATGGCTGGGTTCTTTCTTATCATATGAAGTACACCATGATTGCAGATTGTATAAGTTGGTTACATGTAAATTAAATTATCAATTTTACTTTTTATTCGGATGGATAGTTGCATTTTAATTTTGTGGAAATTATATTTAGTTGTTTCTGCCATTTAACATAAACAGTACAGCTACTTCCGTCTTTAGATTCCATTCATCTATGTTCGTGTTTTAATTTGCACAATTAACAGGCTTCTGAAGGTAATTCTCGCTTACCTAAGTGGCCTGTGGATCAGACTTTGCTTACAGGTTCAGATAATAATCTCACCTTTAGATATCAAAGTGAAGTAGCCAGTGGTGACGAGTTACTTAAAGTCCATCGTGGAAACGCTGAGCATGATGATTTTGTAAAACCAGTTTCAAAGAGTAACATGAACCTGGAGGAGAAGCCCTACATTTCTGGTATGAAACAGCCTTTGTTAGATGGATCCTTTGCTGAAGAAGGTTTAAAGAAGCTTGACAGTTTTAACCGATGGATGAGTAAGGAACTTGGTGATGTCAATGAGTCACATATGCAGACTACTTCTAGAGCCTACTGGGACAGTGTTGAAAGTGACACTTGTGTTGATGATTCCAGTCAAGTACGTCTGGATAACTATGTCCTTAGTCCCTCTCTCTCACAGGAGCAGCTTTTTAGCATTATAGATTTCTCACCAAACTGGGCTTATGAAAGTTCGGAAGTCAAGGTACCAATCAGAAGTCATATAAACTGCAGTTTGAATGTATTTTTATCAGAAAAGAACCAAGGGTTCCAAAACATCTATGTACAACTTGTATAGGGTTGATGTACTTTTATCTGCAATTAGTTGCTGACCCTTTTCTTTTTCCTCACAACTTGTATAGGTTTTAATCACTGGAAGATTCTTGAAGGTTGACCAAGCAGAAATGAATAAATGGTCATGTATGTTTGGAGAAGTAGAAGTTCCTGCTGAGATTATTGCAGAAGGTGTTCTCCGTTGCAATGCTCCCATACATAAGGTTGGGAGGGTTCCATTTTATGTGACGTGTTCCAATAGGTTAGCATGTAGTGAAGTGCGAGAGTTTGAATATCGATTAAACGAAGCGCGAGATGTGCAAACTAAATATAATCAAAGTGGTTGCACAAATGAAATACTCAAACTGCGATTTGGAAAATTAATGTCTCTGACCTCTACCTCTTCAAATGCTAACCCTGTAAATCTAGCTGAAATGTCCCAGTTGAGCAATAAAATCAGTTCCTTGCTGAAAGAGGATCAAGATGAATGGGATCAGATGTTCAGATTAACTTCTGAAGAAAACTTCTCTGTGGAAAGAGTACAGGAGCAGCTACATCAAAAGCTACTGAAAGAGAAGTTGCACGAATGGCTCCTACATAAGGTGGCTGAAGGTGGCAAAGGCCCTAGCTTGCTAGATGAGGGTGGTCAAGGTGTGCTACATTTTGCAGCAGCTCTTGGCTATGATTGGGCTTTAGAACCTACAATAGTTGCAGGTGTAAGTGTAAATTTCCGTGATGCAAATGGATGGACGGCACTTCATTGGGCAGCATTTTGTGGCAGGTGAGTACTTAAGTTTTTATTATGTGTTCCCTCAAAGTGATATTTGCTTCTGGTTATAGACCTTTTTTTTTCCCTCTCCCACACTCAAGCAAACAGTATTTACACTTGTGTGGTTCATCGGCATTCTGACTTTTTCAATATAAACAAGTACAAATTTGTGTATAGAAAAAATAAGAGAACAAATTTACATTGGCTCCTTGCCTAACTCTTCATATTTAAAGAACAAGAATCTATAGCAATTGCTATGTAGGTGGGAGGGAGTTGAAGCATAGATCTGTCCGTTGGAGATAGCCGTTACAATTCAGATGTATACATGCTGTTAATAAAACTACTTAATCTTGCATTATATTTCATGATTCAAGAAAAAGCATTTGAACTGGATAATATCTGGTTTAGATAATTAAGAAAATCATTTTACTGGTATATGTTGAAATTAGAAAATGATAACTTTCACCTTCTCTTTCCTTTTAACCAGAGAACGAACCGTTGCCTCCCTCATCTCCCTTGGTGCAGCTCCTGGATTGTTAACTGATCCAAGTCCTAAATACCCCTCCGGTAAAACACCTGCTGATCTAGCTTCTGACAATGGACATAAAGGAATTTCTGGTTATTTAGCGGAATCTGCATTAAGTGCGCACCTTAAATGTCTTGATCTGGATGCCAAGGCAGGCAAAACAACAGACACATCAATTCTGAATGCAGTGCAAACAGTTTCGGAAAGAACAGCTACTCCTATAAAAGATGGTGATCCTGATCGACTGTCTCTGAAGGATTCATTAGCTGCTGTGTGCAATGCTACCCAAGCTGCTGCTCGAATTCATCAAGTTTTCCGGGTGCAATCATTCCAAAGGAAGCAGTTGGAAGAATTCAGTGATGATAAATTTGGATTGTCAGATGAGCATGCACTATCTCTTATTGCAGTTAAGGCTCAGAAAAGTGGACGACAGAATGATGATGTGAATGCTGCTGCAATTAGAATACAAAATAAGTTCCGTGGCTGGAAGGGTCGAAAAGATTTTTTAAATATGCGGCAGCACGTTGTCAAAATTCAGGTAAATGCTTCTGTATTCTCCGCAGTTATTGATTCTTAACATCCATGACTTCTAACTTTTTAGCTCTCATGGTAAAAGGCCCATGTAAGAGGCCACCAGGTCAGGAAAAACTATAAGAAGTTTGTCTGGTCTGTGGGAATAGTAGAGAAGATTATCTTGCGTTGGAGACGAAAAGGAAGTGGTTTACGTGGGTTCAAGTCTGAACCAGTGGTTGAAGTTCCAAGCATTCAGGACCAGTCATCCTCCAAGGATGATGATTATGATTTCCTCAAAGAAGGAAGGAAACAATCAGAGCAAAGAATGCAAAAAGCACTTGCTCGCGTGAAGTCAATGGTTCAATACCCTGAGGCGAGAAATCAATATCGGAGGCTGCTAAATGTCGTTACTGAGATACAGGAAAAGAAGGTAATGCGTGTCTTTTGGCCAGTAGGGTTTGTACTGTTCTCTGCTTTGTTTATTTTTTTTTCCTGATATGTATTTATCTTTTGAAAGAGTACTGAATTTACTGGCTTTAGTGGATAATTCATGGGATTGCTTGCAAGATCCCATCATAACAAGCTGAGCCTATCTTGGAAGTTATTGATCAAAAAGGAAGTACTAAAGGGCTTACTTGGAACCTTTTGCTCCATTAGAATGTGAATTTTGATTTTTGAACTGGTCATGTTGTTTATCTACAGGTTCCATATGATGACGTTATGTATACAGAAGGAACAGTTGATTTCGAAGACGACCTTATCGATATTGAAGCATTGTTAGAGGACGACACTTATATGCCTACAGCAACGCAATAGTGAACCTTCAATTAATCTTTCCCTTGTAAAAAAAGTATCTAGTAGTAGTATTTATGTTAGATTGACATGATACTATAATACCAGTACTGATAAGATTCTCATGTATTATTTACTTAACCAATTCTTTCAACTCATTCCTAAATGCATCGTATAATATAATTTTATTTACCCTTTACCAAAAGCTGAATGGTTTTTGTCTTTAAACATGATCCTGATCGCCTCGGTTTTCCATAACAGATTTTCTGAAAACGACAATCATAGCATTGCAAACATTTCAATGATTCAGCTAAAAAATATATTTCGATGATTACACATTCATTATAAATGACAACATTGTATTGGATTCTAACTGCATAAATGAATATATATTATTATTATTAATTATAATAAGATAGGTCCAGTGTAGCATTGCCTAAAAGTTTACTCTTCTCACTACTAGATATTAGTAATGAGCAAATTCCCAATTGCATTGCAATTCTAATGTTGTTCTCATCAAATACAAACTTGTCTATGTGAAGACCTCTCACACAACATGTACACTGCTCCTTTTCCTCTTATTATGAGAAAAGAAAAAAAAAAGTAATGCTTTCACCATCCGCTGTACATGTCACCTAAGTATACACTTTTGACAACCCATAACTCAATTGATATTTCACAGCTCTTTCCACAGGTTGAAAAGGGACGAAAAAAAAGGAAAAAAAGAGAAAGAGGAAACAAATTAGAATATGAAAAACACGAGTAAAGTGTGTCCAATAACTAAAATATCCTAACCCTCTTAAATTCAAATTCCTCTTTAGCTCTTAATGCTGGAGCCAAGGCTCTCGTAGAACAAGATGTACCCGTGATCTGTGTTACTTGAGTACTCCTGTGCTGATCCAAAGAATGTTTGCACAGCAGACTCATCTATCATCTCAACATTTTCGTCATCAAAAAATAACCAGTGGTTATGGCTCTTCACAAGACTGACATAGTGTCCGTGGTTTGGCCCACTCCCAACGTGCACAACAACAGCAAAAAGGGAGTACTCAGAGTCTGCATCTTCAACTGTGTTGCTCAGCTTCAGCTCAAGGGGGAAGACAACCCGATAAGACAGCTTCTTGTAGCGTCCAAGCTGTTCGATATATTTGAAACGCTTTAGATGGATTACCAAGATGTGAGGTGGCTTCTTTATCTTCATCCTCTTCTGTGCTTCTTGCAAACTGCACAGAGCAACAATCTCTACCAGTCATAATCAAAAACTAAAATAATATAAATTCATGAGACTAAGGTCAAATATACCTCAGATTTAAGGGAAAAAAAATATAAATTTGGGTTTGGAACTCGAATTTTGCTGAAGAATAAAATCGTGAGTAAAAATTCTAGAAAAGAAAGAGGAGTTTCTTTGAAGCCATGCTCTTTCTTATCTTTGTAAAAGTTCTCAATACAAAATTACTTCAAATTGAACTCTCATTTTTTTTTCTTAAAAAGAATTTTTTTTGTTTGAATCTAAACGATATAAAGTAAAATCCCTTGGAATGTGTTTTATTTCCCTTCTAAAATCCATGTTCCAAGCACAACCATAGTGGGATACTTTTTAATCACTTACACTAGAGAGACCTAAAACAAATCACTGATAAACAAGCTATCCCTAGAAATTTATGAAGACCCACAAGGTGAGCAAAAACCAGAAAACTATATCTGTAGCAGAAAGAGAGAGAGAGAGCCACCCACCTGCAGCACTTATCACAGAAAAATTTATCCTCAGCATTCAATGTCTCTGTAGAACTGAAGTTCTTCAAACAGCTGGTTATTGAACTGTTCTGTTCGATATCAAGGCTCAAGTCAAAAAAGGTCTCATCCCTTGCTGTCACTGTCTCACACCGCAAGCATCTTGTCTCGTTGGTGAGGATTCCCTGACTCAGGTAGCCATAAAAAACGTGAGATAATAATAATAATAATAATACTATGTAAAATCTGTGAAGCCTGCAGATACAAAAATAAGTGTAGAATGCACAACACAATTTACCTAATACACATGTACGCAATACAAGTACACAACATCGAATAAAGTTATGGTCGAACAGCATAAGATTTAGCATTACCAATAACATTTTATAAGATAAACCATTTTACCTGAAAATTTTTGTGCACCCAGGTGACTAATGGCTCTTTTTTAGTACCATTGACCATACCATTTCTTGGCCCATTGGCTACTGTATCAGGAGGAGATGAAGATTCTTGATCACTTTTTGCTGCTTGAGCCTCTTTTTCCAATATATCAACAAGCTCATTCAGCAAGAAATTCAAAAACTCATGGGCATCCTACAAAAACAAAAGACACGATAAAAGAAAATAGAGCGTTTTAAGTTTAAACAGTTACTTGAAAATAATAGTCCAAGTAATTCCACATATACTAAAAGCAAAATATGATTAACATTCTCTTGCACCATTGGTAATAACTTATTAAAAGATCAAGCAGGAGAAAGTCACACACTGACATGCAGAGGAAAATCAATATCCTTTTTTACTCGTACCCCTTGAGCAAGTAAATATTTAATCACCCTAAATATGATGAAACTTGAACATGCCAGACAATACTTGAAGTGTAAATAAAAAAATCCATATTCATCCTTAGCATTAATTTCCAAGAGTTAAACCACATTAAAAAGTAGACAGCCATAGCAACCGTCATAAGGCTATTTATTATTCAATCTTTCAATACGGAACAAAGCAGAATCAATATTATGTTCACTTTGCGTATTCAAGAATGTGGCCTCATGTCTCATGTCAATCTTTAAATCTTAAACTTAATAAAAAGATTACATCATTAGCGGCTGCAGATTATAAATTTTAATTCGGTGCCTTCAGCAGAGCCATTTGATTACTCATAAAATTGGCCTTTCACACACACAAAAATAAATAAAAACCAACGACCCTCTCACAACCAATGAAGCTAGCAAACAAATGTTGCAAATTTTCTCCAATTATCCTTCACCTACCAATGCAATTCACAAAATACCTAAAACCTCGTACACCTAATACGCCTCCCTTCAATTTTGGGAAAAATCCTTTAGTTGCATACCCAGTTTTCAGTTTTTGACAATTTTGGTTAATGGCTTTTGCAGAAAGAGCATTGTGGTGCTTTCATATTGAAACATATACCTGGTGCATGTAGCTACGGAAAAGTTCGTTTTGTTTTTTCAATCTCTGTACAAAGCGCTTAGGAGCAATGACCCCCGTTTTCTTCTTCTGCGAACTTATCTGGAAAAAGAAAGAAAGGAATAAATCATTTATTGATCTCTATACCAACTGGTAATTCATGACCCCAAAACAATATCAACAACATATATTAACTCAAACAACAACACTACTTCAGACACAAGCAACATCGTCTATTTTGAAAGGTTTTCAGGAGGGATATCATGAAAATTCTATTAGCATCATAGTGAATACTAGATAGTGTTCAGGCAAAAAAACAAAAACAGAAAGACCTACTCTAGAGTCCTTAGTTAATTGAGGTTGACTTACTTCTGGAAGCTTGTACATGGGGTGAGGTGAAAAAGAAAGAAAAGTAAAAAATATTAAATTGACATAGCTCATTGATAACGTGTAGAAAAACAAAGATGTTTACACAGCCAACTTGAGCAAAATCCATAAAAAATTACAGCACTAAAACAATGAACAAGAAAAACTGAGGCCAAAAACATAATTAGAACATGTAAATAATCCAAAACTTGTGGTATCTGAGTTGTGCTGATCAAGCTCATCTATTAGTGTGAAAACATTCCACCTTGAATCATTACCTGGCTAAACAAATCAGCTAAACACGTCAAGAGATTTTCTTCTGCATCCCCAATATTTTTGGAATTCGAATAGTATTCTAACAACTGTTCGCGGAATGGAACACAAAAATATAGTGCCTGAAGAAAAATAAGGAAAAAATATCAGGAAACATTTTTCAAATATAATCAGTCTCCACTGCGTGTTATTTAGCAGATACTACATATTATATCAACACAAATATCAAACCACAAGATTTTCTTCCCCATTTTTCATTTCTCCTTCCTTTTTTTAAAACTATTATTATGGTCAAGAAGACGATTCCAATTGTCCATTGTTCTCTAAAAAAATATCAACTGGAACTTTTTTTTTTTGGTCACACACACCCACCAAGTTTGTTCTTCACATATGATATACTTGGACTTAAATTTTCTAAATATAAATCAAACTCAAGCCCATTCTGTTCTTTTGATTCTTTTTTAGTTTCCTCTAGATAGCCAATGGAAAACAGAAAGAAAAGATACATAAATATACCATGATTTCTTTCTCTTATTCTCTACATTTGAAGCCAAATCAAACACACTGCTAGTATCGTAGGATAATGTGCTAAAATACATGTTGGCTCTTACGTTTGCCTTGCACAGCCACAGAAAACAACAAAATTTAGATAAGCATCCAGTCCTATTATGACACAATTGGAACAAAAATCTCTTTTCCCTTATTATACTTCAAGATAACTGAATCGAACAATAGTTTCAACACACTCTAAAAGGGGTTATATCTTAACCTCGACAGAGTAGCAGCAAAAAAAAAAACAAAGATTAAAAAATTAATAAAGAAATTAACTCATCCAGAACGAAATGAAAATATTAAATCCTATAATTCAAACGAATATGTAACCAAACCAAATTCACAAAACAAGAACAAGACTTTGGTCCTCTTACACGTCAAACTCGATTGTAACACAAGAATTCAATAAGGCTAAGAACAAAATCAAAGAAAACCAAGTCAAACCCAGTCATTCCAATCGAAAATCAAAATCGATGAAGCGAAAAATAAAAAACATACCTGCAAAACGCTATTACAGTAGCAAGTGTTGCCGAAATTCTCAAGACCGAAGTATCGCTCGCCTTCGGGAAATTGGTCGCCCAGAGCTTTCTCGAGTTTGGAACCCGCAGCACCCATTAGCGCAGGCCGAAAGGAGAAGTCAATCCAATCGCCGCCGAGTTAGATCCTCAAGGCCCCCTCCGATTCAACTAAGCGACTCGCACCATGGCACCGAACCGATTCACTTGGTGGTCTCCTGGAGTATCGTCTTCTGTGAGATTTTGTTGGTGTTCGAATTGTTAGGGTTTTGGGTCGGAAATGGAAGATTGGAAGATGACGAGGGTTTCGGTCGAGACAAAGCGGAAGGAAGGAAAGAAAGAAAGAGAGAGTAAGACGAAGAAAATGAAGCACAATATATTTTTATTTTTTTTTATTTTAATAATAAAATGAATGGAATGTGAGTGAATTAAATGAAATTTTAAAATAAATAAGTTGGATTTTATTTAATTAATAATAAAAAAATAAATTTAGTGATGGAGATATAGAGCTGCAATCACGTGTGCCGAACTGTAAATGGGATAGAGTGAGCTGTAATTTTGTTGATGAAGGAAAAGAAAGTTAAAAACAGGGGACACTTTGACTTGGGCTTTCCTTATAAGCCAAGCCCACTCTCTTTTTATTTCTTAAATTATAGTGGAAATTATATTTGGGAAAATTACACGCATCACCGCATGTGGCAAAAAAATTTGAAATATATGGTATGTTATATTTATGCCGTTTCATATTTCAAATATATGGTATTTTTTTATTTGCGGCATATGGCAGTGCAAGAGGTGGTTAGTGACTGTGGTACCTATATCCTATTAATATATAATTTTGAACTAACATATATATACACATGCTTTTTTTCACCGTACTTATATCCTATTAATATATAATTTTGAACTAACATATTTTTTTTTGTCAAATCAACTTTATTTTTAAATATTATATATCAAATCACTTTAATATTTTTAATCAAATTAATACAATTTTGATATTATATTATATTTTAATTATATTAATTCTTATAATACAAATATTACAATTTTCATATTATATATTTTTAAAAAAATCTCAATACTTTAATTTTTTTTTTGTCTTTTTCTCTTCAGTCATTAGTTCATAGATACTTTTGGTATGATAATAATAATAATAATTACAAATAAATTTATTTTACTTATAAATATTTAAAATATAATTATTAATATTAAATAAATATTATACTTTATTAGTATAATACTTACATAAAATATTATATATTTAATCAATATAATCTATTTCTTTATTAATTGTTACAATTTAAATATATATATATATGTTACTTGTTTAATATAATTTAACATTTTTGTATATACTAATTATAATATTCTTTTAGTTACAAACTTAGTTTTATATATTTTTGTTACAAATATGTTAACTAAATTTACAACTTACTTTTTGAAAATATTAGTCACAAATATAATTTTTTTAGTTATAAAATTAGTTATGTAAACCATTGTTACAAAATTAAAAAAAATTAGCAAGGAATTATTCTATAAATGTTGTCTACAAAAATATAAAACTTGAGTTACAAATCTGTAAAACTTGGTTATATATTTATAAATATTGTTTACAAAAATGTTTTTATGTAACTGGTTTACGCATCTGTAAAAGTATGTTACAGGTTTGTAATATGTAAATTCATAGTTGTCGTTGTCTGTAAAAGCTTGTTACATGTTTGTAACATGTAAGTTCTTATTTAGCATTTCTCTATCATGTTGTTTAGGGTTGCTCAAGATCCAAACCAATCCAATTACCCCGAATTAATCCAATAATAAAAAATTGGATATTCAATTACAATTGGATTTGATTGGATTTGTAAATTTAGTCTTTCTCTATCATGATGTTTAATGGACTTAATGTTGTAAACTTAATATTTAAATGACTATAATGTGACAATTGTAAGGACTTAAATTGGTATTATTACTCCATAGTGTATAGTATTTTGTATGTTTTTTGTTTTGCTTGTTAATTTGTTTAATATCAACATTTAGGTTCAAAGATAAAAAAATAAAATTAAAAATAAATTGACCCAATCCAATTACAAATGGATTTGATTAGATTTGTAGGCCAAAACGGATTGGATTGGATTGGATGATGATTTCCAACATCCAACATTTAATTGAATTGGATTGATTAGTGGTAAAAATGTTGAGCATCCCTAATGTTGTTTGTAAAAATTTGTTACAAATTTATTGCTATATTTTAAAATAAATTTAGGATTATGACCTTTCAACAATATGGTTTTTTCAAGTGTAAACTTTGATTACAATTTTGCAAGTTTACAAATAAGTAATTCAAAACTTATTTGAAGATGTTAATATATATATATATATATATGTTGTCCATGATAATATTTGTAATGGTTTTATATAAATTTGGAGTGTGATATTCATCATGTAATGGGATGGGTAATATGGATATCTGGGTAAATGTTGATAATAATGGGTTGTGGGTTATATAATAGGCATAGATTACCGTAATATTGTAATTAGTTTAAAATACCGTATTTTTAGAATTTTTTTCCAAATTTGTCGTATATGTGTTAATTGCCCATTATATTTTATATGGACTTTTTATTGAAGTTTTAAAAAGTATGGCTTTTTTTTCAACATAAATTTTTTATGGCTTTTTATACTTTTTTATCAATTTTATGGTTTTTTTTCCCCATATTTTTGTCAAAATTTCTGATTATGCCATATCTTTATCACCATTAAACTTTTTTTTCAAGTAGAATGATAGTTTTGTAATTTCATTTTATTTAATTTTTTTAACTTTTCTATACTACGTTTTTCATGAAAAAAAACTTACATTTTCAGTTATTATAAAGGGTAGATTTTATATTTTTATATTATTTTATTTTAACTTTTTTATATTACTTTTTTATATTATTTTAGGTGCCATCAAACCAACTAAATAAGCATGAAGCAAGAATTGTCATTGGTATTTTAAAATTATTTTAAAAAATATCTTGAAAACTTCATCCTGCCCTCTAAAATCAACCAGTTCTCATAATGATTTTCCTTTCCTGTCCATGAGATTTTTATTAGTTCTGACAAAATATTGGTTATTTTTCTCAAGAGCCTCATCAATGGTGCAAAACTACAAAATTTAGGGAAAAAGTTTACTGAATGATACATTTTGTCTTAGTATTATAAACGATGGGGACCACCCTTTTGGGTTTTTTGGTAGGTTGATAATGAGGTTCTATTATGTATCTTAGCCAACTCCTATTCTTGGGTCCTACTCTAAGATTGTGTTAGCCAAACACTTAGGGTAAGCAAACAATCCCTTTGACTTTCACATTCTGTAATGTCTATCGAATTTCTTTAATTCCACTCCACACAAATGATTTGATATACTACTCATTCTTAACAATCACAATATATTTACTTATCTTTTTTGCACTGTTAATTTACTGGAATGAAATTTCCCCATTACTAGAATTCTTTGACTCCTAAGTCAAAATTTGAATTAGAATTCTTTTTATATAACTAATTTTATATTAAATTTTTCTTTGGTTGTTTTGCAATTTTTTTTTTGCGATATGAATTGTGTTTATTATTATTTTTATTTATTATAAACATTTTTTTCTTATTTTTATATTGTACGTTTCTCTTTTTCAAATCCCGGGTGTTTACCGAGTTTTTCGGAAACGAATAACTAACGGAATAATAAAAAGATAAGAACTGTAGAAATGCTGAAATGTAACTAAACAAACAGTGTTTTTACGTGGTTCAGGCGTTAACAAGCCCTAGTCCACGAGTCGATGTTATTATACTTGGAAAAGGTTACAGTAAGATGGCTGGTGCACAAGAACTTCACACACTCACAGTGTTTCTCTCGGGTTCTCTTGAAGAAGATGAAGCTAGAGAGATTTTAGTAGAGTTTTTGCTATATGATTTGTTCGTCCCTCTTCTTGTAAAATGAAGGGGTCTTTATAGCTAGGGTTTTGGATTAGGGTTTTTCTCTACGTACATGAGTCTTAATTACACCAGCCATAAATAGGGATACAATTACTGTAGTAGCATGGTTACAAGACTCTATGCGGGTATATTTACGTGAAAGTATGGGGAACACACAAAGTCAGCCGTCTTTTCCAAGTTGTCAGCGGAACAGTAGGCGAAAAGGTACCCTTAGGCGTGCTGGGATGTGTGCGGCTTTGACCTGACGGGCGTGTCAGGCGGGATCCTGTGTCAGGCGGATATCATTCCAAATATGCCTCCTCCAGGACTCGACCGTTTGGCTTTGTTCCGTGCGAGGCACGGAACTGCTTCCGCGGAGACCACTCGAAGAGCTTCTCCTGGAAGGAGCTTCCCCGAAGGATACCCCTTGGGGAGTCCGGGAGAGTTAACGAGTTTCCGTATTGTGTTTGCTTGGAAGAGTAATCCGGACACCAAGCGGGAGAGGCGAAGCCTTTCTGTTCATCCGCGAGCTCTGGTCACCTATCGTGAAAGACATCGATAATTCTGCTTCCCCGAGGTCATCAATCTAAACGCTATCCGGAAATTTGGATAACATTTACCCCCCAAGGTCACGGAGCTTTGAGGGATCCGGGAGCTTGTACAATCGGTTTCTTAGATTAGGCGAGGGGGCACCTTCTGTGTTCCCGGAAGGGTTCCTTTTTCCCGCCTGAGTGTTAGTATGAAAAAGAAAGGGAATTTCTTCTGTTTGAGATCAAGTACTCAAGTGCGGCAAGGACCACGTGTCATTCTGGGAATGGTTCTGCGACCAAGACGTGTGCGTGAGGCGACTGGTTGAGTATGCGTGCGTCAGTCATCTGACTAATGATTTGACGGTTTTTAATGGTACTCCGGGCCCGAGGTGGTGTAATGATGGGAAATAAATACTTTATTCCCATCCGAGGAGTCATAAATAGGATCGTCGCTTCCTCTCCAGCCATTGGATCTGATGCACACGGAATGGGAAGATCGGGACCGTCCACTTGAGGAATTCGAAACGGCCTCTTCCCTGCTATAAAAACGAGGGAAAGGACCTTTCTTCCTCTTTACGCTTTCAGATTCTCCATCTTTAGGATTTTCAGATTTCCAAACCTTCGAACTCTCAGGCTTCCCAGCTTATGTTCCCCCGAACTTGCCATTTCTTTTGGTAAGTATCTGGAAACTTTTCTTTTTGATTTGGCAGTGGGTTTATTCCCCGAAGTTCCTGGTTTGAATCGCCGTTCGTCTTTGCAGCTTTTACTTCTCGCGATCGTGCTGTGCAGTGATCCAGTTACTCTTTCAACCTCCAACTACCCGAATATCAGTAAGTATTTCTACTTTGCTCTTTCCTCCCAAACCTTAGGTTGTTGGTAGTTGTTAGAGTAGAGGTTTCTGCCATTATTGCTTATGTGCATGTGTGAATAGGGCTTTGGTAGGCATGTGATTGATTGTGAGTCGATAAGTAGCCTTTTCTGCATGCTTTGGCGATTTGCGTGTGGAAAGTCGTCCCTTGTTTTGCTGTTTTAGGGCATAAGCATGAACGCCTTTAGGGTGTCTTTCTCTGGGAACACACTTCTTTTGGTGGGCTTAGGCTCGGGGTCTGAGCCTGGTTCCTTGTTGCCCTTCGGGTGGCATGGTGCCAATCCTTCGGTAAGCTCGGTGGGAGCCTCTCCAAGCAGTTTTCGGGGAGGGTCTCCCCGACGCCTTTGATACCACTAGGGTATGACAAGGGTGCTGACTGCTTAGAGTGTTTTCTTCTTTCTTTTCTTTTGTCCAGTGACGAACATCTCAAAGGAACAACTCCTTGCTGCGGGGGAGGCTGATTCTGCCCAAGAGAAGGGCTCTCCTGTCGCTGGTGGAAAGGGGAAAGGAAAGGCGAAAGTGGTCGCGGCTAGCCCACCAACCTCCAATAGTTCCATCTGGGAGATGGACCAAAAACCGAACCTTTTCAGGAATTATGGCATGCTGGAGCTGTATTCCTCTGAGGCAGGCCTGAAGAACATCCCAGGTCTGATGTGGCACCGTCTGTCGGTGCTGGGCGAGTCAGCTAGCCAGAGTCACGAGGGCTTTGGTGCCTGGAGCTGGGCACACATAGTGTGTGGGGCGCACTTGCCCCTAAGGAGTTACTTCGCCAATTTCTGTGTGAAGGCGGGGATTGCCCCCTTCCAGTTAATTCCTCCCAGCTACAAGCTCTTAGCAGGGTGGTTCATCTTTTGCAAGTCCCGGAGACTGGAAGCTCCTACCCCGGAGGAGGTGCTGTACTTTTACGGGTTGAAGTCTCAGCCTATGAGGGGTCATTCAGACAAGGTGGGGTTTTACAGGCTAGAAAGGCACCCGGACGTGATGTGCCCCACTTGTCATACCGCGAGGGTTCCAGACCTCCGGGAATACTGGTTCCTGACGACTGGCTTCCCGCTGAAGAGGGTGCCAGCCCTATCTTTGGACTTCAAAATCCCTGGTAAGCGCTCCTTCCTCTCCTTTTCTACTTTGTTTCTTTGCGCTTGATTTGCCTTTTGGGAGGATCTCTAACGCTTGTATTTGATTTTCGCAGAAGTCGTTCCGCGGACACCTCGCTGCGCGGAGATGATAAGGAGGTCCAAGTTCTACGAAGGGCTTTCTGAGGAAGAGTTGAAAGTGGAGGGACTTGTGACCTCCGAATCGTTGAGGGAGTATGGGCTACTTGCCTCCTTCCAAAACATCGAGCCAGTGAGTGGCAGGGGGCAAACTCAGGTGTCAGCTGATATCTGGGAGCAGATTGCCCTGGAGCTGTCTAAGGTGATCACCCAAGCAGCTCGGGAGGAAAATACTCTATCTCCTAGTTGGGCGAAGAGGTTCCCCGACCCCCAGCCGGAGGAAGAGGAGATCAAGGCTCGCCACGCCGCGGCTTACCCTAACGAAGGGGCTCCGGGGGCTAGTACTTCCGGGAGAGGTAAGACTAGTTTTCGATTGATCCACACCCCCAGCCTGTCTGAGGTTTCCCGGACCTCTCAGATGGGGTTTGATCCCCGTTTCCTTAGGCTAGATCCGCGTAGGATACCTTTCGACAGGTATTGCGATAGGGTAGATGAGCTCCTCTGGTGTCTGAGTGACGGTAGTCTGCCAGAAGGTGTCATCATGGTTGACCCTTCTTCTCTCAGCATGTCATTCCCGGACTTCAAGGAGTACGGGAGCTTCCTGGAGCAGGAAGCGATGTTTTGTTTTGCTCGGGGAAGGCCATCCACGTTTCTCGTGCATGGTCGTCCCTTTCAAACTTTTCTTTTTCTTGTTTCTTGTTCCCTGCTGGCGGGCTTGCTTGTGCTTTTATGTTGTTGATTGTCTTGTCTTCCGCTTATCTTCTTTCTCATTGCTTGTTGGTTCGTTAACCTTGCTTTGTACGTTTCTTGCAGAGTATCCCGAAGCCAAGATGTTGGGGAGGGTTACTTTGCTTATTAAGAAGGCTGCCACCAGCCAAGACCCGTCCACGGGGAAAGGACGGAAGACCAAGGCTGGTAGGGGAGGTAAGGCTGCCTCCCCCAAGAAGACAAGTGGCGAGGCGCAAGCGTCTCTGAGGGTAGAGAAGTCCCCTGCTGACGGGCCTTCTGAGACTATGATGGTCTCGAGTAGCAGCAGCGACGGGGAAGGGCTTGTGTTCCCCGTGAGGACAACTGGGGTGAGCAAGCGTCCCGGAGAAGATGCTGAGGGCGCTAAGAACAAACGCCTTAGACACTCTTCTCCCGGTCGAAGGCAACAACAACAGCAACGACAGCAACCACACCTACAACAACAGCAGCAACAGGAACAAGAGAGACAATCACCAACGCCGCAGCAGCAGCAACAACAACATCCAAACCAGCAGCAGCAACAAGGGCAATTACTTCTGCTGCCGCAGCAGCAAAAGCAACAGACTGGGGCCTTAATACCCCGGCTGCCTCCTCCTCCAGCCCAAAGGGGGTCCACCCTTCCGGGGTCTCCGTCTTCTCAGACAACCAATCTTCCCCTGCCTGGCCTGAAGTTCCACTTTCCGCGGAAGCCAACCAGTTTCCCCGCTGCTCTCCTGGAGGGTGTAAGACGGGGCGATAGTTTTTTGAAGAGGCGGTTAGAGGCGGAGAAGGCCGTTACTCAGGGAAGGGCAGATAACTTGTCTGCCGTGAAGAGAGCTGAGCTGGCCGAGGGGGTGAGATCTCTTCACCCGGCCGGAGCGGTTCTGGATGGTCCAGCCTTGGAGAAGAGGCTGGTGCCTAGGCTCGGACGTGCATTGGCGCCGTTCGGAGCTGAGATGATGGAGGACATGGCCCTGAGCTTATGCGAGCTCAATTCTGAGAAATGGGCCATCAGTAGCAGCAAGGATCCGCTGTTGCTGACACACGCTGTGAAGCAGCAACTGTCCGGGGTAAGCCTTCAGTTGTTATTTTTTGGGATCACCTGTCTTTTGGTCCGACTTTAGCTCATTATGTTGTCTTTCCTTGCAGGCCTCTATGATCGCGGAACGCTCGTTCCGGGAGGTTGGTGCAGCTCTGGTTCAGCTGGAGGAGAGCCAACTGGCTCGCCAGGCCTTGGAGGCGGAGAAACAGAAACTGACCCAACAGGCCTTGGGGGCTTCGGAGAAGATTGATCAGGCCCGGCGCACGGCTGAAGAAGAGGCGGAGAAGAAATATCTTGCCAAATATCAAGAGTACCGGGCCAAGGCAGAGAATGAGTTTAGACAGCGGTCGGATGGGATGAAGGCCGAAAACTCCAAGCTCCGGGAAGAGCTGTCCCAAGCCAAGGTGGAGAATGATACCCTGGAAGCCCGCTTGCAATCAAAAAACGATCTCCTCCTTAAGCGGCAAGAGGAATATTCCACTCTTCAGAGTAAGCT
Source organism: Humulus lupulus (assembly GCF_963169125.1). NCBI lineage: Eukaryota > Viridiplantae > Streptophyta > Magnoliopsida > Rosales > Cannabaceae > Humulus > Humulus lupulus. Next base: position 250,365,123 of record NC_084793.1, read on the forward strand.
GCACGAGGAGGAGCAACTCCATAAGAGGAGCAGGGATCTCGTGTCTATGCTGCAGTTGGGGCTCGCCGAGAAGGATAAAGAGATCGGGGCCTTGCAATTCACTGCCAGGGGGCATGTGACCGAGAAGCAATCCGTGCTGAACCAAAATAGGGAGCAGCGCAAGGAGATTGATTCTCTTAAGGGGGAGCGGGATGCCTCCAAGGCCGAAATGGAAAAATTGAGGGCCCAACTAACTGTCGCGGAAGCACAGCTGGCAACCTCCGAGGCGGAGCGCTTGAAGGAGAAGGAGGATGCTGAGGTGATACTGAACAGGACGATTAATATATCGCATGTGGTCCTCATGCATCAACTCTGGAAAGTGAACCCGGAGGTATTAGGCTATCTGGGAGATGATGCCGAAGCCATGAGGGAGAAGCTACTCGTGTGGGATCAGGGCCCAGAGGCGTACGTCCAAACTTACAACATTGACGAACGTGCTGAAGCTCCTGAGGCGGGAGATCCCGGAGAGGCGGGGACCTCTGAACCTTCTCATGACCAAGTTCCTCCTTCCAATGAGCCGACTCCGCCAGCCTCCGTTGAAACCGATGCCCCCGAAGCTGCGGTCGTGGAAGCTGTAGTTACCCCCAATGCTTGAAGGGGTTTTATCTTTAATTATTTTTCATTTTGAGTTTTTCATTGCGGACATTTTTGCCATAATCATAGCATTCTCCTTTCTTTTCTGCCGAGTTCTTTATTTATCTTTGCGCTTAGGGTAGACATTTATACGGTAGAAACTGTTGTAGGGGCGTATGGGGTTTTGGTTCCAACGGCCAAAACCTATGCACTTCCCACTTGAAGCTTTAACGGATGATGTCTTTTCCCATGTAGTTTCTAGGTTACGAAGGTTTCCTGGTTCCAACGGCCAGGCTCCTTTCACCGTACTTTAGCTTTCCTGAGGCAAATAGCCAATCCCGGGACTTGTAGTTATACTGTTCGCTGGGATTGCTAAGGTGAGTCGTTCCATTGTTTGGAACGGGAGTTCTTTTGGTGAGCGTCGCTAGACTTAAGGTTAGATCTTTGCGAAGCAAAACTAATTGTTGTTGCGAACCTCATGGTGGCTGACTTCAGGGACCTGGCATGGAGCCCTGCGAGGCAAGGGTTATTGCTGTCGGGGAAATCGCCACGCCCACCAGGTGTGATCCTGGAGCAGGGGCTTTGAGTGGGGGGATCGAGCATGTCTGCTTCTGGAGCTGAAACTTGCAATGGCCATGGAGCTTGCCATGCATTATTTTGTGAGATCCGGAGTTGGAGCCTGCGAAGCAAGGCTTACAACGGTCGCGGATCTTGCCATCTTTCGCCTCGCTGGACCCGGAGCTGGAGCTTGCGATGCAGAGCTTTACAGCGATCACGGGTCTAGCCATCTTTCGCCTTGCGGGACCCGGGGCTGGAGCTTGCGAAGCAAAGCTCCACAGCGCTCGCGGATCATGCCATCTTTCGCTTTGCGGGACCCGGAGCTGGAGCTTGCGAAGCAAAGCTCTACAACACTCGCGGATCTTGCCATCTTTCGCCTTGCGGGACCCGGGGCTGGAGCTTGCGAAGCAAAGCTCCACAGCGCTCGCGGATCTTGCCATCTTTCGCCTTGCGGGACCTGGAGCTTGCGAAGCAAAGCTCTACAGCGCTCGCGGATCTTGCCATCTTTCGCCTTGCGGGATCCGGAGCTGGAGCTTGCGAAGCAAAGCTCTACAGCGCTCGCGGATCTTGCCATCTTTCGCCTTGCGGGATCCGGAGCTGGAGCTTGCGAAGCAAAGCTCTACAGCGCTCGCGGATCTTGCCATCTTTTGCCTTCCGAGACCCGGAGCTGGAGTTTGCGAAGCAAAGATCTACAGCGATCGCGGAGAATTCTGCAAAGGACTTGTCAGGGAGTTGGGGGTGTTTTGGCGTAGCTCTATGAACGTGCCTCAACCCCCAGTCCCGTCCATCGCTGGGCTACACAGGAGATAATTCTCATGATACATAATGGCAGGCATTTCCATGGCAATTTTCACATAAGCACATAATGCACATATGACACGTAATGCAAGCATGTTCATGGCAACAAATAAACCTAAGCTTAACAATTTAAACATTTCAAACAATTTAAAAATTTCAAACACAATGCTAGCACATAAGTGGTGTTCTGTGTACGTTTTGTTCAAGGGGCGTATGGCTATGCCTTAGCCATGTATACCCCCCAAGTGAGCATGGGGTCCGGACGTCTCCGGACCGCGTGGTCACTTGTTAAAACGCAGCTTTGAACACAGGGATAAAAAGTGCAGTAAAAGCGGAGTGAATCTCTCCGTGTTTCATTAAATTAGCCTGCTAGGCGTGAGTTTTACAACAGGGAGGATTATTTCCACACTTTTCACTTTTGCTATTTTCACCAAGGACTTCCGACTGGATGGTCCGGGGCCTACTGGTAGTAACGGCGGAGGTGCTCCGCGTTCCAGGCGCGCGGGACTTTAGATCCGTCGAGTCTCTTTAAGTGATACGTCCCATGGCCCACTTTTTCTTGGACTTCGTAGGGGCCTTCCCAGTTGGGTCCGAGGACTCCTACTCCCGGATCCTGCGTAGCAGGAAATACTCTCCGTAGGACAAGATCCCCAACTTCGAATGTACGGCTCTGGACTCTCATGTTAAAGTGTCGGGCTATCTTGCCTTGGTACATTTTTAGTTGGACCTGCGACAGCTCCCGGAGCTCTTCGATCATGTCCAAGGACTCCTGGAGGAGGGCATGGTTCCGGGTAGGATCGTAGGTGTCTTGCCTGTGAGAGGGGATCATAGCTTCTACTGGGATGACGGCCTCGCAACCGAAGGTCATGGAATAAGGCGTGTGCCCCGTCGAAGTTCTCTCTGTTGTGCGATAGGCCCAAAGTACTCGCGGAAGTTCTTCCGGCCAGTGAGCCTTGCAGGCTTGGAGTTTTTTCTTCAACGTGGTCTTTAATATTTTGTTTACAGCTTCCACTTGCCCATTAGCCTGGGGTCTGGCGACTGCGGAAAAGCTTTTGATAATTCCATGCGAAGCACAGAAGTTCGTGAAGTGTTCACTGTCAAACTGCTTTCCGTTGTCGGACACAATTTTCCGTGGAAGCCCAAAACGACACACTATATTCCTGATGACAAAATCCAGTGCTTTTTTTTATGTGACCGTGTTCATAGGTTCAGCTTCAGCCCATTTGGTGAAGTAGTCTACCGCGACTATGGCGTACTTCACTCCACCCTTTCCAGTTGGGAGGGAACCTACTAGGTCAATGCCCCAAACGGCGAACGGCCAGGGGCTGGTCATTAGGGTAATTTCTGTAGGCGGCGCTCGCGGAACCTTGGCGTACCTCTGGCACTGCTCACACTTCCTGACATAATCCACACAATCCTTCTTCATGGTGGGCCAGAAGTATCCTTGTCGAAGGATCTTTTTGGAGAGGCTCAGCCCGGAGGTATGATCGCCACAGAAGCCTCCGTGAATCTCATGGATGATGGTGCTGACTTCGGTTCCGGCAACACACCTAAGGAAGGGTATGGACAACCCCCTGCGGTAAATCTTTCCATCCATAACCACGTATCGGGGAGCTTGATATTGGAGCTTCCTTGCGTCAGCTTTATCAGTGGGGAGCTCTCCGGTGGTGAGAAATATGAGGATGGGTCCTATCCAGGAGTGGGAATGGTCGATGATGGCGTTTATCCTTCGTGTCTCAGTACTGGGGGCTTCTAAGTGCCCGATGGGGACTAAGCCATACTGTTCAATCTCCGGGTCCGTCGCAAGCTTGGCCAGCGTGTCCGCGAGTGAGTTCTGGTCCCGGGGGACCTGGCGGATTTGGTAGCCTTTGAAATGCTGCAGTAGATCGCGGGAGAGAGACACGTAGGCAGCCATTCTTTCGCCTTTCGTCTGGTATTCCCCGGATATTTGGTTTACCACAAGTAGGGAGTCGCTGTATACTTCGATTTTTTGGGCTCCGACTTCTCTGGCCAGTCGTAACCCAGCTAGCATGGCTTCGTGTTCTGCCTCGTTGTTGGATGCTGGGAACGCGAAACGGATGGCGCTCTGGAGCTGATGCCCTTGGGGAGATATTAGGATGACCCCCGCTCCAGCTCCTTTTTCATTCGAGGCTCCGTCTACATAGACCTTCCAGGTGGGAAGTTCCGGGACAGGATCTTCCGGGAGGTCATTCATTCCCGAGCATTCCACAATAAAGTCCGCGAGAGCTTGACCTTTTATGGAAACACGTGGTTGGTAGTGGACGTCGAACTGGCTCAGTTCCATGGCCCACTTAAGCAATCTGCCAGAAGACTCGGGCTTCTGCAGGACTTGTCGGAGAGGGTGGTTGGTGAGTACTTTGATGGTGTGCGCCTGGAAATATGGCCTCAGCTTCCGTGAAGCGATCAGCAAGCAGAGGGAGAGTTTCTCGATCATCGAATATCTGGACTCGGCGTCCAATAACCTCTTGCTTACGTAATACACAGGGAGCTGGATACAGCCATCTTCCCGGACGAGAGCGGCACTTACTGCGTGCTCAGTCACAGCTAAGTATAAGAACAACGCCTCTCCTTCGACAGGTTTGGATAGAATGGGAGCTCGGGTTAAATGTTCTTTGAGGTGTTGGAAGGCTGCTTCGCATTCGGGGGTCCACTCGAACTTTTTGTTTCCTCGCAACACATTGAAGAAGGGGATACACTTGTCAGTGGCCTTGGATACGAAGCGGCTGAGAGCAGCTATCCTTCCGGTAACGCTCTGGACATCCTTATGTTTCCGGGGGGAAGGCATATCTATGAACGCCTTTATTTTCTCAGGGTTGGCTTCCACTCCGCGGGAGCTGACAATGAAACCGAGGAACTTCCCAGACGAGACCCTGAAAGTACATTTCTTTGGATTTAGTTTCATCCCGTACTTTCGGATCACGGCGAAAGCTTCCTCAATGTCGTCACTGTGGTCCCCGGAGGTCTTGGACTTTACCAACATGTCGTCCACGTACACCTCCATGTTCCTCCCCAGTTGGTCCTTGAACATTCTGTTTACCAGACGCTGGTACGTCGCCCCAGCATTCTTCAAACCGAAAGGCATGACCACGTAACAGTAGACACCCTTGTCCGTGAGGAAGCTGGTGTGTTCCTGGTCCGCGACATGCATCTTGATCTGGTTGTATCTGGAGTACGCATCCATGAAGGATAAGAGTTCGTACCCGGAAGTAGCGTCTACCATCTGATCGATTCGCGGGAGAGGGAAACAATCTTTCGGGCATGCCTTGTTTAGGTCCGTGAAGTCAATGCACATTCTCCAGGACCCATCGGGTTTCGGGACCAGAACTGGGTTGGCCAACCACACGGGATAGTGCGACTCCTGGAGAAAGCCTATGGACATCAATTTGTCCACTTCAGCTTTGACGGCTTCGGCTCTCACTGGGTCTAGCGGCCTCCTCTTTTGGCGAATTGGAGTTGCAGATGGGTCTATGTTGAGTGCGTGGCACGCAACATTGGGATTAATCCCCGTCATATCAGCGTGGCACCATGCCAGGATATCCTGATTATCCTTCACAGTGGCCACGATCTTATCTCGAACGGCCGACGGCAGGTTTTTCCCCACCTGAATGACCTTGGTGGGCTCTCCCGGGTTGAGGATCACCTCTTCGACTTCCTCCATCGGCTCTATTGCCTTCTCGATTCCCACTCTTGGGTCGAGTTCGTCAAAGTATGCCTCCTGAGCACCCCCAGTTTCTGGCAATTCTTCCGCCAAAGGAATGGCAGCAAACGTCTCTTGGACCGTGTAGACGGATCGGACGGAGACGTTATAACAGCTCCGTGCACTTCTTTGGTCTCCTCGGAGGGTGCCAATACGCCCATCGTCGCATGGAAACTTCAAACATAAGTGACGTATCGAGGTTATGGCCCCACAATCGATCAGGACCGGTCGGCCTAAGATGGCATTATACGCCGTGGGGCAGTCGACCACCACGAATGTGCTATGCTTGAAGGCACAAGCGTCGCTTTCTCCTCTGAGGGTGACTGGAAGTTGAATTTTGCCTAATGGCATGAGTGCGTCCCCATTGAAACCTTGAAGCTGGATGGGGCATGGGGCCAGGTCCGTCTCGGTCAATCCGATCGCGTGGAAGGCCGCTTTGAAGAGGATGTTCACGGAGCTTCCGTTATCGATCAAGATCCGTGAGACCTTCTTATTGGCAATCTGGGCTTCCACTACGAGGGGATCGTTGTGGGGGAAGTGCACATGTCGAGCATCGTCCTCCGTGAAGGTGATGGGAAGAACCATCATTCGGGGACGTTGAGCAGGTGATTGGACCAAAGCGCACATCTCCTCGGCGTGCTCTAACTCCTTCAAGTACCTCTTCTGGGAGTTGCGGGTACTTCCGGCAAGGTGTGGTCCTCCGGAAATGGTGGTGACGTGTCCGTCAACGGGTGGCGGAGCAAGGCCGGGCGGATATGGGTTGCCTGGTCCTGGAGCCAACAAGGCAATGGGCGCCGGAGCGGGTGGAGCAGGAAGTGCTGGGAACTGAGACCCGGGAGCTTGGGAGTGACCGGCTCCAGGAGCGCTAGCGGCCCCCCTCTGTCCCGGGGAATATGCAGCTCCGTGAACTACCCCCTGTCCGGGATAGATAATGGGTATCCTCACCCACTGACCGAGGTGTCCCGCTCTTGCCAGGGACTCGATCTCATCCTTCAGCTGAAGGCACTCATTCGTGGTGTGCCCCACGTCTCCGTGAAACTCACACCTCTTATTGGAGTCTCGCGGACGCCTTCCTCCGTGAGACACTTTCGGGGGCTTCCTGTAGTTGACCATATTACAGGTCGCCCGATAGACATTCTCTCGCGAGTCTATCAAACTGGTATATTCCGTGAACTTGGGCTCATAGTCCTTTCGGGGTTTCTTTGAATGGTCTCCCCGGTTGGAGTTTCTTCCGGTTCGTTTGCTCCGTGATTGGCTCAAATTTCGTTCTGGGGCTTCCGCTTGCGGCTGCGGCATGCCAGGAGCGATACTACATCCGGTTTGTACTACTCCGTACCCAGAGAAATGGGTTTGACTCGGCGTCTGAGCAGACGCGGAAGGCCCATACACACTTGGAGTGAATCGGGCTCCTGGAAGCGTGAGGGCTGGTGCGGGAGCTTGCGAAGCAAAGCTCGGCGCAGTCACGGAAGGCGTTGGAGCCGGGGGAACTCCAAAGGCCTGCTGGTAGGCATCCTCAAGGTTGATGATTCCCTGAGCTTTTGACATGAATTCGGACAGCGTTTCTGCCCGCCTCCTTTGCATTTCCCCCCATAGCAGGGAACCGACAGTTAGGCCCGATTGAAGGGCGATCAGCTTCATGTCATCGCTGACCTTGGTTTTTGCAGCAGCTTCCATCATTCTCTGAATGAAAGCTTTGAGGTTCTCAGTGGGCTGCTGCTTGATGTTGGTTAAGGAACCAACCTCCATGTCATGGTCGCGGGCAGCAATAAACTGCCTCCTAAACGCGGACTGTAGCTCCTTCCAACTGTGGATCGATCCGGGAGCTAATCTTTTCCACCAGTCCTCCGCGGACTTGGTAAGGGTGAGTGAAAAGCACATGCATTTGGCGTCCTCACTGACACGCGCCACTTGCATCATTTTATTGTATTTAGCTAGGTGGGTACGCGGGTCTGTCCTGCCATCATATAATTCTATGTGAGGCATTTTGAAGTTATCCGGGAGGGACGTTTCCGCGATCCTCCGAATACATGGTTCCGGGTCTTCATCCTCAGAGTCTGACAGGGCCCCACTTTGCTTCCGGACCAGCTTGGTCAAGGCAGCAATCTGTTCCTCGAGCCTCTTCGTATCACTCTCCGGGAGGTCACGTCCCCGGAGCTTGTCATTAATATGATTTCGGAGGTCATCTCCGCGAGGCCGGGCCTTTTCTCCTTTGGCCTTTTCATACTTGGCCTCCAACCTTCTTCTTAGGTCCACCGTGGACCAGCTATCCTCGGAGTGCGAGTTCACAGCCCGACCGTCCTGGTTGACGGAATCACTGGGGCGATTGTTCCTTCCCCTAGGCCTGGGTGCCTTAGCACCGGGCCCTTTAGGCACAGAGTGCCCCCTTGGGGCTGAAGGACGTCTGGGCTTAGGAGCGCCAGAGACCTTCTGCGCGCGGGGGGGGGGGGGGCAGTCGGCCTGGTGATTCACGCCTTTAGGAGGTGCAGGGGCGTCAGCGCGCACAGGCTCTCCAACTTTTTCTTTGCCCTTGTTAGGGGCGGCTTTGGATGGTCCAGCGGCGGCTGGATCCGGCATGGGGGCATCAGCACCACCTAAAACAGAGGCATCCTCGTCCGAGTCGCCTAGGTCTCCGAACTTACTTTGGAGGCGCTCCATCATGCGTTGCATTCTTTCGGAGACGCGCTCCTGCTCAGCAAACTTGGCCTTGGTGGCCACCAGTTCTTCGGCTACTTGGACCAGTTCTGGGTCCTTCTCATAGTAGCAGCCGTCCTTGTAATAACCGTCTTGGACATACTCTTCTTCGTCTTCTAAGTATGTTGTATCTTCGGTACTGACCCGATCCTGGCGGGATGTCGGGTCTTCACCTTGGTAGTCCAAGGGTTCGCTTTGCACCACATCTTCCATCACGGTATCGGGGTTGACCGTAGCATTTTTGTCAACAGCGGATTTTCTCGTAGTCACCATCTCTTTAGCACGAAGTGAATACAAAAAACGTACACAGAAAAAGAGCTGACTAACAACTTCCTACAGCTCTCAATGAAAGCACCAAAATGTTTACCGAGTTTTTCGGAAACGAATAACTAACGGAATAATAAAAAGATAAGAACTGTAGAAATGCTGAAATGTAACTAAACAAACAGTGTTTTTACGTGGTTCAGGCGTTAACAAGCCCTAGTCTACGAGTCGATGTTATTATACTTGGAAAAGGTTACAGTAAGATGGCTGGTGCACAAGAACTTCACACACTCACAGTGTTTCTCTCGGGTTCTCTTGAAGAAGATGAAGCTAGAGAGATTTTAGTAGAGTTTTTGCTATATGATTTGTTCGTCCCTCTTCTTGTAAAATGAAGGGGTCTTTATAGCTAGGGTTTTGGATTAGGGTTTTTCTCTACGTACATGAGTCTTAATTACACCAGCCATAAATAGGGATACAATTACTGTAGTAGCATGGCTACAAGACTCTATGCGGGTATATTTACGTGAAAGTATGGGGAACACACAAAGTCAGCCGTCTTTTCCAAGTTGTCAGCGGAACAGTAGGCGAAAAGGTACCCTTAGGCGTGCTGGGATGTGTGCGGCTTTGACCTGACGGGCGTGTCAGGCGGGATCCTGTGTCAGGCGGATATCATTCCAAATATGCCTCCTCCAGGACTCGACCGTTTGGCTTTGTTCCGTGCGAGGCACGGAACTGCTTCCGCGGAGACCACTCGAAGAGCTTCTCCTGGAAGGAGCTTCCCCGAAGGATACCCCTTCGGGAGTCCGGGAGAGTTGACGAGTTTCCGTATTGTGTTTGCTTGGAAGAGTAATCCGGACACCAAGCGGGAGAGGCGAAGCCTTTCTGTTCATCCGCGAGCTCTGGTCACCTACCGTGAAAGACATCGATAATTCTGCTTCCCCGAGGTCATCAATCTAAACGCTATCCGGAAATCTGGATAACACCGGGTAAGGTTACCAGTTACTTGATTTATCTTTCACAATTATGTAAAAAAAAAATCATAGAGCTAGGTTAAATAACATGTACCAGGAAGAGTAACCAGTTACCCTGAGAGGAGTAACCTTCTGCCATAAGAGGGGTAACCAGTTACCATAAGAGGGGTGATGGGTTACTCTTATTAAATATAAAAAGAAACATCAAATCTGAATGAAAAAGAGGAAGAACACTTCATTAGGAAAAAAAAAAAAAAATAACTATGATTTTAGTAACATAGGTAACTAGTTACCATAAATAACCCAAAAGTATATACACACATATTAACGTGAAGGTAACCAGTTACCCACAGAAAAATACACACAAAGAACGTGAATGTAACCAGTTGCCCCAGAAATATACATACAAATAACGGGAAGGTAACCAATTTCCACAAATTTGAAGATAGAAAAAAAAATTAGATCCACCCCCTTTCCCTTCTCTCCCATCTTCTTCATAAATTTTTTTTTTTCTAGATTTGAATGTTCCCATCAGGGTAACTGGTTATCCATTCACGTTTGCATATTTTTATTAGTTTTCTTTCCAAATTTTGGTGTTCCTATAAGAGTTACAGTAAAAAGAAAATACTGAAAAAATTGATTTGAATTTTTTTACATATAGTGGAAAAAACTATAAAAAAAATTACAATAATAAAATATAATACATAAAAAATAGTAAAATAATTATGTAATGTTAAAATATGTGTAAAAAAATGGGAAAAAAGAAAATGGAATGAGAAAAGAATAATTACAAAAAAAGAAGGAAAAAAAAACTTAGGAAAGAAAACTAAAAAAATATGAAAAAACAAAACAAAACAAAACAAAAGAAATGATGAAGGAAAAAAATAGATGAATGAATAAAAATGAAAATAAAAAGAAGAAAATAATGGGAAAATGGAAATAAAAAATTGAAAAAAAATGGAAGAAGAAAAAAAGAAAGAAAGAAAAAGCTCATATGTGTGAAAAATGAAAAAAAAAATGGAAGAAGAAAAAAAAAAGCTCATATGTGTGAAAAAAGAAAAAAAAATGGGAGGAGAAAATAATAAATACAAAAATGAAGAAAAAATAGAAAGAAAAATGAGAAAAAAAGGAAAAAAAAAAAGAAAACTGAAAAAATATAAAAAAAAAACAAAACATTACAAATGAAATAAAAAATTTGATAAATTAAAGAAGAAGAAGAAGAAGAAAGAAAAAATAGAAAGAAAAAAAAAAGATAAAGAAAAAAAGAAAAAATAAGTAAGGAAAAAAGAAAAAAAAATAACTGAAAAAATAATTAAAAAATGAAGAAAAAAATAAAATAAAATCACCTTCAAAATCAAAGAAAATATAACTATGATAAAAAAAAAAGTGACATTTCCATATTTTAGTTAGCTACTAATTGTATTTCCCATATTTTAATTTTGTCTTTAATAAATTTTCCCATACAAATTAAGAAAAGTATAATTCCTATATTTTTGCACATTAATGATATAAAAGACATATTTTTGAAAAATCCCCTAAATTATATCTCCTTACGAAAAAAAGTGGTAGACAACAAAGGATTTTTAAATAGTTTTTATTATTAACATTAATAAAATATTTTAAATATTTAATGAAATATATATTTTTAAAATTAATTATAATATATATATATTAATTATTAATAAGCATCCAAATTTAAATGCTATAAAATATCATTATTATAATAATATATAATACAAAACTAAATATTTAATAATTATATTAATATAAATTTAAACATTATAAGATATTATTATGATAATAATATATAATTCTGATTTTTTTACTAATTATATTAATATGAATTCAAATATTATAAAATAATATTATTATAGTAATATTTAACTAGATATTTAATACTTATATTATAATTAATTTAAGTATTATAAAATATAATTATAACATTAATATATAATACATAATGTTAATTTTATTTAAAAAAAATATATCATTTATATTTAAAAGGCTATCATATTATATATATATTTTTAAATAATCATAAATAATGTTTTGGTTTAATTTTTCTTTTAATATGTTTATGTCATTTTTTTTTATATATTGTTGACGTCGTTTTTCGTCAACTTAAATATGAAGAGCACTAAAAAAAGATTCAGAAAATAAGAAAAGAATAGTAGTATTTTTACGTGGTTCAGCAGTTAAAATTATCCTAGTCTACGAGTCAATATTATTGATTCGTAATATTCTCTCAAAGCTTTCTCAGAGCAATTCAACAGAGTATTCTTAGTATAAAGTTGTGTCCCTTACAAAGGAAATATACCAGGTTATTTATAGGCCTAGTTAGGAGAATATCCTCCACTAATTTCGGGGAAGTTACAATTGATTATTCTAATCTGAAATAAATGTAATTAAATACATAATATCCCATTGGGATTTAATACCAAATAATAATAAATCCCTAAGGAATAGGGATCTCCTAACAGCTGTTGTGTGCCAAACGCATTGCTGACATCGAATGCAAGGTTAACACGCTTTCGAGATCGACCAATACTTCGAGCTCGCTATTCCTGTCAGCCTCCTTCTTATCCAGTGGTTTCATCGAGCTCAATCTTCGGAGATAAATATCTTTGAGCTTACAACTAAGGCTCGAATAATGCCCATGTGCTTCGGAGAAGATTCGTTCTTTTGAGCTTGATGCTTAAGCTTGAGCCTTTTAAACTTGTGCTCGATCGCCAACAAGAACAAGTCAGGAATCATGCAAATTTGTACAAGTGTTCAGTCACTACTTGTTATTTTCGAGCTTACGCTTTTCGAGCCTACATTTCGAGACCCGTTTATTCATCCTTGAAATTTGGGTGTAACAATTTTCTCCTTCAAAAGTGTTGGTTCAAATCCTTTGAGAAGGAAACTTTTGAACTCCACTTTCGAAAAACGTGCCACCTACCACATTTGAGTGTGGACATGCGTCACTTGGGGATTTCACACCAGGAGTACTCAAGTACTTTCTATTCCTGCACACGTCCTTTCCTAGGACCTTTTTGCCGCCAATATATAATTAAACCCCATCCATCATATCATTTTTCAACTCAAACCAAGGGTCCAGATCCTTTCGTCCTTTGACATCCCCTCGGGATATATATAAAAACACACCCCCTTCATCTTCACCATTTTCATTCACTCCTCAGAAAACACGAACCAGAGAGAAAAAAGAAAAACCCAAGATTTTCTTTGCATGTTCTCTGAGCCCAAAAAGCAAAGCACTCTTTCAACCTTCGGTTTGGTGAGATCATTTCTGCAACCACTCCTTCAATCGGCAATCTCCTCGTTCCCATGAACAGATTCGCGTAAGCCTTCTGATCTTTCTCTGGTGTTCTTCCCTTTTTTTTACGTTTCATTTGTTCCAGATAATGGCCTTCTAGTTTTTACCAGATTTTTAAGGCTCCACCCTTGCATTAGGCAAGTTTGTGATTTTGGTAGATTTGGGGTGATTAGAATCATGGTCTAGACCACAAAATCTTTTGGTAGAAACATGTAAAAATGAGGTTTTTCCAGTAATGGGGTATTTTCAGTTGTAAGTTTTGTGTGGCTTAAGAAATAGGGTTTTGGATTAGGGTTCTAATGCATGAATCCCGAAAACATAGCCTTTTTGGGTAACTGCCAACTTTTTCCCTGGAAATCTGGGATTCTCTTTTGTTTTAAATTATAGTATCCATCCCAATCTCGTGTGGGTGCACTCTCGATGCCTGAACTTTACAATAGTTTCGGATAGACATCTGAGTCAATCTCGCCCTGTCGAGCCTTCAGTCTCGATTGAGGCAATCTCGTTATCTCAAGTTTTCAAACTTGAGTTATCAAGATAAATTTTCCCACTTTAAAATTATGGGCCCTCACCTATTTCTTTCTTTTTAGATGTCGTGGTCTTCAGGTGGGGGCCCGAGCTTGCCATCCCTTACCATTCATCAACTCCCAGTCCTGCATCGCCATTCACACGAAATCAACAACTAATTCATGAGCATGAGGAACGGTGCGAACAAGAAGACATAAGAGCTCACTTCCGACGCCAAATCGACGAGGTCGAGGAAAGAAAAAGGTAGAAACTCCGAGTCGCAGCCTATCTCAACTTGGATCCCGAGATCAGACTTATTCCATTAGATCCCAAACTTAAAGTCACCATAGCCTTTCCACCTGGTGAGCTTTCATTTACCCTAATGGAGGATACCTTGACATGTCCAACCACATCCCAGTCCTTCTCAATCCCTACTTCGAAGGAGGAGTTTTTTTAGGCTGAGCACTATTGGAGCTCGGTTACTTCCACCGGTCATATTTATGAGCTGCTAGCCTATCATGGCCTTAAGCTTTCTGGTACGCTAATGCGTCATCCTGCAACCTCCAACGAAAGGAGTTACCATGCCCTGGGAGATGGCAATCCTGATCGTAAGGTCAAGCTCGTCGCCTGGAGCCACGAGCACATGAGGGTTGGGGCCCTACTGCCCCTGAAGAGGTACTTAAAAAATTTCTTGGATTATGCTAGCCTTGCCCCCTTCCAACTCTAGATCAACTCTTTTAGAGTTTTGTCAGCCCTAAGGTCGCTGTACCACGAAATGAAGTGGGACGGGCCTTTAGCACAAGAGATATTATATCTCTTTTGCCTCAAGAGCAACCCTTCTTGAGCTCATGGAGATGGGTTCTACTACCTATTGAGCTACCCGAAGGAGAAGCGGTTGTTTGAGGACATCCCAAACTATCCTCCAAATTTCAAGACGAACTTCTTCTAGATGGATGAGCTCGCTCCTTCCCAATTCTACTCCTTCCAACGGATTCGTAAGTAATTCAATGCCTTTTCTATTTTCCTTTGAACTATTGAGCTCGAAATATTCAATCCACTCTTGCCTGCAGCCACCTATCACTGGCCTACTCCAACAAAGGTCATGAATGAACATAGGGCAACAATTCTCCAGCTCCCCTACGGTCAAAGGTCCCTCGCCTATCTCCTCCACGAAGACAAGCTTCGAGCTTGTGGCCTCTTAGGTGAAGGCAAGTCCACGGATGATTCAGGGATTCACAAGTACTCAAGGTGGAAAGGTGTGCCAATCCCCACTGCTAAACTTCCCCCCATGAGGAGGCCTTCGGGCTCGCAAGCCCGTGCCACTGCCTCCCGTCTACACGAGCGACCAATCTCGAGCAATGAAGCCCACAACAAGGCCTCAACGAGTTCGGTGGATGGAGGTAAAGTAGTATTGGATCACTCCATGTGGTCTTCGTTGTTACTTAAGCACGAGCCTGACGTAATGATCCTCTTCGAGGACCCCAAGGATAATTTCTTAGCATGATCAAGGGTAGACCTTAGGGTCTGTAGGTTTGATAGTTGGCTAGGTAAATACCAAACCATGTATAGCCTTAACGAGGTTTGGGATGGGGTAGCTGTACAATATGGGACCAACATATATAGGGATCTTTCTAGACTATCCCCCACCTATAGGGAGGGGACTCCCCTAGAGTCATCAGAAGACAGGGGGATTTCTTGGTCCCCGAGCTTAAGCTCGGTCGAAAGTACCAGTTAGGTTTCTTTTATCTTAGAGTCTTGTTTCTTATAATAACCTTGTTCGACTGCTTACATACAACCTTTTGTTTCTTAGGTGACATGGATTCAAACTTGGACAATATTCTTAACAAGCTTATGGCCTCGAGGGCAAACAAATGCCAAAGAGTGTCCCAGAAGAAAGGTCGCCCATCCAAGCTATCCAAGAAGACCGAGGTGGTCCCTCCAGCCTAGGTGCCATTAGATACAAGCCAGGCTGCTGAGCCCGTGTGCCCTCTGAGGTTGTGCCTCCCCCTATAGCCCAATCGAGGTAGGTCCAAGCTCCTATCCGAGACCGCTTCCTGTCGATCTCGACTCATGTGCCCAAGTTTGTGATTGACCGTGCTGCTGGAACCCCTAGAGTCAATCTCAATTCTGATGCTTTGACTCGCATGGGTCAAAGTTTCGGCAACCTCGGGGCCCCTCAGTGGGAATTTCTGACCTCCTGCCAAGATGCCAACATCCTATTCAACAAGAGTGGCGTATTTTTCTCCTCGGTTAGTCATTTTTCCCTAACCCCCTTCTTTTGTGCTAACCTTGATTTGTGCTTTGCTGACCTTGACCCTTTTATTTATTTTTTTATGTGTAGGCATTCATATCCTTTGTCTAGCACATTTTTTTGCTGAATAGCGAGGTTACAGTGAGCAAAGCGCTTGCCCAAGAGGCCCGAGATTCCCAGCTAAGGCTCGAGGATGAACTCAAAAAAGCCTGGCTAGAAATTGAAGTGAGGGATGCGAAGGTCAAAAGGATTCTCAAGCTTGAGTCCAAGCTGGAGGCGACCTCAAAGGAGGTCGAGGCCAGGGACTCCGAGATTAAGTCGCTTCAGGAACTCAACGCCAAGCTGGATGAGGAGAAGAAGGTGACCTTTGAGGTTATCGAGGGTGAGAAGGCTCATCTTCTTGAGGAGTTTAAGACCAAAAAATATCACGTCGTAGACATGACGATGTATCGGATTTGGGCTAACAACCCCGACCTCGATACCGATTTCCTTGCTAGCTTGGAGACCAAATTCATTGCTAAATGGCAGGCTTGACTCGAGGAGGAGGAGGCTAGGCTTGAGGCTAAGGAGATGGCGAAGGCTTCCGGGACTGCAGCTGAGGAGGTAGCTAATCCTTGAAATCCAAATCATAGGCTGTGACCCATTATAATTTTTGTGCCCTTGGGGCAAAGACAATTTACAGCTCGATTTTGAGCTATTTTAATTATCTTAAGACTTTTTATATTTTAATAGTAGTTGTTATGCTTTCAATTTTTTTTGGCTCAAAAGCCTTTTTGCACATTGTCTACCTTTATCTTTTTGCCTCAATACTATGCTTCATATTTCTGGGTCAAAGTATTTCGAGCATGTTATTATTAAGGACCTGCTTTAATACTTGTCTATTCATACAAATATACGTTGGGTGTAAGTTCAAATTTCAATACATTCATGCATAGTTTATTCGAAATGCCCATGTTCAACTTCGTTATTATTAAGGTCAAACCTTACTTTTACCATGTATTTAAGAAATACTCAAATGGTATGAAACCTCGTTAGTCTAGTTATCTTTTGCTTTCCCAGTTACTTTTCCCCATCCTCGAGTATGGCATCGAGGTTGCGAGGTCGAAACTTATTTGCAAAAAATTTCATCCCTAGTTTCGACTTAAGGTTTTTAGTTGGTTTGTCTAGAATTCCAACTTTTATTTGTGTCGATTAGGTCTTGCTGGTTTGTTCCAGACTTATTTAGTTCGCATGTTTGGTTAATGATCCATACACTTATTGTTTTCTTCATGTGTGGTTAATAATCCAAACATCGCTATTGTTTTCTTCATGTCGGGTTAATAATCCAAACATTGCTATTAGAGTTAATTTTTAGTTATGTTATATTTTTTCGAGCCTATGGTATGATTGGATACCACTTATGCCCCATTAGTATCCTAAGATTGTGATCTTAGGTTATTGAATTTTGAGGGTTTGCAAAAAAGTATAACACCATGTGAATGAAATTCAGTATTTTATTGATAAAAAGCAAAAATAAAATACATGCTTGGTTAAAATGAATAAACATCATTCCTACATTACTGATAATAAGGTCATAGATGTTCACCATTCCAAGCTCGTGAAACCAATCCTCCATTCAACCTTGCTAGCTTATAAACTCCAGATCGAATAATGGACTCAATTTGATAGGGTCCCTCCCAATTAGGCCCAAGTACTCCAGCAAATGGGTCTCATGTGGCCAGAAACACGCGCCTTAACACCAATTCTCCCAATCCAAATTTCCTATCTCAGACCCTTTTGTTAAAATATCTCGTAGCCCTTTCCTGGCATGCAACATTTTTCAACTGGGCTTCGTTTCATCTTTCTTCGATGAGGTCCAGACTTTCTTCGAGCTGGGATTGGTTCGAGGCTTGATCATATGCATCGCGCCTTATAGTTGGGATTTCGACCTCGATAGGGAACATGGCCTCGCATCCATAAGTCAGGGAGAAGAGGCTATGCCCTGTAGAGGTTCTCGCTGTTGTTCTATATGCCCATAGGACTTGGGGCAGTTCCTCTGGCCATCTCCCCATAGCTTCTTCTAGCCTTTTCTTCATAAAACTCTTTAGAGTCTTATTTACTACTTCGACTTGGCCATTTGCCTGGAGATGGGCCACGAAAGAAAACTTTTAATTATCCCATATTTTTCGCAGAAGTGTGTAAACAATTCACTGTCGAATTGGGTCCCATTATCTGACACAATCTTCCTGGGCATCCCGTATCTACAGATGATGTTTTTCACTACGAAATCTATGACTTTTTTCAAGGTGATGGTTGATAAGGGTTTGACATTGGTCCACTTTGTGAAATAGTCGACATTAACTACATCATATTTTACTCTACCCTTTCCGATTGGCAAGGAGCCTATGAGGTCGATTCCCCATATCGCGAATGGCCATGGGGAGCTCATCATGGTAAGCTCAGTGGGTGGAGCTCGCAGTATCGAAGCAAACAGTTGACACTTATCACATCATTTGACGTACTCGAAAGAGTCTGCCTTGACTGTTGGTCATAAATATCCTTGCCTAATCACCTTTTTTGATAGGCTATGCCCCCCAGTGTGGTTTCTGCAAAATCCTTCATGGATTTCTTCTATAATATTTTTTGCCTCGGGGGGAGTTACACACCTAAGTAGCAGCATGGAGTATCCCCTTATGTATAATTTCCCTTCCAAGATGGTATATCCTGGTATTTTGTAAATAAGTTTTCTAGCCTTGTTCTGGTCTGCTGGGAGACTTCCGATTTCGAGGTAGTCAACTATTGGGGTCATCCAGGTGGGTTGCGAGTTAATCATGTTTACATCTTCTTCCTCCAGCTCGGTTATGCTTGAGGTCGGTAGGAATTCTACTAGAACCACGTTGAGTGTGTCAGCTTCGTTGGTCGTGGCGAGCTTGGCCAATGCATCTGCATTCGAATTTTGTTCTTGGGGAACTTGTTCTATAACGTAGAACTCAAACTCCCCAAATGTTGCCTTAACTTTCTCTAGGTAGGCTGCCATTTTCATGCCATGAGCTTGATATTCCCCCAAGACCTGGTTAATGACCAATTGAGAGTCACTGTAGCAGTGGATGACCTTTGCTTTGAGATCGGTGGCTATCCAAAGACCTGATAACAACGCCTCGTACTCAACCTCGTTATTTGATGCCTCAAAGCCAAAACTTAGTTCTGAATGGAAGTAATTTCCCGGCAGGGTGATTAGAATGATTCCTATCCCCGATCCATTTTCATTAGAGGACCCATCGACGTAAAGTCTCCACAACTCGTGGGCTGGGGTTATGACTTCCTCGTTGGAGATCCCTGTACACTCGACAATGAAATCTGCCAAAGCTTGTATTTTGATCGTTATTCTAGGATGATAAGTGATCTCGAGCTGTCCAAGCTCGACAACCCATTTAAAAAATCTCCCAGATGCTTCGGGCTTGGACAATACTTGTCTTAATGGCTGATTAGTTAACACATGGATATGATGTGCTTGGAAATAGGGTTGAAGCTTTCGAGATGCATTCATTAGGTTCAAAGCTAGTTTCTCCATTAATGGGTATCTCAATTCTACCCCCAGTAACCTCTTGCTGACGTAGTATACGAGCTTTTGTACTTTCTTATCCTCCCGGACAAGTACTGCACTAATCACATGATCGGTTGTGGCGAGGTATAAGTATAAGACTTCCCCTACGATTGGTTTAGACATGATTGGTGGCTCAGCGAGGTGCTTCTTAAGGTTCTGGAACGCGAGTTCGTACTCGTCCGACCATTCAAACTTCTTGCCCCCTCTCAAAAGATTAAAGAATGGAAGACACCAGTCTATAGATTTTGAGATAAACCTACTTAAGACCGCCATTTGTCCAGTTAGGCTCTGAACATCCTTATGTTTTCAAGGTGAGGGCATGTCAATTAACGCTTTAATCTTGTCAGGATTAGCCTCTATACCCCAAGAATTCACTATAAATCCAAGAAACTTACCCGAGGATACTCCGAATGAGCATTTTTGTGGGTTGAGCCTCATATTGTATTTTTGGAGCACGACGAAACATTCAGCGAGATCGACCACATGGTTAGTGTTATGTTTAGACTTGACTAACATATCGTCCACATAAACTTCCATGCTATTTCCTATATGCTCAACGAACATCCTATTCACCAATCTTTGATATGTGGATCTTGCGTTCTTGAGCCCGAAAGGCATGACATTGTAGCAGTACAAGCCCTTATCGGTCATGAAGCTCGTGTGTTTTTGGTCGGGTGCATGCATGGCTATCTGGTTATATCCAAAATAAGCGTCCATGAATGACATTATGCTGTGACCTGCACTGACATCTACGAGCTGATCAATTCGAGGCGAGGGAAAGCAATCCTTGGGGCATGCCTTGTTGAGGTCCAGATAATCGATGCAGGTTTGCCACTTGCCATTGGGCTTTGGGACCAGCACAGGATTGGCTATCCAATTAGGGTAGAAAGCATCTCGTATAAACCGATTTGCCTTTAGACTTTCAACCTCCTATTTCAGGGCTTTCTTCCTATTGTCGTCCAGGAGTCTCCTTTTTTGTTGCTTCGAAGGGAAGCTCTTATCTATGTGGCGATAATGGCTTATAATACTCAGACTAATCCCTACCATATCCGAGTGCAACCATGCAAACACATCCTGGTTTTCTCTCAAAAAGCAAGTTAATTGCTATTTTGCATTTTCAGAAAGATTTTTCCCTATTTTTACCACCCTCGTGATATCTTTCTCATCGAGCTTCACTTCTTCAAGCTCCTCCATTGGTTCGAGATCGACCCTTTCTTCAACCCTAGGGTCTATCTCTTCTTCTATTTCGAAGACGAATTCGTTCATCTCCTGAATGACTGCAAGTGCTTGTGCACATGTTTGGTTCTTTCCTCTCATGGAAATGCTATAGCATTCCTGTGCGATGAGTTGGTCTCTCTTCAGCGTCTGATGCCACTAGACGTTAGGAACTTGATGGCCAAATGCCTAACGGACAACACTTCCCCCAGCCCAATCAGGGCTGGTCTCTCAAGCAGTACGTTGTAGGCCAATGGGGTGTCCACCACTATGAACTCCATCATCTTGGTCACCGTGACTGGATAGTCTCCCAAGGTTACGGGGAGCTCGATGGATCCCATGCTGGCAATCCATTCTCCTAAAAATCCATACAACATTGTTGCACAGGCTTTCAAATCTCAAAGCATGAATCCCATCTTTTCTATAGTGGCCTTATAAAGGATATTGACAGAGCTCCTGTTATCTATCAAGACTTTGCACATCCTTTTGTTGGCAAGCTGAAGTGTGATGACTAGAGGATCGTTATGGGGAAACTGAACATGTGAGGCATCTTCTTCTGTAAAAGTAATGGGTTGAGATTCAACCCTTTATTGCTTTGGAGCTCGTGGTTCAGGCTCGTAGGGAGAACCGTCTATAGTTTTGAGCTCGTTTACGTATCTCTTCTGGGCATTTCTGCCCGATCCAGCAAGGTGTGGTCCCCCAAAGATGGTTACCACATCCTCCCCATCAATCAGGGGAGTTCGATCATCTTCCCTTGCTCAGGAATTGCTATTCTATTGGGCAGGTTGCGCAAATGCTGCCCTCTATCTAGAAGATGCTTGATTGGTATTCTGGTTTCTTATATATTGTCCAAAATATCCTCTCAAGATCAGGCCTTCGATCTCGTCTTTCAATTGTCAGCACTCATCAGTGGTATGTTTGACGTCCCTATGGAACCTACAGTATTTGTTGGTGTCTCTCTTTGATTTTTGATTTCGCATTGGGTCAGGCCGCCTAAACGAGACCTGATTCACATTTGTGAGAAATATATTTCCCCAAGTTGCATTAAGCTCGGTGTAAATCGTATAAACAGAGAAATACGTCTCCCTTCTTCTTTTTCCCCTCGTTTACCTCTGAGTTATTCCCTTCATTTTTCTTCCTTTTTGAAGGGTTATCTCTTGAGGGTCGAGACGTTGATGGGGTAGCCAAGGTTGAGGCTAAGTTAACATTCATCGTTGTAGTTATAATGGGCTGAGGGGTCAGTATTAATGCTGACCTCGCCTCCTCTACATTGACGAATCTCTGAGCCCTTTTGTTGAACTGTGTTATTAGTCTTATCGATTTTCTCTGCAAATCATCCCAAAGAGGACTTCTTGGTAATATACCAGCTCGAACAGCCATAAGATGACCATTGTCATCGATGTTACAAGCTCGCGCCACCTCTATGTTAAACCTCGCCAGGTAACTTTTTAACGACTCTCCCAGATGTTGTCTGACATTGGTCAAGGTCGAGGCCTCGGGCCTGACACCTACCATGGCTTTGAACTGTTTTTTGAATTCCTTCGCCAACTGATCCCAAGACGAGATCGAATATCTTCTGAATTTTTTGAACCCGTTTTTCACTGGTCCTATCAAAGTGGTTGGAAATAACATACACCTGAGTTTGTAGCCAACTTTGCTGGCTCGCATGATGGTATTAAACGTGCTCAGGTGGTTGTATGGGTCTGAGTTCCCATCAAATGGAGCTACGTGTGGTATCTTGAACCCATGAGGGAATGGCGTGTTTGAAATATGTGGAGCGAAAGGCTCGAGCTCCTCATCGGAGTCGTCGGCCTTGTCACTGTTCCTTTCATCCTGAAGGAGTCTGAACACTCTTTCGAGTTGATTAATTCTCTCCTGGACCAAATCCACTGGAGGCTGAGCTTGTGCTTGGGGTAGCTAGTTATAGTTTTAAAACCCTTAAACTCCCTGTTCTGGCATAGGGTTATATTGGTTCCCATATACTGGCTGCACAGGTTCCTTTCGGCTGTTCAAATGATTGCATAAATCAGGGTTCGAGGGATTGGCTTGCCCTCAGTTCTGGTTCAGATGATCTCGAAGATCAGGATTATTGCCATAATTCCCAGTATTCCTGGGCTTGGTATTATATACGCTTACCAACCTAGTGAGGTCTAAGCTCCCACTCATAAAACTAACATTTCGTTCTGGTTGATGGGCTCGATGGTTATGAGGTAGATCTTCCATCGACCCTCTTACTCCAATTGTTTGCGATCTTGACATGTGGCTTCCCACTAGCTGGGCAGCCCTATCTCCTCGGGTTGCCTCTCGCTCACCCCCGTGTCCAGGTCGAGTTTGACGGATCCCGTCCTGGTTGCCACTTCGAGATGGCCTTTGTGGTGCATGCTCCCCTGCCCGGTTCCTATGAGGAGCTGATTGGGGTGCATCTCGGAGTGGTGAGGGGTATCTTATATGAGATGGTGGATGCCTTATAGGAAATGGTGGTGGCCTCCCATTGTTGGGCTTGGAAGGCCCAGAATTGGCCCAGACTGGGTCCGAGTTATTCCTGACAGGTTCAGGGTTAGAGCTCTGAGCTGTAGGAGGAGTAGCTTGGTTATTCCCTGTTTTTGCAGTTACCTCCACAGTTGGGTTGCCAACAGTATTGGCTTGAGTATTCCTCCTAGGGCGTTCATTGCCAGTGTTTGTCCTGGGCCTTAGTTGGGCTTGCTAAGCCCCTTGTTCGGTCCTCCAGGTGGCCATGCTCCTGCGGGGATGTCCTCTAGGCCTTCGGGGTGGTGCCTGGACCTTGACGACCTGCCTAGCCAATTCTTCATTGCGCCTTGTGGACTCTGCTAATTGTTGACACAGTTGGTGATTCTTCAGTTCCACGATGGGAATGTACCTCTCAGAATTATAATAGAGGTCCTCATCGGGCCTGGGAATAGACGGTCCCCTGGAGTCAAATGATGCACTCCCCCTCATCTGGGTCGTGGTCTGTCATTGGTTGCTTTCCAGGCCTCCATGGGTAATCTTCAGTGTGATGAGTTTGCTCCTTGGGTATTTGGGGCAATGGTCGCCCATCAGCTCCTGGGTTGTTCACGGTGGCCATTGGTAATGCAGAAGGTTTTTGACTAAATAATCCAAAGATTTGCTTAATGCTCTCAATGAAAGCACCAAACTGTTGACGCCATTTTTCGTCAACTTAAATCTGAAGAGCCCTAAACAAAGATTCAGAAAATAAGAAAAGAACAGTAGAATTTTTACGTTATTCAGCAATTAAAATCATCCTAGTCCACGAGTCAATATTATTGATTCATAATACTCTCTCAAAGCTTTCTCAGAACAATTCAACAGAGTATTCTCAATACAAGGTTGTGCCCCTTTCAAAGGAAAAATACCAGTCTATTTATAGGCCTAGTTAGGAAAATAATTTTGGGGAAGTAACAACTATTATTATAATATGAAATAAATGTAATTAAATACATAATATCCTATGATTATTGAGATTTAATACCAGATAAAAACAAATCCCTAAGGAATAGGGATCTCCTAACAGTTGTCGTGTGCCAAACCCGTTGCTGACCTCGAATGCAAGGTTAATGCGCTTTTGAGATTGACCAATACTTCGAGCTCGCTATTCCAATCAGCCTCCTCCTTAGCTAGTGGTTTCATCGAGCTCAATCTTCAGAGATCAATATCTTCGAGCTTACAACCAAGGCTCGAATAATACCCATGTGCTTCAGAGAAGATTCGTTCTTTCAAGCTTAATGCTTAAGCTCAAGCCTTTTAAACTTGTGCTCGATCGCCAACAAGAACAAGTCAGGAATCATGCAAATTTGTACAAGTGTTCAACCACTACTTGTTATTTTTGAGCTTACGCTTTTTGAGCCGACATTTCGGGGCTCATTTATTCATCCTCGAAATTTTGATCTCGAAAGTCAGGCTCGTAAAGTGTAAGCTCGAAATAAGCAAATTAGTCATGAGATCAGCATTAATGAGAATCGAGTATGACAGTCTCATTCAATATTAAAATGATGACGTCGTAGGTGGTAAGTTCGGAATCACATGATCTCGAAGGTTCGAGCAAAGTGACATGGGTTCAACACTTGTTTAATTTTCCTGGTCTATTTGTATTAGCATCAGTCAAGAAGGTTCGAGCCTGAATATTGCAAGCTCGGAGGAGATGACCTCGATAAAGATACTTAATCAGACCGAGGGAAGCCGAGCTGGCAAGCTCGTGATGATTTGTTGTTCTCGGAGATATGTAAGTCGAATGTGTGAGGTTGATGGCCAATTGTGGGCGCGGTTACTGTTTAAAAATCCCTATATCTAAGGGATTTGTTGTAATCTGTTAATGAATCCCAAATATCATGGGATTTATACGCGTATTATATATTTATATGCATTTAATTGTATTTATTTTGAGATTTGAATCATAACTCCCCGAAATGTGAGGGAGATATTCTGTAAACCAGTCTATAAATAGATTGGAGAAATTCATTTATAGACACACTAAAATTAGCACTGGGAATACTCTGCCGAATCGCTCCCTAAAAAAGCTTTGAGAGAATTCCATAGTTGAATAACATCGACTCGTGGACTAGGCAGATTTTAACTGCTGAACCATGTAAAAAATCGCGTGTTTCCTCTTTATTTTTCTAATTTTGTGTTTAGTGTTCTTTCATTTCTAAGTTGACGAAAAACGACGTCAACAGTTTGGTGCTTTCATTGAGAGCCATTAAACAAGACGTTAGCATGTTTAATCAGAAAACCTCCTGAGTAATCAATGGCCCCCGCAAAAAATCCCAGCACTGGTGGGCGACCATTGCCCCGAATACTAGAGGAGCAAACTCCTCGTACTGAAGACTATCCGCGACAACCTAGAAAGTAGCCCATGGCTGACCTAGGCCTGAAGAAAGAAGTGATTCATCCGATTCTCAGGGGCCACTAGCTCCCAGGCCTGATAAAGATCTGTACTACAATCCTGAAAGGTATGTTCCTATTGTGGAACTCGAAAATCGCCAATTGTGAAAGCAATTGGTAGAGGCGAAAAAACGCAATGAGGAATTAGCCAGGCAGGCTGCGGAAGTCCAGGCACCTCCCCGGAGGCTTAGAGGACGTCCCCATGGGAGCACGGTCGCCAGGAGGGCGGAACAAGCGCCACAGCCAAATTAGCCGAGGCCTCGGAGAAGTACCCGGACTGAGGCCACTGCCAACCCGACTACAGAATTACTAACAGGAATGAGTAATAACTAAGCCCTTCCAGTGGCTCGACACCCAAATCCTGAAGTTGCAAGAAACAACTCGGAGCCTGTCCGGGCAAACTCTGGGCCATCCAGGCCCAACAATGGGAGACATCTGCCGTCGCCCATAAACCATCCACCATCACCAATAAGGCACCCCTCTCTAGTACAAGAGGTCCCTCGACCTGCACCACGAAGACCGTCTCGCAGTGGCAGTCGGGATGGAAATCGACAAGTCAGACCTGGACGAGGAAATGAAAGGGAGGCTACCCGAGAGCACAGAGCTCCTTAACCTTCAGAAAGCCAAATTTCAAGATCACAATCTGCTAGGTTAGGGAGATCGACAAGGGACCCACCCCATAATTATTGAGCATCACAGCCAAAAAGGGCTGCAAGCTACGCAAGCAAGAGCTCGGACTACACTCGGTCCGTAAGCATTTATAATGCTGAGCCTAGACATACAGGAAATCAAGGGAATCATCTTGATTTGCAGGATCACCTGAACCATAACCGGGAACAAGTTGATCCCCCGAGCCCTGATTTGCGAGACCATCTGAATGGTCGTAAGCAGTCGGCACATAACCCCTTGCCAAGACCAGGAACTGGAATTTTATTAGCGAAAACCAGCCCCATCAAGTCCAGGCTTGACCCCTAGTGGATCTGGTCCAGGAAAGGATTGATCAGTTGGAAAGAGCATTCAGGCTCCTGCAAGACGAGCGAAGCAGGGATAAGGCTGAAGATTCCGACGAGGAACTCAAGCCTTTTGCCCCGCATATTTCTAGCACTCAATTTCCCCAAGGATTCAAATACCTCACGTAGCACCATTCGATGGGAACTCAGACCCGCACAGTCATTTGAGCACCTTTCATACCATCATGCGAGCCAACAATGTTGGCTACGAGCTCATGTGTATGATATTTCCAGTAACTCTTACGGGACCAGCAAAAAACTGGTTTGAAAAGTTTCGTAGACACTCGATCTCATCTTGGGATCAGTTAGCAAGAGAATTTAAAAAACAAGGCTATGGCTGGCGTCAGGCCTGAAGCTTTGGCCTTAACCAATGTCCGATAACAGCAAGATGAGTCACTAAAGAATTACCTTACGAGGTTTAACCTAGAAGTGGCCCGAGCCCAAAATTTCAATGATAGTGGCCACCTAATGGCCGTTAGAGCTGGTATTTTACCAGGGAGTCCCATTTGGGAATATTTATAAAGAAAGCCCATTAGGTAACTAAGCGAGTTCAATCGAAGGGTCCAAGGGTTTGTCAATGTAGAAGAGGTGAGGTTAGCACTGAACCTGACCTCTCAGCCCATAACTACAACGACAAACGTCAACTCTCCCTTGATCTCGGCGGCCCCATCAACTTCGAAACCCTCCGGGGATAACCCTTCTAAAAGGAAGAAGAACGAAGGGAATAACCCCAAGGATGATGGAGGAAAAAAGAAGAAAGGAGATAAATATTTCTCCGTTTACACAGTATATACCGAGCTCAATGAGGCTCGGGAAAAAATATTTTTGACCAATGAAAATCAGGTCCCGTTTAGATGGCCTGACCCCATGTGGAATCAGAAGGGGAAAAGGGACTCAAATAAATACTGTAGATTCCACAGAGATATCAGACACACAACCGATGAATGTCGACAGTTGAAGGACGAGATCGAAGGCTTGATCTCGAGAGGATATCTCTGACAGTATGTTAGAAGCTGAAATTCCAACCAAGCCTCAACAAGTCAGAGGGTAGCAGCTGCACAACCTACCCAACACAATAACCCTCGAGTTTAGGAGGATGAGCGACCCCTCCGATTGATGGAGAGGATGTAGTAACCATCTCGAGGGGGACTTCATATTGCAAGTTCGGGCAGAAATGCCCAAAAGAGGTATGTAAACGAGCTCAAGACTGGAGACGGTTCTCTATATGAACCCGAACCACGAGCTCCAAAATAGCAGAGGGTTGAGACTTAGCCCATTACATTTGCTAAAGAAGACGAGTCACACGTCCAATTTCCTCATAAGGACCCTCTGGTCAGTACTCTCCAGCTCGCGAACAAGAGGGTACGCCGAGTCCTAATTAATAATGGGAGCTCGGTGAATATCTTTTACAAAGCCACTCTAGAAAAGATGGGACTCGCGCCTCGCGATTTGAAAGCATGTGCAACAACATTGTACAATTTTTTGGGAGAAGGGATTGTTTGCATGGGATCCATTGAACTCCCTGTAACCTTGGGAGACTATCCAGTCTCGGTAACCAAGATGATGGAGTTTGTAGTGGTGGACCTCCCGTCAGCCTACAACATACTGCTCGGGAGACCCGCCCTGATTGGGTTGGGGGCAGTGTTGTCTGTCAGGCACTTGGCCATCAAGTTCCCGACTTCTAGTGGCATTGGGACGTTGAAGGGAGACCAGCTCGCAGGAAGGGAGTGCTACAACATTTCCATAAGAAGAAAAAATCAAATGAGTGCACAGACACTGGTAGTTGTTCAGGAGACATATGGGCCTGTCTTCAAGATAGATTAGGAAATCGACCCCAGAATGGAAGAAAGGGCCGACCTCGAACCTCTGGAAGAGCTCGAGGAAGTGACACTCGAAGGAATGGATGCCACAAAGGTGGTAAAGGTGGGGAAGAATCTTTCCGAAAAGGCAAAATAACAATTAATTTGCTTCTTAAAAGAAAACTAGGATGTGTTTGCATGGTCACACTCGGACATGGTCGAAATCAGTCCAAATGTCATAAGCCATGCATTGAACATTGACAAGAGCTTCCCCCCGAAGTAGCAAAAATGAAGGCTCCTGGACGATGCAGACAGATTGCCCTCAAAGAAGAAGTTGATAGGTTAAAAGAAAATTGATTTATACGAGACACCTTTTATCCAGATTGAATCGCCAACCCAGTGTTGGTCTCAAAGCCCAACGACAAATGGAGAACATGCATCGACTACTCAGATCTTAACAAGGCATGCCCAAAAGACTGTTTTCCCTTTCCTCAGATAGATCAGCTCGTAGACGCCACTGCAGGTCATGGAATCATGTCATTCATGGATGCTTATTCTGGATATAACCAGATCGCCATGTCATGCCTTTCGGGCTCAAAAACGTTGGAGCCATGTACCAAAGGCTGGTGAACAGGATGTTTGCCGAGCAGATAGGAAATAACATGGAAGTTTATGTTGATGATGTTAGAGAATATATATTATTGCTCAATGGAAATATGGAAAAACCAATTACAACTCTATGCAAAAATACAATGGACAAGATAATATTTATTAAATAAGTATTACAACTCAATTGCTCAAAATACAAGTAAATAAAAAGATGTAGAAGAAGAAGATTACAAACTCAATACTATAACAATACAAGTAAATAAGAAGAACACAAGAATGAAAAACACAAACAAACTCTCACACAACCAAAGTGTAGAGTAGTGGGGATCACCAACTTGAACAAGGATCAAGACCTTTGTCCAAAAGCTTATTTCCCCTATTCTCTAAGCACTAAGGGATCTCTTTAGGAAATAGCTCTCTGGAATTATCAAGCCTTTTGGTGTATTTTTCAGCCAAGTGCTTTGTGGATGAAAAAATGGTGTATCTTACAAGTGAGCATTAGGCTCCTATTTATAGAGTTTTAGAGACACCCTTTGAATTTCAAATTCCACCAACCCCCATGGCTGTTACCAATGATAAATTGGGTGTTTTATGGAATTAAAATAGAGATTTGGAAGTTACTTGGCTGTTGGAAACGTTCAAAATTGGATAAAAACCGACTTAGTATGAATCTGTCAGCCACTAGCGCCGCGGCCCTTGGTCATTTTCAGCAACCAATTTTTTTTAGTTTTTTCCAAAACGTTCCAATTTATTCCCACTTGATTTTGTAACTTCCATACACAATATGGGAGTTAAAATCACATCTCTATCAGCCATTTCTCATATGGCTTTATGAAATCCAATCTCAATATTGTGTAACAACAAATCTACACAATAATGGGTGATATTTTGGGAGTTACAAATTTGTAACTAATTTTGTAACTCCAAAATATGTCACATTTGGACACACACATGTGTCCAATTTTGTGACTCTCAATAATATGTTACAAGGTGTGACAAATCATATTTTGTCACATTATTTAATCTAATATTATATTATATGAAATAATATAATAGATGACATGTTGGTCAAGTCTAAACATAATGATGACCATGTGGATGATCTTGCAGAATGTTTTGCTGTGCTTCAGAAATATAACATGAAACTTAAGCCACAAAAGTGCTCATTTGGAGTGTCTTCACAAAGGTTTCTTGGATTCATAGTAAATGCATAGGGAATAGAGGTGAATCCAGACGAGATTAAGGCATTAATCAATATGTCTTCATCTCGAAAGCATAATGATGTCCAGAGCCTAACTGGACGAATGACGACTTTAAGTAGGTTTATCTCGAAATCTACAGATCGATGCCTCCCATTCTTTAATCTTTTGAGAGGGAGTAAAAAATTCGAATGGACAGAGGAGTGCGAGCTCGCATTTCAGAATCTTAAGAAGCACCTCGCTGAGCCACTAATCTTGTCCAAGCCAATCACAGGAGAGATTTTGTATATATACCTCGCTACGACCGAGCACGCCATTAGTGCAGTACTAGTGCGAGAAGAGAAAAAAGTACAAAGACCTGTGTATTACGTCAGTAAAAGATTACTGGGGGCAGAATCGAGATAGCCATTAATGGAAAAACTGGCTCTGAACCTGATACATGCATCTCGAAAGCTCCGACCTTACTTCCAGGCACACCCTATTTATGTGTTGACCAACCAACCATTGCGACAAGTTTTATCCAAGCTAGAAGCGTCAGGAAGATTGTTAAAGTGGGCTGTCGAGCTCGGGTAATTCGAGATCACATGTCACCCAATAATAACTATCAAAGGGCAGGCCCTAGCAGATTTCATTGTCGAATGTACCGGGATCTCAGATGACGAAGTTGTAACCCTAGCCCACGAGCTGTGGAAACTTTATGTCGATGGATCCTCTAATGAAAATGGATCGGGGGCAGGTATCATCTTAATTACCCCGGCGGGAAACCGATTCCACCTTGATCTCGAAAGTCAGGCTCATAAAATGTAAGCTCGAAATAAGCAAATTAGTCATGAGATCAGCATTAATGAGAATCGAGTTTGACAGTCTCATTCAATATTAAAACGACGACGTCGTAGGTGGTAAGTTCGGAATCACATGATCTCGAAGGTTCGAGCAAAGCTTGAAGTTACAGTGACATGGGTTCAACACTTGTTTAATTTTCCTGGTCTGTTTGTATTAGCATCAGTCAAGAAGGTTCGAGCCTGAATATTGCAAGCTCGGAGGAGACGACCTCGATAAAGATACTTAATCAGACCGAGGGAAGCCGAGCTGGCAAGCTCGTGATGATTTGCTGATCTCGGAGATATGTAAGTCGAACGTGTGAGGTCGATGGCCAAGTGTGGACGTGTTTACTGTTTAAAAGTCCCTATATCTAAGCGATTTGTTGTAATCTGTTAATGAATCCTGAATATCATGGGATTTATACGCGTATTATATATTTATATGCATTTAATTGTATTTATTTTGAGATTTGAATCATAACTCCCCAAAAATGTGAGGGGAGATATTCTGTAAATCAGTCTATAAATAGATTGGAGAAATTCATTTGAAGACACACTGAAATTGGCACTTGGAATACTCTGCCGAATTGCTCCCTAAAAAAGCTTTGGGAGAATTCCATAGTTGAATAACATCGACTCGTGGATTAGACAGATTTTAACTGCTAAACCACAAAAAAAATCGCGTGTTTCCTCTTTATTTTTCTGATTTTGTGTTCAGTGCTCTTCATTTCTAAGTTGACGAAAAACGACGTCAACAAGTGTAACATATATAATATTGTTTATTTATTTAAAACTTATATGACAATGATACAAATTTAATAAAAATAATTAATAAATTCTATAAACAAAATTAAGCAAATGTACATTTCACGTTGTTTGTATCTAGTATATCTTTATATATATAAAAAAATTGTGTAGATACATAAACTTTTGGTTTTAATGGTTTATTTTGTTAACTTTAATAAAATATTCTAAATATTTAACGAAATATACTTTTAAAAGTTATTAAAAATAGATATTTATTAATTATATTAATATAAATTCAAATAGTATAAACTATTATTATTATAATAATATTTAATACAAAGACTAAATATTTAATAATTATATTAATATAAATTCAAATATTATAAAATATCATTATTATAACAATATATAATATTAATTTTTATTATTTATATTTATAAAGAAAGCATGTTTTTTTAATCACTTAATGTTTCTTAACTAAATATATATTCATATTAAATAAGAACAAACATTATAAGTACATTACATGTGGGTGTCGTTTGTGTACAAATAGTGTGATTGTGTAACTACATGAGAAATTAGAGTAACATTAATCTTCCATCAAGAATAAACAAGATCCTTCTCCAATTATATTTATAAAGAAAACATATTTTTTATCACTTAATGTAAATTAACTAAATATATATTCATATTAAATAACAACAAACATTATAAATACATTATATATATGTGTCGTTTGTGTACAAATAATATGATTGTGTACTACATAAGAAATTATAATAACATTAATCTTCTATCAAGAATAAACAATGCTCTTCTCTAATTATAAATGCGTGATTTGAATAATATTATGAATGTTTTATACATTAAATAGTGTAGTTTATAATATAAAATGTTATCATATATTTAAAAAAAAACCATAAACGATGTTTATTATTAATTTTTCTTTTAATATCTTTATGTCATTTTGTTATATATATATATAATATTGTTTATTTATTTAAAATTTATATGACAATCACAAAAACTTAATAAATATATTTAATAATTTTTTTAAATAAAATTAAGCAAATATGTATTGCACATTGCTTGCACCTAATATAAATAAAAGTGTGTAGATAACAAAAATTATTGTTTTTAACAGTTTCTTTTGTTAACTTTAACAGAATATTCTAAATATTTAACAGAATATACTTTTAAAATAAATATTTATTAATTATATTAATATAAATTCAAATATTATAAACTATCATTATCATTACTAGATATTTACTAATTATATTAATATAAATTGACATGTTATAAAATATCATTATTATAATAATATTTAATACTAGAATATAAAATCAAATATTATAAAATATAGTTATTATAACTAGATATTTAATAAATTATATTAATATAAATTCAAATGTTATAAATATTATTATTATAATAATGTATAACATATATAATATATAATCCTAATTTTTATAAAATTTTTGCTATAATAAATATTTAGTAATTATATTAATATAAATACAAATATTATAAAATATTATTATTATAATAGTATTTCATACAAAACTATATATTTAATAATTATATTAATATAAATCCACATGTTATAAAATATTATAATTACAATAATATATAATACATAATAAATATATTATATATAAGTGACATATGTGTACAAATAGTATGACTGTGCAACTAAATAAGAAATTAGAATAACCTTTATCTTCTAATAAAAAAGTTTATTCTTCAATCATTGAGATGTGGTTTGAATAAAATCATAAATGTTTTGTACCTTACATAGGGTAGTTTGTAATATAAAAAGTTATCGTATTACTTCTTTTTAAAAAAATCATAAACGATGTTTTAGTTTAATTTTTCTTTTAATATGTTTATGTCATTTTTTATATAATATTGTTTATTTATTTAAAATTTCTATGAAAATTATAAAAATAATTAGTAAATTTTCTAAATAAAAATAAACAAACGTGCATTGCTCATTGTTCACACTTAATATATTAAAAAACATACAATTTTGATGAAACATTGGGGATAATAATTGTGATTTAATTTACATAATTGCTCCTTTTTTTTAGAGTGCACATAATTGTTTATTGAATAGGATACTACAAATTACTTCAATATTTTGTGTGATTATTCATTATTTTCAGTTATTAGTTACTTTATGAATTTTATTTATTACATACAACGTGAGCACCTATATATAAGGTTGGTAATAAATATTTCAAATGAATATAATATGTTTGTCATAAAAAAATAATACAAATGAAATCTTGAAAATAACAGAATGAGTCATATGTCGGTTTCAAGTTGACAAATATCTATATATATTTAATATTTTATTTTAATATGACCCAAGAAGTATACATGTATACATAAATATAATTTTCCAATATATTAGTTTATTTATATTAAACTATAAATTAAAGAAAACTAATCAAATTGACATTGTCATAGAGGAAAAAAAAGGCATGTAAAGGCAATGGTGCATGTTACATTATTTATTTATTTTTGTTATATGAAGAGAAACAAAATAATATATGTTATGTGATGATGAGTCGGTAAGATTATTCTAGAATATTATATGTATTATTTTATTAATATTTTTGTAATATAAATTCAAATAAGTCTATATTTGAATTTATATGATTATTATATTGTAACAAATGTGAAGATATTTATAATATCTACATTTCCAAATTATGAAGTCTATGGGACATGAATCCTAATTCTTGAGAGATCATTCTCTCTCAAATTATAATCATTTTTCTCTATACTGAAAACAGTGGACATAGTCTCAAGATTATAGCTGAACCACTATAAACGTATTGTGTTCTTTGTTTATTTTTCATAATTTTTACTTTTTTTTTTGCACAAGTCTTCTCCTAGAAATTTGTACACATCTGATTGGCAATTTCATACGTCAACAATATCCAAATAAAACTACGGTATTTATAAATTGAAATAATATTTTTGGTTAAAATTTGGGAAAGCTTATTAAAAAAAAATACTTAATTATATATGTTGACCTGTGAAATTGGTAACGGTCGTATGTACGGTATACGACACATTTTGAACAAAATAAATATAAATATATGACTGAATGCGAATATTTAAGCAAACACACAAAAATTTATAGTGATTCAGCCTTGTTCTGATGAATGGTAATAACCTAATCCACTTAGTCTTTAGTATTGGATCACTCAATTGACAATTACAAATATGAACTGAAGAGTTCACTCATCACAAATTTGCCCAGAGTTTCTTCTCCAAAAAATATCCGTCCCAGCATCCTCCAAAACCAACCTCCTTAAATGAAGCTTTGGATACTTTATTTATAGTACCCAGGGGCTGTTACATGATCAACAAGACTGGGGATCGTGGTTTGGTACATGATCATTGTGAGTGGAGATACATGTCCACCTCCCCATGATTATGAGATCGTGGGTTTTCTCGTTGTTTTTTCGGATCGTGGTTGACGATACATGATTGAAACCTTTGGGAAAATGCTAAGTCTTGATTGGTCTATGAGACTTAGGTGCTAGGCCCGATGACCCTTTAGAGCTTGGGTGCTAGGCTTGATGACCCTCTGGATGCTAGGCCTGCTGATCTTCTGGGTTCTAGGTCTGATGACCTTCTGGGTGCTAGGCCTATTGACCCTCTGGGTGCTAGGTATCTTCTGGGTGCTAGGCCTGATGACCTTTTGGGTGCTAGGCCTGTTGATTTCAGCTTTAACGAGCGTGAACTTTATCCAGCGAAGTGTATTTGGGAATTTAGGCCAACCACCCTATGGAGAATGGGGTGGGCCGACCACCTCATGCAGTTCTTGAGCATGCCAGGCCGACCACCCCTAGGGGTTGGGGTCAGACTGACCACCACCAGGGGCTAGGGCCAGGCTGACCACCCATAGGAGGTTTAGGCCTGATCGACTTCTCTATAGGTCCTGGACCTATCCATTTTTGTTCATCTATCTTTTTTCAATACTTTGTCATTTTTCCATGACTTGTGATGCCATGTGCCGCTTTCTCATTCGCCACACCATCTCTTGAATTTTGAGGGATAACATTTGCCCCCCAAGTTTATCGTACTGTGTTCAACATTACGGTAAACTTGATATGGCTCGAGAAACATATCGTAGCAGTACTCTAACAGCAAAGTCCCTCAGGACATTACATAGTACTTTTATCAACTATCGATGATTTGTTCAGCACGTATTTTTCAAGGATAATTGTAATTCCTAAAAATAATTATATTTTTCAAGGAAAATTTAATTTCCTAAAAATCTAGTATATTTTTCAAGGAATTTCGAAGTCCTAAAAATATAATATATTTTTCAAGGAGTTTTGAAGTCCTTAAAATATAATATATTCTTCAAGGATATTAATTCCTAAGAATACAAAATATTTTTCAAGGAATCTGAATTCCTAAAAATATAAGATATTTTTCAAGAAATTTGAATTTTTAACTACACCAGATATTTTTCAAGGAATTTGAATTCCTAAAAATATGGTTAGCCTGAGAAGCTATAAGTAGAGACTCACTCATCACATCCCATTCCCATGCGCCTTTCTCAGGGAAATTCTGAGCTGTGAAATTCTCCAAGTCTTCATCAACTCTGCGCATCTTCTTTTGGGTAAGTATTTTTTCCCAATCTTTATGTCTTTGATGAATCTGTCTGAATTTCCTTGCTTTGCTCTACTTTGATTCAAAACAACTGACTTGTTTGAACCAAAAACTTATTTTTAATAAAAAATTAGCTTGATCATTGCCTCTTTTCGCGTGATGCTCTAGGGTTTAGAGGTTAGTAGGCTGACCACGTTCAGATTCACTAGCCTGAGCGATTTCTAGGCTTATAAAAATTAGAGTTGGGCAATTTTCAGGGATACAAATCCAGGCATAGGCGACTTCCAGGGTTTCAAATCCAAGAATAGGAGATTTCCAAGGTTGTAAATTTCATCATGGGCCAAACACCCCTAGGGTTTCCCTTGCCTTGTGTGATTTCCAGGCCTACACATCCCATCATGGGCCGAGCACTCCCTAGGACTTCCTAGACTTGTGCAATTTCTAGGCCTACAATTCCCTTCATAGGCCGACCACCTCTAGGGTTTCCCTAGCCTGTGCGATTTCCAGGCCTACAATTTCCATCATAGGCTGACAACCTCTAGGGTTTCCCTTGCCTGTGTGATTTCCAAGCTTTTAGATACAGGCATAGGCGACTCCCAGGGTTACAAATCCAAGTCTAGACTGCATTTCCCATGTTCTGGGCGATTTCACGGGTTCCCAGGCCTGGGTGGTCGGCCCAACCCTTAGCATAGGTCGACTACCATATTCCCTGGGTGATTTCCAGGGATCCAAGATCTAGGGTGGTTTGCCCAATCATAGGTCGACTACCCGGGATCCTATTTTTTTTTCTTTTGATTTCTTCACTTTTGCTCCTTAGTAAAGGATATGCCCCCAACTACTAGCCTATATGGTTCATGGTAGGGAGCTTCATTACGTTGATATACTAACTTTACTTTTTGCCCTTTCTTTGTTACAGATGTCCAGCTCCTCTTCGTCTGACAAGTCTTTGAGCGAGCCAACTCCTCAAGAGCTACTGGAAAGGGTGAAAATGACTCTCCCCCGTTCAGCTCTATATTTATTCAGTGACGAAGATTTCTTGAGAAGGTATAGCCTAATGGTGAGAGTAAAACAGACAACTCGGCAATCTATAGAAGATAATCCTCACATTGTCAGGCATATCACTCAAGGCTCTTCACCCGACTTTTCTTAGATATTTTCTAAGCATAGTACTCCCCGCGACTCTCAGGGCACATCTCAGCGGAGTCATTCTTCTCAGCAAAGCCTGTCTGGTCAGCGAGACTCCTTGCAACGCCCTTTGCACCAATGGCGAGAGTAAAACAGACAACTTGACAATCTTTTGAAGATAATCCTCACATTGTCAGGCATATCACTCAAGGTTCTTCACCCGACTTTTCTCAGATATTTTCTAAGCATAGTACTCCCTGCGGCTCTCAAGGCACATCTCAGCGGAGTCATTCTTCTCAGCAAAGCCTGTCTGGTCAGCGAGACTCCTTGCAACGCCCTTTGCACCAGGATACCAGTCGGGTTCCCCATCACTCTTCTTCTTAGCGAGAACTATAATGACCCAACTATTTCTAAGACCTTGGACCATTAAAACTACTAGACATAGCTACTACTTTGAAGAAACATTCATAAGAAATAATCATATATTTATTCAAACTCCAAAATAAATGTAAAATGTGGTATGGGTACCCATTGTTTAAAACATAAAACATTGTTTGACAAAACATAAAACATAAACTTTAAATACTAGTTGCAGAATTACATCAAGAACATACTTTAAAAGACTAAAATAAATGTCATCATCGATTGACACGCAGCCCATCAGTTCCATTCATCCTCAACACACAAGCCAAGCTACCAAGAATCCTTCCGCCTTCCATATTCATTCTCCTGCATCAAACTAAAAATAAATGAATGAGCCTAATGCCCAGCAAGGAAAATCTACTAAGCACTCATATAACATAAAACATAACATAAGACTATATCAAAACATATACTATAAAACGTATATCACAACTCTAACCCATGTACATGGTAAACACTAGGGTTTGCTAGCTAAGCGACTATGAGCCTCAAAATACATTGAGGTTTGCTAGCTAAGAAACTATAAGCCCTAGATAACATAAAAACATTGGGGTTTACTAGCTAAGCAACTATGAGCCTCAACACATTGAGGTTTGCTAGCTAAGTAACTATGAGCCCCTAGCAACATAAAAACATTGGGGTTTACTAGCTAAGCAACTATAAGCCTAAAAATACATTGAGGTTTGCTAGCTAAGTAATTATGAGTCTCTAGCAACATAAAAACATAATCATAACATAACATATTATAGCATAAACATATCATAACATATTATACATAAACATAACATATAAGCATATAGAAACTATCCTATTCTCCTTACCAACACCGGGATATTTGAGAACAAGGACGGGACTTGGAACACTCCTAAAACTAATAGTAGAAAAATGTGAGAATCTCTAAGAATAGAGACGAATATGAAAACTAAACCATCAAGAAGAAACTTACCAAGAAAGACCTTAAGTTTCAAGAACTTAAATACCTAATCAAGAATCATAAACAAGAGTTAGGATCTGAATAAAAGAAACTAAAGAAAACTAAAGGATTATAAAGAACTGAACTTAAGGAATAGGAATACCTTGGTTGATCTTATAGATTGATCTAAACCTCAACACCGAAATCACACTATATATCACTTCCCAAGTGTTTAGAAAGCTTAGAATGAGAGAGCTTTTATCCCAAACCCAAGTGTATCTCTCTATACTAACACTAGCACCTTGAAGGCTCTGATCAAGTACTTGAAGAATGAAGAAAATGGCTGAGCACTAGGTCCTATTTATAGAGTTTAAGGAGTGAAACTATCCTATTAAAAAAAAATATACTTAAATCCTCAAATAAACATGATTATGACAAGTGTCATGCTCTTAGTGGTTCTGGAAGGTTCTAGAGTTTCTAGATCTTTCTTTTATTTAAAAAAAAAATAATTAATTTCATTCTAACTATAATCCAAATTTAAATTCAAATAAAATAGAATCCTAACTTCCAACTTCCTAAATCTCATAACTCTAAACTCACCTGAAGTAAAATCAATATAACTGGAGCTGTAGGATTCCGATTTAGACTATCTTTATACTGTTAGAAAGATAATTCAATTATCTACAACTTTTTAGAAATAATATTTTTCGAAATTCATAATATAACTAGGTCAAAAATAGGTCAGAAGTTACAGTACCCTAAAGTTACGGAAAATCTATTTAATTATCTAAATAACAACCTAATCCACAAATATCTTAACTAACCATAAAATAACAAACTCTAATTCCCTAGGTTGATTTCGAATTTACTAAGCCCAAAATCTTATTGGGCTTTTGGACTTTATGTAGGCTCGATCCATAACACTTTTAATAATATCATAATTAATTTATTCTTATGCAATCACCAATTTTCCACAAACAAGGCTACTAATATCATAAACATATACTGTACTATAATAATCATAACTACTAAAAAAAAAATTAAACCTTATGCTATAATTAATATTCTTAAACTATAGGTTAAATTCATAACTGTTGCTACGAGTTTCCAACTAAGTCCCGACTTGAACCAAAATCCACGGAATCTAACATACTAGAACCAAAATCCACGGAATCTAACATACTACAAACTAATACTAACTACTACTGCTGCTGCTACTACTACTACTACTATGACAATTCTCCCCCACTAAAAAGAATTTCGTCCCCGAAATTTACTTATCAAACAATTCCGGATACCGGGCTAACATGTCTTCCTCCAATTCCCACGTTGCCTCTCGTTCAGAACTATTACTCCATAGGATCTTGACTATCGGAATACTCTTATACCATAATTCCTTCATCCCTCTATATAGGATGCTAACCGGTCGTTCCTCATAACTCAAGTCTTTCTGGAGTGCTATCGTATCGTACTTGAGGATGTGAGATGGGTTTGACACATATCTACGCAACATCGAGATGTGAAATACATTATGGCTATCTGCTAGAGCTGGCGGTAGGGCTAATCTATATGCAACTGCTCCCACTTTTTCCAATATCTCAAAAGGACCTATAAACCTGGGACTAAGCTTGCCTTTCTTCCCAAACTGCTTCACAACTTTCATAGGAGATATCTTTAAGAAGACTTGAGCTTCGAATTTGAATTCCACATCACGCCGCTTGGCATCTGCATAATTTTTCTGATGGCTTTGAGCAGCGAGCATACGCTTTCTAATCAGCGCTACTGCATCCTGAGCTTTTCTAACAGCTTCAGGTCCAAGAAGTTGCCTTTCTCCTACCTCGTCCCAATGTAACGGTGATCGACATCTCCTTCCATAAAGCAACTCATAGGGTGCCATCCTGATCGTTGACTGGTAGCTATTGTTGTAGGAGAATTCTATCAGTGGCAAATACTTACTCCATGATCCTCTTAAATCAAGTACACAATCGCGCAACATATCTTCTAAAATCTGTATGGTATGCTCGGACTGACCATCGGTCTATGGATGAAATGCTGTACTAAGACTTAACTTGGTACCCATAGCTAGCTGCAAGCTTCCCCAAAATATCGATTTAACACCGATCCCCTATCAGACACTATAGTCTTAGGGATTCCATGCAATCGTACTATATCCTGAACATAAATGTCTGCGTACTGATCTGCTGTGTATGTAGTCTCGACAGGCAGGAAATGAGCTGACTTGGTCAGTCTATCTATTACTACCCAAGCCGAGTCGTGCTGCTTACTTGTTCGTGGTAGTCCTGTCACGAAATCCATAGCTATGTCATCCCATTTCCATTATGGAATACCAAGTGGTTGCAATAACCCTGCACGCCGCTGATGTTCTGCTTTCACTTACTGGCATACTAAGCATTTAGACACATACTCCGTTACATCTTTCTTTATTCTTGGCCACCAATATAACGTTTTAAGGTCGTGAGTCATCTTGGTCGATCCTGGGTGAACTGAATATGGGGTATTGTGCGCTTCTTCTAAGATCTTCATCTTAATCCCTTGATCATTCGGCACGCATACCCGATCCTTATATCTCAATAACCCCTGTCCTGGTATCGAGAAATCCGGAGCCTTGCCTTCTTTAACTGCTTCCATATGTGCTACTAATGTGTCATCATGCGCTTGTCCAATTCGTATCTCTTCTAACAGACTTGACTGAATGGACAAGTTAGCCAGTTTACCAATGGCTACTTCTATTCTGGCATTGATCAGCTCCTGCAGCAGTGGCTTTTCTATTCCAGCTAATGCTGCTAGACTTCCATAACTCTTCCTACTTAGCGCATCAGCAACTACGTTTGCCTTTCCCGGGTGGTATAGGATTTCACAGTCATAATCCTTCACTAGTTCTAACCACCCGCACTACCTCATGTTAAGCTCCTTTTGAGTGAAGAAATACTTTAAGCTTTTGCGGTCCGTATAAATTGCACACAGTTCTCCATAAAGATAATGGCGCTAGATTTTTAATGCAAAGACCACCGATGCCAACTCCATATCATGCGTTGGATAGCGTTGCTCGTACTCCTTCAGCTGCCTTGAGGCGTAGGCTATTACCTTGTCATTATGCATCAGCACACAACCCAATCCTTGCTTCGACGTATCACAGTAGACTACAAACTTATCGTTGGGTGTCGGTACACAAAGTACTGGTGCTGAGCATAACTTATCCTTAAGCAATTGGAAGCTTTCTTCACACTTATCCGTCCAGTTGAACCTTTGTTGCTTCCGGGTCAGGTTGGTGAGCAGAGTAGCTATCTTAGAAAAACCATCTACAAACTTTCGATAATAACCTGCTAATCCTAGAAAACTTCTTACCTCAGACACGTTCTTTGGTCTTGGCTAATCCTTCACAGCCTCTACTTTAGATGGGTCTACAACAACTCCTTCATTGGATACTATGTGCCCGAGGAACGCAATTTGTGACAACCAAAGTCACACTTCTTGAACTTGGCGTAAAGTTGATACTCCTTCAGTCGCAACAAGATCATCCTTAAATGCTCCTCGTGCTCGTCTTCGTCCTTTGAGTACACCAAAATATCGTCGATGAACACTACGACGAATTTGTCCAAGTTATCCTTAAAGACCATATTCATTAAATCCATAAACGCGACTGGAGCATTGGGAAGACCGAAAGACATAACTAGAAACTCATAATGCCCATAACGAGTTCTAAAAGCTATCATAGGAATATCCTTTTCCCATACCTTGAGCTGGTGATACCCGGACCGTAGATCAATCTTTGAGAACACGGTTGCTCCTCGGAGTTGATCAAACAAGTCGTCAATCCAGGGTAGCGGGTACTTATTCTTAATCGTCACCTTATTCAGCTTGCGGTAATCTATACACATCCGCATGCTTCCGTCCTTTTTCTTCACAAATAGAACCGGTGCTCCCCATGGTGAATGACTCGGTCTAATGAAACCCAAGTCTAAGAGTTCTTGTAGCTGCATCTTTAACTCCTTGAGTTCGGTAGGTGCCATCCGGTATGGTGCCTTGGAGATAGGCTTGGTGCCTGGTACTAGTTCGATTGTGAAGTCAATTTCCTGAGTTGGCAGCAGCCTTGGTAAGTCGTCAGGAAATACCTCTGGGAATTCCTTTATAATGCGGACGTCTCCAACCTTTAGTGGTCTTTCCTTTACCACATCCGTGACGCTGGCTAAGAATTCGTGACATCCTTTCTCTAGCATTTGCTGAGCTTTGAGAGATGAAATAAGCAGTGTACATAGTCTTGAAACCTTTCCCATAAAGCATAGTCTTTGACCGTCAGGAGTCTCAAACGTCACTTTCTTGCATTTGCAATCGATGGTTGCGCCATGCCTTGCTAGTCAATCCATGCCCAGTATCACGTCGAAGTCTTTAATCTCTAGTTCTATCAGGTCTCCTTCTAGTTCTACGTCCTCAATCTTGATCGGTACGCCTCGTACTATCCGTGATGATATGATTACTTTGCCTGAAGGCAACTCTGTTACAAACCTAGGTCTAAATCTTTCACAAGGTTTGTTTAATTTCTCTATCATTCCTAGTGAGGTATATGAGTATGTTGTTCCCGAATCAACAATACTAGAACGTATACTATCGAGGATAGGAATTTGACCTGTGACCACTTTATTACCAGCAGGGGCTTCTCCCTGGGTTAAGGCAAAGACTTTGGTAGGAACCATCTTGCTGTCCCTTTTTTCCTCTGGCTTGAGCTATGGACATTCCTTCTTCCGATGACTTTCCTGGCCACAAATGTAGCATTCCTTGGTATTTGCACGACATTCACCAGGATGTTTCTTTTAGCACTTAGAGCATTGCAGGTATTCTACATAACCCGGCCTATCACTTGCTCGCATTCTTTTGTCACCATTGTCCTGCTTATCATCAGGATGCCTTCTCTTCTACCTATTATTGTTGCTTGGTTGAGGCTGCGGCTGAGTCTGTTGTCATTGTTGTTGTAGCAGCTCTTCCACTTGTTGTCGTAGCCAGACCATTTATGCGGTGATGTCAACTGGCGGCGGGGGCGCACTTTGGTTAGTAGCAGTAGTGGTAGCACACGTTCCCCTTCTGCGAACTATAGGGGCTTCATTAGTCTCAGGAGTGACACTGGAGGCACTGGCATTCATGCGTGCAGACCTTCTGAGCGACATCTTTGACAAAGTTCTAATAGTTGAGGAAACATATTAGAACTTACCCTAATAGGCTCTAAGGCAAAACTTAATCTAAGCAAACATAACTCGGACCTATTAATTATGATTTCTTATGAAAAATATTTATATAAGCCTTCTTTATCATTAAGGTGTGTTTCTATACTTAGAAAAATAAGTCATCTTTATTATTTTCTAAGTCTATTTCTAATAATTCTATATGACTTAATTCTCAGGCTTGAAACTTGTTGTTGTTCCAAAGTTAACCATATTGAGGGAGGGCTGGGATCAGTAAAGTCGTTCCCACTACTATGGCCCCCTATCTCTCAATATAGAACCTGGTCCATTGATTTGTATCCACCCTCACCGAACTTGGTCATTATTTATTAAATTTATTGTTTATTATGATTGTAGAAAAAAAATCAAACTCATACATGTCA
The DNA here is from genome assembly GCF_963169125.1 of Humulus lupulus. Lineage (NCBI taxonomy): Eukaryota > Viridiplantae > Streptophyta > Magnoliopsida > Rosales > Cannabaceae > Humulus > Humulus lupulus. The sequence goes on from NC_084793.1 coordinate 250,409,410, forward strand.
TCAAAATAACAATGATATTAATTTGGAAAAAGGTTTTCACTATATACAATCATAAATGCAAAGATAATAAATAAAATAAATAAAGAAAATAAACTAATTTACAAATATTCTTAACTAAAAACATAAGGACTAAAACATTAACTAAACACATAAACATAACAACTATAACATAAACACTTACATTGGCTGTTAGATTCAGAGCTTGAGCGTGTGTATCAAGGAGAACTTCATGCAAATAGACCGTTGCTCTGATACCAACTGTAATGACCCAACTATTTCTAAGACCTTGGACCATTAAAACTACTAGACATAGCTACTACTTTGAAGAAACATTCATAAGAAATAATCATATCTTTATTAAAACTCCAAAATAAATGTAAAATGTGGTATGGGTACCTATTGTTTAAAACATAAAACATTGTTTAACAAAACATAAAATATAAACTTTAAATACTAGTTGCAGAATTACATCAAGAACATAATTTAAAAGACTAAAATAAATGTCATCCTCGATCGACACACAGCCCATCCATTCCATTCATCCTCAACACACAAGCCAAGCTGTCAAGAATCCTTCCGCCTTCCATATTCATTCTCCTGCATCAAACTAAAAATAAATGAATGAGCCTAATGCCCAGCAAGGAAAATCTACTAAGCACTCATATACATAAAACATAACATAAGACTATATCAAAACATATACTATAAAACGTATATCACAACTCTAACCCATGTACATGGTAAACACTAGGGTTTGCTAGCTAAGCAACTATGAGCCTCAAAATACATTGAGGTTTGCTAGCTAAGAAACTATGAGCCCTAGATAACATAAAAACATTGGGGTTTACTAGCTAAGCAACTATGAGCCTCAACACATTGAGGTTTGCTAGCTAAGTAACTATGAGCCCCTAGCAACATAAAAACATTGGGGTTTACTAGCTAAGCAACTATAAGCCTAAAAATACATTGAGGTTTGCTAGCTAAGTAATTATGAGTCTCTAGCAACATAAAAACATAATCATAACATAACATATTATAGCATAAACATATCATAACATATTATACATAAACATAACATATAAGCATATAGAAACTATCCTATTTTCCTTACCAACACTGGGATATTTGAGAACAAGGATGGGACTTGGAACACTCCTAAAACTAAAAGTAGAAAAAGGTGAGAATCTCTAAGAATAGAGATGAATATGAAAAATAAACTGTTGATGGTGAAATCTCGTCAACGAAATTTGATCGGAAAACTCAAAGGTAAGTCAGGTGATGTTTATATAAGAACTTAAAATAAACTTTAAGGAAAAGTAAACATAGATCAACAATAGAGCAAGCCTTTGTATATTTCTCAATAGCCTCTGCATACAATGAATTTTCCAACCCCACTCAATGTTGAAGAGGGGTTCCTTTTATAGGGGGCTCTAATGGCCCCTGATACATTGTGGTCCATGGGACCAATTTGTACACAAGTACGCTATCAGGAGAGTGGTATCAGATGTAGTGGTGTCGGCTCTGGTACATGGTCAGAGTTTGTGGGAGCACCTCAGCTTTTGTACTCGGTTATGCCTCCACTACTTGCTTCGTACGGGTGTTAGAGGTGGGCTGGTGAGGACCACAACAGGTACCTCATTTGTACAACCACTACCTATCTGGTACGAATACCATGTTCATACTCTGATTCCTTTCGAATTTGCATGAATCGCTATGAGGCAATCCCCACTTCATTCCTAAGGGTGCATGGAATAGCTCCTATCAGGGGGAGCGACTGAGCCCCTCTAATGAGGCCCACTATGTAGGCAACTCTTAGTGGCACAGACATGACGTGCTGAGGTGGGGGTGTCTCTCGCGAGCCCCTGGCGCAGTTGATGCGTGGGCGAGGCGAGGGCGTGGTGTCGGCCTCGCAACCCCTGGCGCGGATGATGCGTGGGCGAGGTGCTGGTGTTATGTTGGCCTCGCGAGCCCTTGGCGCGGTAGGTGCGTGGGCGAGGCGCTGGTGTGGTGTCGGCCTCGCGAGCCCTTGGCGAGACAGGTGCGTGGGCGAGGCGCTGGCCTCGCGAGCCCTTGATGCAGTAGGTGCGTGGGCGAGGCGAGGGCGTGGTGTCGGCCTCGTGACCCCCTGGCGCGGCTGATGCGTGGGTGAGGCGTTGGTGTTGTGTCGGCCTCGCGAGCCCTTGGTGCGGTAGGTGCGTGGGCGAGGCGCTGGTGTGATGTCAACCTTGTGAGCCCTTGGCGCGGTAGGTGCGTGGGCGAGGCGCTGGCCTTGCAAGTCCTTGGCGCGGCTGGTGCGTGGGCGAGGCGAGGGCGTGGTGTTGGCCTCGCAACCCCCTGGCGCGGCTGATGCGTGGGCGAGGCACTGGTGTGGTGTCGGCCTCGCGAGCCCTTGGCGCGGAAGGTGTGTGAGCGAGGCGAGGGCGTGGTGTCGGCCTCGCGACCCCCTGGCGCGACTGATGCGTGGGCGAGGCGCTGGTGTGGCCTCGCGAGCCCTTGGCACGACAGGTGCGTGGGCGAGGCGCTGGCCTCGCGAACCCTTGGCGCGGTAGGTACGCGAGCGAGGCGAGGGCGTGGTGCCGGCCTCGCATGACGCTCCCGCGCTTGATCCTCCAGTGCAAGACGGGGCCTCGCTGGGGTGCATGTGGCTGTGACGCGCGAGCCGCCTCGCTGGGTGCGCCGAGAGGTGGTGCGAGGTAGTTGCAAGATGACGGTGACCCGAGCGTCCCGCGGCTCAGACTTGTATTTAGGCCTTCATGGGACCTTAGCATGTGCCTTGAATCTTTTACAAGCCTGGAATATTGAGCATCCACAAAGGCCATACTTCACGGCTCACAAGGTGTTGCTTCCCTTGGGACCATCTCCCGGTTTCACAAGACTTATAGGTCTGAGCCTGATAATGTGACTAAGTGTCCTTTAGCCTTGTATTTTAACCATGTACTGGGGATTTTTTTTCTTGGTGGATTTTTGGCATCCACATAAACCATCAAGAAGAAACTTACCAAGAAGGACCTTAAGTTTTAAGAACTTAAATACCTAATCAAGAATCATAAACAAGAGTTAGGATCTGAATAAAAGAAACTAAAGAAAACTAAAGGATTATAAAGAACTGAACTTAAGGAATAGGAATACCTTGGTTGATCATATAGATTGATTTGGGTAATGAGGTGGGTGCATTCGCGCAGTCACTGCTTGCTTCAAATGGCTTTGATGAAGCCATGTTCGAACCCGAGTCTCATTCAGAAGGTTCGACACTTTTATAATATTTACTTTATGTTTCGTCTGTGTTTGATATCTTGCTAAATTTGATCTTCTTTTGCAAGTTCAGATATGTTAGGCTTTGTTCACACCCAACAAAGGTCGACTCTAACTAAGACTAGTCCTTCCGTCTGAGCAGCCAAGAGGGCTAGGGTTGAGCCTGAGCTGCTAACGGAGGTCCATCTCGAGACTCCTTCGGCTCCACTGGCGCCTAGTCCCGTTGTAGAGGTAGAGCCATCCTTGCCCATGTCAGTTCCTGCTAGTATTACTGATGCGGGTGCCTCTTCCTCTACACCTGCTCCCTTATCTGAGCCACATCAGTCTGCCACAAAATTTAGGTGCCATCATGGACCAAGCGTCCCATCTGGAGCAGATGATAATGACCTTTAATGGGATTAAGAATGAGGACTTGAGCACTATCCTCACGAAGTCACTCCTTAACATTTAGAGTGCAAGTCCTTTAAAGTTTTCTTTTTGTCTGGTTAGCTTGTGTGTTGATGTTAACTAACACTTGTATGTTTTTTGCAGGCACTAATGTTGGTCTCCCATGTCTGTGATAGGTCTGTGGAGTATACCTTTACGTTTTCCAACCTTCGTTCTTAGCTTGAGGCTGTCCGCCAGGAGGTACTAGACCATAGACGCATTTTTGGCTCTAGGGATGCAGACATTGCTTTGAACGATGAAGGTATCAACACTCTCCGTAGTACCATGGAGCTCAAATAGTAGGAAGTGACTGAGTTGACTCTCAGGGTAACCCAGGTGGAGGGGAAACTTGCTGATCAGTTTAAACAGCCTGAAGCTGAGAAAGAGAAGCTGATTGCTGACATGGACCAACTACGGAAGGATGCTCTTTTTAAGAAGGAGCAAGAGGTCAAGGCTGCCCGAGACAAGGGATGAGAGGAGTATTCAAAGACTGCCTTCTCTTGCTTCTACTTGATCTGGAAGTCCAACAAAAATCTAAACTTGGATTTCCTCCCCGAGAAGACGCGAACGAAGGAGCTTAAGAAGTGCTTGGCTCGTGAGGTTGCTGAGACTCAGGGTGGTCTTTCAGATGATACTCCTCGCCCTAGTTTGTCTTCTTTTTGGTCTTTTATTCTTTGTCTTTCCTTTTGTTCCATTGGTGGGGCACCTTGTACTTGACAATTTTTACATATGACATTTTATGTCTTTATGCTTTTTTGTTATGATTACTCAGTTCCAATGCTTACTAAGTATATCAACTCATAACCCTCATTAGTTCAGGTATCAGTATACTCTGAACACATGTATTTCACATGCCATACTAACCTTACTCCTTTACCTTTTTCATGCTAATAACCATGGTAATGTGAGTAGTACGATACTTCACCAAGTACCATGAACAAAAAAGTCAGGTTGATCACCCCATGGGTGATAGGCTGACCACCCTATAAGGGACATGGCTAGGAGTCTCCGTACCAATGCCTTTTTTTTGTTTTTTTTTTCCACTTTCAGAACACATGTTGAACAAATGTCCTAGAAAAACTTGAGCTTGCTTAGTACTTAAGGTTATGTCCTCATTGCTTGTGTATACCCCGATCGGTATGTACTATATGCCCCTCAAGTGATCATGGGTTTAAAAGCCTTGGTCACTTGCTACTTGACCATGCCTTGCTTCGAGCGTTTAGACACATAATACTATCCTTTTGACCCAATGATGCAAGCAGCAAATGCTTGTCCCTCATCAGTAGTTGGGTGATGGTTTCATACTCAGTAGTAATGATACCTATACACAGATGCAAATTGTGTAGCGAATGTCGATCACAATCTACATAATCTCTCGTGTACTCATTATAATGATTGTAGACAGAAGTGTCTAAGTTGGACCAATTGGGTATTTATGGGCTAATCGAGCCTATAACGAGTCTTAGATCAAATTATCAATCGGTCCATCAAGGATCAGATTCGATTATGATCCGATGATGGCGACTGGTCTTCGAACCAGTTTTTTTTTTTTATCGTATGGGTTGATAGGTTCCTCAAGAACCAGGATCGAACTTGATCAAATAATGGCGATTGGTCCTTGGACCAGCCTCTTTTGTTAATTATATGGGTCGATAAGTTCCTCAAGAACCAAGATCGAACTTGATCAAATAATGGCGACTAGTCCCTGGACTAGTCTCTTTTGTCGATCGTGTGGGTCGATAGGTTCCTCAAGAACCATGATCGAACATGATCAAATAACTTGGCGACAAGGTCCAGGACCAGTCTCTCTTTTTGGATTGTATGGGTCGAGAGGTTCCTCAAGAACCAAGTTCGAACATGATCCAATAATTTGACAACAATGTCCTAGGATCTGTCTCTCTTTTAGATCGTATGGGTCGATAGGTTCCTCAAGAACCAAGATCGAACATGATCCAATAATTTGACGACAAGGTCCTAGGACCTATCTCTCTTTTGGATCGTATGGGTCGATAGGTCCCTCAAGGACCATAATCAAACATGATTCGATGGGGTTGACAGGTCTAAAGTGACCCGTCCCTTGTTGAAAGAAATTTAAAGAATTAAATGAAACTTAATAAATTAAATTCATTCATTCATTGAAGCACAATGGCTGTTACATAGATAATTCGAAAATAACACATTTGCCTCCTGCTCGGCTATGCTTCTTTCTGCCAAGTATTCGACGGGAATGACATTCAGGGTGTCCACGTCTTTGGCATTGGAAAGATTGGCTAAGGCATCAACATTGTCATTATGTTCCCTTGGAACTTGTGTAATCGAGTATCTCTTGAATTGTGTCAATAATTCCTTCACCTTGTTCAAGTACTGCACCATCCTAAGTCCCTTGGCTTGATACTCCCCCAGTACCTGGTACACTACTAGTTGGGAATCGCTGAATATCTCTAGGGACTGTGCATGCACATCTCGAGATAAGCGTAATCCTACTAGCAATGCCTCATACTCAACGTCCTTGTTTGAAGCGTTGAATCTAAATGTGAGAGCACAATGGATTCGATGATTCTCTAGAGTGACCAGTATGATTCCTGCACCTGAGTTATGTTCATTGGATGCTCCTTCAACATATAGCTTCCATACGGGAGTATCTCCTTCCTTCTCGGTATCTCCATTCTCTGATTGGTAGGAAAGGTCTTAAAGGTTGGTGCCTTTGGCTATGAAGTCTGCCAATGCTTGTCCTTTTATTGCCGTCCTCAGATGATAAATGATATCAAACTGTCCTAACTCCACAAACCATTTGAGTAACCATCTTGAGGCCTCTGGCTTCTGAAGAAGTTGTCGTAGCGGTTGATCGGTTAGGACTCAGGTCGAGTGAGCTTGGAAGTATGGACACAACTTCTGAGAGGCGATTACTAAACAATAGGCTAGTTTTTCAAGAGGGGGATACCTAGACTTCACACCTACTAGCCTTTTACTGATATAGTACACAAGGTACTGTACCCTGTTCTCTTCTTTCACCAAAGTAGCGCTGATTGCATGCTTGGTGATTGCCAAATAGATGAATAGTACTTCACCATCTATTGGCTTCCCTAGGACGGGAGGTTGAGCGAGATGCTCCTTCAAGGCTTGGAAGGATTTCTCGTAGTCCTCAGTCCATTGGATCTTTTTGCTGCCCTTTAGTAAGTTAAAGAATGGGACACACTTGTCCGTAGACTTCGATATAAACTTACTGAGGGTAGCTACTCTCCCTGTTAAGCTTTGCACTTCTTTGATTGTGGTAGGTGACTTCATGTCAATCAATGCTTTGATCTTCTCGGGGTTAGCCTCGATTCCACGTGACTTGACTATGTATCCGAGAAACTTACCAGAACCAACTCCAAATGAGCACTTGAGAGGATTTAACTTCATGCAATAATTTCTAAGTATTGCAAAGCATTCCTCCAAGTCTTGAACATGCCCTCCAGCTTCTTTGGACTTGACCAACATGTCATTGACATATACCTCCATATTTTTGTCGATCAAGTCTCAAAACATGCCATTCACTAAACGCTGGTAGGTGGCTCCTGCATTCTTCAAGCCAAATGGCATTACCTTATAACAGCACCATCCCTTGTTTGTCCAAAAGCTAGTATGTTCCTCATCGGGAGGGTGCATACGTATCTGAATATACCCAGAATATGCATCCATGAATGAGAGTATTTCATGTTCTGCAGTTGCATTGACCAGTTGGTTTATTCTGGGTAGTGCGAAGCAGTCTTTGGGGGGAGGCCTTGTTCAGATCTGTGAAGTACATGCATGTCCTCCACTTCCCGTTTGGTTTTGGGACTAGCACGGGGTTTGATACCCAGTCTGGGTAGTAGGCCTCCTTTATAAAACCATTTCCCTTGAGCTACTCGACCTCCTCCTTTAGGGCTTGAGATCGGTCTTTGTCAAGCAGTCTCCATTTTCATTGCACCGGTGGGTAGTTTTTGTCCACATTGAGGACATGGCTTATCACGGATGGAGAAATTCCAACCATGTCCTTATGTGACCAGGCAAAGACGTCCTAGTTCTTCTTCAAAAATTCTACCAACCGTGCCTTAATTTCCACCTTTAGTTCCTTCCCGACTTTCATTACTCTAGTCGGGTTCTCCTCATCTAGCAGGACTTCGTCAAGATCTTTGACTGGTCCTACCCCCATGATGTCATCCCCAAAGCGAGGATCAATGTCGTTTCCCTCGCTTTGGGAAACTTGTTACAATAACAAATCTTCGTTAAAAGGAGTCCCCGACTCCAGTTTAGTGTTTCCTTCAATGTCAACTTCCATTTTCGAAGTACGAGCCCATTTTCGAAAAAAATGGGTATTTATGACTTAATATCTAACCAAGTACGAGCGTTGTTTACGCATGGTCCTTTCTTGGCTTTGACCACCGATGTGTTATAGCATTCCCGTGCCTCCCTTTGGTTGCCCTATATGCATCCTTGCCCCGCGCTTGTGGGGAACTTCAAAGACAGATGCCAAATGGAAACTGCTACGTGTAATGCCATTAGGAGGGGTCTCCCGAGCACTACGTTGTAAGCCGATGAACAATCTACCACCAGGAACTCTATCATCACAATCTTGTGCCTAGGGGCATCCCCCATAGTGGCCTGTAGTTTGATAGTTCTTGCTGGTGCTAGGCATTCTCCTGTGAACCCATATGTCACTTGGGAACAAGGTGTCAGGTCCTTAACCATGAGCTTAATCTTCTCGAGGGATGATTTGTAGATGATATCTACTGAGCTTCTCGTATCCACCAAGCATCTCTTCACTCAGACATTGGTGATTTGAATAGTAAAGACCAGAGGGTCATTGTGGGGGTACCTCACGTGCCTGGCATCATCCTCCGTAAAAGTTAGAGTTTCACTTTCATACTTCAGATTTATTGGAGACCGCTCCTCGACTGCCATGCATTGGGAAGACTCCCCTACCTCATGTCTTAGGGTCCTTGCATATCATTCATGAGCATTGTTATTGTTGCCTGCTATGTGGGGCCCTCCACATATAGTGTCCAATGTGAAGTCCACGGCCGTTGGCTCCAGTGGTGGACTCCTTTGCCTTCAGAACTCAGGATTCTTGCTCGGGGTTTCGGTCTTGACTCGGTACCTCATGAGTTTTCCTGATCGGAGGGGAAATTCTATCTCATCCTTCAACTGTTTGCACTCATTTGTGTCATGCCCATAATCATTATGGAAACGACAAAACTTGTTCTTATCCTTCTTTCCTTCTAAGCGCAAGGGTGGTGGCTTTTGGTATGGTACCTCCTGGTATGTTGCCAAGTAAATCTCAGCCCTTGTTGCAGTCAGGATAGTATAGTTGGTGAACCTGGGCTGGTAGGGTTGATGCTTAGGCTGTTTGTTGGTTGGTGCTGATTTAGCCTTCTTTTCTCCACTCTGCTCGGCCCCTGAGGTACCTCTCTTCTTACTGTTGCCCCATTGCTGCCCTGAGGGTTTGGACTGTTCTTGCTTGCCTTGATAGTGGTCGGATGGTTTATGCATTTTTCTTCCTTCATGATAGCATCATCTAGCTTCATGTATTTGTTTGCTCGATCTAGGAACTCCTCCAAGGTGTTGATGGGGTTCCTGTGGATGCTATCCCACAAGGGACTACGATAAATTATTCCTGCCGAGATGGCAATGAACTTCCATTCATCTCCTACTGTGGATGCTCGATTTTCTTCTCTCATGAATCTTAGGATGTAGTTCTTCAGGGATTCATCCTTCCCTTGCTTGATGTCAGCTAGTTGATTGGCATAAATTGGCTGAATCCGTCCGAGACTGAAGAACTTACAAAATTCCTTCCTGAACTGCTCCCAGGAAGTGATGGGTCCAGGTTTGAATTTCCAATACCATTCCTGAGCTGAGTCAGAGAGAGTGGTAGGGAATACCCTGCACCTATAATCATGCTCCACACCGAGTAACTCCATTTGATCCTTGAACTTTCTAATGTCTTGCACTGGGTCCTCCTTCACAGTGCATGTTGGAAGTTTTGGGGTCTGTACTTCGATGGTGGTTGAGCAACTTGGTTCTTGGTATTGAAGGGACTCCCACTTCTATGAGCTAACTTGATATCAAAAGGTTTCTTTGTCAGGCCCTGAACAGTCATGGTGAGTGCATCTATCTGAGCCTGCACTGCTGGTGGGATCGTTGCTCCAAGTAGGGTAGACGTCCCCAATATCCCCTCTTGAGCGCTGGTCCTCTTGTTTATGACTTCCCTCAGATCCTGAGGTTGTGCATCTTTCCCGAGCCTATCAAACACGGTATTGGTGTTTTTCACCGGTTCCTTTCCCTTGCGAGACTGAGGGTGTAGGGGTGGTAGGTCCACCTTGCTCTTGCCGGTGCGATCCTGCCCCCGAGCCTCTCCTCCTACATGACTTTGAGACTTTGAGCGACCATTTCCATTCCTGTCACACCTCTCAGATGTCTGACCTTCCTCTCATGTGCCACTTCGTCTGTCCCCCTGGGAGGGGGCCTTCGAGTTGGTAACACTCTTACTCCGAGAAGAAGTGTTATTCTTCTTAGTCATGGAAGAGGCAGTCTTGGACTGTGCCTCTTCATCCTGTCTCTAGGAAAGTAACTCTGAGAGCGTCCTTGGGGTTCGACTCCTCCCCTGGGACTCCCTGTTACTGCTGTCACGCATCCCTGCTGCTTTGGCCTGAGCCTCCCTCATCGCCTAAGTACAACTTCAGCGTTGGCTCGGGCTAACTGGGTAGCCACCTCTAGGGCCATAGTAGCCTCCTGGTGCCTTTGGCCAGCTTCCTGCTCCCTTTGGATCATCCTCTGGACCTTCTCATCTATCTCTCACCGTTGCCATTCCATAGTCGCCCTTTGGAGGGAAATTTCTGCAGCAAAGGCCTCTTGCCTCGCCAGAAATTGCGCCATCTTCTACTAGTGAGCATCCTGTGGATCTTCCGCATCAGGTTGATCTCCAACCTCCACCTGAGGTTTGTTAACGTGATCAATGGGATCCCGAGTGGTGGAATCTCTAGGAGTCATCTTCTTCATCTAACTGGGTTTTGGAGGCATCATAAAATTGATGAAAGTGTGCTTTTTTTATTTTGTTCTCTCAATGAAAGCACCAAAATGTTGGCCTATGACATTGGCCAACGGACGTATGTACTGTATAATAAATATAAATATATGACAGAGTATGAATATTTAAGCAAACACACAAAAATTTATAGTGGTTCAGCCTTGTTCTGATGAACAGTAATAACCTAATCCACTTGGTCTTTAGTATTGAATCATTCAATTGACAATTACAAATATGAATTGAAGAGTTCACTTGTCACAAATTTTCCTAGAGTTTCTTCTCCAAAAACTATCCGTCCCAGCATCCTCCAAAACCAACCTCCTTAAATGAAGCTCTGGGTCCTTTATTTATAGTACCCAGGGGTTGTTACATGATTAACAAGACTGGGGATCGTGGTTTGGTACACGATCATTGTGAGTGGAGATACGTGTCCACCTCCCCATGATTATGAGATCATGGGTCTTCTATTTGTTTCTCCAGATTGTAGTTGACAATGCACGATTGAAACCTTGGGGAAAATGCTAAGTCTTGGTTGGTCTATGAGACCTAGGTGCTAGGCCCGATGACCCTTTAGAGCTTGGGTGCTAGGCTTGATGACCCTCTGGGTGATAGGCCTACTGATCTTCGGGGTGCTAAGCCTGATGACCTTCTGGGTGTTAGGCCTGTTGACCCTCTGGGTGCTAGGCCTACTGATCTTCTGGGTGCTAGGTCTGATGACCTTCTGGGTGCTATCCTACTGATCTTTTGGGTGCTAGGCCTGTTGATTTCAGCTTTAACGAGTGTGAACTTTATCCAGCGAAGTGTATTTGAGAGTTTAGGCCAACCACCCCTAGGGGTTGGGGTCAGGCCGACCACCCCTAGGGACTAGGGCCAGGCCGATCACCCCTAGGAGGTTTAGGCTTGGTTGACTCCCCTATAGGTTTTGGACCTGTCCATTTTTGTTCATTGGTATTTTTTTAATATTTTGTCATTTTTTCACGACTTGTGATGCCACATGCCGCTTTCTCATTCGCCACATCATCTCTTGAATTTTGAGGGATAACAATATATATATATCATATAGTAAGTGCATGAGATCAAGAGTGTAAATTTGAAACTATAGTTAAAATTATCTAAAACTAGAAAGAAGAAACTTTTCATAACCTATATTATAGACTATGGTAAGTCTTGTAATAAAAACTTGTCAAGGTTATGTATGAATGTTTGGTGGGCAAGAATAAATAATTAAATATGATCATGTTGTGTTGTGTTGGATTGGAATTTATTAAAAAAAATTATAATAAATTTAATTTTTGTGCGATTTAATTTTTGATTACATAAATAATATATTTTGTATAAATTAATTTTTAAATACTAATATTTTAATTATTTTTAAAAATAAAGAAAAATTTAAACATCCATTAAAATTGAATTTGTAATTAAAGTATGATAAACTAATATTAGAGCTAATAATTAAGTGAGGTAATAGTTTTGAGTGTCGGATAATTTATGGCATATTGAGATGAATAATGATATAATAATAAGATTATTTTGGATTTAAATTATATTTTCGTCAATTATAAACAAGAGCAATTAAGAAAAATTAATAACTTCAAACATAAAATAAAGAACATGAATTTTTCACGTGGTTCACTAGTTAAATCTACCAACTCCACGAGTCACTTTTATTGAAGTCTCTGTGTTAAAGCTTGAAAGCAATTTCATAGAGTTTTAGTAAATAATTTGTGCCTCCAAATAAATTAATACAGTCCAGACTATTTATAGACTTGGTTTCAGATACTCTCATCCATGATTTTAGGCAGCAATTATACAAATATCTTATTTAAATTTGAATTACAAAAGACTCAATCAACAATACAATATCTAAACTAATCCTAAAAAATAGGGATAATTTACTTGAATATTAATTTATGACTTTTTAAAATGCAATATTGAGCTGATGTCGACATTCTTCGAGCTGACATATTTAAGTTATTCTTTCGAGCTAGTTTCCTTGAGTTCGATAAGAATTAATAAGCTGAATGCAAGAACTAAACGACACAAAGATTTTATAGTGGTTCGGCACCAGAGATTGGTAATAACCTACGTCCACTTAGTGATTTTATTGATGTAAACTTTGAAACTTGCGATCAGCAAACTAGGGTTCACTAAGTTTCATAAGCTTCAAAGTGGAATACAAAATTCATGTATAAAAGCACTTGTTCTCTCTGAATATAAATTATTGCCTGTATCTTAAATGAATCCCATGAGTCCTATTTATAGGCTCAAGGATGTTCATATGGGCCGATGGGTCGTGTTCAATCTTTGTTACAAGCATATTTGAATAATAACATAAATAATTATAGTTACACATAAAAAGGGTCAAATATCTTTGAAATATCCGACTTATAACTGTATTTGAATTATGGCTTCGTTCCTACGATCAGACATGGTCGCATATGTCAGCACATCTTCTTCCTTATTGTTCAACATATTTTTTGTGCCCATCGAGTAGCGTACTGTTTCCTAGTCGTTGGTCGACCAGAGTATCATCACTAAACAGTCACGTGCTATCCACGTGCGTCCCGATCATGCCATGTCATCAAGCAAATATTTTTGGGTAAATAGTAATTGTTGACCCTCGATTTGGCCAATGACATGGAGTCAAAATAACGACAAAGAAACAAGAAGGAAATTAAGAATGAAATCAAATGGGAAGAAGGTGACACAAATGATTTATAGTGGTTCGGCCCAAACTATGTGGTAATAACCTACGTCCACTTAGTGTTCTTATTGATGTTGAATCCTAATGCCGTGATCAAAGAACTAGGGTTCTTGAGTTTCACCAGCCTTAGGAGAATTACAACTTTTCGATGGATAATCACACTATGTTCTCTCTGTCAGTATTCAAGTTCTAGGTTCAAAAGTCAAAAGTCCCTTCCTTGAGCCCTCTCATGCATATTTATAGGCTCAAGGGGGTTACATAGGTCAATGGGCCTTAATTATCCTTAATATCAGCGTATCAAGGCAATAAAGAAAAAAGATCATAAATGTAGTTATTACAAGATGACATATCTTTAAAGGAAATAAACCGAAGCATGCGACCAGACTGGTCGCATCTAATCGAGAGATTTGATGAGGCAATAGACATCTGGTCGATAGGCGAACAACATCCCTTCACTTTAACGCTACCACGTGCCAACCTCATGTAATAAATTCTTGCCATGTCATCAGGAGTCATTTTTGGGTAAACATTTGCCCCCTAAGTTTATTTTACTGCGACCAGCATAAAGTAAACTTAGGAGACTGACCCTTCACATACCCCACCAAATCTGTCAGAGCTGCCTAAGCCTTCTCGAAAAAGGCAACCAATCATGTCTTTTCAGTTTCCAAAAAGTTGTCTGACGGCTGTTGCGTTTCCCCATGTCTTGAAAAACTAATTCCCATTATTACCTCTTTTACAGTGCCACGATCAATATAAATAACCCATCTTCTTCACTTTTCACTTTTTACCAATCTTCTTGTCTTAAGGAACTCTGAAGAACAAAGCAAAACAAACCCATAAAATTTAGCTGATTCAAGGTGCGCCTGTTCATTCTTCTGAAATCTTCACTCCAATCCTCCATACAAGTAAGCTTTCTGGTCGATTTTTTTTTTCTGTTATGCTGTGCTGTGCCTGTTTTCCCCTTTATTTTTTTTATTTCTGAGTTCTTGAATATTCCTATTAGTTCTTGCAAAATGGTTTTGGGGTAAATGGGTATATTGATTTGCGCTAAGTTTGGTAGGAAAATAACACTTTGCTGGGATGATGAATTAGTTGGGTAGTTAGGATTACAACTTTAGGGCGTGAAATCGAAGTAAAATTTTGATTTCTAAGCTTGTAGAAAAACAGGGGTTTTCCCGCCCTTTCAGAGTCGAAAAGTTTTTCCTGAAAAACTTTTCACTTCTGCTTTTTAATCCATTTTCCAAACTGTTCGCTTGAAATGTAGTGTTTTTTGTCAGAATGCTGTTGGTCATATAAAAGCTTAACTTTTATACACAAGCAACGTTATTCCAACTTTTAAACATCTTGATCCTTTTGGCCATTAGATTCTCATCTCCCATTTTCTGTTTGCAAATTTTCATGCAAGATCTGTGGGGAGGTGAGAGGCCAATCGACTACGATCTGCTGGCCCAACTGCTCGTGGACAAAGAACAAATGTCGCTGCTAGTTCCAGAAATCCATTTTTCTCGAATTCCCTCAAACAGACCTCTTTCCAGTCCATCCAAAATGGGTAGAGTAAAATCCACTGCCCAGAAAAAGAAAACATCAAAACCTTATGAAAATCAGCCTGCTTCTCGGGCTGAGATTCCTTCGACTAGTGGTAGAGCCGAAACCACTGATCCTGAAATCTAAACACAGGCCCATCTCCGCAATGCCATTAGACTAGACGTTGAATGGTACCTTGCTCCCCATAGCATAATCACTGCTAGGATGATAAGTAATTTCCTCAGAAAGTATGGACTTTCTGGGGTTACTTTATTTCTTCATACCACCGACCAACGGGCAAACCTGCCTGGCGGCGCCTTCAGCGTCTGGTCGAGGTACCACATTGAGGCAGGAGCAATCCTGCCTCCTTCATCCTTACTTCCAGGGAGTGGCTAGTTACTTCGGGGTTGCTCCCTTCCAGACAACTCCAAACAGGTATAGAATGCTTTCTGCACTCTATATCCTTTACAGCCATAAAAAATGGCCCGTCCCTTCGCCTCACGAGATCAACTACCTGTTCGATCTCAAATCTAACCCCAACCAAGACAACACGGGGTTCTTTCATCTCTACCACCAGGAAACGAACCGTACCTTCCTGAGTGAGACTACCTACAAGTCTAATGTAGGAAAGTACCACCAGGAGTACTTTTTAACCACCGACCTGGTTGCCAACAACCTAGCCTTCACCCAAGGAGGTAACCTCTTCGTTCTCATGGTCGTTTATTTTCTTTTATTTATCTACATTTTCCTTAGAAAATTATTTCTCTTCAGGTCCATGGCTGCGGCCAGCTCCTACTCCAAAAATGGAGCTTCGACAAGCGCTACTGGCCAGCATGACTGACGTAGAAAAAAATGTCAAACAGCTGGTCACTGAAGCCAACCTAAGACTGGTCGGGCTTTTGGCACCTCACCAGGATGTGAGGGAAACCACTGCGGGGAGTGCCACTAATGAAGGAGTTCCCGAGCAGCACCCAGATGTGTCACAACCACCAAGGAGGAGGACAACTGGAGTGACAATCAGGGAACCCTCCAGCACCCCGCAAGAAGATGCTCCTCGGGCCCCTTTAGGGAAGGGCAAGAAGAAGGTCTCTGAGCCTGTCTCTGAATCCTCGAACTAGAATGGTACTGATCTCTCACTTTTAGATAGTTTTCCTATTCCCTATCACTTATTTGATGGGGAAGACAACTTTAAGTACACTCCCACTTTAGATTCAGACTTCTTCATGCCAGAGAGTGAGTAAAACACTAGTAAAGTATATAATGTAGCGACCAATAATTATAGCTCGGGTATTTTACTTACAATTGCCTTTGTTTCCTTTTTTGACATAGCACACTCATTTATTTATACTGTCTAACTGTTTGTGTACTTGCCTTCTTGCAGACATGCCATTCGAAGACATGTTTGACCTCTACATTGCGCCTGATGCTCTTGTGAGCAAGAAGAAGGCGAGCAGGCAGCATCGCGGGGACTGCAGCAAAGAGCCTCCGGCCAAGAAAACCCGCACTGAGGACCCTCTAGCAGCTGGTCCTTCGACAAATACAACACCACCTTCATCTCCCCTTGAGCAGCAATCTCCGCCTGCACTGGTCGGGTCGACCCTCCTCCACCGGCTCATGTCGATCAGACAACGCCAGCTGCCCCTGTTCAAACAGGGGATGACTTATCGAGCCATGCTCTAAGATCGGCTAAGGACAAGATGACAAGGGTCCTGAGGCACGAGCGCAACCGAGAAGCCATGGCTGGGACAGAGTCGATGGATGTTGACCAGATCTTGAACCGCGCACTGAACGAGCTTGCCAGTGTAAGTTGTCTCTTCCGGTTGAGACTCAATCTTTTTATCTTATTATAGTCATTTTAACTTTTGTTCTGATCACATGCAATGCTGACAATGACTGCCGACCGTCTCCGCTCGGGGGTCATTACTGAGCAATCCAAGGCGTCTGAGCAATGGCACGCTGAGGAGCTTAAGGCCGTTGAGGCGAGATATTCAGAGCAGCTCAGAAGGAAAATGCGGCATTGCTCGAGGAGAAAAATAAACTGGCCGAGGAGATGGAGCAACAACAGGCTGCTTTGAACAAAGCCCTTCAGGCAAAGGAGAAGTACAAAGAGTCCCACCTCACCAATTTTCGCGAAGCTAAAAGACTCGAGGCGGACCTGATCGAGAGCAGGCAAGAGGCTGATAAGTTGGAGGCTTGCATCAACGATCTCGAAAAAACCAATGCCAGCAATCGGGAGAGGTACAAGGGTGTGAATATAGGAATCCTTCCCTTGTGAATTCCATTCAAGTGAACCTCTACATTATGAGGCGCCCCAAACGTACAAGGGACACATGCTAGTGGGACGAAGAGGCATGGGCTTTACTTGGCATTGGAGGCGTTGGGCTAGAAAAATCACCCTCGCTATGCGAGGGTCATTGGCAAGCAGCCCATGCGCACGCCACCCTCGTTATGCAAGGGTCGTTGGCAAGTAGGCCATGCGCGCGCCACCCTCGCTATGCGAGGGTCCTCAGATGACTTTCCATACACGCGCGCCCCGTGTTCGTGCAAGGCATCATGCCTCGCCCCCATTTGATCACGCCTGCAGCCTCGCTATGCGAGGCACCCTCACTATGCGAGGGTGCAACCTAGCCTCGCCCCCGTATGACCAACATGCAGCCTCGCTATGCGAGGGAGAAACCTTGCCTCGCCCTGTCACTCCACCAAAGAAGCCTCACCATGTCCTTCGTGTCCTGCATACGTAGACCAATTCATCCAAACAAGGGTCTCCAAGGGTCGACTCACTATGTCAGACCCTCAAAGGATCCTTAGCATCTCATTATGCGAGGCCTTCACTAGGCCTCCCACATGCACCTTGTCTCGCCTCAAGCACCCCTAAGCCTTGTCTTCTCTTGACATGTAAAGTGTGGAGCCTCCTCAATATGCGCACGAGGAACACTTGGAAATACTAAGTAGAAGTGCCATGTGATCATAGGGTACCAGGTACGCGTACTGATAGGGGATGTACGGCCATGATGAGGATAGGGGTGTGGCCCTACCATCCATGTCTGATGAGTAATGGCAGTACGAATTTGTACGAAGAGTGGAGACACTACTTGGGTGCCCCTGGCCATGTGACAGTGCCGACAGTACGATGTCCTGCACCACTACTCTAATAATGTCAGGGTAGACACCACTATGTCCCAAGCCACTACCCTGACCATGCACCTGCATACGACCTGACTCCATGGGACCTACTTGTATCTGGTAGCCAATAGAGTCCACCTATAAATAGGTTTCGACCCCTCAGGCTAAGGGGTTGAAAAACTGATTGTATGAGGAGACGTTTAAGAAATATATGATCTTTGTTCCCTTGTAGTTCTGGTTTTTCTGTTGATTCAAGTTCTTTCCATCTGATTCTAAGCTATCCCAAGTGTAATAATCTGAGTTTTCTAACCTTAAATCGTTGACGAGTTCTTACCGTCAACAGTTTGGCGCCGTCTGTGGGAAGGATAAGTGCCAAGCCACTGTTCTTCCATTAGTTCCAGCAGGAAGAAATGCCAAGACGTTCTAAACGACTGAGAGAACCACGAGAGGTGGAGGTCCGCCTTGATGGAGATCAGCTGAAGGCCTCCATGAAGAACCCTCCTCTGCCTAGAGATCTGGAGGCCCCAAAGGAACTTGAAGTCCACGAAGTAGAGAGGGAGGCTTCATCCCCGGCCGTCCCTCCCGATGAGAATCATCCAAGGTCAACAGATGCCCCTGCAAAAGATGTTGGTGAGTTCCCGCCCCCAAGGCCGCCATAGGTGCCAAACTCCGGCCGGTAGGATCCGGGCCCATCGATGCGCAGGCCTGACAAGCATCCCTGGGTCCATTCCACGAGCTCGAGTTCAAGGTCTCGATTCTATGAAGAGGAGATACGTGAATTGCACCGCAAGAACCAAAGGCTTGAAACCACCTTAGAGAACATGCAAGAGGTGTTGAATGGCCTGTTGCAAGGGAAGTCAAACATATCTCTCCCTAAGCGAAAAGAGAGAGGCCAAGAGGGGGCAGAGACCACCGTCCTAGTAGACGATGGGAGGACTCGACTCTCCACCAGTAACACCCCCCAGGTGAAGCAGCACGAACGTCTCGGACCACCGAGGCAGCACAAACATCCCAGACCATCGAAGCAGCCTCCGAGGCCAGAGCAGAAGAACAACGCTAACCCTCATAACGACGTTGAGGTCACCTCAAGGAAGACATCCTCAGTTCTACGAGAGGAACTCAAAAAGAAAAGGGCGGATAAAAGGACTACACCTCCTATGGCGCCCCGGGAAGGCAAAGGAAAGGGAGATGCAAGCCCATCCACGTTGAGAGACTCATTGAAGAAGAGGAGACAAGACCTAGACACAGAGATGAGAAGCCTACGGAGCAAGATCGTCACCGCATCTGGAGGACAAGCCGTCAAGGATGAGTTCAACCATGAATCGCCCTTCGTTAAAGAGATATAAGCCATCCGGCTCCCAACCAACTTCAAGAAGCCTCATATGACCCCCTATGAAGGAAACACAGATCCTAAGTACCATCTGGGCACGTTTAACGACCTAATGAGGTTAAGGGGGATTAGTAGCGGAGCCAGGTGCCATTGCTTTGCTGTCACATTGAAAGAACCTGCGTACAAATGGTTCAAGAGACTTCGACCAGGGTCCATCAGGTCTTGGCAGCAGTTTTCTGATGAATTTCTCCAACAGCATCACGCCGTGCATGATTACACAATGCCGGGCACCAGCCTCGCCAACGTGAAGCAGGGAGAAAATGTGAGTCTAAAGGGCTACATCCACAGGTTTAACATAGAGGCAGCCAAAGTACGGAGCTTGACCCACAGGGAGTTAAAAATGGCCATCACAGCCGGAGTGCATCCGGGAAGCAAATTGTGGGATAATATGCTCAAAAGGGAAGTCACTGACCTAGATCACTTCTACAAGAGGGTGCAAAAGTACATTTGTGTGGAGGATGGCCATGCGAACTTAAAGGCAGGAAAAAGTGAGTCCCATGTAAAGTCCCCAGCCAATGAAGGGTCGAATGGAGCGAAGAAGAAGAGGGCGTATGAAGGGTCGAGAGATGATCAACATAGAAGGACCAAACGCGGAAGCGACCATAGGAAAACGGCCTACACCTTCTATACGAGCCTGACGGACACTAGAGAGCATATCTACCTCACAAATAAGGATCGGGTTCCCTTCAAAAGGCCCCCACCGATGAGAAGAGACTGGTCCAGGAGGGACCCTAGCAAATACTGTCAATACCACAAGGGTATCGGCCATACCACGGCAGAATGTACCTATTTGAAGGAAGAAATTGAAGAGCGCATCCGAAGGGGATACCTGGGCCGATATGTCAGAAGAGAGAAGCAGAAATCAGAGGACGTGCCGGTGATACCTCGGACACAAGGGGGAGCCCCAGAGATACAAGGAGAGGTGAGAACGATCTTCAGAGGTCCGGGGTTTGGGGGAGAGTCCAGGAGTGGTCGAGACAGATACGCTAGAGAAGCCAGACAGAGTCCACCATCGTTTGTCATGAGTTTGGAGCAGCGACCCCCGAAAAGCTTTAAGGGAGAAAATGACAATCACTTTCATAGAGGAGGATGCACGAGGGGTGCACTTTCCCCATAATGATCCTTTGGCGTTGACAGTTCAGTTGGCCAACCTGCGAGTGCATCGGGTCCTCGTAGACAATAGAAGTTCCGTAGATATCTTATATCGCCCTGCCTTGGAGAAGATGGGTTTGGGCGTCAGACACTTGAAACCCTGTCAATCCTCCTTATACGGGTTCACGGGGGACTCGATACAACCTTTAGGGGTGATCGAATTGGCACTCACCATGGGAGAGCAACCCCGACAGACCACAGTCATGGCAAACTTCGTCGTAGTAGATTGTGCTTCAGCTTTCAATGCGGTATTGGGGAGACCATCCCTAAGAGAATTGAAAGCAATCACTTCAATATATCACCTCGCCGTCAAGTTCCCAACTCCTGGTGGAGTAGCGAGTATGAAGGGAGAACAAAGAGAGGCAAGGGAGTGTTATAACACCTCCCTTCGCACGTCTGCAAAACTGCGAGAACCGATGGCGATGGTGGTGCAAACCCGCAGGAACTAGACCCCAGAATCATGGAGGGACCAACCGAGTAAGACTACCAGTAAGACTCCCACATCCGATGCAAGCAGTATCTGTTCTTAGTTTGTTGCATGTTATGTTAGCTTAGTAGACAAGAATCAAAGAGGTTGCCTAGATAACCTCCCAAGTAGATGGAAACTTTTAATATATATCGTTGTAACCTACCTACTATGAATGAAAATGTTCACAACTTCACATGTTATTTTTCTTCTCTATGCGAGCATCAACCAAAGTGCCTGCTGAAATAAATCTCACCAAGCATTTGGGGGGTAGGACAGGAGGCACGAGTATAAAAAAAATCTCTTATATTCAAAAGGATTAGCTACCCTTATGAATATCAAGGGAATAGTTTAAAAGGATGATCTCTAACCAAAGGCCGACACCCCAGGGGGTGAGGCCGTAAGGAGGGAATCTCCCAATAAGTCTAGAACGACCATTAAGCCAGCTAGCCAAAAAGGGTCCTACAAGAGACCCTTGAAGAAATAGTACTATATATAATGACGAGAAGGACGCTTCTCGCAAAAAGTAACAAGCGCGCGCAAAGAATATAAAAGGACCCCAAGAGCCCAATGGGTTAACGTGTCCTTACAAGTATAATCAAGGTGCACCAGAAAGATTATCATCCTTAGATCAAGGAAGAGATATGTAATCCACAAATAATAATAATAATAAGAGGGACTTACCAAAGTCCCTTAAGTTTGATGAACACAAAAGAAAAAAGGAGAGAAAGAGGAAATAATGTGAGGGATTACATAGCAACATCATACATAGGCCGAATACAAAGGAACCTACAAATCTCCATCCTGACCCTTCCACTCAGAAATCTTCTCGACGGCATAATCTCTAAAGGGAGACAGGTCAACGGTGGGGTTGGTCCTCCAGATAGCGTGTAGCGTGCGCTTGACTATGCGATTCTCAGCATTCACAAGCTCAGCCTCGAGCGCAATAATCTTCTCGTTTAAAGTTTGGATGGTAGCCTCTAGCTGAGTGTTGGTGTGAGAGGTTGACGCAGCCTGGGCTAAAGCGACGTCCCTCTGGCAAACCTCCTCGGTCAGTTGACTTGACAAGACATCCTTTGCCGCCTCGGCCACCGATAGGTTCCCCAGTGCCTCCTCAAGCTCGCGTTGTAACCATTGGGTTGATGAAGAGTTAGAGGCGATCAGCCAATGACTCAAGATGGAAGCCTAGGTAAGGGCGAGGACATAGAATAAAGCCTCGAGGATCAGGTAATAAAAAAAAAAAATATCTATCATAAATGAATAAACCGAGTATCTCGAAAAATACTTGCAAGGAGGCTCGCATATAGGCGTCTTCTAGCTCAGCGTCGGGGACATTGTGCAAAGTTCCCCACTCATCTTTGGGAAAGTTTCCCAGATGATGGCTCATGGCTTCCCCATACTGGCTTACCAGAGGATGATCTTCGGAAGCAGAAACATAAGCTTGGCCGGGGGAGGTGCGTGTGCTTGCCAAGGCACGCTTTGTCAAGGATGGGGACTGAGAAGGTCTTGATCCATCCGCAGTTGTGTGGGGAGCAGAAGAGCGCGGAGTCATCTCCTTGGGTAAAGAGGCGCCTGAAGATGCCCGCCTAGGACGCCTCCCCGAGGGTAAAGGAGCCCCAGCAAAAGAAGGAATAATGAAATTCCTTTTAGGCATGGAGGGGCGGGGGACAGAGGCATCAAAGGCAAACTCGCTGCCAAGCATCGACGGTGACATCCGAGAGGTAACACCACCAGTATGACCGTCATTGGCCACACCCCTAGCCCTGCTGGCAACAGAGTGAAAGCACGAGTAGTTCTTAGATACCACTGTCTCCTCAACGTCCATATGATCGCCCGAAGGGTAGACATAGTCCCTATCGGCTACCTCGTCATAATTACCTTCATTGTGGCCGTATAGCCATGGATCCGCAGGTTCAGGTGAGGAGGGGCATGGACCCGCAGGTTCAGGTGACGCAGGGCATGAACCCGCAGGTTTGGGTGATGCATGGCATGGACCCGCAGATTCAGGTGAGGCGGGGCATAGGCCCGCGAGTTCGGAGGAAATGGAGCATAAAGTGACGGTCTGGTCCGGGGTCAGCAGCCTATACAAGTGAAGGTTGCTCTCTGTAAAAAGGGCGCTGGCTTGTTTACAGTCACTCAACAAGGCCAGGACTTTCATCACTCGGTCACGAGCCTTCGATTTCAAGTTGGAGCCAACAACCCCTAAGAGACCTGCCATCAAAAGAAAAGAAATAACTACAGTTAGAAAAACCATAGAAGAAAAGCCGAGTAAAAAGAGAAACCTCTCATGTGTGAGATCAAAGTGAGAATAGTCTTACTTGGGGTGTTGAAGCTAGTGTGTTGGGTGGGCCCGCTAAAAGTGAAGAAATAGTCCGTCTTCCACAAGCCTCTGTTTGAAATGGAGCCCTCCACGAGGGAATTCCCTTTATGGACCGCGACTTTCTAGAGCTGGTAGAACCCGGGGGCAGATGTATTCACCCTAAGGGTATAGAAGTAATGAACCTCGCTCATAGAAGGCCCTCTTGAATGCACCTGATGGTATAACACATATAGGCTGCTCAGTGTCACCCAGGAGTTGGGGGACAATTGTAGAGGCGCCAGTTCAAAGTAGTTAAGCACTTTGACAAAAAAAGGATGAAGCAGAAGAGCCCCACCGGATCGGATTATTCATGGTGAGGCTGGACCTGCCCGTCTCTTCGAAAGTGTCAGAGGTTCTCTTCGGCATCTCAGGTACCTGGGTAGAGACAGGGAGTTTATGAGCCATAGACTTTCTAAGGATCCTGGAGGACCCCCCATGTGTCCTATATCTACCAGCACTCTGCTTGACCCTAGGGTGTAAGACCGGGGGCAGGGGAGGAAGCGTGGGTGGGATCATAGAAAGGAACTCTGGTTCAACCAATTCACGTCTACTGCCTTCGAAGGAGGGATCCCTATGATCGGGAGACTCATCACGATGAAAGGAAAAAGGATCAGGGGGAAAGTTTTCTTCTAGGCAAGCAATTTCAAAAAGGCAATCCTGGAGGATTGATTGTAGTTGGGAAATGTATGTCGCATGCTGGGGGGAGAAACCTAAACCTGCGTCCCTGGTATTGGATTCTAGCTCCCTCTCCAGGTTGCATGCTTTCTATCTGAGGTAGGACAGTCTCTGGAGGTAGAGCGTCTGCACACCCCCACGGTTAGAGGGTCTGCATACGTCGGCCTCAGAGTCGGAGGATGACAACTCAATAAATTCAACATTGGACGGACCTTCGGGACATTGCCTAGACGCCATGGACCAGCTAAGACTCGAGGGCGTATATGCATAAGGGTAACCCTATATCTACAACATGAGTGTGATGGGTATAAGAAAAGGGCCTATGCATAAGTACTTGAAAGGCCATACGAAAAGAATGACAAACTCTGAAGAAAGAGTGCCGTACAACCATTAATTCTACCCCCGCGTAGTCAATATATAAAAAAAAAAGGAGAAAAAAGATGAAGGAGGCATACCTGGAGGTCTATGTATGAAGCCGAGGGTGTGAGAGGATAGACTTGTGGAGGCGTAGGGTCGGTTGAGCGATAAGCAAGGGCAAGACTGTAGGAACAAAAGAATGCCTAGCATCACGACAATGCTAGTAAAAAAAAAGGGGGCAAAAGAATCAGGAAAAATAATAATAAAAAAAAGAGGATGAATAATTGGAATGGAAGGAAAATTACCTCAAGAATGCTTTTGTGGTGGATGGAACCTTTGAAAGTGGTTTGGAGGGAATACCACTAGGCTAGGCAAGTTTTGGTGTAGAGAAATGACTTCAAGCCTTGGGGTATTTATAAGGAAAGTCAAGGCCCCCTAGCCATTGGATTCAAATCCATATGAATGGTGAAGATCAAGAGTATGGGTAGCCTTGGGATCCGCAATTGAGAATGATTGGCCCTTATGCAATCTTAGGGGTATTCATGGATCCCCCAAAAGTTAGATGGTTTTTGTGTTTCTTTGGACACTATAAAGAAACACAACTTCAAAACTCACTTTGTGTTTCTTCAAGCGACATTGGGCAGCGCTCCAAGGTTGAGTCCACCAAAGTTGGCCGTGCACATCAAACAAGAGAAAAAGAAAGAGTCTACAAACACACTTAAAAGTGTACTTATAGACTCGGGAGCAAGTGTGAATACATGAATCCTTCCCTTGTGAATTCCATTCAAGTGAACCTTTACATTATGAGGCGCCCCAAACATACAAGGGACACATGCTAGTGGGACGAAGAGGCATGATCTTTACTTGGCATTGGAGGCGTTAGGCTAAAAAAATCACCCTCGCTATGTGAGGGTCGTTGGCAAGCAGCCCATGCGCACGCCACCCTCACTATAAGAGGGTCGCTGGCAAGCAGGCCATGCGCGCGACACCCTCGCTATGCGAGGGTCCTCAGATGACTTCCCGTACGCGTGCACACGCCGTGTCCGCGCAAGGCATCATGCCTCGCCCCCGTTTGATCACGCCTGCAGCCTCGCTATGCGAGGGTGCAACCTAGCCTCGCCCCCGTATGACCACCATGCAGCCTCTCTATGCGAGGCACCCTTGCTATGTGAGGTAGCAACCTTTCCTCGCCCCATCACTCCACCAAAGCAGCCTCGCCATGTCCTTCGTGTCCCGCATACGTAGACCAATTCATCCAAACAAGGGTCTCCAAGGGTCGACTCACTATGTCAGACCCTCAAAGGATCCTTAGCATCTCATTATGCGAGGCCTTCACTAGACCTCCCACATGCACCTTCTCTCGCCTCAAACACCCCCTAGCCTTGTCTTCTCTTGACATGTAAAGTGTGGAGCCTCCTCAATATGCGCACGAGGAACACTTGGAAATACTAAGTAGAAGTGCCATGTGATCATAGGGTACCAGGTACGCGTACTGATAGGGGATGTATGGCCATGACGAGGATAGGGGTGTGGCCCTACCATCCACGTCTGATGAGTAATGGCAGTACGAATTTGTACGAAGAGTGGAGACACTACTTGGGTGCCCCTGGCCATGTGACAGTTCCGACAGTACGATGTCCCGCACCACTACTCTGATAATGTCAGGGTAGACACCACTATGTCCCAAGCCACTACCCTGACCATGCACCTACGTACGACCTGACTCCATGGGACCTACTTGTATCTGGGGGCCAATAGAGCCCACCTATAAATAAGGTCCGGCCCCTCAGGCTAAGGGGTTGAAAAACTGATTGTATGAGGAGACGTTTAAGAAATATATGATCTTTGTTCCATTGTAGTTCTGGTTTTTCTGTTGATTCAAGTTCTTTCCATCTGATTCTAAGCTATCCCAAGTGTAATAATATGAGTTTTCTAACCTTAAATCATTGATGAGTTCTTACCATCAACAAAGGACGCTACGTCCAAGTACTTCTATGATTTCTGGAAACATAACCAAGGGGCCGATTTCAGCTATCTCTCTGAGTGCATGAGGGAAACAGAAATAGCGCGGTGCGTTGCTCGCTTGGAGGAAGAAGAGATAGCGAAAACCCCAGCCTCGCCCGAAATCTCTTTGGCCACTGGTGTTGAAGGCGTAGAGAATGAAGCCGAAGCTGCAATCTACCAGGAAATCCACAAGACCCTCCTGCCTCGATTATTATATATATATTTATCTGTATTTCAAGACAATTATATTTATTGCTGCACGAGCAACTTTAACTTTTAACATACAATTACATCCGAGCAGTAACTGATCGTGGTGTAAAAGGTTTCCTTTTTGATATTATAATACTTGCATTTTATTATAACATCTGTTCGCATGACCGAACTTAGCATAGTACTTTGGCTTGATTTAACAAAATACAAAAATTTGAAAAATACTCTAAGTACAGTAGCATGCTTTCACTTATTTTGCTCGTGTGTTTTCATACCTGTTGATATGCTTTGCTTACTAGGTACCTTATATGCCCCCCAAGCGATAGAGGAGCTTTAGGTCCTCGGTCACTTGCCTTGACCGAAACCTGTTCGAACATTTCTGCTCGTAATAAAGACTTGTAAAAATGATAATACATCAAAATAACACACGCAATGAGCAAATACTTGTAATAAATACAATAGTTGGCTTTTATTTCTCGTAATAAATGGACAAAATATGTCTATACGAGTGATCAACAAAATGATCTTACCCTTATAAGCGATCAGTGTAAAAATGAGCAACCCTTTTTCATAACTTGTAAAAAGTAAAATTAATACAAGCTAATTCTTCAAGAAGAATTGTTTATTGATAATACTTGTTCAGGTGTTCTCCATTCCAATAGCGAGGAATGATATCTCCATTTAAGCGAGCAAGTTTGTAAGTGCCTGGATGGAGGACTTCTTCAATTTGGTACGATCCTTCCCAATTAGGTTCGAGTACCCTAGCAGCCTGGTCGCGGGTGTTGAGGAAAATCCTTCGAAGTACTAGATCTCCGACATTGAATTTCTTTTTGTGTACTTTAGAATTGAAATACCAGGCAACCTTTTGTTGGTAAGCTGCTACTCGGAGTTGGGCTTGCTCTCGCTTTTCATCGACCAAATCTAGAGATTCCATTAATAGCTGGCTATTAGGCCCTTGATCATACATTATTCTTCGATGCAATGGCGGATCTAACTCAACAGGTAGCATAGCCTCATATCCATAAGCTAAGGAAAATGGGGTATGGCCTGTTGCTGTGTGATGGGACGTTCTGTATGACTAAAGGACTTCAGGCAATTATTCTGGCCATGCCCCCTTCGCTTCCTCAAGCCTTTTCTTCAGAGTATCCTTTAGTGTTTTATTGACTGCCTCGACTTGTCTATTTGCTTGAGGGTGAGCAACTGAAGAAAAGCTCTTGATAATTCCATGCCGCTCGCAAAAATCTGTGAGCAGATCACTATCAAACTGGGTGCCATTGTCTGAGACAATTTTTCTTGGCAATCCGTAGCGACACACTATGTTTTTGACTATGAAATCCAGCACTTTCTTGGTCGTTATGGTTGCAAGTGGTTCAACTTCGGCCCATTTAGTGAAGCAATCAACGGCCACTGCGGTGTACTTGACACCGCCCTTTTCTGTGGGCAGAGATCCGATTAGATCTATACCCCAGACTGTGAACGGCCACAGACTTTGCATCTGTTTTAGCTCATTAGTGGTTGCTCGTGAAATTTTAGAGAACCTCTGACATTTGTCACACCTCCGCACAAATTCCATCGAGTCTTCATTCATTGTTGGCCAGAAGTATCCTTGCCTTAGGATTTTTTTGGATAAACTCTGCCCCCCAGCATGGTCCCCACAAAAGCCTTCGTGAACTTCTCTCATCAATTCTTTGGCCTTCTCTTTCGAAATACACCTGAGGAGTGGCATTGAGTATCCCCTTCGGTACAAGATTCCATCAACGAGGATATACCTAGCAACCTGTCGCTGAAGAGTCCTGGCTTTGTTTCTGTCAGTTGGCAACACACCCTTCGTTAGGTACTCCATGTAAGGTGCCATCCATGTATCCGCCGCTTGAATCACCAATGAGGTCCCTTCTGCTTGGATGCTTGGTGTAGAAAGTCGTTCAACTGGCACTATGTTTAGGGTGTCAACATCCTTGGCACTCGCCAACTTGGCCAATGCATCAGCGTTTGAATTTTGGTCGCGAGGTACTTGCTGAAGAGTGTACTTATCAAACTGCACCAATAGATCCTTCGCTTTATTCAAGTAAGCGACCATTTTTAAACCTCGGGCCTGGTATTCTCCAATGATTTGATTGACCACTGACTGAGAGTCACTGTAGATATCAAGGGACTTTATGTGCATGCTTCTAGCTAACCGTAATCTTGCGAGCAGTGCTTCATACTCGGCTTCGTTGTTAGAAGTAGTGAAGTCAAATCTGATTGCGCAGTGAAATTGATGCCCCTCAAGAATTATCAAAATCACTCCTGCTCCTCCGTGGTGCTCATTAGAAGAACCATCTGTAAACAACTTCCAAGAAGGAGTTTGGCTTTGATTCTTAGGCTCTTCAGGCCCTTCTAGTTGCTCGTTTTCTGGAAGCCCAGTGAGTTCTGCGACGAAATTAGCCAGAACCTGTCCTTTTATCACTACTCATGGCAAGTAAGAGATATCAAATTGTCCAAGTTTGACCGCCTACTTCAATAATTGTCCCGTGGCTTCTGGTTTCTGCAGAACTTGTCGTAGAGGTTGGTCGATCAAAACTGTGATTGGGTGAGCTTGGAAGTATGGCCGCAATTTTTTGGAGGCTAAGATCAGGCAATAGGCTAATTTTTCAATAGGTGGATACCACAGCTCCGCCCCTATTAGCCTCTTGCTTACATAATAAGCAGCCTTTTGCAAGCCTTCCTATTCTCTTATTAGGACAACACTAGTAGCATATTCTGTGATCGCCAAGTAGATGAACACAGTTTCTTTATCAATTGGCTTTGATAGAATCGATGGCTGCGACATGTGAGTCTTTAGGGCTTGAAAAGCCTATTCGCACTCCTCCATCCACTCGAATTTCTTGTTGCCTCTGAGTAGATTAAAAAATGGGACGCATTTGTCTGTCGATTTGGGAATAAATCTACTGAGAGCAGCGATTCTTCCAGTTAAGCTTTGAATATCTTTGATTTTTGTTGGCGATTTCATATCGACCAAGGCTTTGATCTTCTCGGGGTTGGCTTCAATTCCTCGTGAGTTTACTATAAATCCCAGGAATTTCCCTGATCTAACTCCGAAGGAACACTTGAGGGGATTCAACTTCATCTGGTATTTGTTCAAGACGTTGAAGCACTCTTGCAAGTCCCCTATGTGTCCTTCTGCCTTCTTCAATTTAACCAGCATGTCGTCGACGTATACCTCCATGTTTGTTTTGATCAGCTCCTTGAACATGTGATTGACTAGTCCCTGGTAAGTCGCACCAGCGTTTTTCCAACCGAAGGGCATTACTTTGTAACAGTAGAGCCCTATATCGGTCTGAAAGCTAGTGTGATCCTCGTCAGGGGGATGCATACTGATCTGATTGTATCCAGATTATGCATCCATGAATGAGAGAATCTCGTGCCCTGCTATGGCATCGACTAGCTGGTCGATTCTAGGGAGTGGGAAACAATCTTTAGGGCAGGCTTTATTAAGGACTATGAAATCCACGCACGTTCGCCACTTGCCATTCAGCTTGGGAACAAGCACGGGATTAGAGACCCATGATGGATAAAACACTACCTTGATGAATCCATTCTCCTTTAGCTTCTCGATTTCTTCCTTTAGAGCCTTTGATCTATCTTTGTCGAGCAACCTCCTCTTCTGTTGTACTAGTGGAAAACTCTTGTCTACGTTCAGGACATGGCTAATAATTGCAGGGTCTATTCCAACCATGTCTTTATGCGACCAGGGAAAGACTTCCTGGTTTTTCCTTAAAAATTCCACAAGTTCTTGTTTCGTTGTTGTCCCTAAGTTTTTACCAACTTTCACAACCCTGGTCGGATCTACATCATCGAGTTGGACCTCTTCAAGGTCCTCGATGGGTCCTATCTCTTCATCAAAATCCCCAAAGCGAGGATCCAAATCCCTATCCTCCTTTGGGAAACACCCTATTTGGTGACACAATCACCTGATTGGGCTTGTACATCACTGGCCGTTTGCAACTCTTTTCCGGCAGCTTCCCTCGACCTGCCTTTCTTCGCCTTAGATATTGAGGCATTGTAGCACTTCCTTGCTTCTCACTAGTTTCCCAACACGCATCCTATCCCTACATTGGTCGGGAATTTCATGGCAAGGCGCCATATCGAGGTAACGGCTCGTAGGTTGACCAAAATTGGCCTTCCAATTACAACATTATACGCTAAAGGACAATCAACTACTATGAAAGTAGTGAGTAGTGTCCTGTTTGCAGGCGCAGTTCCTGCTGTAACTGGGAGTCTAATCGACCTTGTCGGGGTGAGCCCTTCGCTAGAAAAATCGTATATGGTTTGGTTGCATGGCTCCAGGTCCTTGGTAGACAACTTCATCCTTTCCAGTGAGGACTTGTACAAGATGTTGACTGAGCTTCCTGTGTCAACCAACACCCTTTTAACCATCATGTTGGAAATTTGGACGTCAACGACCAGCGGATCAGAGTGTGGGAATCAGACGTGTTGAGCATCGTCTTTAGAGAAGGTTATCAACTCCTCCTCTATTCGAACTTTCTTTGGTGCGTGATCCTCCACACTCATCATCTCAATGTCCTGGTCGTAGCGTAAAGTCTGAGCGTATCGCTCCCTTGCTCTCCCACTATCCCCTGCAATGTATGGGCCACCACAGATGGTGAGTAACGTTCCTGCCACAAGAGTTGGCTGTAAAGGTGGCGAGCATTGATGTGCAGGTGCCTGCACGTTGCCACCATGAGCCTCTCGCTGAGACCCTCCTGTGGCTCGTACGTATCTCCTTAGGTGTCCCTGCCTGATCAGGAACTTGATCTCATCCTTCAGCTGGTTACACTCATTGGTGTCATGTTCATAGTCGTTGTGAAAACGACAGAATTTTGTTGTATCTCTCTTGGAGATATCCTTCCTTATAGGCGCTAGTCGCTTATAAGGGACATTAGAGCTGGTCGCCTGATAGACCTCTGCTATACTCTTGATAAGGGTCGTATAGTTGGTGAATCTTGGCTCATATCTATTGCCTTTGTGGCGTTTATTTTCAGATGTTGACGGCTCGTTGCCCGCCCTTTTTCCACCATTTCTGCCATTCCCGTTCCCGTTGCCTTTGCCGTTGCCATTGGGTTTATCCGACCCGTTGGCGGCTTTGGCGGGATCTTCCTTTGGTCCCTTGTCTTTTGTAGGCGACTTCCCCTCATTGGTAATCGCATCTTCAAGCTTGATGTATCGATTAGCTCGATCCAGGAATTCCTGGGTACTTTTTACCCCATTCTTTCTCAGGCTGCTCTAGAGGGGGGAATGACGCCTAACCCCGGCAGTTAAGGCCATCATCTTTCCCTCGTCGCCTAATGTTTTAGCTCCAGCCGCTGCTCGCATAAAGCGCTGGACATACTCCTTTAAGGGCTCTACCTCCTTTTGGCATATCTCGACCAGCTGGTTGGCCTCAGTGGGGTGTACGCGACCCACATAGAATTGTCCATAAAATTCCTTCACGAATATTTCCCAGGATACTATACTAGCAGGAGGGAATTTAAAGAACCACTCTTGGGCGGTGTCAGATAGTGTGGTAGGGAAGATCCTACAGTGGGCATCGTCCGACACCTTCTGAATATCCATTTGTATCTAAAATTTGTTGACATGAGATACTGGGTCCCCGTACCCATCAAAGTTCGGCAGTATTGGAATTTTGAACTTGCTGGGGGTTTCTGCCATAGCAATCCTCTGCACAAACGGAGTGCCTCTCCTTCGGTCGTACTATATGTGGGATGTCCGGCTCCCGACCAGCTACTGTACTGCCTGGTTCAGAGCATCAATTTGAGACTGAATCGCGTCTGGGATTGCTGGGGCGACTGGTGCTGGAGGAGCGTACTCATCGTGCCTCTCGCGTCTGTCGTTGAGTATGTCCCTCAAGTCATCATCCCTATGCCTTTTCTCACTAACTCCTAGCTGATCAAAGACGTTATGCTGTCTGGGCTGCCCCCCGGCGTTATGGCTTATAGGCTTATTGTCTCTTGGTGGGGGATTCCTGTCTCCACCTCTTTCCTCATGCCTTCGACCAGCTTTCCCCCTGCCGAAATCGGCCTCATTGTAGTCATGGCCGTCTCTAAACTGTGGCCGACTGTGGCGCGACCGACTGGTCACACTGTTTCCTCCTCTGGCTGGAATCTCCCGAGCATCAGGGGGAGGCCTGTGCTGGTCGTTGGGTCGCCGTGCATTATTATGCCGTGGGGCCCCCTGACCGCAGAGTCTAACTCGTTATGCCTTCTGTTGGCAGAAGGACGTTGCCCCCTGCTCGGTGGATTTGGCTCATTGTCCCCTGGGCGTCTAGGGCTACGGGGCGGCTGCCTGGCCTTATTATGCCTCTAGCGCTGGGGATTGTCGTGACCAGCATGAGAAGGTGGCTGTTGCTCAGGATCCCGAATTGGGACATCATCTTGAGAAACAGGTGGCTGCTCCGGCCTTTGTGGGCTTGCTGGCTGGATCGGAGGACTCGGATTTGGGGCTCGTTGTGGTGGTGCACTTGGTGGCTGATTCGGTTGAGAGGCTGGCGCAACATGCCCTCTGGCCAATTGAATGGCTGCTTCAAGAGCGGCCGTGGCATCTCTCTGCCGACGGTCCATTTCTGCCTGCCGCTCATTTAGCTCCTGGCGCTAACGCTCAATCTCCCTTTGTTGCAGCACCAAGGTCTCTGCTGCATTTTCCTGATTGGCCCTCAGACTGGCCAACTCATCCTGCAACACGCCTAGTGTTACCCTCAATGTCTCAGAATCCATTTCCTCCTCTTCAAAATCCAAGCATGGTTCATTTTCACCCACATTTGGAGGAGGAGGTTGAGACGACACAACGCCAGCAGCATGTCTAGCTTTCTTGGATGTCTTTGCCATTTGATTTT
Organism: Humulus lupulus; assembly: GCF_963169125.1. Lineage (NCBI taxonomy): Eukaryota > Viridiplantae > Streptophyta > Magnoliopsida > Rosales > Cannabaceae > Humulus > Humulus lupulus. The sequence goes on from NC_084793.1 coordinate 250,442,965, forward strand.
CTTTAAGCTTCTTGACTAATCTCTCAACGAAAGCACCAGAATGTTGACCATCGATTTGGTCATCTTAAAGGGCACTTTCTGGCAGGATTCTTGCTTGAATAGCCCTTAGATGACTGTTGTCTTCAACATCTCGTGCTCTGGCAGCCTCGATATTGAATTTCCCAAGGTACTTTTTGAGAGATTCATCTGGCTATTACTTGATATTGGCCAGAGATGAAGCTTTAGGCTTAATACTCATTGCAACTCAAAACTGCCTTTTGAATTCCTTTGACAACTATTCCCATGGCGAGATGGAATGCTGGCAGAATTTATCAAACCAACTTTTTGCTGCTCCTGTTAATGTTGTTGTTAACAATGTACACTGAGTCAAGACCCACATTACTGGCCCTCATAACCATGTTGAAGGTGCTTAAATGGCTACTTGGGTCAGTACTCCCATCATACGGTGTCACGTGGGGTTTATGAACCCATTTGGAAATGGTGTGCTTGATATGCGAGGAGCAAAGGGTTCAAGTTCCCCACCCGATCTAAATCGGAAGCAACATTCAAAAGACGAGAGTAGGCTCCAGGAGGATCAAAAGACTGATTCTCGGTCCCCTAAAGTTAGAAAGCAGGTTAGACTGGAATGTATGCCTATGGAAAGAAAAGTCATGAAAAGCGATCCATATGATCATAAAGAAGGGCTTGCCTATACGTCTTTCTAGCGTACGCGCGGTTCCTTTCGATTGGAGCCTGTCGCTTCCTGGATCAATCAGCCTATTTTAGTTCGCCTTGTGTCATCCGATTTGAGGGAATGAATTGGATCGTGAACTCTTTCAGACCCTGGCCTTTGATCTTTCGCTAGGAGCGAGGTTGTCCTTAGAAAGAATGGTTGGAACCGAGCCCCTAGTCAGACCTATGAGACTACTCGAATGGGGGCTTTTCATGTTGGGAAGGGGGTGTCTGAAGCGACAATATGGAGGAGGAGGGTCTTTGCTTCACTTTGTCTCAATCTCCTACCTATCGCCGGACATCCTGTCATCTTTCCAGCATCGAACATCCATATTTCCAGTCAATTATTTTGGTAGAACAAGTGTTTCTAACCATTTCAAAAGGAAATTCCATGTGAATAGGCCAAGTCATCTCATAAGAGAAATCGAGTCCTCATGAATGTGATAGTTCAAGTTATTCTACTGGGAAATAGTACCCAAACCCATATTTTCTTTATTTTTTCCTTTGCGAAGGAGCCTGAACTGTTCTTTGAGCATATTAATCCTTTCTTGAACTGGGTCTATTAAAGGTGGTGCCTGTACCCTGGGGGCTGGTTATTGTTCAAATGAAATCCAACTCCCTGTTGGTGTAATGAGTTATAATTGTTCCCATATGCTGGTTATAGAGGCTCTCCTCGCTGAGCATTTAGATGAGCCCTCAAATTCGGGCTTGGTTGATTGTACTACCCCCGATTCTGATTTAAATAGTCTTGGAGATTAGGACCATTATTTGGATAATTCTCATTGTATCTCGGTTCAGTGTTATACACACTCACCGACCTACTAACATCCTGGCTGTTAGTACGATAACTATCCTCAATGAAACTAACAGTTATTTTCTGATGCTACTAAACATATTTTTGAGGTGGGTTGTCCATGTGTACTTTGATCCCAGTAGCTCGGGACTTAGACAGGTGACTTCCCGACTGTTGAAGTTGCCTTGTTTGTCTTGCTCCCTGGCTTACTCCTGCAGGGACCTCACGATTATCCCCTTGCCCGTGTCTGGGCCTAGGATTTCTATCTCCACTAGCGCTTTGAGCTGGCCTTTGTAGTACACCTTCGCCAGCTCAAACTCTTACTGGAACATGCTATGGTATGTCCCAAACTGGTGATGGATGCCTGATGGGCGAATGAGGATGTCGGATTGGCGATGGTGGAGGTCTCTCGCTATTTTAGGCCGGACTTGCAGGCTCTGGGTTGTTGCTTTGAGCTACCTGTGGAATGGATTGGTTATTCCTAGTGTGTTCAGGGACCTCCATTGTCTGGTTAATGTTAGCCTGCGGGAATTTGGAGATGAAACCCTCAACTTGCTAACTCCAGTGTTTGCTACAGCTCCTCTTGTTTGGACTTGTCAAGGCCTTTGCTTGACCATTTGATCCGCATTACTTCCTTGAGGTTTCCCATGGTCCTCCTGGGGGGCGCTTGGGCTTCAACGACCATTCTTGCCATTTCTTCATTCAATTGAGTGGCCTCTGTCGGCCTCTCTCACAATCATTGATTCTCAAGCTCCACCATCAGAACGTACCTCTCAAGATTATAATAATCCTGATGAGGGGGTCTTGAACTTTGGCCCAAATCACGTGGTATGGTGGATGCACTCCCTTCATCTGGAGTATGATCATCATTCATGGACCACTTGTTTTCCCTTCAAGGGTGCTCCTCAGTCCGTGGTGTAGTCTCTTTCGAGATTTTGGGTAGTTGTTGTCCACTCCCAGATCCAGGGATATTATTAGTGGGTTCAACCAATTATATGATGAACGAAGGTTTGTGTGGGAGGTTTGTATGAATTTCTTATTAGCTCTCAATGAAAGCACCAAACTGTTGGAAATTTTTTTCATCAATTAAATACAAGAACAGTTAAGCAAAATGAATAACTTTGAACATAAAAGAAGAACAAAGATTTTTTACGTGGTTCAGTAGTTAAATCTACCTAGTCCATGAGTCACTTTTATTGAAGTGTCTACTTTAAAACTTGAAAGCAATTTCATAGAGCTTTTGTACAAAATTTGTGCCTCCAAATAATTGACTACAGTCCAGACTATTTATAGACTTGGTTTTAGATACTCTTGTCCATGATTTTAGGCGACAATTATGCAAATATCTTATTTAAATTTGAATTACAAAAGAATTAGTCAACAATAAAATATATAAACTAATCCCTGAAACATAGGGATAGTTTACTTGAATATTACTTTATGACTTTTATAAACGCAATATCGAGCTGATGTCGACATTCTTCGAGCTGCATATTTCATTTATTCTTTTGAGCTAGTTTCCTTGTGTTCATGCTAAAATAATATATTACTTGGAAATTACATAAATATTATTGATGGTAATAATATTTAATTCCAAGCATAATTGTGATATCTCCGAGCTCACTCTCCAAGCATAATTATCTTGTTCTCGAAAACAGGGTATAACAAATAATTTATCTCACCTATAGTACTAAATATAGATTAAGAATAAATAGTTCTTATCTCATTTTTTGTGAATTAATTTTCTATTTTGAGTATTCAATCAATATGCATCTATTTAGAAACCCCATAATAAGATATCTTTGTTTTATGATCTCTATGATAAACCAAAATTTTTAAATGATAAAAGCTTTTCATTAGTAAATCTATTATGTGGATAAAACTAAAACCAAAACTTTTTGTAAAAAAGTTTTACCCGCCTTTTTTCGAATTCCCTCTCTCGGTGGTGACACCGGCGGCCATGGCTAAAGGAGCAAAGATCTCGGGAAAAGCTAAGGGAAAGAGGAACAATAAGAAGAAAGGTCCATCCTCTTCGGATCGTGTTATCAAAACTCGATCCATGGATGCCATTCTAGGGATTTCTGAGTTGGAAATGCAAGAAGAGGAACAGAAAGAGGATCAGGTCATGGGGAAAGAATATACGGCTGAGGAATCGGAGGAGATTCTTAGGAAACAGAGTGAGGTTCGTAAGAATTTCTCAGAATGGTTAAGTATTGCAAACCAGACAGCTCATGATGTGGATAGGGGGATGAAGATGACTCCGCCTATATTACGATCTGAGCACATTGTAAGGAACTTAGATCGGGCATTTGACTCTCCATCGAAGTTACAGGAATCAACAAATCAGGGCAAGAAAAAGGTGAAAATTAGTCAGGCTGATATTGTGGAAGAAGTGAATTACTGGACACCTTCAATAGTGGCGTATGTTGCTGGTGCTAATCCTCCCCTGAATGTGCTCGATGGATTTGTGAGAAGAATGTGGAAAGATGAAGTGGTCAAGGTAGGATTGCTCTCACATGGTATTTTCATTATACGGTTTCAGAATATAGAATAGAGAGACAAAGTTTTGTATGGAGGTTTCCTTTTCTTTGACAAGAAACCTTTCATCATGAAGCCATGGAATTCGATTGACGATTTTACCAAAGAGAATGTGGATACAGTTCCTACATGGATTCAAGTGAGGGGCCTAGATATTAAATATTGGGGAGAGGCTTCTCTTTTTAAGATAGTAGGTCAGATCGGAAAACCAATTCAAGTTGATGATATCACCAAGCATAGAGACCGATTACTGTACCCACGAATTTTGATTGAGGTGAGTATTGCTCAAGATTTTCCCCCTACCATCTCTTTTACAGATGAATTTGATCATGATATTGAATTGGATGTGAAATATGAATGGATTCCGATTGTGTGCAAGAACTGTTCGGGTATGGGGCATGGCTCTAATGTGTGCAGGAATAAAGTTCAGACAAAGAAGACCTGGGTCCCAAAAGAGAAAACAGAGGTAAAATCGGTGGCACCTGTAATTGATGAAGATGGTTTTCAGATGGTGGGAAATGGTAAGAAAGTGGAGAACCAGGTTGTGACAGCAACAAAAGTGAGCAATCAGTTTGATATTTTAAATTCTCAAGAGGAGAAGAATGAGCAAGAGAAGGACAACACTGGAGAGGGGGGAGTTCCCTCGAGTTCAAATGGATAGAATTCTTGTTTGGAATGTTAGAGGGATTAACAGCCAGCTCAAGCATAAAGAACTCAGGCAGTTGGTTTATTCAAAAAAGGTTGGTCTTGTTAGTCTTCTTGAAACTAAAGTTAAGAATAAAAGTATGGGAGATCTTTATATGAGTTTGTTTCCTGGCTGGTGCTTTACTAATAATAACCCTTGGTTGGATAAAGGGAGGATAATAGTTGCTTGGAACCCTTCTATATTTTCCTTAGATATTAGGAAGTGTACAAGTCAATTGATTCACTGTATTGCTCAAACTTGCCAAAAATCAAAGGAGTTTCATATAACTTTTGTTTATGGGTTCAATGAAGTTCGAGGTAGAGAAGCTTTGTGGCTGGATTTAAAAGACCTCAAGTCTAATATAGATGAGCCATGGATGATAGTAGGAGATTTTAATGAGATTTTGAACTATGATGAAAGAGCTGGTAGTAAGAACCATAAAAAGCCTTCCGAAAGTTTCAAGGAGTGTGTGATGTATTGTCAAATGGAGGACCTTAAATTTTCAGGAAGTTTCTTCACTTGGAATAATAAACAGAAGCCTGAAGAGAGAATTTTCTCTAAGATAGATCGTGCTTTGGTGAATCTGAAATGGACAGACTCCTTTTCGAATTCAGAGGTGGTCTTTCTGCCGGAAGGGGAGTTTGATCACTGTCCTATTTTGATCTCTTTCTATCAAGATGTTAGTACTGGGAAGAAACCTTTTAGATATTTCAGCATGTGGAAAACAACTCAGAGTTATAAGGCAGAGGTTGGGCAAAGCTGGCAGACACCCATTGCTGGTACTCCTATGTATCAGTTGGTGGGAAGACTGAAGAGGCTGAAGAGTGTTTTTAGAGCTATTAACAGGGAGGGATTCAATGAGATACAAAAGGTTGTTATTCAAGCCAAGCAAGAGATGTTAGATATTCAAGAAGACCTGAATATGGATCCACGGAATACTATTTTAATGGAACAAGAGCAAAGGGCCAGAGATAAATACTCTTATTACCAGAAAGCTCATAACTCTTTTTTAGCTCAAAAGGCTAAAATAGATTGGGTTCAAAATGGTGATGAGAATACGACCATTTTCCATGCTTTTTTGAAAGCCCGGAGAGTCAATAATAGAATTAATTGTATCCGGAATGAGAGGGGTATTTGGATGGATAAACCAGGGGATATTCAACAAGCATTTCTGAGTTATTAACAGAACTTATTAGGGACCTCAATGAGGAACAGAAGGAAGGTTTTTCATTCAATAGTGGCTGCTGGTCCATTAATTTCAGAGGAGCACAATCGAATTATTCAGGAATCGTTCTCCATTCAAGAGGTTAGAGATGCCATTTTTGACATACCAGGGAGGAAGGCACCTGGGCCGGATGGGTATGGGAGTTCCTTTTATCAGGATAACTGGGATCTGGTGGGTTAAGAGGTAGGTGCTGTTGTGACTAACTTTTTAAACACTGGTTTGCTTCTTAAAGAGATAAATGCAACAACCATTACACTCATTCCTAAAGTCAAATGTCCGAATAGTGTCCAAGATTTCAGGCCTATATCTTGTTGTAATGTGATATATAAGGCAGCCACCAAGATTATTTGCTCTCGCTTAAGGCAAATCCTCCCTGAGATAATAGCTGAAAACCAAGGTGGTTTTGTTCATGGGAGATATATAGCCTATAATATTATGGTTTGTCAAGATATTGTTAGGCATTATGGAAGAAATAATTGCAAACCAAGTTGTATGATTAAAATTGATTTGAGGAAAGCTTATGACACTATTGAATGGGGATTTATCGAAGAAATGCTGGTTGCTTTCCATTTTCCTCAGAAGTTCATTGATCTCATTATGGTGTGTATCAAAACCCCTAGGTTTTCACTTTTACTTAATGGTGAAATGCATGGTTTTTTTGAATCCAAGAGGGGTTTGAGACAAGGAGATCCTATGTCCCCTCTCCTTTTTGTGCTTGGCATGGAATATTTGTCTAGGATATTGAAAGATGTGGGGGCTCGGCCAGGTTTTAAATACCATGACAGATGTGCCTTGTTAAAGTTGAATCATTTGTGTTTTGCAGATGATTTGTTGCTTTTTTGTCATGGAGACTTTCCTTCGATCCTTCTGTTATTGCAAGGCCTTAAACTCTTTTCAATGACTTCTGGTTTACTGCCTAATAATGAAAAGTCAGCTGTGTATTGTAGTGGCATGCAGGAGGCAGAGGTTTCCCGAGTGCTTGAGATGTCTGGTTTTAATAGAGCTCATCTCCCTTTCAGATATCTTGGCATTCCTGTTTGTTCAAAAAAAATTTCAATAGCTGAGTGTAATGGTATCCTTGAGAAAATGGTTGCTAGGATCAAAGTGTGGAGCACGAGACACTTGTCCTACATGGGAAGAGTTACTTTAATCAATTCTGTTTTGATTACTATACACTCTTATTGGGCTCAAATAATGGTTCTTCCTAAAAGGTTATTAAAGGGTGTTGAAGCTATCTGCAGGGCGTTTCTTTGGAAAGGTTTGGCTGATAGTAATAGTCCGGGGTTAGTAGCTTGGCATCATGTTTGTTTGCCTAAGACAGCTGGTGGTTTAGGTTTTAGGAAGGTTATTGATTGGAATTTGGCTGCAATGGGTAAGTACGTTTGGGCAATTGCCAACAAAAAGTATAATCTGTTTGTGAAGTGGATTAATAGTGTTTATTTGATGGATAGAAACTGGTGGGAGTACCAGGTGCATCTAGATTGCAGTTGGTACTGGAAGCGGTTGGTTGCTGTCAAAGATGCTTTCAAAGCTAAGATTGAGCTGTCTAAATTTGCAGGGATGAGGTATAGTATTAAAGCTGGTCATGACCTTCTGTTTGAGCATCCTCCTGCAGTTAGTTGGAGCAAAGTTGTTTGGGAAAGGCTGAGCATTCCAAAGCATAGATTTATGCTTTGGCTGGTCATGATGCAGAGGCTTCGTACTAGACAGCAATTGCACAAGTTTCAGCCGTTAATGGACCAATCTTGTCTGCTTTGTGGAGGTGATATTGAGAGTATTGGTCATCTCTTTTTTCACTGTCAATATAGCAGTTCCTGTTTGCAGAAGATTAAGCAAAGTTTGGGTTGGAATTCAGCTTCTTTAAACCTGTTGCAGCTTTTCTGCTGGATTCATAAAGATAAGAGATTGAGTGTTGTTCGGAAGAGCATCTTTTACTCTGTTCTTGCAGCTCTTGATTATCACTTATGGAGAGTGAGAAATGATGCTTTTTGGAGCAATAAAGTTTGGCATGTAGATAATACTGTACAAAGAGTTGTTAGAGAGATTCAGTTTAGACTTTCTCTTGTAATGCCTAAAAAGGCTAAAGCTATAGATAGGGAGTGGGTCACTAAGTTCAGTATGAGCTAGTGTTCCTTTTGGTTGGATTCGTTGATTTGTCTTTGGTTTTGTATTTGGTTGGTTGGCTTGTAATTGGCTGAATTGTATCCTTTTGGCTGTTGAGTAATACATTGACTCTTATTCACCAAAAAAAAAAATCTATTATGTGGTAAAACTTTTTCCAAAGCATTATACTATAATATATATGTAACGTCCCAAAGTTCCTAATAAGGCTTAGTGCATTGATTAGGGTGCCGGGAGGACATTATTGGATTATTATGTGTTAATGTGTGATTTAATTGAATATTTATATGATTATTTGAGTTACATGAGTTATATTATGATATGAATGATTATGCATGTTTACATGTATTAAATGTGCATAAAAGGCCTGTTTTTATTTAAAGGGGTATACTTGAAATTTGACCCACTGAGGGTATAATTGTGTTTATATTGTATTATGTGATTGATAACACATTATTATGTGGATATATTTGAGATATTCAGTAGGAGTTGGTCCATTTTAAGCAAGATAGCAGTAGAGTCACAATGGAGATTAATATCCGACTCGAGGTGAGTGAATAGGTATTTTGGTAATTCAGTGAGTTCTTAGGACTCATTAGAGTATGAGTTGTTTTTTGGGAAAAATAGTGATATTATGAGATTGGCAGAATTAGGTGAGAATTTTGAGTTTATGTGGGATTAGAGTGTCAAAGGTCGTTTTTTCCCTTGAAGGGCTTTTGAGAGGGAAGTGTTGTATTGGGGGCATTTTGGTCTTTTGAGCCATTGGTTTAACTTAAGCTAGCTGAGTTTATAACTTAGAAGTTACAAAGTTCCCTTTATCTCCTCTCTCACGTATTCTCTCTCTCTCTCTCTCCCTCCCTTTAAGTCTTTGAATTATGATGAGAATGCTTATATTGTAAAGTTTAGAAGCAATCTTTGGTGGGAATTGAGTTTCTTTGGGAAAACTTAGAGACTGTTAAGCTTAGAGAACAACTGGGAATCGTTCTAGGCAGTTATTAAGCTTTTGGTTTTGTTTTGGGAGTTTCTAAAGTTTTTTTTTGAATTTTGAGTTTCAGCTGGGTTTTATGAGTTTTAATAGTTATTTATTGTGTTTATGTACTGCTGAGACCATTATAATGGTCAAGTCTGAGTAAAATTGTGTTTTGGGATGGATTTGGGGTTAGCTGCAATTTCTGAAGCGCTAGATTCTGGGTTCGTAGAGTCACGCTGCGATGTTGTTCTTGAAGCGTTGCGACCCACATGAACTCAGTCGAGGCAGGGGTGCCTTGAACTGCCTTAGCGTCGCGACGCTTGGCGGGCTGCGCTGCGACACAAGTGTAGGGGATTTTTGGGTTAGGCTCTCTGCCAAGTCAGGCGCCGCGGCTCAAATGGGGAAAAGGTAGAAAACTAGGTCTTGGGTTGTAGGAACCCAAACTTAAGGGCTTGGGAATGGTTCTACTACCTAGTTTAGTAGGATTCAAGGTCCCAGAAGTTAGGACTTGGTCCGAAAGCCTTTACTGGTTCGTTTCATGAAATCTATTCCTTGTTATGGTTGTGACTAGGGTATATCGTTAGGCTTAGGAGGAAATGATCGCACTCAGGGTCACCATATGCTATTCGCTTGGGACTTGAGGTAAGAAAACTACACCTGGACTGTGGTTAGGGCTTGAGCCACAGCTATCGAACATGGTTTTAACCGTGTTTAGAATGTTTTATTAAACATGTTTTACTATGTTGTGCATATCTGTGTTAAGTAATGTATGCTTATCTATTATATTTGATTGAAAAGCTTAGCTTCTAAGTCGAGGGCAACATTAGATTGCTGAATGTTGATCGATGTGGCTAGAACAACCGAAAAGTGTGATATACGCTTGTACGACCCTATGGCCTCTTGGAATATAAAGCGCGAGGTACACCTGGCTAGCTTTAAGGATAGTTAACAAGGAATAGAGAAATGGGCCCTGGTGTGGCTCTATAGTCACTTATTTATATAAAATGCATGCCTGATTATGGTTATAACTGCTAAGCATGCTATTTTTGATTCCGAAATCCGTTGATTAATTGCTTATAAGCATGGTTATGTTTTCTTGCTGAGCCTCAACTCATGGGTGCTACATGATGCAAGTAAAGGAAAGGAAAAGCTGGACCAGCCATGAGTTGGAGAGCTTCAAGGGTTGGGTGTACATACGCGGCCTGCTCGACCGCCACAGTCGAGATTACTTGTTGGAACTAGGGTTGAACCTTGATTTTTCTACTTAGGTCAGCCTTTTGTATTCATTTTGGATTTGTAACAATTATAAACTCTTTTTGGGATCCCGTGTAAAGACTTAAACCCTTTTTAATGAAATGGTTACTGTTTGACCAAAAATTTTAGTACCTAAACCTTGTGTTAGTTTAAATTATACGTTTTAAGTCCAAATGACTCATTTAGCGAGTTAAGCACTATTTTAATTACATAGTGTAACGATCCTGGATTAGTAAGGCGTTACAACTTGGTATCAGAGCAATCTAGGTTTAAGGGTTCCTGAAGACTGGCTAGGCATGTACACTCGCCGCTAAAGATACACTCGACTCAGGGTTTGGTACCTATGACTGTGGTTATGTGCTTAGTTGCTTAAGTAAAATATATATGCCTTATCTGCATGCTTGAATAGGAAGCATGAGTTGTACTGATAGGGCTTGGCCTTTAACTGCTATGTGAATGATAAAAGACATGCTTCTTAGCACTATTGTTGCTATGAATGTTAAAGAAATGATTATTAGCATTGTTATTTGCTTATAACTTCTAAGTGCGTGCTTATTAGCACTACTACTGCTTGTGAAAGCTAGGGAAATGCTTATTTGCATGTTAATGCAAAGAATGTGCTTATTAGCACTATGGGTGAGTAGGAATATGAAAATACATGCTTAATAGCATGATTGCTGAATGCAAAAGCTATTAAAATACATATTAGCTTTGTTATTGCATGTGTATGCTTATTTATTCAGTTTTTGGACCGTGGGGGTGGTGCTAGGCACCGTTATTATTGTCTGATGAGCCGAGTCATTGATTGAGATAGACTTGGAAGTATGCCTCCAGGGCATTAAGATGAACTAGTCGTTGCCAAAATTTAGGTAAGAGATAATGACCAAGGTCAGAACCCTCCGACAGCCTTTGAGAATTGGCAACATGTGGTTGCTGAAATGCAAGCCAGACTACAGAGGCATGAGGATGGGATCCGCTTGTTGAGACAATAGCAGGTTCCAACATGGAATGTCGCACCAGCTGTGCACCTGCCGTGGTACCAGTTTTACAGCAGTAGTCGGGGGCTGAGAACATGTGGGAGCCTCTATATGAGCACTACAAAAAGCAACACCCTCCTACTTTTGAGGGAGGGCCAGATCCACTACGAGCTGAGCAGTGGATGGGTATGACCACCTCCATCTTGGACTTCGCTACAAAAAATGTTAGTTTTAGTCACAATAAATTTTGTGACTACAAGTAAAAAAATTGTGACTAGAGAAAAATTATTTTACCTGTGTCATCACTAAAAAGTTTGTGGCTAAGAGTATTAGTCACAAAAATCACAATTTGTTGTCACTAAATGTATTTTTAGTCACAACAAACTTTATCACTAAAAATAATAGGTTATGACTAAAACTACATTAGTGACAACTTGTGATTAAGTATGACTTTTTAGACACAAGTAATTTTTTGTTGTGAATAAAAATGACATTTAGTCACACAAAATATATGTTGTGACTAAAAAGTTATCACTAAAGGGTACCTTTATTTGTAGTGCTTTATGCGGGTGGTAGGTAATGAGAAAGTGGCCTGTGCCACATTTATGTATTAGGAGGATACCCGAATTTGGTGGGAAGTGGTATCCCAGGCCAGGAATGTGAAAACCCTGAGCTGGGAAGAGGTTAGAGATCTGTTTGATGAGAAATACTATAACAATGCAGTCAGAACTGCAAAGGCAGATGAGTTCAGTAATTTGGTGCAGGGCACCATGACAACAACAAAGTACGCTCTGAAATTTGATAGGTTGGCCAAGTTCACTTCTGACTTTGTGCCACCTGATGTAATAATAACGGAAAGGTTTATTTGAGGGCTAAATGATATGATAGCCCAGGATGTCAGAATCACCTCTGTACCTGGAATGATGACTTATGTGTGAGAACGCAACTAGAAGGGATACTAGGAGGGTGGTGCCTCTGTATTCAGGGTCTGGTAAGGGTGGAGGCCCTAGTGACCAGAAGAGAAAGACCCAAGATACTTGTACAGTTACAGGCCCAGACAAGAGGCCACGGGGTATATAGATTGGCTGCCAAGGCGGCAATGACAGTTGGAGGACTTATCCAAAGTGTGCCAGATGCAGGAGACATCATTTGGGAGAATGTCAAGTGAGGGCATGCTTTTTATGCAGTATAGTTGGGCACCTTAAGAAAGATTGCCCGAGGGTGAATAAGGAAGAACCAAAGAAGGCGAACAACTTGACTCCAGCTCGAGTGTTTACAAAGACACAATCAGAGGCTGAGGCTAGTCCCTCAGTAGTGACAGGCCAGCTTTCTAGTGCTAGTATACCTTATACTGTGTTGATTGATTCTAATGCTTCACATTCCTTTGTATCTAGTAGAGTGATTGATAGGTTGTGTAGACCATGTGAGTATTATGTTGTGGGGTTTGGGACCTTATTGCTTACTGGGGTTCTGGTAGTCTCTAGGAGATGGGTCAGATTGTTACCGGTAGAGGTTGATAGTAGAGAGTTATCAATGGATTTGATTAATCTGGTTATGGATGACTTTGATATGATTCTGGGTATGGATTGGCTAGCCAAGTATAGGGAAACCATAGATTGTAAGAAGAAGATGGTAACTTTTGAACCTAAAGGCGTGGACCCGTTTGTATTTGTGGGAATTGTACATGGACCCTGCATTCCTATAATATCAGCATTGATGGCTAGATACCTATTGCGAGGTGGTTGCATAAGATTCCTTGCTAGTGTGGTGGATACCACTAGGGTTGTGCCAATTGGACCTGAGGAGACTAGATAAGTTTGTGAGTTTCTAGCTGTATTCCTAGAAGAGTTACCAGGGTTGCCATCGCACAGGGATATAATTTTTTTTTTATTGAATTAGCATCGATGACAGAACCAATGTCTAGAGAATCGTACAGTTTGTTCCAGCAGAATTGAAAAAATTGAAGGTTCAATTGCAGGAACTACTAGACTTGGGGTTTATTAGACCCAATTTCACGCCATGGGTGCGCTATTTTTATTTGTAAAGAAGAAGTATGGTTCTTTAAGGATGTGCACCGATTATAGAGAGCTGAATAAGCTGACTATCAATAACATGTATCCACTGTCAAGGATCGATGATTTGTTTGATCAGCTACATGGCAAAACAGTGTTCTCAAAGATTGATCTTCGATTTGGTTATCACCAGCTAAGGATCAAAGATGAGGATATTCTGAAGAAAACTTTTCATACCAGGTATGAGCATTATGAGTTCTTAGTCATGTCATTTGGATTGACTAATGTCCCAGTAGCTTTTATGGATATGATGAACAAAGCGTTCAAAGATTACCTAGACAGATTCATGATTGTCTTCATCGACGACATCCTGGTTTATTCTCAGTTGGAGGTAGAGCATGAGCAACATCTCTGGTTGGTATTGTAGAGAACAAATGGGCACAAATTGTATGCCAAGTTCAAGAAGTGTGAGTTCTGGTTACCTCAGGTGACATTCCTCGATCACATTGTTAGTAAAGACGGGATTAAGGTGGATCCGACCAAGATTGAGGCAGTCGGGGATTGGCCAAGGACAAGGAGTGCTTATGAGATCAGAAGTTTCCTTAGATTGGCAGGGTATTATCGGCGCTTTGTGGAAGGGTTATAAAGGATTGCGATACCACTGACAGAGTTGACACGAAAGAACCTAAAGTTTGTATGGTCAGATAGATGTGAGAACAACTTCCAGGAGTTGAAGCGGCGATTGATCTCTACTCCGGTTCTGAGTCTTCATATCAGGAGAAGTTTGTGGTCTATTGTGATGCATCAAAGCAGGGTTAGGTTGTGTTCTTATGCATGCGGGAAAGGTGATTGCCTATGCTTCACGACAACTGAAGGGATATGAACAACGATACCCTACACATGACCTGAAATTAGCAGTGGTGGTCTTTGCGTTGAAGGTATGGCAGCGTTACCTTTACAAGGAGAAGTGTGAGATATACACTGATCACAGAGCCTAAAGTATTTCTTTCCCAGAAAGATCTAAACATAAAACAGAGGCATTGGCTGGAGTTGATGAAAGATTATGACTGTGAGATTCTTTACCACCTAGGGAAAGCCAACGTGGTGGCAAATGCCTTGAGTCGGAGAGGTCCTGGACAGTTATTCAGTTTGAAGTAGATATCAAGGGAGTTGGTAGATGAGATGACTAGAGCAGGGATAGAGTTGGTGGTGGGCCAGTTAGCTAATATCACCTTACAATCTACTCCCTTGGACAGAGTAAAGGAAGGTCAGATGAATGATCCTTAGTTGATGAGCCACAAAGGGGACTACCTAGTTGGAGTGGCTAAGGACTACACCGTTTCAGACATAGGTTTGCTGAGGTATAAAGAGCAGATTTGTGTTTCGATGGATTCTGCTATTAGATGGGAGATTCTAGATGAATCTCATACCACACCGTACTTGCTCCATCCAGGCACCATGAAGATGTATAAGGATTTGAAATCGCTATACTGGTGGCTTGGGATGAAGAAGGATGTGATTGAATATGTGGCTAAGTGCTTAACATGTCCGCAAGTGAAAGATGAGAACCAGAGACCAGCAGAGCTATTAAAGCCTCTGGGTATTCCTGAGTGGAAGTGGGAGGATATTGCCATGGACTTCGTAGTTGGGTTACCTAGGGCAGCGGGTCAATATGATTCAGTGTGGGTAATTGTGGACAGATATACTAAGTTAGCTTACTTTTTACCAGTGAGGATGAACTTTATAGTGGATCGGTATGCTGATCTCTATGTGAAAGAGATAGCACGCCATCATGGGGCTCCTATGTCTATTGTGTTAGACCAGGACCCCATCTTTCCTTCAAAGTTTTGGGAAAGTCTGCAAAAGGCTATGGGTACATAACTGAAGTTGAGTACAACTTATCATCCTCAGGCTGATGGACAGTCCGAGAGGGCAATTCAGATACTGGAAAACATGTCGCGAGCAAGCGTTTTGGACTTTGAAGGGTTTTGGAGTAAGTATTTGCCTTTGATTGAGTTTTCCTACAACAACAACTACCGGTTGACTATTGGAGTGGCTCCATATGAGATGCCGTATGGTAGGAAATGTAGATCACCCATCCATTGGAATGAAATGGGTGAGAGGAAATATATGGGTCCTAAAGCAGTTAAGAGGACCAATGAGGCCGTTGAGAAGATTAGAGCTCGGATGCTCGCTTTCCAGAGTAGAAAGAAGAGCTAAGCTGACCCCAAGCGTAAAGACACTGAGTTCTAGGTTGGGGACTATGTTTTCCTCCATGTTTAACCTTTGAGAGGGGTGAAGCAGTTTGGGAAGAAGGGCAAGTTGAGCCCTAGGTTTGTGGGACCTTTTGAGATCCTAGAGAGGATTAGTCAAGTAGCCTATAGGTTGGCTTTACCCCCATCACTGACAGGGGTTCATAATGTATTCCATATTTCGATGCTTCAGAAATATGTATCAGATGCAACTCATGTGTTGAGTTATGAGGATCTGGAGCTACAGACATATTTTTCCTATGAGGAGCGACCAATACATATCCTAGATAAAAAGGATAAAGTCTTGAGGACTAAGACTATACCTTTGGTTAATGTATTATGGAGGAACAACAAGGTTAAGGAAGCGACCTGGGAATTAGAGTCAGATATGCAGGATCAGTATCCTGAGTTGTTCAGGAAAATTTTGAGGGCGAAATTTCTATAAGGAAGGGATAGTTGTAATGTCCTAAAGTTCCTAATAAGGCTTAGTGCCTTGATTAGGGTGTTGGGAGGGCATTATTGGATTATTATGTGTTAATATGTGATTTAGTTGAATATTTATGTGATTATGTGAATTGCATGAGTTATATTATGATATGACAGATTATGCATGTTTAAGTTTATTAAATGTGCGTAAAATTCATGCTTTTATTTAAAGGGGCACATTTGTAATTTTGACCTGTTGAGAGTATAATCATGTTTATATTGTATTATGTGACTGAGACCACATTATTACGTGGATATATTTGAGATATTCGGCAGGAGTCGGTCCTTTGAGCAAGACAGAGGTAGAGTCACAACGAGGATTAATAGTCGGCTCGGGGTAAGCCAATGGGTATTTTGGTAATTCGGTGAGTTGCCAGAACTCATTGGAGTATGAGTTGTATTTTGGGAAAAATAGTGGTATTCAAGGATTGGAGAAATCAAGTGGGAATTTTCAGTTTATGTGGGATTAGAGTGTCAAAGGTCATTTTTTCCCTTGAAGGACTTTGAGATGGAAGTGTTGTATTAGGGGGATTTTGGTCTTTTAGACCATTGGTTTAACTTAAGCTAGCTGAATTTATAACTGAGAAGTTATAAAGTTCCCTCTCTCTCCTCTCTCACATATTCTCTCTCTCTCTCTCTCTCTCTCTAAGTCTTTGAATTTTGATGAGAATTCTTGAATTCTAAAGTTTAGAAGCAATCTTTGGTGGGAATTGAGTTGCTTTGGGAGAACTTAGAGGCTATTAAGCTTAGAGAACAACTGGGAATCGTTCTTGGCAAAGGTAATTATGTTTTTTTTAAGCTTTTGGTTTTAGTTTTGGGAGTTTCTAAAGTTTTTCTTGAATTTTGAGTTTTAGTTGGGTTTTGTGAGTTTTAATAGTTATTTATTGTGCTCTGTACTGTGGGGACCATTGTAATGGTCAATTATGTGTAAAAATGTGTTTTGGGATGGATTTGGGGTCAGTTGGGTTTCTTAAATTGTTGGATCGTGGGTTCGCAAGGTTGTGCCGCGACGTTGTTCTTGAAGCATCGCGACCCGCATGAACTTAGTCAAGGTAGGGGTGCCTCGAACCGCCTTAACGCCGCGACACTAGTGCAGGGGATTATTGGGTCAGGCTCTTTGCCTAGTCAGGTGCCGCAACTCTTTTGTGGGGGCGCCGTGAATCAAATGGGGAAAAGGCAAAAAATCAGGTTTTGGGTTGTAGGAACCCAAACCTAAGGGCTCGGGAATGATTCTACCACCCAGTTTAGTAGGATTCAAGGTCCCGAAGGCTAGGACTTGGTCCGGAAGCCTTTGTTGGTTTGTTTCTTGACAGCTATTCCTTATTATGGTCGTGACTAGGGTATACTGTTAGGCTCAGGAGGAAAGGATCGAACTCAGGGTCGCCATACGCTATCCGCTTGGGACTTGAGGTAAGAAAAATGCACCTGGACTGTGGTTAGGGCTTGAGCCCCAGTTAATTAACATGGTTATAACTATACTTAGAATCTTTTATTAAACATGTTTTACTGCGCTGTGCATATCTGTTTTAAGTAATGCATGCTTATATGTTATATCTGATTGAAAAGCTCGGCTTATAAGTCTAGGGCGTCAATAGCATGATGAACACAGGCAAATGGGGCTAGGCCAACCCAGAAGCATGATATACGCTTGTATGACCCTATGGCTCCTTGTAATATAAAGCGCGAGGTATGCTTGGCTAGCTCTAAGGCTAGTTAACATGGAATAGAGCAATGGGCCTTGATGTGGCTCTATAGTCACTTATTTAGATGAAATGCATGCCTGAGTATGGTTATAACTGCTAAGCATGCTATTTATGATTTTAAAATTCATTGATTAACTACTTATAAGCATGGTTATGTTTTCCTGTTGAGCCTCGACTCATGGGTGCTAAATGGTGCAGGTAAAGGAAAGGAAAAGCTAGACCAACCATGAGTTGAAGAGCTTCAGGGGCGGGGAATACATATGTGGCATGCTCGACCGCCACGACCGAGGTTACTTGTTAGAACTAGGGTTGAACCCTGATTTTACCGCTTTGGTCGGCCATTTGTATTCATTTTGGATCTATAACAGTTATAAACTCTTTTTGGGATCCTGTGTAAAGACTTAAATCCTTTTTAATAAAATGGTTACTGTTTGACAAAAAAATTTCGTACCTAAACCTTGTGTTAGTTTCAATTACACGTTTTAAGTCCAAATGACTCGTTTAGCAAGTTAAGCACTATTTTAATTACACAATGTAACGATCCTGGATTAGTAGGGCATTACAGAAAATATATATATTTTTTTATAAAAATATAAATAAAACTAATTATTTTTTTTACCTCCGCTTAAACACTTCTAATCATGTTTTATTATAAATAACAACCAACATTTTTTTTATCAATAACAAGGCATAATAAAATACAAATATGGTAATGATTGTTTTGATTTACCAGACAACAAGATTACTTTTCAGATTTATAGTAATAAATGGTTGAATAATGCAAAAGATGTCTTTCAGTCTTATTTGTTTGACAAGTATATGAAATTTACATGTTTTGGCAAATTAGTCTCTAGAATTTTTTTTGGCAAATTGGTCCTCAAACTTTATGTTTTGAAGCAAATAAGTCCCTAGGACTAACGTGATTAAAAATTATGTTAAATAAAAGATAGTAAATACAAATTGGTACCTAAAATTTGTGTATATTAATAAATTAGTCCCCCAAACTTATTATTTTTAATATATTTTGAACTTTTAATGTTAAACATAAAATTAAGAGTTTATACTTTTTTAGACCCTGTGTTTTGCCTCATTACCTGTTTGGATCCTGTGTTTTGACAAATTATTTTTTGGACCCTGTGTTTTTTAAAATGGTTCAAATAGGCCCCTAAACATGATTTTGATGAACAAAAAATTGAATATAACAACACAGTTCTTAGGTAGAATGACTGTATTTTTGTTATGAGTCGTTAGTTTGATGAATTATTTACGATTTTAGTTCAAAAAACTTTGATCAAAATCGGGTTTAGGGGTCTATTTGAACTATTTTAGAAAACACAGGGTCTAAAAATGCATAAACCCTAAAATTAAAACTAAACTAAAAAATATAAATTTAAATCAACAAAAAAAATAAAAAATATATAATAAAGTTAACTTTTATAGTTTTATGAGATCATATTCAAGATAGGAAAAATTACCATTTTGGCACCCATGTTTTAAATTCGTTACCAAATTTATATATTTATAATATTTTGTAAATAATTATAAAATTAATTAATAAAATCTAAAAAAATAAATATATGAATGAATTTAAAAGGGGTGCGAAAAGTTATTTTTAACTATTTCGAAAATTCAAGGTTAAACTTGGTGACAGACTTAAACCGAGGTGGAAAAAATGGTAATTTGTGTGTTATAAAGATGTCATATTATCTATAATCTGGTTTTGCAGGTGTAGAAAAATAATTAGAGAGAGAGAAAGAGAAATGAAGAAGATGCAGATAAATAGATTGAAAGAGAAAGGGTTTAGGGATAGGATAGATTGAGTTTTTTACTTTTAGTTTAGTTTTTATTAATTAAAATATGTTATTCATTATTTTGTATAGTTTTAAATTAATGTAAATTAATTAATTGTTTTGTATAATTTTGTTACTCAAGGCAATTTAGATATATTTAAAAACCAGGTTCACCGAATTCAAACTCTGTGCACCAATTATGTACGAATTGCAAACAGAAGATATCGAATGATTATTATTGAAAATATAGGTACCTGATACATATTTTCTTACCGCAAGTGTACAACATTATTATAGTAAAGTTTTGATTAAAAAGGATTTCGAACTCACATGGATTGATTTATTAATTTGCTAATTACTAAACTTTTATGCCTATAATTTTAATTAGAGAAATCGAAAATAACAATGTTTAACAAAACAAAATAAATAAAAGAATAAAATAAAAAGATAAACAAATTGAAAATCAGATAATGGAAACCTAGAATATTGATTTCCTTATTTCAAATTATGAATCTTAGTTAATCAATTATCCCAATATATTCCTTAATTTGTAATTTCAAAAACCCTAATTTAAATCATCCACCTTTCTCACGTGTAAGTGATTTTATTCTTAATTAATCAACATGATATCTCTATTCAATATTAATTAAACAATAACTCATTAAGCAATATAGTTCTCTTAAATGAAATTAAAAGAAATCATGGATTCTCTCAATCTCACACTTTTCCTATGTCATACAATTCTAGGTCTAATTTAAGATTACATCTCTCAAGTGTAAAATCCTAAATATCAATTCAATTCAATGGTGATCAAGCATTAAAAAGATAAACATTAAACAAAAGAATACATCAACAAATTAGAGAAACTTCATGGGAATAATATCAAAACTTTAATTCAATAATCTAAAATAGTTTCATCAATATTCTAGAAACCAATATGTTTAGTTCATGATCACAAACATTAAACCAATAACATTCATGTTCATAACTAAAAAGAAAAGAAAAGTAAGAGAAGAAAAACTACATTAGATGTTCAATTTGGCTTCAATCCTTCTTCTCTGTGTTCTCCAATGTATTATCTGCCTCCAATACGTTCTAAAAGTGTCTCCAAGACGTTCTCCAATCGCTTTAATGAAATCCTTAGTGTATATTTATAATCCCCTAGAAACTACCCTCAAAATTCTTAAAAAAATTCGTAATTTAAGTGCACGAAACAATGGCACCTCTCGGGTAGACTTGATTTTTTCAACTCTTTTCATTTCTCAGTTTTGACACTGCTCAATAAAACATGCATAACGCTTTTATCCAAACTCCAAATGCAACAATTCAAAAAGCTATGGAAATCTGAGAAAAAGATCTACAACTTCTATATCTAGGAGTGTTTCCAGAATATAAAGGAATAATGATCAAAATTCAGCTTGAAGTTCCAAGTTGGCCTCAAAATCATCAATTAAGCATATTCCTACACACTTTAGAGAATATATCAAATCCATATAAAAACTTGAAGTAAGCACACCAAGTCAAGATAAAAGAGACATAAATGAGTGCATAAAATAGGCACTCATCACACCCCCAAACTTGAATGAATGCTTGTCCTTAAGCAATAAAATGCATTACTAAAGAAAACTAAAATAAAATACTAAAGAAAACTAAAACAAAATTATCAAATGACCATAACCAAGAAAATGACGTAGACCAAGGGCGTATTATCTAAATATGCTCAAACTTCTTCAACTGCTCAACATGTGCAACAAACATGAGTTCAGAATTTCATTCCATCAAAATTTAAACTTAAACATTGTGTTCTCACTTAGGTCCATGCATGTCAATTTTACAAACACTATACATCATATGATTCATGTGCTTCAAGACTCCATCAAACCACAAAACAATTAAAATAACCATAAGCTTGCTCAATCAATGCATATCCACTAATGTAAATAAAAAATCATGTAGATCATATGGACTTTATTAGGCTTATAACGTTAGGCTTAGGTAAATGGTAGATAATGATGACATTTAGGCTAAATTTCACACAACAAGCTTACAAATCAAATAACTCAAATAATACACTAATCCCTTTTGCAATCCTCTCTTTCAACATTTTTCATTTCATGCTTCAATTGTCAGCACAAATGAGTTATAATCCCCATAGCATTTTTCTCTTGATATTATGTATTTTTTTTTCTTCTTTTTTTTTTCCTTTTTTTTACAAGAGAATTTTTCAAGAAAACACAAATGGATTAAAACTCACTAAATATTTACAAACACCCAAATCTTTTCCAAAATACCCTTTCCATAAAATACCCTGAATTCCCACTTTACACCATTTATCCAATCAATTGAACTCAACCTATGTTTATGATGCAAAATAGGATGAAGGTAAAAAATTTCAAGTTCAAGGCTCAAAGTCAAAATCTTAAGATGTTTTCAAATATCAAAGAATAAAATAGGAAATATTAGGCTCAAAAGAGGACAACAAAGGATAATGCATATAAAGGGTAAGCTTTTTGGCTCAAACATTTCAAAGAAATGCCTTAATCATATCTACACAACAAAGATTTAGAATTTCACCTCAACACATAAATCAAGCAAGTTTTAGTTATCCCTATATCAACCACACAATCCAAGTCTCTTCATACCTATAGAACCATATTTTGCATAGAACAAGTAACACGACATGCAATCAAAACATAAAGAAAAAATCATAAAAATATGCTCTCCCCCAAAACTTAAACTAAACATTGTCCTCAATGTAACACAAATGAAAAAAAAAAAAAAGTATAGAGGACTTCCCGGATTGGATGTGGCAGAAGAAACGTTGACAAGTATTGTGGCAAATTAGCTTTATGTCCATGCACTTCAACCTTAAAAAAAATAAAACTAATAATGTAGTAACCGAGGTTACCTTTCACTTATACCTATTTATTTATGTGATTATAGGTTGTCTTTATTTTATAGAATAGATTTAACTTGAGTTGTGGTGATAGAATAAAGGTTTAATTTTTTTTTTAATATTTAGTGGTTATAATTATTATAGTATAGTATAGTTTTATGATATTAGTAGCCTTGTTTGTGGGAAAAATGAGTGATTGTGTAAGAATAAATTAATTATGGTATTATTAAAAATTGTTATGGATCAAGTCTACATAAAGCCCTAAAGCCTAATAAGATTTTGGGCTTAGTAAATTCAAAATCAGCCTAGAGAATTAGAGTTTGTTATTTTATGGTTAGTTAGGATATTTGTGGATTAGTTTGTTATTTAGATAATTACATTGAATTTTCGTAACTATAAGGTACTATAACTTTGGACCTATTTTTGACATAGTTATGTTATGATTTTAGAACAATAGTATTTCCAAAAAGTTGTAGATAATTAAATTAACTTTCTGACGATATAAAGAATGTCTAAATCAGACTCCTGCAACTCCAGTTATGTTGATTTTACTATAGATGAGTCTAGAGTTACGAGATTTATGTAGCTAGAGGTTGGAATATTTTTGCTAGGTAGTTTGATGTTAGATTATTCCTCAATTATTTAATAAAAATATTAATAAGATAATTTAGAGATATTTTCTATAGAAGTTAGGATTCTATTTTATTTAAATTTAAATGGGAAATTTGACTTTTTATGCTTAATAGTATGGTGTAATACAAAATAATGCCAAAAGTTTTGCTAGTACCCAAAATACCCCGAAAAACAACTATCTCCTCTCTTCCTTCCTCCTCTCTTCCTTCTTCTTGTTTCTTCCTCACTCTCACTCACCTCACCTCACCTCACACCACCACTAAGAGCACCACGGTAGAACCCCATCGAGCTTGGGACCGCCACTAAGAAAGCCATTTGTAGGGGGGATCAAGAATAAAGTAAGGGTTGAGAAATCTTGGAGAAAAATTTAATGGGTAAGCAATTTTTTCTTAAATACTTGGATTAGTGATGTTTCCTTTAAACTTTTTGAGCATTTCGAATAGATCTGAGCAATATTTGTACATTTTTTTGGGTTTTTTCTGGTTTTTTGTCGATCTGCGTTTTCTGGGAATTTTCTGGGTTTGTGTTGTGCTCGATGGGTGCTCGATGCCTGCTCGATGCAGGCTCGATGACACAACAATTTTAGCGTTGCATGTTCTGCTCGATGGGTACTCGATACCTACTCGATGGGTACTTGATGGTAATGTGCATTCTCATTATTTCATGCATGCTCGATAGATGCTCGATGCCTGCTCAATGCAAGTTCGATGGCACACCATTTTTTACGTTGCATGTTGTACTCGATGGGTACTCGATACCTACTCGATGGGTACTCAATGGTAATGTGCATTCTCACTATTTCATGCATGCTTGATAGATGCTCGATGGCACATCATTTTTTACGTTGTATGTTGTACTCGATGGGTACTCGATACCTACTCGATGGGTTCTCGATGGTAATGTACATTATCACTATTTCATTCATGCTCGATGGATCTTCGATGCCTGCTTGATGCAAGCTCGATGGAACATCATTTTTTACGTTGCATGTTGTGCTCGATGGCTACTCGATAGCTACTCGATGCAAGCTCGATGGTAATGTGCATTCTCACTATTTCGTGCATGCTCGATGCAGGCTCGATGGTCATGTTTTTCAGCATCGTTAAAATACCATTTCCTACCATCTGTTTTTCAGCTAACTGTATTTGTGTTTTTTTATTTCAGGTTCTACTGTTTACGTATTTGTTTCTTACAACGGTGTTTGGGAAATGCATGGTAGGAAATGGTATTTTAAGGATGCTGAAGGTGAAGTTATACCAGTAGAGAATGATGTCACTTACTTACAACTACTTGACATACTGCACGAGACATTTCAGGTGGATAGAGAGGTGTATGAATTGAAACTCGAGGTGCCATACGTATGCTGTGAGCAACCATGTAACGCCCCAACTCCAGGGACCGTTACGGTGTGCCTTGTAAACAGTGCTAAACTCGCTAATCGAGTCATTTGGCCAAAATCGTGAACTAAGTATGATTAGCGGTTTAGGGATTAAAATTTTTGGTTAAGATGTAACGTTTCACTAGAACGTTTAATATATACATTGGGATCCCGAAAATATAATTTCAGAGTCTATTACAGAAAATATTTACAACAGGCTGTTCTAAGCGGCAAAACAAGGTTCAACCCTAGTTCCTCTTTAAACCTCGGCCGTGGCGGACGAGCAGCTGCATATGTACACATCATCACCTAAGCTCTTCAACTCAAGGATGGTCTAGCTTCCTCTTGCCTTTACCTACACCACATAGCACCCGTGAGTCGAAGCCCAGCAAGAAAACACAATATAACATGATATAATATCAATAGTAATCATAATAGCCATTCAGGACCAACGGTCTAAAACAGATAGGTGACAGTAGCCAAAAGTCACAGAAGTGGGTACAGCTCCCTCTAGCCATGTGACGATAGGGTCACCAGGGCTTAATTGATAAGTGGTTCCTTCATAAGTTTGATCAGGATAGGTGCATGGTGATTGGTCACCAACATAACCATCCTCCCGACTCTAGAGTCGTAACTAAGGACAGCGTCCCCCAGCCATGTGACAAACAGTCACCGGGGTCATATACCTTGGCTGTGAACATCTGGTCTTAGACCAGGTAAGCGCTTATAGTTCTCATTGACCTTCCGGTCGGTCCAGCATTAATACCCTATATGGGTCATTCAATGCCAACCTCGATTAGATCTAATCTTCATTTGGCCCGGCGTTCACAACGCACTGCCACTTCTGACTCTTGGGTCGGTGAAACACGACCAGTGCTCAGCCCGTGGTGAACTTAACTAATAAGTCACAGCTTCACAGATGGATCTAACACCATTGCCGATTCTGACTAATAAGCCAGCGCCATACACAGGTAAGCCATGCCACCAAACATATATCACATGTCCAATATCCATAAACAAGGCATTCAGCATGCTTACTAAACAAGTACTAGTACAATTAGGATCATGCATAAACACAGAGGCTCAAGCTCTGAATGATATCATACTTAGTATACAAAGCATGTCCTAATCACATGTTTCTCATGCATCATATGCATAATATACAACAGTCCAACATGCACCAATAACCGCCATGCATGTCACGTTCAATAATCAACCAACATGTATCAACAATAGCCATGCATGTCATACTTAATAATCAACCCACATGCATTAAGAATAGCCATGCATGTCACATATACACAGGGTGTAGTTTTCTTACCTCAGATTCGAGCTAGAATGATTTAAAGAACGGCCCTTGAGAACGATCAACTTTTAGTCCTTTAGCGGTCACCTAGTCATAACCAAATATAAGATACCATCAATAAAAATGGTCAACATAAGTTCCCAAACCAATATCTAGCCTCCGGGACATCAATCCCCACTTAACCGGGTACTAGGTTCAACCTCGAGGCCTAAGGCTTGAATCCCCAAGCTAAAAACACCATTCTGGCCAAAATTTCCCTAAGGGCCGCGGCCCTCCCCAGCTTCACCGCGACGCACCCTTCTAGCAAAGGCAGCCCTCTCTACCAGACGCCAAGGGCCGTGGCGCACCACAGCCATGCTGCGGCGCCCAGCCCAGACCAGCCAAAATGACAGCACGCAACACCAGATTTGCCCCTGCGTTTTCCCTTGGAACCAAGCCCTCTAACTAGCTCCAAACCTCCTCCAAACACTCAATTTAACCTCTAAACATCATCTACAACTCACCCTCACCAAAACCCAAGTCAAACATCAAGCAAAACCACCTTTAATCCAAACTATCCCCAACAAGAACATAGGCTGAAAACCAAAGGAAAAACAGAGCACAACCAGAAACTAATGACTAAAACTCACCTTAAATCCAAGTTTGAACCTCCTTCAATGGTTGAACCAAGTCCACAAACCCAGCCCTTGAATTTCCTAGCTTGAAACTCCACTTAGAGCTCAAAACTCCAAAGAAGAAATGGTGAAGGATGGTGTACGGGTTGGAGAAGAAAACCCCTGTTTTGGCTCTGTTTATTCTATATCCTTCTACAGCCAACTAAAGAGTTATATAAATCCATCCAAATGACTAAAATACCCTTAAGTCATTTAAGGCTTCTAAAACCATTCCAAGGGTAAAATTGGTACTTTCCACTTATCTTGTTAATTATAATTAACACTCTCCAATTCCCGCTATTCTCAATATTCTCAAATGCCAATAAATTATACCCCATTACCCTTTAATTCCCGGTAATGCTCTAATCATCAAAACGACCCCGAGACTCACCCCGAGCCCCGAACTTAAACCTGTTATGACCAGACCGAACACCTACATCTCATGACCGTCTCATGCCGATTAGCTCAAACCAATCCACCTTGTAATGTGGCTATATTAATTAATCACAACCATGGACGCAAAATACACAATCACGCCCTCAACGGGCCAAGTTACCAAAATGCCCTCATAATTAAAATATGAACCCATATGCATGCACCCACCATCATATAATAATATAATTCACGTAAACATACATATAATCATAAAATACCATAATAAATCAATTATGGCCCTCCCGGCCTCCTAATCAAGGTCCTAAACCTTATTAGGAAATTTGGGGCATTACAAACCATTTGCACCAGTTCAATTGAAGAATGATCGTCAAGTTCGTGTATTCTTAGGAATAAGCTTGAATGAACGGGTAGTCTTATGTGTGACTCCAGTTAAGAAGAATGTCATATCAGATCCTTCTCCTAGTGTGAACAAAAAAGACACGACCAATATCGATCCATCTCCTGCAGGTAGCAGTTACAAGCATCTTAGCGAGGTGGGCACTTTTGTTCCAGTTACTAATCCGATGGCTACTATTCAGCTTGATATACCACAAGGAGGTCCCATAGGTGTGCTTGAGGCATATGAGTACGATCCCTATGTGAATGATGATCCAGTTGGTAATTGCTTTGAAGATAATGATGATGGTTCCGAGGATGACTCGTATTATAGTGCAGATGTTTCAAATGAGGAGTTAGACATTTCCCAAGCCCAACAAGTAGAAGAAGAGTCAGGACTGCCTCTTGCATGGGTACACCTCCCAACTCAAGGACGCCGAGCACCTGCTCGAAGCAGTAATCAACCTGCTAGGACAGAAGATAACACTGGGTGGAGGGAGACAATTGTATCAAGAGAAGATCACACCAGATGGAGTGCCCCAATGTTTACAAAAGAAGATATTGAGGCATCTGCTAAAACCCATTCCTCATCATCTGGTGGACCAATGGGAGAAATATATGTTGGGAAGACTTTTGAGGACAAGATTGATTTAAAAACCAAAGCTGCTCTATTTGCAATGAAGAATAACTTTGAGTATATGGTGAAAAAGTCTGGTACTGACGTGTGGTATATCACATGCAAAGATCCTGACTGTTGTTGAAGGCACTTACGTATGTTAGGGGGACATATGAGGATTCGTATTGCAAGTTGCCATCCTACTTACACATGTTGCAGCAAAAGAATCCAGGTACAATTACTAATTTTTTCACTGAAGATGGTCGTTTCCTATATTGCTTCTTTGCCCTTGGAGTTTGTAGGAGAGGATTCAGGTTTTGTTGTCCTGTGATATGTGTGGATGGCACGTTCTTGAAGAATAAGTACGGTGGCCACATGCTATGTGCCGTTGCTTTGGATGCGAATAGTCATTTATATCCAATTGCGTTCGGGTTGGTGGATAGTGAGAACCACAACTCATGGAAATATTTCATGACGAAGTTGAAGGAAGCCATTGGGGATGTTGATGACTTGGCTTTCGTGTCAGATAGGCATGCGAGTATTATTCATGCTCTAGAGGCTGTCTTTCCTGATGCCTACCATGGTGCATGCTACCATCACATCAGTATGAATGTGAAAGCCAAGTTCAAGACTGATCACTGTCACAGTGAGATGTGGGCAGCAGCCTATGCATGGAAGAAGACCGAATTTCTAAAGCATTTTGAAAATATTAAGCGAATGGATCCTCCTATAGCTGCCTATTTGGAGGGAATTGGTTTCGATAAGTGGTCTCGTCCTTTCTTTCCTGGAAAACGATACAATATAATGACAAGCAACTACACTGAATGCTTCAACAACAAGACCAAGGATGCAAGAACCTTTCCAGTTACAATTTTTTTAGAATTCATTCGGTTCACACTACAGTCTTGGTTTTCTGAACGACGTAGTGTAACAGAGAAGACTACCACCAAATTATCCACCCTGATGGAGGCAGATGTATCGAACAATGCTGACAAAGGAAGGTTCATGAATGTCTATGCCCTTGGTCAATTCGAGTTTCATGTAACTGGTGCAGACAACAATGCTAAGGTGAATTTGATGACAAAATCATGCTCATGTGGGGTATTCCAGCTCATAGGCACACCTTGTCCCCATGCAGCTGCAACAGCTATAGAGTGTGGAGTGAACCTTTACTCTTTGTGTTCACCATTTTACACCATTGAGTCATGGAGGAATTCGTACAAAGAAACCATTTACCCAACTAGGAACGAGGATGACTGGATACTTCCAGATGACATTAAGAATATGGTAGTTGGTGTACCCATAGAGAAACAATAAGTTGGTCGGCCAAAAAAGCCAAAGCTAGGAAGACCAAGGACAAACCGTTGGCCATCTGGTGGGGAAAAACCAGTTACAATGCGTAAGTGCAGTAGATGTGGTGGTCGTGGCCACAACAAATCCTCATGCAAAGCTCGGCTTTGAGTTTATTTTTTGTTGTATTTTATTTAAACTTGAAGTTGAAGGTTATTTGTCGTTTTCTTTTTTTATTGTCGTTAATGAATTTTGGTCGTTAATTGTCGTTAATAAAAAGATGCTCGACTCAAAAAAATTTCTTAAAAATCTACATTTTAAGCAAATAAATATAACAAGAGAATGTTCAATGTCTAACATTCTAATACCATAAGTCAACTTTCCATTTGTTTCTGAACAACTCCATGTTGTCATCGCAAATCGTGTCAAGTGGTAGCCTACCCAATAAGTGTTTGATGTGCTTGATGGCGTACACACCACAATCTCCACTGTAACCAAAACATAAATTGCATTAGTAACAAAATCAACATAGAGTTTAATTTAAAAAACTTGAATAAAAACTAGACTTTTGTTTACCTGACTTTGGTTTGGGGTACTGAATCAACTGGCATGCGGTGCACATTGAACTCTTTGCATCTTTTAGCTCCAGGTGGAATCGTCAACCGAGGGTCGTCCTTGAAAAGTTGTGACTGCAATAACAACGATGGGAACAAAGTAGACCATGACTTCATAAACGATTGCAGTTGTTTATCACTTATCACGGCCACGTCCGAATCATAAACATTCAGAGTACAAGTAGAAATGGAGGCTTCAACTGCAAACCAATGCATTTGTAGGTAGTTCTAGCACCAATATACAGTGTCTACTCCCTTCCACGATGCCAGAAATTGATTGTCAATTCCCGTAATCATTGATATCACATCTGAATCCCACAAAAACCTTTTCTTATCCACTTCCTTGGCATTCTGATATGCATCATAACGGGCCGGTACCACTTGTGAGAACATAATATTCATCACAACAACATCTTGCCGATACGCCCCGGGATAGAACTGTCGACGCCTACGTAGCATATGCTTGGCCGCATCAATATGCTGCAAAAATGATAGGAAAGAAATTAATCAACCTATCGAAACCCCTATTGAACCCACTGTTTATACCAGATAACAAATATTAATAAATTTAATAAAATTACTTACCCCATCATCGATCCAAAACTATGGTGTCTTCATCGTCAGAAACCAACTCGGACCATACACACCAGTTTGGACATCCCTCTTCGTCTTGTTCGGAATATCTCCGAGCAACCACTTGCCGACCGTCCTGTACTGTGTAACAAGTGGCTTCTTTAGAGGGTCGAGGACTAATGGCACATCATCACTCGCATCCAAACGAGCTTTCTTTCTGGTTGGGTCGGTGTAGTCTTCAAATTTCTTAGGTTTGCGTCTTTTCCTCTTGGCCAATTGAAACTCTACACCAGCAACATCCCCAGGTTCTATAATAGCAACACCTGGGGTCTCAAGATTTGCTGTGAGTACTATCGGGGGAGGAGTGCCTATGTCATGTGAGACAAAATCATCTGGGAGGTCAAGTGAGTCGGAATCAGAATCAGAATCATTTGGAAGATCTTGTACGAATGTCAAGATCTTATTGACAACATCCATGATGACCGCCTGGTTCTCTAGGATGGTATCTTGACGACTCTCGACTCTCTCCAACCTCTCCAACACCTCCATGATCAGGACTGGGGTGTACCGATGGGGCTGGGGCCGAGGGTGTGGGGCCGATGGGGACTGGGGTATCCTCATCATCAGGGCCATCAACAAAAATATTGGCTGCCTTCGCAACCTCAGCAGCTATCTCCGCCACCTTCTCAAAATCAGTGGGAGTTTCTACCTCTTCTTCTTGGCCTAACCTAGAATACAAGGGAGCATCACCCTCCGTTAGAGCGCTATAATAATCTATCTCCGAAGGCCGAGGCTTCAACATGGACAACACAATCAACTGCATCAAATACAAAGCATTAAGTTAGTTTGAAACCACCAAAGAATACTCTATTTTGACATAATATAGCAGAACTTACACTCGTCTTCTTGAACATCGATGAAAGGTCGGCCTTCGAAATAGGACGCTCCTTATTGCTCGACCAACTGAGCATCCTCGGAAATTGGTTTCCATGGTTAATACCATACTCACGTGCAAACTGCTAGATGGCTTCGTATGCCCAATACTGCAATGCAGGGACATAACCATACAAACTGTATTTTGCTTCTTTCTGTTTCCCCTTAACTTCCTTCTTCTTCTCATAGTTCCTCTTCTGATGATGCATGTCTTTCTTACATGAATCCATAAGCTTGTTAAAAGACACCTTCCCCCATGGGTAAGTAAAGAAGTACTCAGTGTCCTCCACCATCTTCAGCGAATCTATCTAGACATTTAACTTGCTCTCTCGTGCAAGTAAAACCCCCTCAACAAAGAAACATAGGCCCAACTTGTAGGCATCTTCAACTACAGTGCAGTTTTTTAAAGCAGCCTCCAAATGCATTATCTTCACTGTTTCTTCATCATTAAAGTACTCCTTGATTAAGCGGTCACTAGTCAAGTGTTTCTTCAAATCAGTCTCAGATGGCCCGGAACTGAAGTTCAACCCCGTAACCAAAGCAAACTCGCCTCTACCAAATCTGCAGGGTCTAGATTCCAAATGTAAATGCAACTCATCCTCTTTGATGCACTGGATCTTGCGCAACATTAATTGATGTATGAGAGATGCAGAGAAGTCTAACTTCTCAGCCATGAAAAATTATTTGAATGGGGATTCCTTCAACCTTTCTATCAACCCGAGCTCCTCAAACTTGTCCTTGATTGTTTTAAAGTAACCATTGCCCCTATATGTGACTCGTCCAGGAAAATGATCTGTCAAGGGTAAAATAAACTTCAGCATCTGCAAAAAATAAAGATAAAAATAATACAGTTAAACAAAGTCGCGTGAAAAATCCATCAATAAACATACATGCAACCATCGAACCCTATCAAACATGCATCGAACCACTATCGAACCCCTATCAAGTACCCACTGAACCCCTATCGAACAACCCTAGAGCATGCATCGAATCACCATCGAACCCAACAAGAAACCCAATGCATCGAGCATGCATCGAGCATGCATCGAACCCACATCGAGCATGCATCTAATGACCATCGAGCATGCATCGAACACCCATCGAACCCCAATCGAGTACCCACCGAACATCCATCGAACCACTATCGAACAACCCTATAGCCTGCATCGAACCATCGTTGAACCCAACATAAAAACCAATCCATCGAGCATGCATCGAACTCCCATCGAGCATGCATCGAACCATGATTGAGCATGTACCAAATCACAGAAGCACAAACCTTAAACCTAAGAAATGCCTACCCATCGAACCCCTATCGAGTATGCATGAGTACTCGATAGGGGTTCGAGTATGCATCGAACCCCTATCGAGTACCCATTGAGTATGCATCGAACCCTCTAAATGCCTGCACATCGATGCCCATCGAACCTCCCATCGAATAACATCGAACCCACCATCGAACCATCGAGCAACATAATAAAACCAGGCAAAAACTCACAGTTGTCTTTCAACGTACCCATTCCAAAATACTAAAACAAAGCATATCAATATGCTCAAAACAATTCGTAAACTATGCAATAAACAAAAAAAGTCACAACATTCATACAAAAAATTAAAAAAAAATATATACATATAAACATATATATACAACAGAAAATTCAAAAAAAATATATACATATAAACATATAGGGAGATCGACCTTAGTGGGTCAGGGAGGACGGAGGCAGAGGAGGGAGGTCTCGAGGAGGTCTCGGGGATTTGGGTTCAGTTTTCAAGGGAATCAACGCCGTGCGGGTCTCGGGGATCGACGATTTTCGTGCGGTCTCGGTGGAGCGACGATTGCCGTGCGGGACTCGTCAGAATCGACGTCGGTGGGGAGTGGTCGATGGTTTCGTCCAAAAGATAGAGAGGGAACTGTGTAGGCGGAGGGAATTCGAGAGAAAAAGAGAGAGGGAAACTGAATAGACAAATGAGGAGGGTATTTTGGGTATCATAAAATAAATTGGCATTATTTTGTAATGTTAAAAATGCCTAGCATTATTTTGTATTACAACCCCATATTAAGCATAAAAAGTCAAATTTCCCATTTAAATTTTCATTATAGTTAGAATGAAATTAGATTTTTGAGAGCCTATAAATAGAGCCTATTCCTTCTCATTTTTTTCATTCACTCTTGCTATTCTTGAGACACTCACACACTCTCTCTCTCTCTCCATATTGTTGTCGTGCACCACCATCAAAACACAAACCCTAAGTCCAAAATCATCATCACCATCATCTCTTCATATCTTTGAAACCCTAGTACCCAAAGAGGCCACACGACCAAGATTATCTTTCTTATTGTCAAAACCCTACAAGCAAGCATTTAAGGATCTAGAGTTTTTCTTCAAGATCAAGGTTGAGGTATAATTAAGTTTTGATTGTGTTTGAGTTTTAGATCTATTAGTTTATATTTTAATAATGGTATCATGTTTATGAAATAGGGTTCTAAGTGGGATTAGCATAAAAAGGACTCACGTATAGTTTCTGTGCACCACACTCAAGGTAAGGAAAATTAGGTAGTTTAGTCTATGACCTAGTTTATGTTTTGTATGACCTAACATTTCAGGTTCAATAAAGGGGTAAGTGTGGTTGGACCTAAGGTGTCCAATGATGTATGACTGACTTATGTCTGGTAGGCTCAGTTGCCAAACTTGTATGATGGACCTAAGTTGATGTCCAGTAGGCTCGGTTGCCAAACTTGTATGACTGACTTATGTCCGGGGCTTAATTGCCACCCCTATATAAGCACTTATCTTTTTATTATATCTGTCTTGTTATTATGACCTATGATTTATGATTATGACCTATGACTTATGACTATGAACTATGATTTAGATTATGATTTATGATTATGACTAAGGCTATGTTATGACCTAGGGTTTTATGCTGTTGTATGATTAGTATATATAAGTTCTGTTATGACTCTTATGAAATTTATGATATGTTTGATTATATGATTATATAACTGACTCTTATTTGTTTCTTGGGTTGTCTTGATTTGTTATTTTTGAGTTTACGACTAATGTTATGATTGCAGGATAAAATTTATGATCTAGATCTGTGTGTGATCTTTGGTATGACGGTGATATATGATAGATTATGACCTTGGTTCCTGTTATGAATATAGTATTGCATGTGAAATTATTTGTTATAAGTTTATGATTGATTTCTGTATGAATTGCTGTGTATTTTCCTTACTGGGCTTAGAAGCTCATTCCTTTCTTTTATTTTACAGAATAAGTTAACCTTAGATGACTGGTGGTGAGCAGATTCCTAATAGCAAGACTGGGGTGAATATGTGGGGGCCATATAGCCGCGTGTTATTTTCTTGCGAAATAATGAACTTTATGATTTAATGTTGTCTAGTTTTAATTTTATTTTATTGTAAAGACTGTTATTTATTTTTCTCAAACCTGGGTTATGTTTATTTTAAGTTATAAATAAAGAAGGCAACATTTTTTATTTTTTATTTTTCAACATCTTTATTTTCTATAGTTAAAGCTAGAATTTAGGGTGTTACAAATAATAAATAAAAATAACTAAATAAATAAAAACTAGATAAGAAACATGGGTTGCCTCACAAGAAGTGCTTTGTTTAATGTCATTAGGTCGACATTATTTTTCTCCCTTAACTTGATTTTCCAAGCAAAGTTGCTTTCACATGGTCTTCATCATCTTCATGATAATGTTTGATTTTATGCTTATGAACTCGAAAGATAGACCCCTTCTCTTCTTTCAAAGTGATGAGACCACAAGGAAAACCTTTTGCAATGGTAAATGGCTCCTTCCACCTTGATTTGAGCTTTCTTGGTAAAGACTTAAAACTTGAGTGGACAAGTAAGACTTGTTCTCCTGGTACAAATTCTTTCAGTAGAAAAATCTTATCACACACTTTTTTAGTCTTCTCCTTGTAAACATTGGAATGAGCCATAGCAGTTGATATATGCTCTTCTAAGGAAATTTTCTCGCTACCATGTTGTATAGGATCTACACCCATCTCTTGTTTTTTCTCTTCATTCACTAAAGGAGAGAATGATTCAATCATCTTACAAGTATTCACAGTTACTGGCCAATTCGCACCATTGTAAATATCAAATCAAACATTTTCTTCATTACCTCACAAAGATAAATGACCTGCTTGTACATCAACAAGTGCTCCACAAGTTGCTAAGAAAGGGTGAACAAGAATCAATGGAATCTCATGGTCCTCCTCCATATCCAACACCACAAAATCCATAGGAAATACAAACTTATTCACTTTAACTAAGACATCCTTTGTAACTCCACATGAATATGTAAAAGAAAGATCAACAAGTTGCAAAGTAATGGTTGTAGGCTTTACCTCCCCAAGACCGAACTTCTTAAAAATTGATAATGGCATCAAGTTAATACTAGCGCCAAGGTCACACAAAGCCTTATCAAATGACAATCTCTCAATCGTACAAGGAATAGTAAAGTTGTTTAGATCCTTTAGCTTTTGAGGCAACTTTTTCTGAAGTATAGCACTACAATCCTCTGTAAGCTTCACAGTCTCATAATCCTAAAACGTTCTTTTATTTTACATATCCTCCTTCATAAACTTGACACAATTTGAATTTTCTCAAGAGCATCAATAAATGAAATGTTGATGTTACTCTTCTTGAATATCCCTAAAAGCTTTGCAAATTTCTCATCAAGTTTATTCTTGAGGAATCCTTGAGGATATGGTGATAAATATTTATACATAAGAAGATTATCTTTCTTTGTTGTTGGTTTCTCATTAATACTCTTCTTCACTATAGTCTCTATTTCTCAATTTTTTGTACCACTCGCTCACTTTTTATCTTATTATCCACCCCTGGAAAAATATTTTTCTCCTCAGTCACACCCCCTTCAACCTCCTTACCACTTCTAAGATAAATGACTTTACATTGCTCCTTAGGGTTCACTTCTGTGCCACTTGGAAAATTCCCTTTTGGTTGAGAACCAATAATAGTTGCCAATTGTCCCACTTGTACCTCTATGGACTTCATTATAGCCCCCATGTTAGACATATGAGGTTTAATATTATCCAACCTTATTTCATTCTTATTAAATCTCTTGCTGGTCTCCCTTATAAAAGTACCCAATATAACTTCCAAAGATTTCTTATTCGCTGCTTATGGCTGAGCATTAAAACTAGGAGGTGGTTGCAAGACATTTTTGTTGTTGGCATAAGAGAAGTTTTCATGATTCCTCAATCCCAGATGATAATAGTTTGGCATATTGTTACCCCAGTAGTTGTAATTTCCATTAGACACATATTGCGGTTGCTCTTGATTCAAACAAACTGCAGACTGTGATGCAGCAGCAACAACACTCTCAATGATAGATGGACTATTTTTAGTTGTTAAGGTAGGCACTTGGTTAGATAAGGCATCAATATAACTTGTTATAAATGTCATTGGATCTACTTCATACAACCTAGGTACCTTTTGAGGCATTGAACGCTCATTAGGCCATTGGAAACTATTAATAGCCATTTCTCCCAATAAATTAAATGCTTTGTCAGCAGTCTTTCCCAATAATGCACCTCCAGCAGCAGCATCTATTATAGTCCTGGTTGGACCATTCAACCCATTGTAGAATATCTGCTCCTGCATACAATTTTCATAACCATGTTAGGGGCAACAACTTAGTAAATCCTTGAACCGCTCCTAAGACTCATAGAATGGTTCAGAGTCAAGCTATCTGAACTGACCTATTTCACTCTTGATTGAGCAGATTTTGATGGAGGAAAAAACTTTACTAAAAACTTTCTTTCCATTTCATCCCATGTAGTAATGGAGCCTGGTGGTAGAGATTGCAACCAACTCCTTGCGATATCCCTTAGAGAAAAAGAAAAAAGAAGTAGTCTAATGGCATCATCAGAAACACCATTCATCTTTACTGTAGCATAAACCTCCAAGAAAATTGCTAGATGAATATTAGGGTCTTCAGTAGCCATATCCCCAAACTGATTCTGTTGCTGGCTTTAGCTCAAAATTATTAGCAACAGTGATGGGATTAGCAATTCCAATGAGATTATGATTAACAATGGGCATACAGTAATCACGAACTGGCCTTTGTTGTTGTGGAACAACTAGAACATTTGCACCATTATTATTAACTGCATTATTAACCTCTTTGTTTTGTTCCATGGTGAAGTCTATCATTCTTCTTGCCCTCAAGTTTCTAAGTGCTTGCTCAATTTCTGGATCTAGAGGCTCGATATATGTAGAACTCCGACTTCTATGCATAAATTGAACACGAAACAACATTCAAGTTAGTAACAACTAAAAATTAATTCTAATGTAAAACAAAGACTTATAGAAATAAAATTAGCAAAAATTAAAATTTTTTAATCCCCAGCATTGGCGCCAAAAACTTGATACATATTTTATTACTGCAAGCGTACGACGTTATTATAGTAAAATTTTGATTAAAAAGGATTTCGAATCCACAGGGATTGATTTATTAATTTGCTAATTACTAAACTTTTAAGCCTATAGTTTTAATTAGGGAAATAAAAAATAATAATGTTTAACAAAACAAAATAGATATAATAAGAACGATAAAAAAAATTAAAAATTAGATAATGGAAACCTAGATTATTGATTTCCCTATTTCAAATTATGAATCTCAGTTAATTAATTATCCCAATCTATTCCCCTAATTTGTGATTCAAGAACCCTAATTTAAATCATCTACCTTTCTCAAGTGTAAGTGATTTTATTCTTAATTAATCAACATGATATCTCTATTCAATATTAATTAAACAAGAACTCATTAAGCAATATGGTTCTCTTAAATGAAAATCATAGAAATCATGGCATCTCTCAACCTCAAACTTTTCCTATGTCATACAATTCTAGGTCCAATTTAAGATTACCTCTCTCAAGTGTGAAATCCTAAATCTCAATTCAATTCAATGGTTATCAAGCATTAAAAAGGTAAACATTAAACAAAAGAATGCATAAACAAATTAGAGAAACTTCATGGGAATAATATCAAAACTTTAATTCAATAATCTAAAATAGTTCCATCAATATTCTAGAAAATATGTTTAGTTCATGATCACAAACATTAAACCAATAACATTCATGTTCATAACTAAAAAGAAAAGAAAAGTAAGAGAAGAAAAACTAGATTAGATGTTCAATTTGGCTTCAATCCTTCTTCTCTGTGTTGTCCAATATATTCTCTGCCCCCAAGACGTTCTAAAAGTGCCTCCAAGGCATTCTCTAGTCCCTTTAATGAAACCCTAAGTGTATATTTATAATCTTCTAGAAACTACCCTCAAAATTCTTAAAAAAACTCGTAATTTAAGCGTACGCCACAATGGCGCCTCTCGGGTTAGTTTCTAGTAGACTTGAGTTTTTCAGCTCTTTTCATTTCTAAATTTTGACATTACTCAGTAAAACATGCATTGCATTTTCATCCTAATTCCAAATGCAACGATTCAAAAAGCTATGTAAATATGAAAAAAAGATATACAACTTCTATTTCTAGGAGTGTTTCTAGAATATAAAGGAATAATGGTCAAAATTCTGCTTGAAGTTCCAATTTGGCAAGAAAATCATCAATTAAGCTTATTCCTACACACTTTAGAGAATACATCAAATCCACATAAAAACTTGAAGTAAGCACACCAAGTCAAGATAAAAGAGACATAAATGAGTGCATAAAATAGGCATTCATCAGTACCAAATTTGTATTTTGATAAAATATAGGGCATCAACTTAGTATTTGCCCTTTATTTTATGAAGTTGCAATTCAGAAGTTGAAGATGAGAATAAGTGTAATATATTGATGGAAATGATACATGATCTTGCTGAAAAAAGTAATTTAAGATGGTGACAAGTGGGAAATGAAAGAGACTACTTGTAAGATTCATATCGTAAGTGTAGTTCAGAGTAAAAGTCAACCTCCATTCAAATGAAAAAAATCTAAGGTTGAACAAATTGTTCAAGAAAAAAAAAGACAGAAGAAAATTATAATGGAGTTAAACGAGAAAAAAAAAATACAAAGAAGGTTAGGTAACTTAGATTTATCCTTAAGTTGCTGAATCATTTTTGCAATTTTCTTTATTAGTTTCACTTGTTATGATATTGTTATTGTTGAGTGGTGATGCTTATTCATTACATTGTGGCTGCATTTTTCAAGGGTAGGTATCCATTCAATACCTTGTGTTTTAACAAAGAATAACTTTAGTATTCTATGTTCTCGATAATAATCATCAAGTACCCTATAATTTGAAAATTAATATAAAATGATACCTCGTGTTCTCGATCATAGTCATTGGGTACCCTGTAATTTGAAAATCAGTATAAAATAGTACCATGATATTCATGAGAATTTACCCATCTGGTACCTAGTCATTTGTGACCAAATTTGAGTTAAGAGTACCATTTTATTCTAATTTGCAAATTAAGGGTACTGTATTTGTTATGATTGGTTAAATATAAATATTAAGTGTTATTACGCACAAGCTATGTGAAAACACTTGATAATTTCACGTAGTGAAGATGTAAAATTTTAGTTTCAATTGTAGGCACTTATAAATTGTGTTTTTGGGTCCAAAAGTGATACAACGAGGTATCTAAGTATGCCCAAAACGTTTGAGAGCATTTGGAGGTGTTTAAGGTCAACTTTGAGAGTTTTGAACTGTCTAGGTGGCGTTTCATCGCCACCCAAGAGGAGACACGTCAACTATTGCCTTAGGGTTTCTTAGAAACCCAGCAAGCGACGCGTCGCCTGATGTGCTCGTTCATACACATGTTTTGGCTCCAAATGTTGTATTTTAAGGCTCTAATCCTATTGGTTAGGCCTAATGACAGTGCCTAATCTATAAAAGGGTTCTCATAGAGTTTTGGAAGACTTGATCATTCTCTCAAATCTCTCTCGAACATCTCCCTTTCTCTAGCTTTCAAGATCTCAAATTTTCTCCAAGAAACTCATAAAGCAAGTGCTCGACTTTGTGAGTTCAAAGACTTGTTTAATCCCAATTCTTATTTCCTCTTAGAAAAGCCACAAGCATCCATGGAGGGCTAGAAAATAGAGAATTAGGACAGCGATACATCTCGTGTATAAGCCTTGGTAGTGTTTTATAAAGGAAGAAGAGGAAGTTCAAAGTGGTGTTCTAAAGGCTTGGGTCTGAAGCTCCAAGAAGACTCAAGGATTTTGTTCTACAACTAGGGTTTGCATTATCTAATTCAATCTTTCATTGGTCTCTGTTAAGGATAATCTTGTGTAGATTCATAATATTGTGGTGATGTAATCTCACTCTCCCCAATAGTATTAGTATTATTCCTAATAAATGATACCAAAGCTATACTTTGGTAAAACGTGAGGTACCAAATAAGTAAATTCATTTTTTTTTAATTAAAATGCAGGATTTTCAAAATTTTCAAGTTCAATGTGGAAATGAATCGATTCATGGAATTACCATCCACTTCAAGCACATGAACATGGATCAATTAATGAATTTTTTAAGAAGTATTCAATAGTAATTCTCTTAACTATTTGAATAATTTAGCTTTTAAGTATAATTTGCATGTCATGTTATGACTATCATTATTGCTTCAACCGTATTTTTATTTTTATTTTTAAGGATCTTAAAATTCCTACATTAAGAAGCAATATTGAACAACCTCTAATTTGTGAACTTGTAAACACAAGTCTCCGTCAAGAAACATAAACAATTGTGTCAAATTACTTCAATCGAATATGTATCAAATTTTATATATATATATATATATTCGTGCAATTTATTTGTAGAACTTTTAAAGTGAAACGAGTGAAATCCAAAAAGAATGTGGAAACTAATGAATAATAGGTAAAGTCTAAGGACCTTTCATACTTGAAGTTAATACTAGATGTATCATTTTGATGTCGTTTACCTTCATAACTCTTTAATTTTCATGACCTTTTAATCTTCAAAATCTTGCTTCCTAGTTTAGACATAATCTAGAAAAGTTTAGCAACAGACTCTCTAAGGAAGTCTCTCAAAATATTGTTTCCTATTTCATTATGTTCATGGTGAACATAAACATCACCAGGCTGTTTTTCTGTTTCAGCTAAGTAACTACACTACAAAAGTCCTCTCTTTTAGTATGTTTCTTTGAATTTTGTATATAAACACTACTACTACTACAATCTTTTTTTTTTGTGTCATGTAAGTCGTGGAACAAAAAGTATTTTTGAACCATGTATATTCGTGGTGCAAAAGACATAGATGCAAAAATGGAGTTATTGCGCCACTACACTGTGCAAAATCCTATTTTTGCACTAAGTATGACATGCTGCCATAACTCCCTTTTTGTAGGAGTGGCACCATAACTTCTTTTATTTATTATTTTTTAATTATGATTTAATTTATAAAATTGATTTATAATTAATTTTAATTATAGTGATTATTATAATATATTCACAAATATCTAAATAAATATAAATACAACATTATTTAATATTATTAATTGATATTAAATAAAAGTAAATCATCAATTATTTTACATATATAAGTAAATGAGAAGAAGATATATATAATTCTATATGTAATCAA
Source organism: Humulus lupulus (assembly GCF_963169125.1). Classification (NCBI taxonomy): domain Eukaryota; kingdom Viridiplantae; phylum Streptophyta; class Magnoliopsida; order Rosales; family Cannabaceae; genus Humulus; species Humulus lupulus. The sequence continues at coordinate 250,484,748 of NC_084793.1, forward strand.
CTAAAAGCGATAATAATTCTCTAGCCCATTCTTCTCGAACTTTATCAATCTTTTGAGCAGTGTACAAGTCAGTGCAAGTATATTAAAAAAGAAAAAGAAATTTTAAATAAATTTTATTAATTGTAAATTAAAAATATGACTTTTTAAGAAAGAAGTCATTACCTCTTTGTTCAAAAGATGTTTGATACGAGGAGTATTGATGATTTGTTTCATAAACTTTAAAACACAATATCCGTAGTAGATATTGTTATCTTACTTGTGACACTTAAAAATTAAATAAAATTATGTCTTATTAGTACGTAATATATATAATTAAACAAATTATACATTATATAATTAAGTATTTTAAAAAACTTACTTTTAGGTGATGAATAGTTGGTCCCCTAAAATAGGAGCATAGTTATAATCATGATCGAACAAATCATATTCCATCTGCACTTCAACAACGTAATCATTTCTAGGCCTACCATTGACAAAGGAAAGTACTTTTCTCAATGTGCCTGGCAATCGAGGTGGCTGCTGCAACTCTTGTGACAATAGTTGTTGCACCTCTCGTGTCAACGAAGCCTTATGTGGAGGAAGCATTTAATGTGTTTAAAATATATTAAGCGAAAGTTAAAAATTAATTGGAAATGAAAATAAAATTTCTTAGAAGTGATAGGGGTAGTGAATATTTTTCAAATGATTTCAACTTGTTTTGTGAAGAGCATGGAATAAGACATGCAAGTACTGCCCCATATACTCCACAACAAAATGGTATAGTGGAAAGAAAAAAATAGAACATTTCTTGAAATGATTAATGTTATGCTATTACATTCAAAATTAAGTTTTAATTTGTGGGGTGAAGCCTTGTTATCCGCATGTCATATCTTGAATCGTATTCCCATAAAGAAAAATAATATATCTCCATATGAGTTATGGAAAGAAAATAAACTAAACATTTATTATCTTAGAGTGTGGGGGTGTCTTACTTATTGCAAGAGCACGAACCCTAAAATGACCAAGTTTGATCCAATGACTATAAGGTGTGCATTTGTAGGCTATGCTTCAAATAGCAGAGCTTATAGATTATTAGACTTGGAATTTAATGTGATAATTGAATCAAGAGAGGTTAAGTTCTTTGAGAACATGTTATGTGATAACGATAAATCAAAATAACCAATTCAAATTAAAGAGCCTCAAGAGGAGACTCCTAAAATGGTTGATGAGCATCCTTTATTGCCTAGAAGAAGCCAAAGACTTGAAGACTTGGGATCAAGTAAAAATTACCCTGAAGTATAGACACTATATCTAGTTGAAGGAAATAAAGAAGAAGTTACATGGAAATATTCAATAGTCTTAAAATAGAAAATGATCCCAAAAATTTCAAAGAAGTTGTGTCCTCAAGAGACTCCGCTTTTTGGAAAGAGGCAATAAATGATGAAATAGATTCAATTATGTCTAAACACACTTGGGAATTGGTTGACCTTCCACAAGGGTCTAAACCAATTGGATGCAAATGAGTATTTAGAAGAAAATACCATACCGATGGTACCATACAAACCATTTAAGGCTATATTAGTAGCCAAGGGATTCAAACAAAAAGAGGTAATAAATTACTTTGACACATATGCACCAATAGCAAGGACTACTTCTATGAGATTGTTATTTGCCTTATCATCTATATATGACATTTATGTTCACAAAATGGATGTCAAAACGACATTCCTAAATGGAGTATCTTGAAGAGGAAGTCTATATGGAACAATAAGAGGGTTTTGTTCTTCAAGAAAATGAACATAAAGTGTTTAGACTTGTCAAATCATTATATGGTTTGAAACAAGCTTCAATACAGTTGCATGTGAAGTGTAGAGTCCAAGAACTTTACTTAGCTAATTATTTAGTAGTATTATAGTATGTATAGTATTATCTTTGTAACTGTGGATTTTTGGTTCAGACCGGGAATTATTTGGACACTCATAGTAGTACTTATAGATTTTCTAAGTTTAACCTAGTTTAAGAATATTAAGTATAACCTAAGGTTTGATTATATGACTGATATTAAGGATAATATTTGTTATATTATAAGGTTTAAATATCAACCAATAGGATTTTAAGCACATGTTATGAATGGGTGATTAAGGATTAAGTATTTTTGAGGATTAAATTAAATAAGGGTAAAGTTTGAATGTTATAAGGTCAGTCAGCAGCTTTGAATACGTTGAGGGCTTAGTCAAGGCTATTTACTCCATTCAAACTTAGCTAAAAATGTGTAATTTCGTGTTTAATTAATCAGCGTGTGCCGATATATCGCAGCACGTTGATACGGAAAACACGAAACGATGCACGGTCGCCTCGGGAATAATAGTCCAGGCGATATATCGCCTACAGGGGGCGATATATCGCCTCCTCCAGCATGTTTTCAAACATTTTTGAATTCTTTTCCTTTCAGCCATTCAAACTCCTTCATAAGTCCATCATCTTTTGAACGAGTCTTCAGCCTCTGCTGAACGATTATTCAAATTATTTTCACCTAAAAAGCCATTATTTTTATTCAAGTAAAATTAAGATTCCTTCATTCCCAAACTCTATAAATAGGACCTAGTACCCAGCCATTATTCACCTTTTGCTCTAAGTTCAGAAGCTACTAGTGTTAAGTGAGTGTGAGAGTGTAAACACCTGGTTTGGGAAAAGCATAAGCTTAAACATCATAAGCTTATCAAACACTTTGGGAAGTGAGGTTCTATAGTATTTCGGTTGTGGTGTAGATTGGTCTTTCAAGTCTTTGAGGTAAACCAAAACTCTAGCTCATTGTTTTATGTTATTTCTCATAGCCTTCTACTCAGTTTCCTAACCTCATTCTTATTTTGGTTAGGAAATCTAAGTTCTTGAGCACATAAGTTTCGGTAAGCATGTTTCTCAAATGGTTTAGTCTTCCCATTCCTTTTCATCTCTTTTCCTTCTTTAGACTCACTCTTGTTCATTATGGTTATTAGGAGTGTTCCAAAGTCCCAACGCTGTCCACATATCCCGGTAACTTTGGTAAGGAAAATAGGCTAGAATCAATATGTTATATGCTTATGTTATCTTAGGTTTTATGTTATTAAATGTGTTATGATATGTATGCATGTATGTTTGTAGGCTTGGGCATATGACCCATATGACTAACAAGACCCCAAATGGGTTATGGGCATATGACCTACTTAGCTAGTAGGACCCCACTAATCCCATGGGCATATGCTTGTTTAGTCTATGGGACCCCAAGTAATAATAGCCATTATAATAAGTGTATGTTATATGTATTATGTTGAGTCTTTATGTTTCTTATGAAATTATGTTTATGACTATGTGTTAGATTTTCCTTACTGGGCATTAGGCTCATTCCTTTTTGTTTTATGTGCAGGAAAATAGCTTTAAGAGGCGGTAAGATTCGTGGACGCTTAGAGGATGTGTATCGATGGTGAATGGAGTCAAGGAGCCGAGCGTTATTCGATTCGAGGATGTAGTTTCTGTTTTATGTCTTTTTACATGTATTTTCCGCACTATTTATGTAATGTCTTTTTATTTTAAATCATGTTTTGTTTTTAAAGACAATGGGATCCCATATCCTTTTTGGTATTTATGTAAGTAACTTTTATTTCTACAAGTTACCTAATAAAATTATGGTATTTTTGCAAATGTAAGTTTTAGTAAGAATTTGTATGTATAGTTTCGTTAATGGTCCAAAAGTCTAGATTAGTGGGTCATTACATGAAGTTTGATATAGTCATTGTTTTGGATGGATTTAGACACAACAATGTGGACAAATGCTTATATGGAAAGACTTATGATGACTACGTCATACTAGTGTGTCTTTATGTATATGATATGTTGATTTTGAGTAATGACATGAGAGGAATAATAGAAAAAAAAAGAGGTTTCGATCTTCTAACTTTAAGATGAAAGACCTTGGAGAGGTCGATACCTATTGACGCGATTTTTTGCCAACAGTGAACTAAAAAGTTCGAGAAGGAGGAATTAGGCTTTATATAAACCGTAAATAAGAATACTCAATATTATACGTAGTTCAGTGATTAAAATTCACATAGTCCACGAATTTGTAGTATTGCTTTGGTGATCTATGAGAAAATTGTTTAAGACAATTTTAGTAGAGTTTTGACATACAAGATTTCAGTCCCTTTTTCAGTAAATTTCCCCTATATTTATAGGGGTTCAACATACAGAATTCAATGAACATTTACATGAGTAACGTATAGGTTTGAGTAATCCTCCAAACGTACAAATAAATGTAATAAAGACATTAACTTCTTGATATTATACGTTTATCAGGCAGGGGTTACAATAATTACAATATGTCATTGATGCATGTAATGTCTCCGAGTCCTTAGGAATTCAAGCCTGCGCATTCCAAAGGTTTATAGCGATTTGAATGTACCCCTCAAGTTGGAGGGTTGTAGGTTCCAATGACCTAACCATTGAGATGCTCAAGATGTGACTTAAGCGATCTAAGGAAAGTGCTAACCGATCTCCATGGTATCTATTGACTCCGTTTTTCACCAACAGTGTATTAAGAAATAATACAGATAGATTAGTGCTTAATAAACTGTAATGAAAAAATAAATGAATTCACTCAAGAACAAAGAATTTTTACATGGTTCAGTGGTTAAAATCCACCTTGTCCACGAGTATATATTATTGTTGTTTCACTCTCTCTATTTAGGCAGAGTTTTGGTATTACAGAAAAAATGGTCTCATTTCCTATCCAATATTCCCAGTATTTATAAAGGAACTTCGTGGACAGGTTTTGGTAACCACGTGAGTCAATCATGCATTTACATAACTATTACATTTAATACAAATAATTCTCATTTATATTGGGATATGATCTGATCACAAGGTAAATGTACTCCTAATATCTGGGATATTAAATATGACAGCTTGGTCATAAATATACAAATAAAGGGATCTCGAGTCCTTGGGGATCCGTGGATATGCAATATACTAGAACTACCACGAGCTGGATATCTCCTCCAAGCTCGTGCTTCGACAGCTGTTTTAATATTCTAAGCTCGCGCTTGACAACCTTCGTGTCCGTAGCTTGAGTTAAACCCAGGATGCCTAACACCACGCGTGACCACATGAAATTGGAGTTGTCCACATGGATAATAAGCATATATCATTCCCTTGGTTATTTCTCCGTATATTTATTTGCTAGCTGTACTTGAGCTGAGTTAATGAACTCGAGCTAAAATTAGGGTTCAACATTTCCCCACCAAGTCCTGCTCGTGTATGACATCATCACTTTCTAACCTACACAGCAAGGGCTTTTAGACTTCTGTTACATAAAACCACGCCTGCCCACTACTTGAGTACTAGACACGTGGTGTACCGCAATTGGCATCTGTTCGGGTTTCGAGGACTGCAATAACTGTCTTGTCACCTTTTTCCCACAATTTGGTCTATTTAACCTTGGCCCTTGGATTTTGAACTAACCCAATTGGATGGATCAGATTAATCTACACAATTTACGTATAAATAGGATGGCCAAATTTCAAACTTCACCACATTTCATTTAAAACTTTTCCTTTTCTCCACTTCCAAGCCTCTCTTGTCTCCCAAAAATCCCAAAAAACTATCCATTGTGCCCAGTCACTCAGAAGCTTTCTAGGATCTTCCCGTTGTTGAGTTTACATCTTACCATCGATGAACACACTTCTTGTAAGTATCTCATTTTTTGGTTTGAAAAGTTTTTTCCTTTTTTTTTTAAATGGAATTTTTGTTCTTCACCATGTTCATCAACACTTATTGTAGTCACTGGTAGGCTATTTCTAAGTGTTCTTAGGTTCAATGGGTGAGTCCAAAAATGTCTTAAAAATAAAACGTTCATAAAACTAGGAAATTTCTGGGTAAATCTAGGTAATCCTAATGGTGCATTAATTCAAAGAATACCCATTCGGGGTAAAGGAAATGAAGGGTTTTTAGGTTTAGATCAGATAGCTTAAAGGTTACATTTTCTTGGGTGGTTTTGCACTAAATAGCCTCCCAAGGAAAGTAGTGGTTTGACATTCTGACACACAGATCCCTAAATATCACGGGTTTGTTAGGAAACCGAGGCGTGTAGCTTAGGATATTGCGTGGCATCACGCGATGGGGCTGAGGCTAACCTTAGCTCGTGTATCAAAAGTAAATTGTTTCCTTCATACTTTCACGTCATAGTTTTAGATCCTATTAGGTCACCTGCTAACTAGGCCATTCTGTCGTTAGGCGATCTAATGGCTCCTCAAAAGAAGAACGCCCCAAAGAAGAATGCTTTGAGCTCGTTCTCTCAACAGAAGAACAAAGGGAAGCAGATCACCCCAGAATCTCCCATCCCGCACTTTGATCCGGTGGTGGAGAAGGAGATCATGGTCGATCCCAATGCATACTTCGAGACTGAGCGTATCATTTCAAAGATCACGACTCAGGGGAGAGTGAACAAGTTTATGTTGAGCCATAATATAGAGGTCGGAACTGAAACTTTCTTCGTCCGACCTGCATTCAAAGGGGAGCAGAGCTGCTCCCCTCTCCAAGATGACTTTGCGGCTTGGAGCAACGAGCATCTGAAGGTTGGGGCCTTCCTCCCTCTAGACCAATACTTTGTGGATTTTTTAAATTATGTGAAGCTGGCTCCATTTCAACTCCCCCCAAATTCGTACAGACTTTTGGCGAGGATGAAGTATTTGTTCTTAAAACACGAGTGGGAGGTCCCCACTCCGACAGACATTCTGTATTTCTTCTACCTCAAGGCAAGCCCCGACCAGAGGGGACGCGGTGACAGATTCTACTACCTCACGTGATTCCCTAACTCGACCTCTGCCATTGAGCTTCCTAGTCATCCAAACGACTATAAAGACTTGTTCTTTATGTCAAATGTATTCCAAAATTGCGAACATCACTACTTCAACTGACCTCATAAGTCTTCCATCCTTGTGACTTTAGCTCGTGAATTTTCATTTAAGATATATATATTTTGTGTTAACTAAATTTGTTTCTCGTGCAGCCATATTTGTGAGGATGGGAAAGTCCGTGACTCTCGGGGGTCAGTATGAGAAGTTGTCTGGGCTTCCCCCCAGCGAGAAGGACTACCGCCAGGTTGTGAATGACGTCACGATTCTGGCTAGCAAGTTGATCGGTGAAGGTCAAACACTGGCCTTGAGGAGCCGGGCTGCCCTTCCGGTGATCCTCGAGCTTCCATCCTCTCAAGAGGCCTTGCCATTAATTAAGGATGAGGAGGATGAGGTGTAATGACACAAAATCACTAATATGGCTTAAGGGCCTTGATTAGTGTGCCAGGAGGGCATAATTTGTTTATGTGCGAATTTATTGATTTAATGCATGATTACCTGACAAGCATGCTTGTATGATTATATGAATGTAAATGTTATATCTGTTAGAACCACATTATTATGTGGGTAGATTTGCAGAGTGCGACCTGAGGCGATCCTAGGGAGCTAGATAGCGGGAAAAAGTCACAACGGGGCTTAATATTTGACTTTGGATAAGTCAGGGGTATTTTAGGTATCGGGTAGTTATTTAGACTATCGGGTTATGGAAATAAATTTATGGAGATATATTTGAGGATAGAAAGCTTAGGCGGGAATATTGGGGAAAATTACCGTTTTGCCATCGGGGACGTTTCCGGTACCTCGAGCCTCGGGATTGACTTAGTTGGCCAGGATTAGATTAAGTTAATAAAAGAACAGGGGAATAAAACACAAACCGACCTCATCTCTTCTCCTCTCTTCTCTTCCCTTCTTTCTCCTTTCACTTTCAAGAAACTACAGAAAACCTAAGGGAAACAGTTGGGAAAACTCTGTGTTTGAGCTGAATTCATGAAGGCTTAGCTTAGTTCAGACTAAGGGACACTCAATCAAGATTAAGGTAAGAGTTGAATTGTGTTTTTGGGTGTTAGAACTCTAAGTTTTTGGCTGAGTATTAAAGTGTTTATGATTTTGATGCTTAAGGGTTGAATTGAAGATAAGTGCTTGGGTTTTGGCTCAGAGGTTGTCAAGGAAGTGGTTCAGCAAAAGAGGTAAGCTTCAATTCCTAATTTAGCGGTTAAAATTTGAGTTTTGCATGACAGGTTTTGGTGTTTTGAGTTGCTGGGTTTCAGAGAATCAAAATGGAGTTTTAGTAGGTTTTAGGCTGAATTTCTGTTGGATTATGTTGTTAGAGTCATGATAAAAGTTTTGTGATTAATGGGTTTTGAGTTAGGGTGCTTTGGAATGGTTTTGGATGGGGTTAGGATGCTAGAAATGGTGGATTTTCTGGGCACGAAGGGGAGGGCCGCGACTCTGTTCTAGAGCGCTGTGGCCCTACAAAGCAAGAGAGTCAGGGAGGCTCGGCCAAGGGAGAGCGCCGCGGCGCCCTTGGGCAGGGACGCGGAGCGTGTCTACTTGTTGAGGGCCTTGGGCACTGTTTTAGGGGCGGGCCGCTACTAGGGTTCAACGGCTGCAAACCTTAGGTGCATTCTTGATCATTTGGGGATTTTAAGTGCGAGAATCTAGCCTAGGGTGCTCGGGATCAATTTCACCACCGTGCTTGGTGGAATTCGATGTCCCGGAAGCTAGTATTGTACCCAGAAACCTTTATTTGAATATTAATGGAATCCAATATCTTGGTTGTGACTAGGTGTTAAGGCTAGGGCTCAGGAAACGGATCATGCTCGAGGAATGTCGCTCGTAATCAGTGAGCGTAGGAATTAAAGGTAAGAAAACTGCACTCGGTTGTATATTTATAAAGGGACTAAGGGTTACCTGTTATGTATGCTTGAAAGGATGGTATTATGCCATGTAAACAGTGAACCAATGGCCTAAGAGTGCCAAGGGTTACATTAGCACACAGTGTGGCGTGCTGCCCCTTTGGCACACCCACATGGGGCCATTTTGTAAGTGAGCATGCCTTGGTGCTTGATCATTAGTCAAGTCTTGCACCAAGCAACCTCATGGGATAGGGTAGTGGCAGTTTTCTAATTATGCATATGTCTCCCAGAAAAAAATCATATATGTTCCTGGGAAGACCTTATTTCCCTAGAAGGCTCCTTAGGGGGAGGTGACCTGGTGACTTAGGGAAGCACCATGGCCATCAGCAGATAGGGGCCAAAGTTGTGTACTCCCTTGCCCTATCAAGGCTATATATTAATAAAACAATATTTATCCATACTTGCCCCTGTGTGCTTCCTTGTTGCCTATGTGTTACTTGTTTGTTATCTTCGTTAGGCCATTGCGTGCCACTTGCCTTATTGTGCACTTTATGTTGTGTGGACGTTCCTAGGAATGACTTGCATTGTGCTTGCTCATACTTTGTTATTGCCCGTTGCATGTCCGAGATGTGTATGTGGCTAACCACTGAGTTTTTTTGCCTGTAGGTGTGTGTTGTAGGCTGACTTGCTAGCTTGAAGAGTCTGCAAGTGCCGCACGTTCCGTCTACTTAGAGTACCCAAATAGCTGGCCCGTGACAGTTGATATCAGAGCCAAGTTAGAAAGAGCTTGGAAAAACACACTATGGTGAGCAACACTCAGAGGATCGAAGCACTTGAGAAGCGTTTGGGGGAATTAGATGGCCTGGACGAAAGGGTCAGGGATCTTTCCTCTGCAAGTCATAACTCTGGATTGTCTGATGCAAACAATCGCATAGCTGCGCTAGAAAAGGAAAATGATGTTCTCCTATCCAGAATAATCGCGTTGGAGAAAAGAAACACTCCAACAAGTACTTCTGTTTCCCCTCGGTGGGAAGAGCGCATTGCGGTAGTGGAACGCATGCTGAAGGAACAAGAAGTTTCCATAAATGACACTACGGAAGACTGCAGGGAGGCAGTTGGCGTGCTCAAAGAAGAAATGGCTGAGCTAACTGCCAAGGTAAACCTGACCATGCGAGCGGTTGGGAATGCCCCTGCACCAGGGCCGATAGGTATGGAATATGGCCGAGTTAAAGTACCCGAGCCGAGGCCCTATAACGGGGCCAGACACGCAAAGGATTTGGAGAATTTCCTCTTCGACATGGAACATTATTTTAGAGCCATGCGGGCCGATTCGGAAGATAGAAAGGTCGCCATGGCTACCATGTACTTGTCTGGGGATGCCAAGGTGTGGTGGAGGACCAAGTATGATGACATAGAGAATGGTAGGTGCACCATCACATCTTGGGTAGACTTGAAGAGAGAACCAAAGACGCAATTTCTGCCAGAAAATGTCGCATACATAGCTCGACGCCAGTTGAGAGAGCTCAAAAAAGTCGGGACAGTCCGAGAATATGTGAAGAAATTTTCGGGACTAATGCTCGATATAAAGGACATGTTCGAAGTAGACAGGCTCTTCTGCTTCCTCGAGGGATTGAAACCGTGGGCCAAGCAAGAACTTCAAAGACAGCGTGTGTCTGACCTTGCCACCGCTCAAGCTGCTGTTGAATGCTTAATAGATTACACTCCAGAGAGCAGCCTGCTAAAAAGGGCTACTCCTCTAACCAGCTCAAGTAGCGCTGGGAGTAAGAAGTCTGGGAAGTCCTGGCAGGGCAAGAGGGGGGGGGGGGGAGAGAAGAGGACAGCTGAGTCCAATTCTTCCAGTGGTACAGATGCTGCTGCGGGGAGGAAGCCGCTAGCTTGTTGGCTCTGCAAAGGCCCACATAAGTCGGCAGTTTGCCCTTATAGGGGCAAGCTGAATGCCCTCATTGTCCAAGAACAACAGGGCGAAGGAGAAGAGGAAGACGAAGAGTATGCGCACATGGGCGTTGTCTGCTTGTTGAATGCTCTCAAGAAACATGGCGAAAAAGGGAAGAAGACCCTGGGGAAGGGACTAATGTTCGTGGATGCCACCATCAATGGCAAGCTCGCCAAAAGCATGATGATCGATACTGGTTCCACCCACAACTTCATCTCTGAACTGGAAGCAAAGCGACTGGGACTGAATCTAGAGAAAGATGCAGGCCGCATGAAAGCGGTCAACTCCAAGGCCTTGGCCACAACTGGCGTGGCTAAAGGGGTAAAAGTTAGAATCGACACGTGGGAGGGGCAGACTGACTTAGTGGTCGTCCATAAGGATGACTTTGATGTAGTCTTGGGAATGGACTTTCTAACCGAGAAAGGTGCCATTCCAATCCCTGCCACTGGGAGCTTGCTCATAATGGGAGAGACTCCTGCAATGGTGCCTGCAAAGGTGAAACCACCCCCTGGTGTGAAGCTCCTATCAGCTTTATAGTTCAAGAAGGGTGTGAAGAAGCAGGAGCCCACTTATTTAGCGGTACCCACCGTGTTCGAAGAAGTAGTGGAAGAGATTGTTCCACTAGAAATTACGAGGGTCTTAAAGATGTATGGGGATGTGATGCCAGATAAACTTCCCAAAGCCTTGCCACCAAAGAGGGGGATTGATCACCAGGTAGAGCTGGTGCTGGGAGAAAAACCTCCAACTAAAGCGCCTTACAGAATGGCACCCCCTGAGCTAGAAGAGTTGAGGAGACAACTAAAAGAGTTATTGGAGGCAGGCTTCAACAGACCGTTGAAGGCACCATTTGGCGCACCGATGCTATTCCAAAAGAAGCACAATGGGAGCTTGAGATTGTGCATTGATTATAGGGCTCTCAATAAGGTGACATTTCGCAACACCTACCCCATCCCTCTGATCGCTGATTTGTTCGACCAGCTAAGTGGAGCCAAATACTTCACAAAGTTGGACTTGAGATCGGGCTACTATCAAGTGAGGATTTCAGATGGGGATGAACCAAAGACAACGTGCGTTACTCGATATGGAGCTTTTGAGTTTAGAGTAATGCCGTTTGGGTTGACAAATGCACCTGCTACTTTCTGTACACTGATGAACCAAGTATTCCATGAGTATCTAGATATGTTTGTGGTGGTGTACTTGGATGATATCATGGTTTATAGCACCAGGATTGAAGAGCATCAAGAACACTTGGATCAAGTGTTTCAGAAGTTGAGAGAGAACCAACTATATGTGAAGCGCGAGAAATGCTCGTTTGCACAGGAGAGCATAAAGTTCTTAGGCCACATTGTGGAACGTGGCCGAATTTGTATGGATCTGGAGAAGGTGAGGGAAATCCAAGAATGGAAAGCCCCCACAAACGTGAAAGAACTCCGATCCTTCTTGGGCCTAGCCAACTACTATAGACGATTTGTGGACGGCTACTCAAGAAGGGCGACACCCTTGACCGAGCTTCTGAAAAAGTGTGTGACTTGGGCGTGGACTGACAAGTGTGCTGAAGAATTCAGGAGTTTGAAGGAAGCCATGATGAAGGATCCTATTCTTGCCTTGCCAAATGTCAGCAAGCCCTTCGAAGTACAGATAAATTCCTTAGATTATGCTTTGGGAGGGGTACTAGTACAAGAAGACCACCCAGTCGCATATGAGAGCCGCAAGCTGTCTGAAGCTGAGAGGCGGTATACTGCCCAGGAGAAGGAACTCCTCACAGTTATCCATTGCTTGCGAGTGTGGAGGTATTACTTGATGGGGTCAAAGTTTGTGGTGAAGACGAATAATGCAGCTGTTAGTCATTTCCTTACTCAGCCGAAACTGACCCCTAAGCAAGCTCGATGGTAGGAGTTCGTGATGGAATTCAACTTCTGTTTTGAGCACAGGGCAGGATGCTTGAACCAGGCAGCTGACGCCTTGAGTCGCAAAGCAGAATTGGTGACTCTAAAGATCTTGGCTAGTTTGTCGGCTAGCATGGTGAACACTCAACTCAAGAAGCGCATCAAAGAAAACCTGGAGAAAGACCTGGTTGTCAGGACCATCTTGAAGCTCGTAAAAGAAGGCAGGACTTGCCAGTTCTGGGTGGAGGATGATCTTCTATGGGCTAAAGGGGGTCGCTTGTATGTTCCAAAAGTTGGAGATTTGCAGAGGACATTAATAAGCGAGTGTCATGACACCTTGTGGGCAGGTCATCCAGGGTGGCAGAGAACCCATGCCCTCTTGAAGCAGGGATACTACTGGCCACAAATGCGAGATGATGTAGTGGAGTACACCAAGACCCGTTTCATCTGCCAGCAAGACAAGGTAGATAGGAACAAGACACCTGGGTTGTTGGAGCCCTTGCGAGTCCCAAGCCGACCATGGGAGAGGGTGTCGCTTGACTTTATCACTAGTCTACCGAAGACAGGGGATTTGAGTACGATCTTGGTGGTCGTGGATAAATTCTTGAAGTACACAACATTCATCCCAGTGTCGAAGTACTGTTCGGCAGAAGAGACAGCCTGACAATTTTTCAAGCATATTGTCAAATATTGGGGAGTGCCCCAGAACATTGTTAGTGACCGAGATGGAAGATTCACTGGGACCTTTTGGTCCGAACTATTCAGTCTCTTGGGGTCACAACTGAACATATCCTCGAGCTACCATCCACAGACAGATGGGCAGACAGAAAGATTCAACAGGATGTTGGAGGAGTACTTGCACCACTTTGTGAATGCCAATCAGAAGAATTGGCCGTAACTACTCGATGTAGCTCAATTTTGCTTCAACTCTCAAAAGAGTTCTTCACCGAATAAGAGCCCTTTTGAAGTTGTTAATGGACAGGAGCCACTGTTATCCCACACAGTGGAAGAATATCGCGGTCGAAACCTGCGAGCCTTTCACTTCACAAAAGACTGGAAGAAAATGACAGAGATTGCCCGAGCTTATTTAGAAAAAGCATCAAGAAGAATGAAGAAGTGGGCAGATCAGAAGCGCAGAACACTGGAGTTCAAAGCAGGTGACTTAGTGTTAATCAAGCCAAGGCCCAAACATTTGAGATTCCGAGGGGACAAAGACATCAGACTCGTTCGCAAGTACGAGGGTCCAGTCTCAATCATCTCAAAAGTTGGCCTAACTTCCTACAAAGTCGACCTACCAACATGGATGAAGATACACCTAGTCCTTCACGTCATCAACTTGAAGCTGTATCATGAAGATCCAGCAAATCCAGAGCACAACCAGTCAACCAGAGGAGGAGTCATCGTTCAGCCAAGGAGCAAGCGTCAACCTGAAGAAATCCTGGCAGAAAGGACGGTCTCCACTGACCGTAAAAAGCATAAAGAGTATCTGGTAAAATGGAAGGGGCTCGCAGATGACGAGATCAGCTGGGAGAGGGCGGAAGACTTGAAGAAGCTCACGCAGAAGATTGAAGATCTACAAGCTACTTCGTCAAGGACGCCGAAGAATTGAGTGGGGGAGAGTGTGGCGTGCTACCCCTTTGGCACACCCACATGGGGCCATTTTGTAAGTGAGCATGCCTTGGTGCTTGATCATTAGTCAAGTCTTGCACCAAGCAACCTCATGGGATAGGGTAGTGGCAGTTTTCTAATTATGCATATGTCTCCCAGACAAAAATCATATATGTTCCTGGGAAGACCTTATTTCCCTAGAAGGCTCCTTAGGGGGAGGTGACCTGGTGACTTAGGGAAGCACCATGGCCATCATCAGATAGGGGCCAAAGCTGTGTACTCCCTTACCCTATCAATGCTATATATTAATAAAACAATATTTATCCATACTTGCCCCTGTGTGCTTCCTTGTTGCCTATGTGTTACTTGTTTGTTATCTTCGTTAGGCCATTGCGTGCCACTTGCCTTGTGCGCTTTGTGTTGTGTGGACGTTCCTAGGAATGACTTGCTTTGTGCTTGCTCATACTTCGTTATTGCCCGTTGCATGTCCGAGATGTGTATGTGGCTAACCACTGAGTTTGTTTGCATGTAGGTGTGTGTTGTAGGCTGACTTGCTAGCTTGAAGAGTCTGCAAGTGCTGCACTTTTAAACTCTGTTTCTTTTTGGGATCCCATGTATAAAACTGTTAAATTATATAAAGTGTAACTCTTGAAACCAAAACCTTTTTAACCTCAGCACTTTCATGGTTAGTGACACGTTTTTAACTAAATGACTTGATTAGCAAGTCCTGCACCTTTATAAGTACACAGTGTAGCGGTCTTGGCTATCCAGCGCGTTACATGAGGTGCCTCTAGTGCGAAAAAGGCAGGCTCCCGAGGCTGTCCAAGAACCCAATCTAGAACAAGTTGCATCAGGGGCAACAGCCGGCCCCTCCGACCAAGGTAACCCATACCCCTTTAGGGAATCAGATAGGGTTACTGCTGATTTTAGGTTAGTTCGTTTTAATACAAACCAGCTCGTCCATTGTCATCCCTTTAACCCAGATTGAAATATAACCCTGCTCTAGTGCGTAGACCACCTAGTGGTACACCATGACAACAGTTATCCTAATGGCACAATCGTAGTTGATAACACGTTAAACTTTAGATCCACCAATTTTGACGAGTATGGGACCAACCGTAGGACCTGGCCTTCTCTGCTCTAGGGTGCATTTGCCCCTGGATTTAGACAGTATGTAGATGAATGCAGCATTGAGGAAGGACCTGATCCTGAACCCCTTAGGATCCCAAGAATATTAATTGTAGACTCCCCTTCTCCTCCATTAGTTCCAAGGCTGGAGGTCATGCCTATCCCAGCCAAAACACCTGAGTTGGTGATAATAGACTCATCCCCCAGCCCGGAGGGTAGGGTCTTTGTTTTCTTTATTTATTTATAAATGCTTTTTGAAACATTATTTTTGTGAACTAACTTTTTTAGTTCTTTTTAGGTGAGGAGATGGAACAACCAAGGGCCCCCGATCTCCGAACTGCTTTCCAGACTAAGAAAGTTGGTTTGGGCCCCGTTGTGAAGAGGCCCAGGTTTACGAAGAAGGCCACCTCTGCAGCGGGAAACACCTCAAAATCCCCCGCCAAAAATAAGGAGACAAGCTCGACTCGGGAGTCGGCTCCGGTGGCTATGGTCACTACCTAGCAACTTCCTCCTCCCCCGCTTCGCTTCGTGCCTCCCCAGGCTCAAGTAATACAAACATGCCCCCAGCTCCCACCGTCCCATCTCCCACCGTCTGAATACCAGTAGATCCTCAAGACTTGGAGAAGATCCTTTAAGCCTTTTGGGGTATCATTTATGAAATTGCGAGCCATATGGTGGGGCATGCCTATAAGGCCAGCTCGAGAGATCTGAGGACCATCGAGGAGTGTAGCCCGGAGAATGTCATGGAATCAGCTATGGGGATGAACCTCACTGTAAGTTCTCTTTCCTTACTTGGTGAAAATTTTCTTTTTATTGTGACCAAGGGTATATCTTTGACTTGTTTTGTTCTTTTGCAGTCTGCCCTGGCCCAGTTTTGTAGCATAGCCCGTGCTAGGGCTAGAAATGATGAGCTCCGGGCTAAACTAAATGCTGCCCAAACTGCCATGACTGCAGCTCAAGAAGGCGAGCAGGCCGCCAAAGCTGCCTTGGAAGTTGCTCAGAAGAATGAGCTTGATGCCAAGGCTGCTTTCGCCTCTTCCAAAGAAAGCGAATAGGCTGCAAAGACTGCATTGTCAAACTGTACAACTTCAGACCGAGGTTGATGAAGCCAAAGCAAAACTGCTCGAGGCCGAGGCCGTTGTCAAAGAAGAAAAGGCGGCCTCATCATCGCCCATGGAAGGGATGATGTACCACTGCTGGGCCTTCAATCTAGATGGGAACTTCTCTTTCATGGGACCCGGGCTGTGGGATCCGTACCTTGCAAAATTTAAGGCTCGGCTCTTGCAAGAACCGTTGGAGACTGGCGATACATCCGGAATGGCGGAGGGAGATGGCGAGGAGGTCACATCTTCGGGGCGAGCTGATGCAACCCATTGATCTCCTTTGTATTTGTTTTTCTTTGTAATTATTTAACAATTTTTTTAAAAATTAAACAATTGCCTTCGGGCTCAGTTCGAGGTTTTTCCTCCTCGTGATAATTTGCTTGCTTTATTTCAATATACATCTTTTTGATCCATTTATCTTTCCTTTACTGTCTCTCATGTTTATGAATCCTTAGATTTGTACATTCAAGATTTTAGGAATCGATTTTTAGATTGTGATATATTTTATCGCGCTTGGTTATATCCAAGTTTTGTTTGGTTATTTGTACCCTACCTGTAAAGAATCAGGCCTCAAACCTGGTCATATCTAGGGCTTTTAATGTTTTAAACTTAGTTCACATTAGGTTGATTGAAACTCGAGCTTTAAGAAGCCGTTGAATAATCAATTTTTCTAAACTTCTAAGTTTTGGACCTGGTTACGTCCAGGATTTTAAATGATTTTAAATTTAGTTCGAGTGAGGTTTATTGAAAATTCGAACTTTAAAAAGCCATTGAATAATCAATACTTCCAAGCTTCTAAATTTTAGACCTGGTTACGTCCAGGATTTTAAATGATTTAAACTTAGTTCATGCTAGATTTACTAAAAACTCGAGCTCTTAAAAAGCCATCAAATAATCGAGCAGGCTTAATTTTTCCAACCTCGGGTTATGTGCCCCCAAGTAACCAGAATGTAGAAACTTTCTTGTTTGCTTTTACAAACATTAGAACATGAACTAATACAAACTAAAAAGGAAATTATTTAATAATCCATCTATTATTTAATCAAATGGCTTTTATAAATAAGCCTTACATTGATGGTGGTACTACTAATAATATTTTTTAAAATGTAGGGCGTTCCAGGTCCGTGGGACTACTTCCCCATTCAGCCAAGCTATCTTGAAAGTTCCTTCACGTCTTAACTAAATTGCCCAATTCAAATCTATGTGTCTTAACTTTAGAATTAAAATAGCGAGTGATTTTTTGTTGCTGATGGGCGAGCTGTAACTACGATTCTTCTCGTTTTTCTTCAATCAGATCGAGGGATGCGTTAAGTATTCCATCATTCTGTTCTTGGTTGAATGTCCTTTGCCTGTGAGTGGCTACCATGGCTTTGACTGGAAGCGTGACCTCGCTTCCAAAAGTTAAGGAAAAAGGAGGATGCCCCGTGGAGGCTCTGTGAGAAGTTCGACAGGCCCATAGTACGCGCGGGAGCTGTTCAGGCCATAGTCCTTTGGCTTCGTCTAACCTATTCTTCAGGCTTGCCTTTAAGGTTTTGTTCACAGCCTCGACCTGCCCGTTGGCCCGCGGATATGCTACTGAGGAGAAACTCTTCATAATGCCATATTTTTCACAAAATTCAGTAAAGAGATCGTTGTCGAATTGTGTCCCATTGTCTGACACAATCTTTTTAGGAAGCCCAAATTGACATATAATGCTCTTCACCACGAAGTCTAGAACTCTTTTTGAAGTGATGGTTGCCACAAGTTCAGCTTTTACCCACTTCGTGAAATAGTCGATCGCCACCACCACGTAACAAACTTCTCCCTTTCCCATAAGTAGGGACCCTATTATGTCGATTGCCCATACCACGAATGGCCACAGGGATGAGATCATCGTTAGCTCAACTGGAGCAGCTCGGGAAACTATGGCAAAACGCTGGCATTTGTCGCACTTCTGAACATACAAGATTGAGTCTTTTGTTAGGGCCAAAAATTAGCCCTGCCTCAGTATTTTCAGTGCTAGGTTTTGCCCCCCCAGCATGATCTCCACAAAAACCTTCGTGCACTTCTTGCAAAATGGTGTTAGCTTCCTCGGACAGAACACATCATAGGAGAGGCAATGAAAGACCACGTCGGTACAAGGTCCCATCCACTATCACATACCGGTGAGCTTGATAAAGTATTTTTCTTGCGTCCTTTCTATCGTCAGCTAGCCTTCCTATTGTGAGGTATTCCATTATGGGAGTCATCCAGGTTGGTCTTGTGTCGATCATTTTGACTTCTATCATTTCTGTCACGCTCAGATTCTCCAAGAACTCTACTGACACTACATTCAATGTCTCAGCTTCTTTTGTGGTGGCAAGTCATGCCAAGGCATCAACATTTGAATTTTGTTCGCGAGGTATCTGTTCAACAGAACTGTACTCAAATTCAGACAGTTCTCCCTTCACCTTTGCTAGGTAGGCCGCCATCTTCGTACCTCAAGCTTGGTATTCTCCCAATACCCGTTTGATCATGATCTGAGAATCACTATAGCCTTGGACAACTTTTTCCTTGAGCTCCCTTGCCACTCTCAGCCCAGCTAGTAAAGCCTCATATTCGGCTTTGTTGTTGGATGCCCTGAATCTGAATCTCAAAGCTGTATGAAATCGATGCTCTTCAGGGGAGATTAAGATGATCCCAGCTCCCGATCCGTTCTCATTTGATGATCCATCCACGAAGATTTTCCATAACTCCTGCACCGGTTCCTTCAAGAGCCTCTTGAAATCCGATGCATTCAGCCCCAAAATCAGCAAGGGCCTGACTTTTGATTGAGGTTCGTGGCACGTACAATATCTCAAACTGGCTAAGCTAGATAGCCCATTTTAAAAGACGTTTTGACGTTTCAGGTTTTTTCAATACCTGCCTTAAAGGTTAGTCGGTCATGGCGTTTATTAAATGGGATTGGAAATATGGCCAGAGCTTCCTGGAAGCCAATATCAGACAGAATGCCAGCTTCTCTATTAGTGGGTATCGTGACTCAGCTCCGAGAAGTCTCTTGCTTATATAATATACTGGTTTTTGAGCACGGTCTTCTTCTCGGACTAACATGACACTGACTACATTTTCTGTCATGGCCAAATAAAGGAACAGAGGTTCTCCAGACATAGGCTTAGATAACATTGGGGGCTCAGCCAGGTATGTTTTTAGGTCGAGTAATGCCTGTTCGCACTCCTCACTCCACTCAAATTTTTTGTTTCCCCTGAGAAAGTTGTAGAATGGCAGGCACTTGTCAATAGATTTTCAAATAAAGCGATTCAAAGTTGCCACCTTTCTAGTCAGGCTTTGAACTTCTTTATCTGACCTGGGTGAGGGAATTTCTAACAACGACCTGATTTTCTCAGGATTTGCCTCTATTCCCCTCGTGTTGACTATGAAACCCAGAAATTTTCCAGATGCCACTCCGAACGTGCACTTTTGAGGATTCAACTTCATGTAATACCTCCTTAAGATTCCAAAACATCCCTCTAGATCGAATGCATGGTTATCAGAAATCTTTGATTTGACAAGCATATTATCGACATACACTTTCATACTTTCTCCCGATCTGATTAGCGAACATTTTGTTGACTAAGTGTTGATATGTAGCTTCGGCATTCTTCAGCCCGAAAGGCATGACTTTATAACAATATATGTTATTTGGGGTCATGAAGCTAGTATGTTCCTGGTCCGCATGATTCATCGCGAAGTGGTTATATCCAGAATACGCATCCATGAAGGACATGAGCTTGTGATATGTTGTGGCATCTACCAACTGATCAATCCTTGGTAGTGGAAAGCAATCCTTGGGACAAGCTTTGTTCAGGTCGGAGAAGTCGATGTAGGTCCTCCATTTCCTGTTTGGCTTTAGGACCAACATGGGATTGGCGACCCAGATCATGTATTTTGCTTCATGGATAAACCCGCACTTTAGTAGTCGAGCTACTTCTTCCTCAAGAGCCTCAGCTCGGACTGTTCCCAAGCGTCTCCATTTTTGGGATTTCAGTTCGTTAATGTACCTCTTCTGGGCCCCGTTGCTCGTGCCTGCCAGATGAGGTCCTCTTGAAATGGTGGCTATATCTCCCCCTATTATTGGAGGAGGGTTGTCCTGATTCGTTTGAGCTCCGGTTTGACTTACTGGAGATTCGGGGACTAACAAACGGTTTGGTCAAGTGGGCTGATTAGGGACCACCTGATTTTGAGCGTACTAGGCCAAAGGTCTCACTCTAATGAGAGTTTTGATCTCATCCTTCAACTGTTGACAGTCATCAGTGTTATGACCGATATCATTATGGAATCAGCAGAACTTCAAAGAATCTCTCTTCGCCCTCTGGTTCTTCAATGGTTCTGGCTTCTTCCACGGAAGGCGAGCGGAATTTGCAAGGAAGATGTGCTCCCTAATGTCTATTAGATCGGTATAAGTTGCGTAAACATGTTTGAATTTCTCCCCAGACTTATTTTTCTTCATTATGCTCTAGTCTCCCTCACCATTTCCCTTCCTTTTGTTATTCCCCCCTTGGTTATTCTGAGTAACGGTTTGAGCCGTAGCTGCAACATCCGTTACCACTCCAACAGGCTGGACAGGAAGCTAGCTAGTTCCTGTGACAGAATCTCGCGCCTCTTCTAGGTTAATCCATTATTGAGCTTGGGCTGAGAATTCGTCCACACTCTTAACTCCTTTCCTTTGGAGTTCTTGCCACAGGTTGCCCCCGACGAGGATTCCTATCCTCAGTGCCATGAGCTTAGAGTTGTCATTAGCATCCCTATCTCGTGCAACAACATTGGCAAACCGACTTAGATATGCCTTCAACGTTTTGCCAGGTTGCTGCTTTACATTGGCCAATGAATTAGCCTCAACTTGAGTTGCTTGTGAAGCTCGAAATGCTTTTTTGAACTCGGAGGAAAACTTCATCCACGAGCTTATGGAATGTCTCTTGTACTGCTTAAACCACTACCTGGCTGGCCCGACCAAAGTTGTAGGGAATAAAATACACCTTAGATTGAGTCTGACATTGTGAGCCATCATCATGGTGTTAAACATTCTGAGGTAGTCTGGCGGATCTCCATCTCCTTCAAATTTTGACAAGTGTCGCATTCTGAAGCCTACTAGATATGTGGTCGCCGCAATATTTGGAGCGAAAGGCTCGAGCTCATCCTCTGAGTCGCAATCATCTTTGTCTTTTCCAGATAAAAGTCTCTTCATGTGCTCTTCCATCAGAGCTAGCCTCTCGAGGGTTTGATCTGTGGTCCCTAGGTTACCTGGGGGCTGTTCGACAGCTCCTATCCTATCGTATGCATTTGGTGTATTATTGTCCCTCCAAGCTTGAGCTTGGTTTGGTAGGGCATTCCCATTATCACGTACTATGGACAAGCCTCCCTCTTGTCGAGTATAACAAACATCTTCATTCTGAGCTGGATTCCTTCTCTGCGAATTTAGGCGATCACGCAAATTGGGTTGTGACTCGTACCGAGGGCTTTGTGTTGAACTCAACTGATTTCTTAGGTCGCCCTCGGACCTACCACTACGATGAATTCATGTCTAGTAACTCCCATTTGTGAAGCTTACAGCTTGCAGTTTGGGCTGGGGATCTGGATTTTCAACACGTGTCAGTGGGATGTAAGTATTGGCAGATGGGGGAGGATTTCTCTTACTATCTCCATAAGCTGGAATGTCCCGTGTAGGATGCCTTATTGGTGAGGCAATCTGGGTCCCATCATAGTGAACTAGATTAGCCCGCCTCTGTTCTACCCCATTGTCTCTAGCTCTCTGCGCCTAACATTCCGATCGTGACGCAGGAGGATTTGTTGGAACATTCTGTCTCTGTGAGCCTGTCCCAGCCCCTCCCTGTGGATTGCCATGGGTATTCCTAGGGACCTGTGAAAGAGGCACCAAACTTGGGGTTGCAGTTCTAACAATAACTTGACCCCTATGAGGGCCACTGGGTTGAGCATTCTGGCGATCACGCCCTGTAGGTATAGAACTTGGGGTGGCAGTCCTGACTAATTGACTTGGTTTGGATTGATTATTCCTGAGGGACTTGTGAGACCCACTTTGCCTCTTTCCGACATTAATGTCGGTTGTAAGAGGGGGTAACCGAGCCAAAACTTCCTCAATCTGCCTATTTTCCTTAGCAAGATGGCTTCTCAATTACATGTTTTCCAATTCGACGATAGTTAGGTAGTCTGGATTTGGATTCGGTGGCAATGACGCCGAACTCCCAGTGTCGCCATGACCCGCTAGTTGTTTTCCCGAACGTTGCTGGATCTCAGGGCCATGTTTGTTCGAAACAGCAGTATGATGGGCCTCCTGCCCACCAGGATGTTCTATCTCATTATCATGCATTGAGTGAGTGAGCACCATGATGAGAATCGACTGGGATCTTGATGAAGCACTAATTTCCCTCTCAATGAAGGCACCAAACTGTTGATGCAGTTTTTCGCTAATAGTGTATTAAGAAATAATACAGGTAGATTATAGCTTAATAAACTGTAATAAAAAATAAATGAATTCACTCAAGAATAGAGAATTTTTACATGGTTCAGTGCTTAAAATCTACCTAGTCCATGAGTCTATATTATTGCTGTTTCACTCTCTCTATTTTGGCAGAGTTTCGGTATTACGGAAAAAATGGTCTCCTTTCCTGTCCAATATTCCCAGTATTTATAAGGGAATTTCATGGACAGGTTTGGGTAACCGCGTGAGTCAATCACACATTTACATAATTATTACATTTAATACAAATAATTCCCATTTATATTGGGATATGATCTGATCACAAGCTAAATGTACTCCTAATATCTGGGATATTAAATATGACAACTTGATCATAAATATACATATAAAGGGATCCCGAGTCTCTAGGGATCCGTGGATACTCAATATACTAGAATCACCACGAGCTGGATATCTCCTCCAAGCTCGTGCTTCAACAGCTATTATAATATTCTGAGCTCGCGCTTGACAGCCTTCGTGTCTGTAGCTCGGGTTAAACCCAGGATGCCTAACACCATGCGTGACCACATGAAATTGGAGTTGTCCACGTGGATAATAAGCAGATATCATTCCCTTATATTTATTTTCCAGCTGCACCCGAGCTGAGTGAATGAACTCGGGCTAAAATTAAGGTACAACAATATCTAATCGTTTCGTACGTGTGATCTCGTTGATGCTTGATTTCATCTAGGCTTTATTCGGGCTACAGAACTTTTCACCTATAAAGTGTTATGAGGATTTAATAACCTTCATTAACTGCTTGCCAGTTGTACCACGAACAAGACACTTGAGCTCGTGTTTCTTTAGGTACAACATTCCCCCCCCCCCCAAGCCTCTGCTCATGTATGACGTCACTCCTAAATCAGACACACACAGTAGAGGCTTTTCTACTTTCGTCATCGGGAACCTACCCACCTACCCTCTTAAGTATGGGATGCGTGTTTGATTTCTATAGGTGTCTATTCGAGTTTCGAGTATAGTGACAACTGTCATGTCACCTTTTTGTCATCATTTTGTCTATTTGATAATAGCCCTTCGATCTGAAATTGCTTTGATCAAACGGTCCCAAATCTTTCTCGGGCTTACCCTATATATAAGGGCACTCAGTTGAACTTCACCACCTTTGTATCCCTTGCTAAAAAAGCTTCCTTTTCTCTCTCATTTCTCTGAAAACCCAATAACCCTTTGGCAATTTCTCTCTGATTCATCATTCTATTCCAATAATCCTTCTAGCTTCTTACCTTTAATTAGAACTGTAAGTAACTTTCATTCATTGCTGCAAATTTCTTCATATTTTTTGCTATATGTTTATTCTCGAATGCCTTTGCAAAGTTTTTATTTTTATTTTTTATGTTCTAGTTCAATAAGAGGTTCACGTTAGGCTTTCATATTTTTGTGTTTGCAAAGAGGAATGAGTTTTAGGAAAGTATACATTTATTTAGCTAAATATAGTGAGAGAGTAACACAAATAGGTAAATCTCTAGGCATTTTCTGGGTTTTTGAGATTTAAATGAAGAACAATTGAGGCTAAAATTCTTGGTTTCTAACCTCAAAACTGGGTAGCTTAAAGGCCACGTTTCTTGGATAGTTTTACATTAAAACAACTTTCCAAAACCAGGTTTCTGACACACAATTTCTGGGTGACAGTACTTTTCAAGATTAGGGTGTGTGAATTAGGGGCACACGTGGATCCACGTACACGGGTTATAAACCTGTACTAGTTCGTAGGTCTTCCAGCTCGTCGGACCCATTTCCTTTAAATGTTAGGTCAAGTTTTCCAGAGGACCATCCTTTGGTTACTAAGTACGACCAACTCTCTTGATTCTCTTAACCCTTATCCTAGAGCTATATCCTTAGGTCGCAACTAATAGCTAGCACCGCTCTATGCCCATGTGAATTTAATTAACTTCAAAATGAGTCAACAAAAATAAAAGAATGTAGTGGGTTCCTCTTACCTAGGCCAGCAGGTCGCGGAGACCCCCATTCCCCACTTTGGGCCAGTGGTGGAAATGGAGGTCGATGTTAATGCCAATAGCTTTTACGAGGCCAAAAAAATAATTTCTAGACTAACCTCCATGCCCCAGGTAAATAGCATAATAAGGGGCCATGGTATCCAAACAGACTTGAAGTTCTACGCCCGTCCAACGTTTGAGGGTGAGCGGAGCTACGCTCCCCTGAAGGACAATTTCGGAGCTTGGAGTGACAAACACCTGAAGGCAGGCACCTTCCTTCCACTGAGCTCATACTTCTCAAACTTTTTAAACTATGTGAAGTTAACTCCGTTCCAACTCCCCCCAACACTTATTTCCTCCTCATGGGGCCTAAGTATTTATTTCATAAAAATGAGTGGGAGGACTCCACTCTAGAGGACATCCTCTACTTTTTCTGCCTCAAGGCCAATCCAGACACCAGAACTGGAGAAGACGGGTTTTACTACCTCACCTAGTTTCCCAAGACCACCAATATTATCATTCTCCCCAGCCACCAAAGCGACTTCAAGGAGTTTTTCTTCATGTCGAATGGGTTCGGGACTTGTTACTACTGATATTTCAACCGACCTCGTAAGTATGTTCACCGTGAGTCTTTACTTTGAGAATTTTATAGATAGTTGTTTGCTTTTTAATACTAGCTTATTCGGATCGCGTTACTTATTTATGCAGTTATATACAAGAGGTTGGAGGCTTCTGTTGTCCATAAGGACCAATGTCAGACACTTGCCTCTGCTCCTGCCGAAGAAAAATATTGGTGAGCAATAATAACCGATGCCAACATGTTGGCATGTAGGCTTATCTAGGAAGAAAAATCTTTGGCACTCTGACCTTGGGGTCTTCCTAGGAAGAGGGCCGTCAGCGTCATAGAGGAGGTCGAGGCAGAAGAGGAAGTCGTGCCATTGGTGTGCAGATGTTTTTTACAAGGCAGTCTAAGTAGTGACCCGGGTCGGGCAGAGTCGGGGGAGCAGACGACACCTCTGGCCAAGGTAACAATGACAATGATATTAATCGGGTTGCTGCCACCTATATGCTAGCTCGTCATGACCCAAGGAAGATTGTGACTAGGCACCCCGAGGACCCAGCTAGGGACATTACTATCCAATAGTGTGTCAACCTCTTAGTCCCCTGTCATGATATTAGTCTCCCTAAAATGACTATAGTTGTATATAATACTTTACACATTATGAGCACTATATTCGAGTAGTATGATACTAACATCCAACCTAGGATTCCTTTGGACCTATGTAACTTCTTTATAAGGAAGCCAGAGTATGACCCGAGCTTAGACGAAGAGCTCGAGTCTAAAACAGTGGCTGGCATTGTTTTGGTAGAGTCTCCTCCACCCTCTGCTATACAGGAATTTGTTAATCCTGCCATAGCTAGCCCAATCCACAACCTAGAACTAATTATTGTAGTCTCCTCCTCTAACTCGGAGGGTAGGATTTTCCTCTTTACTTATTACTTTCCAAGTTTAATTGAAGTTTTTCTAACCCTCTTTTGATTATTTTGCAGAAGATGACATGAGCGACCTAACAATTACTATGACCAGCTTCGGTTCGGCAGTCAAGAGGCAAAGAGTTTTGAAGAAGTCTGCGTCTGAGGTCGGGGCCTCCATGGGAGCTAAAACTAAGGCCAATGAGCTACCCTCATCTCAACCATGGGCTCAGAAGGAGACTGTGGTAACAACTAAGGATGCTCCACCTCCAGCTCCCCGAACCGACCCTCCAGCCCCTCGAGATGATCCACCAGCTGCTCACATTGAAGTTCCACCTGCCCCTTTTGTAACCATCCCAGCTCCCCACGTGGACGTGGGCAAGTTTCCGACCCACCTCCGGGGTCCTCTCCAGCCCCTGACCAGCGATGTTGTGGGGCATGTCGACTAGCTCTTCGTTTGTGAGGTGGATAAAATTGAGGGCACGACTCCTTAGGTCATGAGGAGGATGACCCTAGGGATGCTTCTGACAGTAAGTTTCCTCATTTGGCTTTTCGTTTTATCCCATATTTTTTCATAATCTAACTTTTTGGTTGTTTCAATTAACAATCATACATGGCCAAGATTCGAGTAGGAGATAAGATCCTTGCTGAAGCGAAGAAATCCGCCACTGAGCTAGAACATGACATGGATCGGTGCAAGCAGATCGAGGATGACACCTCACAATAGTTGGAGCAAGCTCGTGAGAAGATTAAGGAGCACGAGGAAATGGTCTTGAAGCTCCAAGCAGACCTTGAGACATCTAGATCTAATGAGAAGATTGCCAAAGTCAAGGACCAACTCTAAGAAAAGGTTGGTGAGCTTCAGCTCAAGGTTGACGAACCCCAGCCCAAAGTGGATGGCCATGAAGCCCATATCAAATCTGTGGAGGAGATGTGTTTACAAGGTTTGGTGCTTCAACCAGGAAGGTGACTTCTCATTCCTAGACACCGAGTTGTGCAAGTGTTATCATGCCAAATTCTAAGATCGCCTTGCGAAGGAGCCCTCAGAAATGGTGGAGACCACCTCGGGAGGTTGCAGAGATGTCAGAGAGGAGGAAGTTTCTTCCCATGAGCAAGCTACTGAAGCTTAGGGTTGAGAGGCCTTTGTCAGTAAAGTTTCTAATTTTTTCTTCTTTTTTTTTTGGGATTAATAATATCCCTTGTAATTAGGCCTTTTAGGCCGAGACAATTTGCCTTTGTGACTTTGATCGAGGTTATTTATCCTCATTCTAAATTTATTTTTCTCTAATCTTTATATATCTCCCTTCCACTATTATGCTTATTCTTGTGAATTACATACACATGCGAAGTTATAGGGCGAGGTTTTTTAGATCAAGGTATTTTTAGAACGTCATGCTTAATAGCTGACCAATTGATTTTTAGGTCATGGACTTGGTTATATCCAGGATTTTGATAGCTTAATATTATAACTGTTAATATTCAGGCCTCGTATCTGGTTCAGTCCAGGGTTTTATTTCTTTGAATTTTCTAGTTTAACTTAGTTAATATTCAGAATTATTTTGAAAACTCGAGCCTTTTCAACCTACCAAATTCTCAAATTCTAAGTTACATAATTTTTCAAAGACTTAGCAAATTATCATCAAGGGTATCCGCCCCCAAGCGATCAAAATTTATGAATATTTTAGGTTGCTTATACATAGTGATAATACAAAATTTGAGGAAAACTTGGTACCGTGTTTAAACTACACATCAACCACAACTTTATTTAATTAAATAATTAAAAGTTTAAAATGATATGGCCTTTATAAACAAGCCTTGCAAAATTAAGCTTTGAACTTAAACAATCACTAGTAATACTTCTCGAAATGCAAAGCATTCCAAGTCCGAGGAACTGCTTCTCCACTTAGTTGAGGTAACTTGAATGTGCCTTCTCGTAGAATTTCCACGATCTGACATGACCCTTCCCAGTTTGGTCCTAGTATGCCATCTTTAGGATATTTATTTGCGAAGAACACCTTTCTTAACACTATATCTCCTAACTTGAGCTTTCTTTCCTTTACTTTCGAATTGAAATAATGAGTTTCCCTTTGCTGATAATGAGCGAGATGAATCTTTGATTCTTCTCAACGGTCTTCAATCAGATCTATAGATGCTTGTAGTAGATCATGGATAGATTAGTAGCCAAAGGGTTTAAACAAAAGGAATGAATCAATTACTTTGACACATATGCATCAGTTTCTAGGACAACCACAATAAGAGTTTTATTTTCCTTATCATCAATATATAACCTTTATCTTCATCAATTGGATGTCAAAACGACATTTCTAAATGGAGATCTCGATGGAACAATCATATGGTTTTATTCTAAGGGGTATTGAACATAAAGTGTGTAGGCTTGTTAAATCATTGTATGGATTAAAACAAGTACCAAAAAAAGACATGAGAAGTTTGATAAAGTCATTATTTCGGATGGGTTTAGACAGAATAATGCAGAAAAATTCTTATACTCTAAGACTTGTGATGGCTATGTCATTTTTGTGTGTCTATATATTGATGATATGTTGATTTTGAGTAATGAGATAAGATGCATAATAGAAACAAAGAGGTTTCTATCTTCCATTTTTAAGATGAGGGACCTTGGAGATGTCGATACCATTTTAGGTTTAAAAGTGAAAAGAAAAAGTGAGGGTTATGCCTTAAGTCAAGCTCACTATGTTGAGGAAGTGCTAGGCAAGTTTATTCATCTTAAAATCAAAGAGGCAAATACACCATTTGATTCAAGCATAAAGCTTGGAAAGAACAATGGTAGAGCGGTGGCTCAACTTTAATATGCAAGTTCATTAGGGAGTCTAATATACACCGCTCAGTGTACAAGAGTGGATATTGCATATGGGGTTAGTAAACTAAGTAGGTTTACTAGCAATCCAAGTATCAAACATTGAAAGGAAATTGAGAGAGTTCTAAGGTACCTTGAGAGGACCAAGAAGCTAAGCCTCCAATATTCAAAGTTTCCTAAGATACTTGAGGGATATTTTGATGCAAGTTGGATATCAAGTGTGGGAGATAATCTCTCCATAACTAGTTGGGTGTTTATGCTCGTAGGAGGAGCAGTTTCTCGGGGCTCAAAGAAACAAACATGTATTTCACACTCAATCATGGAGGCTGAGTTTGTAACTCTAGCGACAACCAACAAAGAGGCCGAGTGGCTTAGGTTTCTCATGTTGGATATCCCAATTTTCGTGAATAAGGTATCAACGATTTCGATACATTGTGATAGTCAAGCCACATTATCTAGAGCCTATAATGACATATATAATGGGAAGTCTAGACATATAAGTCTAAGACATGATTATGTGAGATAATTGATTCAAGATGGAATCATATCGATCTCATATGTGATAACTAGTGAGAACTTTGCAGATCCATTTACAAAACCTCTTGCGAAGAGGTTAGTAAGTTCTACATCTAAAGGGATGATACTGAAACTCCTAGAATAAGAGATTCACCGATGATGGCAATCCAATTCCAAACTTGTAAACATCAAGGGCAAGAGTTCAATGGGTATAAACAAGTCGTTGATAAGTGAATAGTTTCAAGACTAACATAAATATGAGTTCCATTCAAGGATGGTTAGTGTTGGTTGCTACTGAGTGAGGGTTAAGCCTATGGAATTTAATGAAGTCCAGTCGTGTGAAACAATTTTAAATCTTGAACAAAGAGTTATTTTTTATACTTTTAGGCCTATAAATGTAGAATTAGGAAGCATAATGTTTGCATTTTGTTGCTATTTTTAGCTAATTTCTTTTCCTTTTTGTGTTGTTGTGAGTTTATGGTGTCTTGTTAGTTTTTAAGAGCTGAAATTAGGAAAATAATGAATTTATGGATGAATTATTCAAGGAAAAAGATAAAAGAAAATTGATTTCTAAGTTGTTTTGTTTGTGCTGAAATTTTAGATTTTGCTGAAGCAAAGGAAATTTTGCTGGAGCCTTTTCATGAGGATTCAAGTGGGGTATTTAATCATATGAAGAAGAGACACTTGACATGTCATTAATTGAGTTGGCATGAAGTAATGAGGTGGTAAAGATAGGAGGCAATGAGCTGTATTTTGAAGTATTTTCTAGAAGAGAGAAAAAGAGAGAAAAAGAGAGTAAAATGAGTAGGCCAAAAATAGAGACAAATGTAGTGGCCCTTCTAATTAGGGAAATGATTAGTACCCTAACATGATAAAAAAAAGGCAGCCACCATTGAGAGGAGAGCTGCGATTGTAGATAGAGAAAGAAGAGAAATGAAGAAGAAGAAGAAGAAGAAGAAGAAGAAGAAGAAGAAGAAGAAATTCCAAGCTTGAAGATGAGAATCCAAGGAAGAGGAGGAAGACAAGATTATTGATTCATCATCTTTAGATTGTTTTATCCTCTTTAATCTCATTTAAGTTTGTAATTTCTATAGCTTTTTTCTATTTGAATACCTATGGGCTGTTTTGATTTTGGATTGTTGTTTCTTAACTTAGCCATGAACTAGATCTTTTAAGGCTTGCATTATTAATGAACCCTATGTCTTAGTGTTTAAATTTCTAGAGCTTCATTTTAGCAAAAATATTCATTGTTCATTCACGTGTGCTTAATGATTAATTGTTGTTGTTGTTTGTTCATCAATGACAAGATGATTAGTTATATTTGTACTGAGAAGTTTGAATATAATGGATTAACTTGAGTGACAGAAGTAGATGATCTTGTTAGATTATGTTTTGTGAATAACAAAGGAATGTGTTATTTTCCTTGTGTAACAATTGTGGATTGAAGCTTAAAATTGACTTCTTAAACTTGATTGGCATAGGAATATGTTTAATTAGGAGAAAGAATTAATACCATAGGATTTGGGAAAGTTCTATGAACTTACTTTAATTTCTTGTTAAATTTGGGAATTTTGTTGAGATTTCGCTAGAGCAAAACGTCCATGTCACTTTACATAGAGGAATTTAATAATTCAAGCCCATTTCAACAAAGTAAATTTCTCATGCTTTTAGATTGTCATCTCAGTTTATGTCAAGTGTTTTCAATTTATTTTTCACCACTCTTATATTGTTTGGTAATTCATTTGTACAGAATCATTTGCTATTTCAATCTTTGTGGAGACGATAATCAACTTATCCACTACTAAAAAACAATGGTTTAGTGTCGGTTACAGCCCGAAGCTTTTACCAATTGCGTTAGTTTTGAAACGGACATTATTGCTAGCAATACAATTAACTTGGGAAAAAATGTCGGTCTGTAACCGATGCTATTGCCATGTTAGCATCGGTCTGTAACCAATGCTTCTGGTAAGCAGATGCGTCGATCTGTAACCGACTCTTCTGAGACTCAGTTGCATTGGTTACAGACCAACACATATGTTTGTGCTTGTGCAGAATTGATGCTATATGGTTAAAACTTGTATTATGAAATCTGTTTCTGCCAATTTCCCCTTGTAGGAAAACAAATACAGAAACAGGAGTTGAAAGGCAGAAACAGAAGCAGAAACACGTAAACATATCAAAGGTATATATATTTCTTCCATGCTCGACTATTCTCTAATAAATGGGCTTAGATTAGTTTTACTAACTTATTTTTTTTTAGTCTAAACAATGGTTGAGTTATTAGATTTTGATTAGAAATTAACTTAGTCATTGTTTTCCCTCTCGAGTATATGAATATTATATTTTGAATCATATATCTCGACCATTGTTTACGTGATTGAGCATCGCAGAACCGCACTACCTCTAAGAGATACCTCAACCATAAAACAACAATAGTTGTTGCCATATTCCTCTCCATGCACCATAAGCTTCTTGGTCCTTATCTTCTTAACGTGGCTTGTTGCCACGATGTTGTCGATTGAGTCAACGCACAACTTGCATGGAATTACCTACATTCGAAAAACAAACAAGTTATTAATAAATTTATTATAATCATTTAGGTTAACTAATTAATTAATAAGAAATGTTATTACCTTATCCACATCAGGATGTGGAGTGAGAGCTCTTGGTTATGGTAAAGATGGAGGCAGAGCGGGAGATGCTGCCTGTGATGCTGGTCGAGGCCGAGCGAGCGATGCTGTCTGTGATGGTAGTGGAGGCCAAGCAAGAACTTCTGTCTGTTGTGGTGGTGGTGGTGATTGTATTTGTTCTTTGCTCGATTGGCTTTTGCTTGTTCTCTAACTTTTAGCCAATTAGAATGCAGTCACCTTGCCACAAACTTCTTCCAATCATCCGAATGATAACATTTTGCATAACTCGTTGGGGGATTCTAAAGAAGATGAGGAGCTTCAACCTTGTGTTTGAAGATAAGGTTGGTGATCAGTTTAGTCTTCCAATCCCTCCACTATTCACCAGCTTCTTGCAAAACAACTTTTTTCCCCTCAAGGCCTACATCAAACAAGCCCTGCAACGATTCGACCATGTCTTTAAGTTAGAAGAAATAGTTATAAATAGATAATAATATAATAAATTTACAACAATAGAATTATAAAATAGTTACAATTATCAACACAATAGTTAAAAAAAAAAAATAGAATCTTACCTTGATTTCTTCCCAAATCTTATCCTTGTATTGCTTTGGCATTTGACGCCAATCGTTGACCAACAATGGGAGGTGGCAACGCACCAATACTCCAATGCTACTATTCATTTTGTTCCCTCCTTCTCCAAAAGACTGGCCAAACTAGTTGTACTCCACCTCTTTCTTTTTCCCCTCACTCCTTATTTTAACGAGGTCATTATTTGTAGTTCTCCCTTTCATCTTCTTCACCTCTGAAGATGAGGGGTCCTGTGTAGATTATTCCTCCTCTAAAGGCACTGTCTCATCGGCATCATTGACAAATGGGTTGGGATTATCATGAAATGGTGGATCCATCATCAACGCACGCACCTATAGTTGACCAAATTCATCAATGTTATTGTCTTGAAAACAATTGAAAAACATTTCCCCTTTTTCTACAACATTTCCCGATTTCAAAAAGCACCTATACACAACATATAATACACAAATATCAAACAATCAATTAACATGCATAATTCCAACATTATTTCACCGCAACACACAGTCCTAGAACTTATCTTCACAAACTTTTAATCCTAAATTCCACTAAATTTAATATAACTATATCTTTAAATATAAATATATTAATAAAGTTTCAAATATATATTTAATACTATTATAGTCTCATTAATCTGAAATTAATTTAATATAATTACAAATATTATTAATTTAAATTTAAACTTAAACTAAACTATATTTTATCTTCTACAATTCTACAATTCTAATCCCAATTCTATAATCAATTTACTAACACTAAAATAAGCATATAAATATATATAATTAATGAAAAAAAGTTGAAATTACCTCTGCTAGGTCTCGGAATTGACACGGGGCGGCAAAGATGCTAGGGGAGAGCGGAGCCGCGTGGGTGGAAGGCCGGAGATGGTGGGGGAATTAGGCCAAGAGTGATGGAGACAGTGGGGGAATCTCACAAATGGGAGGGGCAATGGAAATGGGAGGGGAGGGCGAAGCCGTGGGAGTGAGGGGCTCTCGGGGCTCAGGAGAGGTCGGGAGGGGCAAAGGGTTCGAAGTCACGATGAGCGCCTTTGCAATTTTAATTTCAGGGTATCGAGAGGGAATGAGGGAGATGATCCCAAAATTTTGCCCTATATCGAGCCTATCGTCAGTTTAGAACTGACATTATTAAGGCTAAAATGACGCCGCTTAGATCAGATGCGTCGGTTAAGAACTGATGCTATTGTCACTAATAATGAAATGCAGCGTTTCATTTGCACAGAAGTGTCGGTTGTGAACTGATTCTATTGAGGCTCTTGTACAACGTCGGTTTATTAACTAACGCTATTCGTTAACAGTAGAGTCGGTTTTGAACCGACGCTATTGACCTGAGATTATCAATAGTGTCGGTTCACAGTGTAAACCGACACTAACAAGTGACATCGTAGGTCCTATTTGGCGTAGTGATCATTATATTACTTGTTTTGTGACTATGTACACTTGCACATTATTGATCAAATCATATCACAACAAGTTTTTAGCATCGTTGCCAGGGATCGAATTTAGTGAACTTTTATGTGTTAAAATCAATTGCTTTTCAATTTGGTTTTGTATTTTTCATTTGTTTATTTTTATTTTTCCTTATTCTATTTTACGCTTTTGTTTGTTGATTTCTTGCGAGGTGCTTGAGATGTCTCATATGTAAGTCCTCATGAATTTTCTTCAACACGACTTGGAGCTTTTATACAAGGCATGGTGGAGATACAAAGATTTGCTAATGAGGTTCCCATGGCATGGTTTTTCCAAAGAGTGTCAACTTGAGGTCTTCCTCAATGGGTTGAATGTCGTAACAAGAGAATGGGTAGAAATAGGAGATGGTACCACCAATTTCTACCAAGTATTTGTGGATGAGGCCTATTGGATGTTGGAAGACATGGTTTTATACAATGAATGGTACAATTGGAATTATTCAATGAACAAACATGGGTAGGAGAGAAATTACAACAATATGGAGCCAACTTTTGACACTTGCACTCAAGGACCAAATAAGAAAAATTGGGATAATTTTCAAGAAGTAATCATAGAAGAGGAACCTTACCAAGTGACTCAATCAAGTTCGTTCGAGGTACTAATGATGAAGTTTATCGCTAAAAATGACGCCTTGATTCAAAGGCAAGCTTCTTCCTTGAGGAATTTGGAAAATCAAATTTGGTTATTGACTAATGAGTTGTGTAATAGACCCTATGATGATGTGCTTAATGATTGGAAAAATTCAAGAGGGGAAGCACAAAGTGAGGAGGTCAATTTGGAGAGTGGTAAGGAGATGGAGCTACTAATGGAAGAATTTGAGCATCAAATGAAGCCCTCTTCAATCTAAAGTGATGAAGAAAAGGGAGAGAAAATAGTAATGTTGAATGCTATCTCTACCCAAGATGTGGATAAATTGTTTGAGCAAAGTAGTGAAGAAATGCTAAATCCACCATCACCCCTCATGAAACAAATACTCTGTCCTCAATATAGTGAGCAAATTGTAATGGAATAGTACACATATGACGACCTTATTGGCCACCACCACCTTAACCATCATTAGCATTGTTCCTTGGCGTCGCACATTCTTCCAAACAAAGTCA
This sequence comes from Humulus lupulus, assembly GCF_963169125.1. Classification (NCBI taxonomy): domain Eukaryota; kingdom Viridiplantae; phylum Streptophyta; class Magnoliopsida; order Rosales; family Cannabaceae; genus Humulus; species Humulus lupulus. Next base: position 250,520,218 of record NC_084793.1, read on the forward strand.
AGTTGAACATTGGAACTCTCAAATTCCACATCTCGCCAAGCTTGAGGGCATCCACAATGAAGACCCATATGTGAGGGAAATGTCACTCTCTATGGGCGGAAGTCTCTCTTTGATGTGTGTTTCTCCATAAAGTCAAGCCAACGACTTTAAATCAAGCGCTTCTTGGGAGGCAACCCAAGTTTCTAAACTTTGTTTTTAATTTGTTTAAGTTTAGTTAAGCTCATTGCATTTCTTTTATTAAGTTTTTTTTATGTTTGAAAAAAAAATAAAGATAAAAAAACAAAGTATTTTAATTTTAATTTTTGTTAGTTTAATTTCATTTTATTGTGTTGTTTTTTGGAGTGGTTTTACGTTTATTGATGTGTTTTAGGTGTTACAAAGCCAAAAAAAAAAGGTGTTTGGGAAGTAATTGGAGGGAATGATGTTTTTGCAGAAATTTTGTTGAAGCAATTCGGGGTGCAAAATGGGTGTTATTTCCAAAAATTTGGAGTTCAGCTCGTTGGAGCAAAATTTTTACTCATCAAATTTTGCTTGAGCAAACTTTCAACTTGGGAAAGGCACAAGTCAGAAAGCCTTGCGAGTTCGTGTGAAAATGGTGCATGGGCTAGCAAGAGGGCTTACGTTTTTCACTGGAAAAAAAAGGAAAATTAAAAAAAACAAATAGAATCACCATCCTTGCCCGATACCTCATCATATTCTCTTCCCATCACTCTTCACGTTAACCCTAGCCGCCGCCGATTCCTTCCATATTTGACCACCACCATCCTTGCCTGACTCCGACCACCTCCCTGCATCACTTCTGACCACGAACCAACAGGCCATAAGATCTCAGTGCTGAGCATTGAGCCCTTACAAAATCCCAGGTGTGATTTCTCACCTCAGTCGAGCTGCGACATCCCAGCTTCGACCCATTTGCGCGTGAGACCCCTGTGCGCTCTGAAATGCGTCCCCAGGCTTCTTCCGAGAGAACCCAGTCGTGAGCCCCACTACGTGCAGCCACCCGAAGCTCCATCCCAGTCGAAACTAGGTGCGAGAACCCAGCCGCCAGCCCAGCTCAAAACCTCGCCCAGCGTCGAGAACCTCAAGCGTGCCTTCAATCGCGCCCAAAGTGCACCCAACGCCTTTGCTGTGATTCTGAGGCCACCCATCTGAGAGCCTAGGCATGCAACAATAGTAATTTTCATTGCCTCTTGTTATTTGAGTCGTGAGGTTATCCCACCCAAAGTCCCTATTGTATTTCTGCATCTCAAGCAAGACCAAGTTAGACTATTGTTTTTCATGGGATTATACAAGGGCATTATTTTTATTATCATAACTTTTGAGGGTGGGTTCAACAGTGGGTAACATGTTCCTCTTTGGTTGCTTAATCTATGATTATGAATCTGATTTCTTGGGATGCACTATTTAGTTGAGTCTTTGTTGAATATTATGGCTGCCTTGCTCTTTGATTGTTGAACTGCAATTTTTGGGTAGCCATTTGCAGTGATAAACAAGTGGAAATTATTGTTGGTGTTGCCTATGTAACTAAATTGGTGCTATTGAGTAGTTTTGCTAATTGATAAGCAGGTGTACATATTGCTTGGTTGCCTGATTCTATTATGTTAATGGTGATATGTGATTTGTGAGCCCCCATAGACAATTTTGTCCAAAATTTACACCAAATGGCAGCCACTATAACTAGAGCTTAGAAGAGGAAATCACCCAAATCCTCACTCCACCACCAACCAAAAAGAAGGCCATCAGTTCTAAATCGATCCAATCCCTTTAGATGAAAATTCTGAAGGATAAGCGGGGGGAGTTTTCTTATCTCAACTCATTTTCATTTATTTACTTTGTTGTTGTTTTTGTTTTGTAGATGTAATCTTGACTGTTTTATTTTCTTGTTGGTGTCATTTTCTTGTTTTTAGTTTGTCTTATTGTTATAGTTGTTTTGTAGATGTGCTTTGGCTTTGTTAGTGCTCACTAGGGGGCTCGATGATGATCTTAAAACAACTAAAAAAATGTAATCATATTAAGTTGAAGCTAAATGCCATTCTTGCATAAGTTTTAAACCAAGTTCTTTAGGTGTGAATTTTGCTAGAAATTGATTGTTAAGAGTGTTTCTATTTTTAGTGTGTTCATAGCTTGATTAAGCATTTTTGAGACCCTAGAAAGAGTAGGTACTTGTGAGAGCTTAAGTTCTAGAATTACTTAGTTGTTTTCCTTGAGGTGAAATCCTAGACATCACCACACCAATGACATGATTTGGGCCATTCTTGGACAGTTTGAGCCTTTTAAGCCTATCTTTTATGCATTTTTATCCCAGACACCCCATTGAGCTTATATGACATTTTTTAGCCACTCCTTAGCCTAGCTAGATATAATAGCCTCCTTCCAATTTTCCCCTTAGCACCTTGTCTTTAGGGGATCGATTTGTTGTTGTATTTTGTGGGGTTGCGAGGAGTTGAGTGTGAGGGAAGCATTTGAGTGAGAGTTTTCATTTTCTTCTTTTCTTGTTTTCACCATTGGGGACAATGTTGAATACAAAGTTTTTTTTTTGGGGTGAGTATATTCTCATTTTTCTTATTCTCTTGCCATTTAGCTTGTTTATCATTATAAAAAAAAAGTAGCAATATATATAAATAAAGATTAAAGAGTGCACTCCCTTGAATCAAAGGCTTGTGTAAGTGTGAAATTCAGCTTCTCTTAATCAATAATAAAATTTCAAGAGTTTCCGCCTTTCTTAGCATTGGTAAAGCAAAGTTTATCCTCTCTTGTTGTGTTTTGTTTGTGTTTTCCTTCAATTTTTCTTTTGTTTTACAATTTTGATTGTCTTTTGTATCTTTTTAGATTCATCACTTGAGGACGAGCAATGACATAAGTTTGGGAGTGTGATAACTCTTGAATAAAGAGTTATTTTTATACTTTTAAGCTTATAAATGTAGAATTAAGAAGACTGATGTTTGCATTTTGTTGTTATTTTTAGTTATATTCTTTTCCTTTTTATGTTGTTGTGAGAGGTTCCTATGGTTTCTAGTATTTTTTCGTCCTTAATCATACATGCTGACTGATCTGGCGTCCCCTGAGTCGTCACTGGCGAGGCTTGTCGCATGATTGTTCTGAGACAGATTTCTTTCATGCTGCCTCATCTCTGCGGTGCGAGATCGAGACATTTGGCTTCTTGCAGGCTGGTCGCCTCTCCGTTCTCTAGTAGCCTCTCTATTCCCCTGTTTCTGTCCTGCCCGCCTTGCCTCCTCACTCCGAGTTGGTTGTGCGTTCCTCCAAGGTGGTGAGGGGTATCTTATTGGTGACGACGGGAACTGTATGGGTGATGGTGGTTGCCAACCATTTCGGGGCTTGGATGGCCCCGAGTTTGCCCGTGCTGACTCGGTAACATTCTGTGTGTTACCAGGAACCTGAGTCCGAGCCTCTACAGAGGTTTGGTTATTCCCAGTTTCTGCTGGTAACTCCACAGTCGAGTTAGCTGGAGCCCTAGCCTGAGTGTTTCTTCGGGGTCTCGAGGGAGCAGGTTGCTTTGCTGGTGGTGGAGGCTGCTCCGCTCTTCTTGTGGCAGCGTTTTTCCGAGGTCGCCCACGAGGCCTGCGGGGAGGAACATGAACGTCCTACGGAGGTGGGTCTTGGTTCTCCTGCGGAGGTTGAGGCTGAGCCGCCCGCGCATCTGCGGCTAACCTAGCCAATTCTTCGTTCCGCTTCTTGGCTTTAGCCAACTGTTTTCTTAACTGTCGGTTTTCAAGTTCCACAATGGGGACGTACCGCTCAGGATTATAGTACATGTCCTCATCATCCCTTAGAGCCGAAGGTGCTGGAGGTCCTCGAGAATCGGAGGACTCACTTCTCTCTTCAGTTTCAGGATTCGTCATCGGCTGCTTCCCAGGGCGCCGCAGATAGTTTTCTTCAGGAATATTCTAATCATTCGCTAGCTAATAGGGGATTGTATTGCTTAAGGCTCTCAATGAAAGCACCAAACTGTTGACGCCATTTTTCGTCAACTTGAAACGTAGAGCAGTTAAACAACAAGAACTATGGCGCAGATAAATAACACAGAATAACAACAAGAATTTTACGTGGTTCAGCAGTTAACTCTGCCTAGTCCTCGAGTCAATGTTATTAAGACTTTGGATATTTCAGGAAATTCTTTAGGGATGGATTCTCCAGAAATTCTCTCAAGATATCAAAAATTCGTCCCTTACAAAAGTTCATGACCTCTCTATTTATAGAGGGTTCTCAGAGTTCGTTCTTACATATTTCGGGAAGATACACCTCTTCATTAATGGGAATAATGACATTAAATTCTATAACTCCTATATACAAGGAAACGTCCCCTGAAGACTAGGGGGCATATAACAAACTAGTTAATATCCCTTTAATGTAGGGAAGTTACAACAATAAATATCTTTTGGATGCATGGACTGCGTCTCATTAGATGACCCACTAAGCCGTTCGAGGTCGGCAATCAGCATCATGCCAGTCCATGTCTTTAGGCAAATTATGAGCTATGCAGCTTTCCCCAAGACCAACTCGGAGCGGGTAAATACCACCGAGGCTGTTATATTCCGAGCTCATACCCATACCAAGCTCGGGCTACTTGATCCGAAGACACCTGACAATGGATATACTTCGATGCTATGTCTTTCGAGCTTAGAAAGAACTTCGAGGTTACATTATCTTCGCGGTTACCACATCTTCGAGGTTTTGGCATCTGGACCACGAACATGCACTTTAGCTATTGCGAGCTCACACCTAATGAATCCATCTTTCGACGTCACAATCTCAAGTCTCGAAATCTAGGTGTAACACTTAGGTTATAATAAATCATATTTCTAGGTACAACTATATTAATCAAACCTTATGTTAAAAATAATATTTCTAAACCATAGGTTAAACTTATAAAATCCATAACTATTTCTACGAGTTTCCAACTAAATCCCGGCTTGAACCAATAACCACGAAAACTAAAATACTAAGCTACTACTACTACTACTACTATCTAGCTAAGTAAAATTCTGAGACGCTACACTAAAGCACCAAAAGAAAATCATAAGGGAGAATAAACCGCATAATGGTTTGATAAATATTCGTGAAAATTATACATTCCAAATCCACACCATTTAGAGTTTGCAAGAGGAAGATATTAAACCATAGCATTCAAAGTGTGTTCAAAATTATTCCAAAATTCAAACAACTCATAAAGCTTTCAATAACAAAAAACATAAGTCCTTAGGGTTTTTTTAAAAAAAAAAATCCCATCTTATTCATTAATGTTTCATGGAGCGATCTATGCGACAGACTCTAGTCCTCAACTATGGACTCGTCCCCTGAGCTGTATTCAAAGATGTCCTTTGGGATGTGGAAGTAGTCGGGGGCGCTTGCCATCACCCTCATCCTAGCAGTCACTTGTGGTATGGCATGAACTACTTCCTGACATGCCATGTCTCCTTCCAAATCATGTACTGTCTCATAACGCTCCTCAATCTCTTCGTTTTCCTTCTTTACCATAACCGGCTCCTCATGACTAGATTCGTAGTTGCCCATAAGATCGTAGATCACGTACTATACGGTGCTAAAGTCCAGGTCGTCCTGAATGATGTCATGCCATGCTACGTCTAACTAGAGAAGGGCCTCGAAGTACATCGACAGTGCTTCCCTTAACACCCAATATTTCTCTATAGGCCGTAGTAAAGCTCCTCTTTTGTTCATAATTCCTTGAATACGATCGCAAACCACCACCGTTGTTTACAACACCGCAATCCTCCAATCGTAGGGGTCCTCCTCAAACCGGACCTTGGGTATTGTGCATATTTCCTTAAGCAGCTATTTCTTAGTGGTTTTTATAACAGGAGGCATCTTACTATACTACAGTAACAAAACTATAACAATTAAATAAAACAGAAACAAGTAATAACACATAAAACAAATACTAACGACGCAGTGAGAAGAGAATTTCCCGTCTTTGGCGTGTATGGGGAGGGTCCTTGGAAACATGGACAACCTGTCTCTGATACCTTTTGTAAAACGCCCTAGACTAACACTTTGTAAAACATTTACATGTTTATAAACTTAAAGAAGAAAATCACTTATTATATGAAAATCCCAGTGGGGCCTTGCTAAAACATGCAAGTTGGGCCCAATAGTTTTAAAACAAAATAAAAGTTCTCATGCAACGTTAAAAAAATATAGTTCAAGTCCCACTGATAAGTTCATAAACATTTAAAATAAGACATAACATCATTTTATAGAAATTGGCGTTAAACTGATCGTTTGCTCGCCCATAGGAAACCCCAATGTCATACACACCTTGACGTCAGAACTCCCCACACCACCACATGTTCTATAGAGAAACCCTATTTCCTACCTGGAAGGAAAAGTAAAGGGGTGAGCTAAAATCCCAGTAAGTAAGTACAAATAACAGACAAAGAAAACACAACAAAACATAATCTCATAGTAAGACTCTTACAACGTCATATACATACATCATCATACATTGCACTTAACGTCATCATCATACATCGTTATCATGCATCATATATCATAAACACATTCAAACATCCTCATCATAAACATTAGCATCATAAGCATCATCATCATATATTTAAGAACGTGGCCCCCTATCTTGTCCATGTCACATCTTGAGGTAAAGAGGAGGCTCTGTTCCTTGAATAACCTCGGTGCGTTCGCCCTATGAGTTACGTCTTTATATCCTTAGTAACTTGGGTTACGTCTTAGATCCTTAGTAACCCATTTGTTGTGTTGCATTCAACACACTAACAACCATTTACATATCATACAACATACAGAAATTCATGCAATTCAATAGCATCAACACAAAAATGATATACATGATTCATCAAATTCCACCATATCAATTAACAACAACATTTCATACTTCCTATCACAAGGTATATCATCATACATAGCATTTATCTTCATACAAACCAATATTATCGTTCATAGCATAAATAAACAAAATTCTATCTAACTTCCTTACCTCAGGTCCGAACAAAGCAAAAATTGAACAACTTCACAACGAGCCTATATCCATAATCAAATAACAATTCTTTAGCATCACATAAGACTTTTTTGCGCCCAACTCACATATCCCATGTGTGCATGGGCCATGCACACATGATACAATTACACACAATTTCCAAGCATGAACAATTTTCACAGAAAATTACAAAAGAATAATGCAACTTCTACCTATCATACATGCATGGTTTTCAAGTAAAAATTATATGGTTGAATATTAGGCATATTTTTTAACGTAAAAGTGCATTTGCATGCGACATGCATACGTGGGAACGTTGTTAAAAAGTGACGTTAAAAACGATAATTTCTACGCGCTTATTTCTATCATTTTCAAAATAAAGATTTATAAGTCATAATTTCTCATCATTATTTATTTATTTTAAATCCCTAAGTTGATTAAACATTCTAAGACATTATTTTTATTTCATAAAAAAATAATAATTTATTTAGCCATTTAAAAAAATATAATAAATCCATTTATTATTTTTAAATTGCATAGAAAATAGCCATAAACCTGAAATTATCTAAAGTACTTATAAATATCATGCTTTCCTTAGAAAATAGCACTTTATTTAAATAAATAAAATTACAAGATTGATGTGAGAAAAATATAATTTTAGGTGTGAGAAAAATATAATTTGCTTGTATTATTTAAGACTTAATTTTTGTAGTATAAATTCTTATGTGATAATTAAATAATTAATTTTAATTTATTAAACTAAACTTTCAGCCACCATTTAATTTGTTTAAAAATCACAAGTGAATTAAATCTCAATATTTTTCTTAATTAAAACAAAGAAAATCATACTCATTAAAATGTGAACATTAAAGGTTACATTTAAAATACCATTTCAATATTCACATAGTATAGGGTGTTATATTATTTCAACAAACACACAAACTTTCTTTCATTAAAAGATTTTTCATAATTTTTACCAAAAATTCTAGCAACAAAATAATTTATGCACTTGCAAAAAAAAATTTATGCATGCAAATCATTATTTTCATCATGTTTCATACCATTTATACACAAAATCAGCAAGCAATATTCATCATCAAATTCATTTCAAACTCATGCTTTCAAAACTCAAATGTGAATTTCATGTATTACCAATACATCAATTTATACAAGATTTAAATCATTTCCCAAATTATCCTAACATGTTTCTAATGAGTGTAGGTTACATCAACAAATTAACCAACATGCATCAATCAATCCCCCTAGACCAAAGCCCTCTAGAACATTAACATCAAAAAACAAAATAAATCCTCATTTATTTTCACATGAAACCTAGCATGTTTCTATCATCATTCATGCATACATTAACCTATTGATATATCGTGATCTCATAAACATATTCATCAAATTTCATGGATTCAATAACAAGAGTCCAAATTAATCATCATCCCAATATTTACATAGGGTCCTAGAACATGGATCTAACATATAATTAAAATAACAAAATATAAAGGGGATCCCTATACTTGCATAGGCCGAAACCTACTTGTTCCAACAACAACAAAATCCTTGCATGTTTCTAAAAACATAAAAGACAATCATCAACATATATTAGTAGGCAAAATCCAAAACCCAAACCTAGCATGTATCTATGAAAACTATAACATCAAAACTACATTGAGAACATGTTTCATAGATCTTAAAACCTAAGGCAGCCCCTAGCAAATATTCATGCCCAAAACAACCACCAATATTCCACAAGCCATAAACAAAGATCAAATCATCAAAAAGAAAAAAAAACATAAACAAATATGCTATAGTCATATTCAAAGAATTTAGAACAACACTAAAACAAAGAATAGAGTTAGAGGTTCCATTACCTCCTTAGTAGAGATCAAGACTCAAGAAAATATGATCACCCTCTTGGCTCTCCTAGGGTTTTCGAAATCCATAAAAAAACAACAAGATCATTAACATGAAAACTAGATTAAGGAGATGAGAATGTAGAAGATAGGATTAAACTATCAAAATCAAAGAACTCACCTAGGCTTGAATTTTCTCCCATTTTCTTTCTTTCTTCTTATCCTTCTCTCTCTAGCTCACACCCACTTCTCTCTCTTCTCTCACTAGGCCGACGGCACCAAGGAGCCAAAATGGCTCTTCTCTTCTTTCCTTCCCTCTTTATCTAACCTAAGGCAATTACTAGCCTAATGAAAAAAAAAGGTAAGTTTCCTCTTCTTGTTATTTTCTTTTATTTTAATTTTATTTGATTGAACAAAATAAATGGGAAATTAATCTTCCCTTTCCCACCTATGTCATCCACCTCTCTTCCTTTCCCTTTCTTTTATTTTTTTTAGATTAAATAAAATAAATCTAATAAAAGGAAACAATAAAGTGTGTAGAAAATTCTATACAAGTGCACCATGCAACCATGCACATGCACACTCTCAATTACTAGGGTGCATCACGACCTACCATGCACCTTAATGCATTCAACCAAAGCTCAAATATTCACAAATCAAATAAATAAATAAATCAACAATTAACAATTAAATTCAAACAATTTCTAACAATGAATTTAAACAAATAAATAAAATACTTCACAACACTTAACAATTAAATAAAACAAAGCACAAAATTTAATAAATAAAAAAAAATTGTTGCGCTACACTTGGGCTACGACATTTCATGATTTATGTTATATTTATCTTTATTGTTATTGATTTGAACTCCTGGTTAAATTTATGAGGTTGTGTCTTACACAACTCTTCTTGTTGGGTTTTAATGGAGGGCGTACATGTCAAAGATTTAACGACCATAAAGGATCGGACCTACTAATTGGGAAATTTATTAAGTATTTTTTTAGAATGAGGTTTTAGTTTTACTGTCTAGATTTAAAGTTTGTTTCTTTTACTTTATTTATGATAACTACGAAACTCTAGAAGTTCATTCTTTTAAACGTTGGATTGTATTTACAATGGTTTTTTTTTTTTTTTATAAATAAAAGAGTATTTGTATTTCAAAAACTCAAATATGGCTAATTCAGTTAACGCTTCAAGAACTGGGGCGTTACACCTATGTTTTACCGAAGTATAGATTTAGTACCCTCTATTATGAATAATACTAATACAATACCCTGAATTTGAAAAATTAGAATAAAATAGTACCTTAAGCTCAAATTTGGTCTATATTTTCATGAATAATATGGTACCATTTATACCGATTTTCAAATTACAGGGTACCCAATGACTATTATCAAGAACATAAGGTACTGTTTTATATTATTTTTTAAATTACAGGGTACTTGATGATAATTATCAAGAGCATATGGTACCAAAGCTATACTTTGTCAAAACATAAAGTACTTAATGGGTACTAGTATTTTTTTTTTGTTATACAAACCCTTTAAGGGTTTATACCTATTTGGACCCTGTGTTTTGTCCTGTTACCTGTTTGGATCCTGTGTATTAACAAATTACTTTTTGGACCTTGTGTTTTGTAAAATGGTTCAAATAGACCCCTAAACCCAATTTTGATGAACAAAATACTGAATATAACAACACAATTGCTAGGCAGAATGGTTGTGCTTTTGTTTTGAGTTGTTAGTTTGGTGAATTATTTGTGATTTTAGCTCAAAAACTTTGATCAAAATTGGGTTTAGGAGTCTATTTGAACTATTTTACAAAATATAGAGTCCAAAAAGTAATTTATAGAAACATAGTGTCCAAACATGTAATAAGACAAAATATAGGGTCCAAAATAGTATAATCTCACATTTTAAAAATAACTTTTTATTAGGGTAGGTACCTATTTGGTACCCTGTATTTTTGAAAAGTATAGCTTTGGTACCTTCTATTACCAATAATTCCTGTATTTACAAAATTTGTATAAAATAGTACCCTGGAATAGAATTTAGTCAATAAATCTTTCAATGTGATTAAATTGCCTTCAGTAATTAACTTGTTGACCAGCGTTTTCGTCAATGACACTGAGTCATAATTACGATATAAATTACGAGAACATAACTAATGTAATAAATAACACCAACAATTTATAGTGGTTCATCCCAGAGTGGTAATGACTTACGTCCACTTAAATACTCTTACTAATGTAGAAAATCTCAAACCCACAATCAGATGAGCTAGAATCAACTGAGTTTTGTGAGATTGAGAGGATACAATGTATTGTGTATAAAAGTATGCAAATGACACCTTATAAAATAATGATTCGCTAAGACCTCTACTTATAGGCTTAAGAATTTACATAGACGGGTAGTGGGCCTTACATGATTTGCGTAAAAAATAATAATAAAATATTACAAGATTCAAAAATATCTAATAAATTGCAGTGTCCCAGAATATTTACTTAGCTAGATAGTAGTAGTAGTTCGTATTAGTTAGTACTATGTTAGTTACTGTGGATTTTGGTTCAAGCCGGGACTTAGTTGGAAACTCATAGCAATAGTTATGGATTTTATAAGTTTAACATATAGTTTAAGAATATTAATTATAACATAAGGTTTGCTTAATATTGCTGGTCATAGATATATATTTATTATAACCTATGGTTTAGATAGAGCTAATAAGAGTGTGACCCTTGTCATAATCATGATTATTAAGGAATTAAGTATTTTTGATGGATAGTTTTAATAAAAGAAAGATCTAGAAGCTCTAGAGCCTTCCAGCAACTGTTAGGATCGTATTATGACTCAGTCAAAGTTGTTTATCCAATTCAAATTATGCTAAAAAAGTGCAAATACATGTTTAATATATCAACGTATGTCGATATATCGTAGCATAGGGGTCGATATATTGCCTACGGAAGATACGACAAACACGTTGACTTTGCACGAACGATAAAACAAGGCTCGGGAATACAGGGGGAGGCAATATATCTCCTATAGGGGCGATATATCAGCTCCATGAATGTATTTTTGAAAGTTTGATTTTTGAATTTTAAAAATACCCTTAACCACTTAGACCTACCTTTGAACGATTTTGACCGAGTTCTAGGCGTCAGTTGAACGAAAAATTCAAATCTTTTTCATTTTATAATCATTTATTTATTCAAATTAAAAGGGGTTAGTTTCACTCCTTGAACTCTATAAATAGGACCTAGTGCTCAACCATTTTCTTCATTCTTCAAGCATTTGATCAGAGCCTCCAAGGTGCTAGTGTTACTATAGAGAGATACACTTGGGTTTTGGGTTAAAGCTTTATCATTCTAAGCTTTTATAAACACTTGGGAAGTGAGAAATAGTGTGAGTTTGGTATTGAGGTTTGGACCAAACCATAAGATCACTCAATGTATTTCTATTCCTAAGTTCATTTCTATATGGTTCTTTAGTTTTCTTTAGTTTCTTTTATTTAGATCCTAACTCTTGTTATTGATTCTTGATTAGGTATTTAAGCTCTTGAAACTTAAGGTTGTTCTTGGTAAGTTTCTTCTTGGATGGTTTAGTGTTCTTTTCATCTCTTTTTCTTTAGATTCTCACCATTTTACTGTTGGTTTATAAGAGTTTCTAATCCCGTTCTTGTTCCCAAATATCATGGCTTTTGGTAAGGAAAATAGGCTAGATATATGTGTTTATATGTTTATGTTATGATATGTTTTATGCTATGATATGATATATGTTATGTTATATGTTTTGTAGTTCTTGGGCATATGACTTGTTTAGCTAGCAAGCCCCAAGAATTTATGGGCATATGACTTGCTTAGCTAGCAAGCCCCACAAATTTAGGGGCATATGACCTGCTTAGTTAACAAGCCCCAAGAAGTATGATGGCCATTGTAGTCTTATATGATATATGCTTTGATAGTCATATGTTTTTATAGTATATGATATAGTCTTATGCTTATGAATTATGATGTATGTTTTTAATAGATTTTCCTTGCTAGGCATTAGGCTCACTCCGTTATTTTTAGTGTGATGCAAGAAAATAGATATGGAAGGCGGAAGGATTCTTGGCAGCTTAGCTTGTGTGTTAAGGATGAATGGACTGAATGGACTGCGTGACGATCGAGGATGACGTTATTTATTTTTAGTCTTTTGAATTATGTTTCTTTTGTAAATCCGCATTTAGTTTTTGAATAATTAGTATTTAAAGTTATGTTTTATGTTTTATAAACAATGGGTACCCATGCCATATTACATTTTAAATTTATAATTTTATGTTATTGACACAATATTTATTTTGGAAGTTTTGATAAGGTTATGATTATTTCTTATGTATGTTTTCTCAAAAATAGTAGCTATGTCTAGTAGTTTTAATGGTCCAAGGTCTTAGAAATAGTTGGGTCATTACATTAATATCTCTATATTAACTAACTTCAAGCGTTCCATTCATATCATCCGACTAGCTCTGGTTGAGTATACATCGACCAACATGGTTAGCAGCTTGTTGAATGAATTTCTGGGTAAGTCTGAACCAATTGTATGATGAACCTTTTGGTGATTCTCTGTCATCTGGTCGAGGGTCGACTAGACTCTTTGTAGAATATATTGTCGTTTAGTCATCACGTGTCAAGATTCTTTGCCACATCATCACGCTAGTTTTAGGATAAAAATGTGCCTCCAAGTTTATCATAATGCAAACATCATTAGATAAACTTGTCCAAGAAAATGATTCCATACGACCAACACCTCCTGACCTGTCCTTTCGACCATCCTTTCCCTTGCCTTCAAAAGGTAAATATCATGATGAAACACTTTCCAAGAGAAAAAATAACAGTTTCACAACTCCCAATGTTCAGAAAAGACACATTTTCAAATCCACCTTTTCAACTCCCTACTCGAGTATATAAACCCCTACCTCTTTTATTTCATTTTTACTTTTACATTCTCTCTTTAAGAACATTGAAAATTCTTCAAGAGTACCCTCTGTACTGTGAGCAATCTGAAGTGGTTTTAAGCAATTCTTCGTCGATTTCTTCTGCATTCTTCGTTCCAAGTAAGTTATACTTTATTCTTCTATTTTTTTTTTAAAATTTCTTTACATAATCACGCATGATCCTTTGTAATATTTGAAATGTAAAAAATGTGAAACCCGAAGAATGTTCTTGATTTTTTCTTCTATTTTTGATGAATTAGTTATGTATTCTGAGGTTTAGAAACAACTAAGGTAGTTTATAGGGTGTGTAGAGACATTAGATAGACTTTGTTGCTGTAGAATCACATTTTTGGATACAAAATCGAAGTAAAAATTTGATTTGATTTTCTCAGAAAACAAGGGTTTTCCCACTTCTTTGGCTAATGAACTTTCATTTTCACTTTTTGATCTGAAATCTTCTCTGGTCATATGATCAGATTTATTTTCCTTAAAATGTTGCTGGTCAGATAAACCATTAGGTTTACCCTCGAGCAGACATCATTTTCTTTCTTATTTAGTTAATTCTATTGGTCGTTAAACCCTCACTTCCCCTTATTCTTCTTAGATATTCATGCAATACTAATTGGGAGGTGAGAAACCAATAGACGACAATCTCCTTGCCTTGTTGTTCGAAGACACCGAGAAACTCTCTCTTCATCCTCCATTTCAAACCTCAGTTCCAATATTCACGTCTAACCATCCTACACTAAAACCCCAACTCCGACGGCTAGAGTCAAACAGGTGGCTCATAGGAAGAGGAAAAATCCTCATGTTGGTCATAGAGCGACCAATGCAGATGCATCAATAGCTGGTGCATTAATAGTTGAGGAAGATGTCTCGAAGCTGACTCATTCTCATGCAATCTTCAAATTAGGTACCAAGAAGAATCAAAGTCCTTGGTACATTTCCCTCCCCGACATGCTATCGAGCAAGGTTGTGAAGCGATACCCCAAGAAGTATGGGCTTCATAGGGTAATATTGTACAAACCTTCACCCGACCAAAGGGTCAATGTTCTTGGTGTCACCTTTAGTGCCTGGTCGACGTATAATATTGAGGCCGGTCTCACCCTACCTCTTCACGACTACTTCAGAGGGGTGGAAAACTACTTCGAGATTTCCCATTTTCATATAATACCGAACAAGTATAGACTGCTATATGCACTCTATATCCTTTGACACCTAAGGAGATAGCCTACTACTACTCCTCACGAGATCAACTACCTGTTCGATCTCAAATCAAACCAGAGGCAAAACAACATGGGTTTTTTTCCATTTCTTTCATCAAGACAGTTCACATACATTCTTGATGGACACCGCATACAAGTCCAACACGGGGAAGTATCAATAAGAATACTTCTTAACAACAGACTTAGTCGTAGACAACCTTCCCTTCACCAGGGAGGTAAAACTTTTGTCGCTCTAATCTTTATCCTTCTGGTCGATCCTTTTCTGTTTATTCTTCCTTAACACTTTTTCTTATTCTTTATAACTTAGGTCCATGGCACCGACAAGTACTATAGCAAACATTATTTCTGGCTTGACTGATGTGGAGAAAAGCTGCAAGTACCTAGTTACTAAAGCAAAGCATTGGGTGGTCGGTCTTTCTTAACCTCATTAGGATACAAAAGAATCAACTGTGGTGAGTGCCACTGGTGAAGGAAAAAATGATCAAATCCCTTGGGAGTACCCCATGTCATTTCCCAACCACCCAGGCCTCGAGCAACAGGCGTCAATATCAGGGAGCCTGGTGAACAACCACAACTAACCCCTATTCCCCCATCCCATGGCAAAGGGAACTAGAAAATGATTGAACGACCTGCTCGTGTAGAGTATTCTTCTTCGAAAGATGAGAATGGTACTAATTTCTCTAACTTCTTACTTGCATAATTACCTATTCCTACCATCCTGTTTGATAGGGATGGTAGCATTATTCTACCAACCAGTAGCTGTGACTTAAAGTTTCTTGAAGCATATTATGCTTATTTTAGTAGTAGGAGTACCTTAGATAATGCAGAGACCAACATATGTAGTTTGGGTATTACTACTAGATTTCTTGTTTTTCTCATTCCTCGATCTATTATTTTGTCATTTACTAACTTTTTGTTTCTTTTTTCAGACATGTCTAATGCCTTCGACATTTATGCGTCCGAAGGAGCTGCTGCTGGATCGAAGCGAACAACCAAGAATGAAGCGGGAGGCTCTAGTAGGGTCTCCCAAGCTAAGAAGCACAAAACAACCAAGATAAACCCTCTAACTAGAGAGACCACCCCTCCCCCAACCAGAGAATCCACGCCTCCACTTTCTCCTCCTTAAGACTCAGTCTTCGAGCAGGCAGACATTTCCATTGTCCCCAAGCTCTTGAACAACACTACCAGCTCGACCATCAATAAATTAAGCAAACTGGCGAGGCATCGATTAAGCAAACAAGCCTTCACCTCCTTACCTGATCTTGGGACCGATGAGGTTATTGGTCGGAGCCTTAACGAGTTCATAAGTGTAAGTAATTTCCTTAATTTTTTATTGTTATCAAATATAGTATGCTTTATAAGTTTATTCTAACGAATTTTTTCATTATTGATCACAAGCCATACTGACCCTTAACAATGGTCGAAGACGAGTTGAAGGTCTAGCTGAGGACAACAAGAAGCTTGTTGTGGAGAAGAAGCAACTGGTCGAGGACAGGAAAACATTGGTCAAGGATAAGAAGATGTTGGTCGTAGAGAAAAAGCAGTTTGGAGATGATCTCGACAAGGCCAACAGATTTGTGGAGAAGTATAAGGGCCATGCTCAAACAAACCACGATGAGGCCATGAATCTTGAGAAGGATCTGATAGAAAGTCGATAGGAGTCTAATATCTTTGAAGAAAAGATATCGACCCTCGAGTAGAGTAACCAGAGCAACCTGGAGTGTTTTGAAGGAGAAATATTCATTGCTTCTACATGTTTAGGAAGTGTAATCAAAATGATGATTTTGATTATCTCCTAGAATAGGTAAAGAAGGCTGAGTTGGAGAAATGTTCTGCTTGATTGGCTGAGGAGAATAACCCTCCTGCTTCTCCAATTGAAGAAATCTCCTTGGCCACAAGCTTTGAGGCTGAGGATGAGGCTGATACTTCTGCCAACCAGCAAGCTTCTACCAAATGATTTGTTTTCCTCCTGATGTAATTGTTTTATAGCATCCGAGCAATCTATTTGTGGTGTTGAGAAAATATACTGCTCAAAGAAGTTTACTTTTAAATTTCTAATTACATCCGAGCAATACTGCTTGCGGTGTAAAGAAAATCTATTTAGTATTAGAACACATAGTATTATAATACATGTTTGCATGACCGAACTTAGCACAACACTTTAAATTTTTAAGAAAATTTCTAAAAAAATATTTTAGTATTTTTGCATGCTTTCCCTTATTTAGCTCGTATGTTTACATATTATCATATGCTTTGCTTATGTCTTATATCTCGTGTGCCCCCAACTGATCGAGGGGCTTAAGGTGCTTGGTTACTTGCCATAGACCGGACCTGTTCGAGCATACGTTGCTCAATATAACTTGTAATAAATCATATAATATAGCAAAACAAGACACTAAAGAGCAAATACTTGTAAAAAATGCGATAATTGGAAGGAATAACTGGTTGTGCATAGTTCCTTTTATTATCTCGTAAAAAATGGACAAATCATGTTTGTAGGAGTGACCATAATCAGTCTTACACGTATAAGCGACCAACCAAAAATATTACCACCCCTTGTTAAAAACTTGTAAATAAGAATACGTTTAAATACAAGCCACCCCTTGAAAAAGTGGTGTTTATTGGTAGCACTTGCATAGGTGCTCCCTATTCCAGTAGCGAGGAATCAGATCTCCATTTAACTGAGCAAGTTTGTACATTCCAGGTTGGAGAATCTCTTCAACTTGATAAGAGTCTTCCCAGTTTGGTTTGAGTGCTCCAACAGCCTTGTCACGAGTGTTAAGAAAAACTCGTCGTAGTACTAAGTCGCCAATAGAAAACTTTCTTTGGCATACTCTAGAGTTGAAATATCGGATCTCAATAGTAGTCCGACCTTAAGGATACTCGTAATTGA
The DNA here is from genome assembly GCF_963169125.1 of Humulus lupulus. Classification (NCBI taxonomy): domain Eukaryota; kingdom Viridiplantae; phylum Streptophyta; class Magnoliopsida; order Rosales; family Cannabaceae; genus Humulus; species Humulus lupulus. The sequence goes on from NC_084793.1 coordinate 250,538,152, forward strand.
GCTTGTTGTTGGCGTTCCTCGATAAAGTCTAATGATTCTACCAATAGTTGGTGATTTATGCTTTGGCATATGTGATCCTTTGATGTGATGGTGGATCTAATTCAAGTGGTAACATGGCCTTATATCCATATGTCAAGGAAAATGGAGTATGGCCAATTGATGTTTGATGGGTTATTCTATACGACTAGAGTACCTCGGGCAGTTCTTCTTGCGAAGCTCATTTTGCTTGTTCAAGCCTTTCCTTGAGAATTTCTTTCAACATCTTGTTTACACTTTGACTTGTCAGTTTTCTTGTGGATGTGCGACTAAAGAGAAGCTTTATGTAATTCCATGCCGCTAGCAAAAGTTTGTGAATAGGTCGTTCTCAAATTGTGTGTCATTATCTGACACAATATTTCTTGGCAATCCATAGCGAAAAATTATGTTTTTTTACCACAAAGTCAAGAACTTTCTTCGACGTGATTATTGAGAGTGGTTTAGCTTCTGTCCACTTAGTGAAGTGATTGATAGCTACAACTTTATCCTTGAGTCCACCTTTTCTTGTGGGTAAGGCTTTGATCAGGTCTATTCCCCAAACTGCTTTAACTTGTTAGGGACTGCTCGAGGAATCTTGGAGAATTGTTGGCACTTGTCAAATTTTCATATGTACTCCATAGCATCCTCATTCATTGTTGACCAGAAGTACCCTTGCCTTAGTACTTTTTTAGACAAACTCTGCCCCACAGCGTGGTCACCATAAAACCCTTCGTGTACTTCTTACAAAATTTCCTTAGCTTTCTCCTTGGTGACGCAACGTAATAATGGTAACGACTATCCTCGTCGACATAGGATTTGTTCACTAATATATATCAAGCATATTGCCTTTGTAGTTTCCTTGATTTGTTCTTATCAGTAGGCAATATTCTCTGCTCTAAATATTGTAGTATATGTGTCATCCATGTATCCACGACATTAATGACGATGGTAGAGTCTTGTTCTGGTGTACTAGGAGTTGCTAGATGCTCGACTGGAACAATATTTAGCGTATCAGCTTCCTTTGTGCTTGCCAATTTTTCCAAATCATCTGCATTTAAGTTTTGGTGGTGGGGTACTTGTTGAACTGCGCCAACAAGTCTTTAGCTTTGTTCAAGTAGACGACCATCTTCAATTCTCGAGCTTTATAGTCTCCCAGTATTTGATTCAAAACCAGCTGTGAGTCACTGTAAATTTTGAGCGATCGTGCATCGACATCTTTTGCTAGTCGCAGTTCTGCAAGCAATGCTTCATATTCCACTTCATTGTTTGAAGCAGCAAACCCAAATCTTAGTGCACAATGGAAGAGACATCCTTCTGGAGTGATCAGGATTAGTCCTACTATGAAGTTGTGTTCATTTAAAGAACCATCAATGAAAACTTCCAAATGGGGTATTTCTCTTTTGATTCGTCCACTGCGGGGGTCTGCTCGCTGGCTGGCAGTCCAATGGATTCTGCTACAAAATTGTAGCGTTCTTATCCTTTTATTGCTGCTTGTGGTTGATAGGTGATCTTGAATTGTCCTAACTCCACAACCCATTTTTGTAGTCGACGAGCCGCTTTAGGTTTTTGTAATACCTGTCTTAGAGGCTGGTCGATTGATATTGTGATTTGATGAGCTTGGAAGTAGGGTCGTAGTTTTTGTGATGCAAGAAACAAACAATAAGAGAACTTTTCAATGACTGGGTATCTTGATTCTGCTCCTACTAGCCTTTTGTTGATGTAGTACACTGGACTATAAAATTAATCTTCTTCTCTGACCAAGACAGCACTAGCATCATACTCAGTGACTGCTAGATAGACAAACAAAGTCTCTCCTTCGATTGGTTTGGACAGAATGGGAGGTTGCGCTAGAGGTGAAATTTGGTCTGTTACGGTCGATTTTTACTGACTTACGGTTATTTTTTTTGGCACACCAAAACCAACTGCCATTGATGAAAAAACCAACCAAAACCGAGTGCAGTTATGAACGGTTTTTGGCTATTTTTTTCGGTTTTCCCTTAATAATAAATCAATATTTTAACTCTTATATTACAAGAAGAAACATCAATGTAGTGGCATATTGAGTCTTACTTCACATCATGGGCAAAGGTTCAAAGCTTTAGAGTGTTTAATTTTAAAATCCATAATCGTAAAAAGGTTTAGTGGGGTCTTAACAAAACATGAAATATGGGCCCATTTATTTAAAATAAAAACATAATGTCTTTTATGCAATTGAAAAATAAAGGTTTAAAGTCTCACTGTAAACATAATAGAAAACATAAATAACTTCATAAAATGTTAACGGCGTTAACTGGATCGTTATATCATTCATGGACATCCCACGACATACATGCTCAGATCTTGGAACGTCTACATCACAGTGCGTGCCATACAGGAAACCTAAAACCTACCTGAAAGGGAGAAAGTAAGGGGGGGGGGGGGGGGATTAAGCTAAAAGCCAGTAAGGAAGTACAAATAACACAAACAATTCACATAAATGTCAATACATATCTATCACCATCGTAACATAAGCTCACAACATATTATATCATAATCATAGCATAATATCATACACTTTATATGAATATTTCATCATCATAAATAAAGTAAAAAAAGTTCTCTGTGAGGTATTGAGGAGCTCTGGTTCTAGAATAACCTCGGTGCGTCCGCCCTATGAGTTATGTCATACCTTAGTAACTCCTTAATTGTGTCGCGTTCAGCACGCTAACAACCTCTTATTTTCATACAACATACAACATACAAGCACATATACAAGCAGCTTATCTCATAACATTACATCTCATACAATCAACATAATCTCATAGAAATTCTAGCCAACTTCCTTACCTTGAGTCCAAGCAAAATAAAGTGTGGGGTACTTCACAATGAGCCTATAATCACAATCAAACACTTGTCTCAATATCGAGTAAGACTAAGCATACTAAACAAACATACCCCACGTTTGCATGGGTCATGCAGACGTGACACAAATTGCACCACAACCATTAATGTACAATGATTTCACATAAAATCATAAAGCAATAATGTCAATTCTACTAAATAAATCTTCATAGTTACAAAATAGGAATCATGCGTTTGATTAATCTGCATACATTTGAACGTAAAAATAAACTTGCATGTAACATGCATACATGGGAGTGTTCTTAAAACGCGCATTGAAGTTGGTAAATTTTACCCTTTCATATTCTAGCTAATTTCATAAAAATTCAGCAAGCATAAGAAATTTACCAACTTGATTAATACTTATCCTATTTTTTTTTAATCATATGGTTACTATTCATAATCTTATTGCAAGAAGTTTAACTTGCTAAAATAATCTTTTTTATTTAATTGTACAAAATAATAATCTTATGTATTATTAAATAAAAGAATTGTGACTAAATTGTAGTTACGTATAAAATAATTAATTTGGCATAATTAATTAATTTAATAAAAATATTCTTTTATGTTAGTAATATAAATAAATAATAAAGCATGGCATATTTAATTTCTTAAAAATAACATCTTCTAGATCACAAAATTAATTTATTGTTATAAAAAATGGTACAAGGATTAATATTACTCACATTTTTTAAAACCAAAATTTTAAACATTCTTTTGAAAGTAGTTTTTCTTAAATTTTAAACAAAAAAAATTCTGCACATTTTTGTTTGAAGAAAAATACATATTTGACATGTGAAAATCGCCCCTTTTCTTAACTTAGTTTTTTTTTTTTAAATAACATAATTTTAAGGCATAGTTTGCTTCACTATTAATTTGTTTGCAAATTGCCATAAAGTACAAAATAAAATCAGCAAGCTTAAATTGTAAGAAAATGCTCATATTCATTTTAACCCATTAACCTAGCATATTTTTTTTTATAATTTTTATGCACTCCAAGATTCAGTTAGCATGCAACAATTATTTAATCATGTATGAAGCAATAATTTACAATGCCTAGGCCGAATACACTACTAAAATAACACACAACATATACAACTAAATCATGCTTCACTTATACAATAAAATACCTCAAATAATCAGGCTTATATATGAGCAAATAAACAACAAAATAAAAAGGAACCCTAAGTTTACAACAAGATATATAGCTGAAACCTAAGGCACATTAACAAGAAAAGAGCACCAATTTTAATATGTTCATAATCCAATAGTTTTACAAATAAATCAAGAACCAAAACACAACCTGTAGCCTTATTGAAAACACCATAGGCTGAAACCCTATAGGCATAAGCATCCCAAACAAATCCTTCAAAATATACAACTCAAAGCTCTTAACAATGTTCATGAAACCCTAATATGCTTCTATTATAACAATATTTCAACATATCTTTTATGCCAAAAATAAAACAAAGAAACCTAAGCCTAAAGCATGTTATTTCTAAAATACACATAGAGTACAACAACAAGATTTAGCAATCAAACACATCATGCTTCTTTATCCAATTCAATAAGAGAATAGCACCAATAACAAAATGTACCACCAACACTTATCATCTTTCTATAGAATCCAACCATTAACATGATTTTTTCCAATTTCAAAATACATACACATTCTTAATGCATGCATTCAACATAGCCATAAAATAAAAATATACTTCTAGACTCTACATATGCCTTGGTCAATACCACATTTATCATAAGATTATTAAAATCAACATGCTACCATATCACAATCATGCCATAACAACAAAACCCAAAGAGATCATAAGCAAAGAACAACATAACCATTACCACATTTAAAAAGGATTAGAGGTTTCCATTACCTCCTTTGGTAGAATCAATACTCAAGAAAGAGAATATTGATAGTCTCCCTCTTGGAAAACCTAGGGTTTTCAAACCCACAATTAAAGAAAGAAGACAAAACAAAAACAAGAAAACTTAGCAATAAGAGGTTAAGAAAATGGATTAGAGGATTAAACCACTAGGGAAATCAAGTAGACAAACCTGAATTGGAACCACCCTTTTTCCTCTTCTCCTTCTCTTCCCCACGACTTCTCCTTTCTTTATCTTTTCTTTTCTTTCTCTTCTCTTCTCGTTTCTATTATTTTCCTTCTCTTTCCCTTGTGATTTCAGTAGCCCCAAGTGAGCCCTCAAACTCTTTATCATCTTTCTATTTAAAGGCCCAAATGACCAAGGAAAAGGAAATTATCATTCTCCTTTATTTTCCCTAAATTATCATAATTAAAATAAAAGAGAAATTTGGTCAATATGTCAAATAAGGAAACAACATCATTTCCTTGCTCCACACTCCCTTCACAGGCCCACTCCCTCTCTCTTTCTCTCTCTCGGCCAAGTAAGGCCATTCACACTCATTCCCAATTTTCAAACTTTCCAAATTAGGTACAAGACCTTACCTCTTAATATTCTTTTATTTTTTCTTTTAAAATAAATAAAAAAGGAAAAATATCACACTATGCATGGAAACTAATGCATGCTCATCATGCACATGCCCTCACACAATTGCTCATGACTACTTTACTAATCATGCACCTCAATGTACATAATTAAATCTCAAGAAAATTCACAGATAAAGCTACTAAATAAAATAATTAAAAATTTAACTCACATAATTTCTACCAAAAAATTCAAATAATAAAATTAAAATTCTAACACTTAACAGTTAAATTAATATAAACAACAATTAAAATAAATAAAAAATGGTGTGCTACAATATACCCTCCTTAAAAGGAATTTCGCCCCAAAATTCTTTCTTACCAAATAACTCGGGGTATGTTTCTCTCATGTCTTCCGCTAGCTCCCATGTTGCTTCTCTTTCCATACTGTTCTTCCACAGGACCTTAACTAATGGAATCCTCTTGAACCTCAGTTCCTTGATTCCCTCTTCGATGATACACTCACGCTGTTCATCCTAACTCAAGTCCTGCTTCAACTGCAACGACTCGTAACTCAAAACATGGGAGGGGTCTGACACGTACTTACGCAACATTGAAATGTGAAAGACGTTATGAGTTTCAAAAAGTGTTGGGTGTAATGGTAATCTATAAGAAACTTGCCCAACTCTGTCCAAAATTTCAAATGGACCTATATATCTCGGGCTCAACTTCCCTTTCTTACCAAAGCGCATAACTCCTTTCATTAGCGAGACTCTTAAAAACATAGACTCGGCTACTGAAAATTCAATGTCCATTCTCTTAAGGTCTTCTTAGCTCTTTTGCTTACTCTGAATGGTAAGCATCCGTTGGCGAATTTTCTCAATTGCCTCACTGGCTTCCCTAATAGCCCCAGGACCTAAAATCTACTCCTTCCCAACCTTATCCAAGTGCAAGGGAGATCTACATTTTCTCCTATAAAGCATCTCATAGGGAGTCATCCCAATAGTGGAATGGTAACTATTGTTATAGGAGAACTCCATCAGGGGTAAGTACCATGTGCCCCAGCGCCAGCCGAGCCTGCCGCACCTGCTTCCTGCACCTTTCACGCATGCATGTCGAGCCACCAATGGCTTGCCTACCATGCGCCGACCCTAGTCTAGGGCACCAATCAATGGTTCCCAATAAATACCTAAATTTTAGCCATTATGTTTTATTTTATTTTATTGATTTTTTAAATTACATGAATTTGAAAAATTAATTATCTTAATTTATTTTTATTAGAAAAATAAAATATCTTTTAATTGATTAAGATCTTACTTAAGTTTAAATAATTATTTGAATTTTATTCGTTTAATTATTTAAATTCAACTAAATTTAAAATATTATAAAAAGGGTTATTAAATTAAAAATTAGTTTTAATGAAATAAATTAATTAGAGAATTAGTTTCTAATTAATGATTGGGCCTAATGGATTCCTAAGGATTATGAAGATGGGCCTAAGAGAAGGAGAAGTAGTTTACAGTCTTGTAAACAATTGAAGCCCACTTTGTAATTTAAATTTCTATTTTTAAAGGGTTGTAAATTTAGAAATACCTAATTGTAACGCCCCACCTTTTTGAGTACCCATTAGTAACCGGTTCAGGACGGTGAAAACTTGTGTGGAATATTATTTTGAATAATATTATTTTGGGGTAACTCATATTGATATGTATCCATTTGTTGTGATTGGACGAAGTTATTTAGCCAAATTGGAAGGGTTGGTCACAAACCAAAATGTGAAACCCTAGCGGGTTAAAATCTCGGATTAATAAATTGGGAAATTATTTCTATGGAAAACATACTATTTTGGGGCATGGGAAATATTCCCTAAGACCAATAAAATTAACAATATTAGTAATGGTGTAAATTTCCAAGTTGTTATGCATTTCATGGGAAAAATGCTTAAATGGGCCTAAGTGTGCACATGGGACAAAATATTTAAATGAAAATGATATGATGTAATATATGGTGTGAAAAATATTTGAATATCATCAAATTTATTTAAATAATTGCATGGTTGGTTTTATTTTAGAAACTACAGGTTAAAATGGGAAAAAATGCAAGATAGGAGAATTACCTATTCACCCTTGGCCATTAAGTGAGGTAGACTTGGAATAGGGTATTTTTGGGAGGGTATTTAGGTCTTTTCAAAGGGAGGGGGGGGGGGGGGGACAGCAGCCTAGGTTACCCTAAAGAAGGGTGTTTCATCTTCTCTCATCATTTCAAGCACATCTCATCATTACATGCACAACTTCCAAGCTGAATATGTATGGTCTTCGCTCTTCTATCTTTTCCCTCAACCCACATGCCTAGCACTCCTCTCTCTCTCTCTCTCAAAAAATTCAAACATTCAATCTCAACAACACTCTCATCTATCTCATTAGGAGAAAATCTCCATTGAAGTTTAGGAGGAAAGCTTGTAGTAGATCAAGCTTGAAGGTAAGCTAGTATCATCCATGGTTGTGTTTCTTCTTCTTCTTTCATCTCCTCTACATTCCGAAACCCTAAAAGGTGTTTTACCATTTTCATTTCAAGGTTTCACTCATCCTATTTTCTAAAGAGAATTCACCAAGTGTGGGGAAGTTTCATGCAAAGATTCAGTGCATGCAAGCTTCATCAAGCATTTTCCAAAGGGTGAGTAGTTAGGTTTCTTTAACTCTCTCTTTTTCTGTCTTCTTCATCTCCAAAAGCTATGAACAATGAACTGACTTTTTTTCTAAAAAAATATGTTGTGAGAATGCTAGAATACATTGGGGTACTCTTGGAGAGAGAGAGCCATGCCCTAGAAGCCAACCACCAAGCTAGGACATAAAAGGTAAAAATGTTGAAGTTTTTAATAGAAATCTTGGATTCTTTGTGAATATGATTTTTATCTTATATTGTATTTAGTATTTTGTTTAGTTTTATTGGTAATGGTTTAAAAAGGTTTAAGATGTGATTTTTTGTTGCATGCATGCATAGTACTGTAGCTGTTTAAAGTACTTATGTATGATTTTCGGTGAAATTGCTTGCTGCCATTTTCGTGGTCTGAATTTCAATGGGTCAAACCATACCTTTATGCCCCTGTTTGTATAAAGGTTTGCTGTATTTTTGTAGAACTCGAAAATTACTTAATTTTAGGCTTTAGAAAATCTTAAAAAGGTGTTGTAAAGCTCGACTTATAAGCATTTTGGGAAAATGGTTTGAACCAGGGAAAATCCTGGCAGTTTGCACTGTCCATTTGTAAAAATATTTTGGAAAGGTTTTACTTGTTTAAAAATTATGAAATATTATGGGATGATTTTTAACATAATTATAAAGGTATTTGTAAAAATTTAAGGTAAAATTCGTTGTATTTTAAGATGAATAGTGTTTCTAAATTTGCCCAAAAATCTGGAACTCTCAAATAATTGACAATAAAAAGTTAAGGTTTTGGCAAGGTTGTTTCTCCTAGCCTATAATGAATTTTTACATGGGATTTTCGTGTAATTCTAGTCCTTATGATGAGGTTTGAAACTGTAAAATTTCAAGGAGTGTGGTTCTGTACAGAAAAAAATGGTAGAGGTTGAAAGTTAACAAATCATCTCTAAATTGTTATTTTTAGAAAGCGAAAAAGGAAGTTAAAGAAAAATACTTTTCTAGATAAATATTGGATAAATTGACACTAGACATAGAAATAATTTTTATAATGAATTAAAAAGGGATCTTTTTTATGGATTCAAATAAATTAGGGTCCAATGCCCTATTGTGCGCATTGTGGGTATGCAATGCATGAGTAGGTGTTGGGATATAAATGTCTAGAGTACCCATACTAATTGATTGCCATAGATTAATCAGAATATACTGTATCATTTACAATATCGGCTAAAGGGGGAAAAGGTCAGCGGTGACCCAAGGATTTCAGCTAGGAGCTAAAAATCCAGGTAAGTTAATCTTGACTTTGTTGGCTAAAACATGAAACATGCTAGTGTATTGTCTGTAATAGTTCTTTACACTAGATTGATTAAGGTCTGAATTAGAAATGGCTAGGGGTACTTGTAAGTGTATAGAATGTTCCAATGAAATCCAGTGATTAATAGATAATACTAGCATTTGAGCTGGTGACCATGATAGGGGGAAACATGGTCGAATGTCTGTTGATTTATGACCGGGGTAGGGGGAGCACGGTCGATTAACTATGGACTAATGACCGGGGTAGGGGAAGCACGGTCGAATGTCTAGTTATTTTGTAACTGGGGTACTCAGGGGGGATTTTGGTTTGTGTGTGAATTGATTATTGATATGTGAATCTGGCTAGCTACCAGGATGATTAATTGTTGTATTATTGTGAATTCCAGTGTGTGTACTAAGACCACACTATTGTAAATTCAGTGATTACTAGGTAATACCGGCACTCGAGTTGGTTACCATGGTAGGGGGAGTACGATCGGCCAATGAAATGTTTACATAGGTAGTATGTACCCCGTGAATTTAGTGGTTGTGATCTAAGACGTGCCCGAACACCTCACTTTATTTTTGTAGATCTTCAGTGATTTTTGCAGTCATTATAGAATGGTGTTATCCGTTTATATCTTATATCTGCTTGTTCTGGGATTTTTTGCATACAGTTTGACTTTGAATTTAGTTGGTTGTTTGGTACAACTAAGCTAATGATCTGGTTTGAATTATTATACCTTGTTTGATAGGGTTCGGAAGTTATCCGATACCCTAGTGACTTATGATTCAGTTACTCTTAGTAGAACCCCGTCTTTGGATCGTATTGTGTTTTTGTTTGAAAGATTAATCTTAGTAAGCTTAATTGCTTACCTAGCTTTTCAGATTGTAGGTAAGGGCAAGGTGAAGCAGTGAGCGCCGGAGTCTGTTTGTCGAAGTGTTCATGTGGCCCGACCATTGGGATTTGGTTCTTTTTGGAAATGGCTTTTGGGAAACTCTATTTTTATGGGCACTATTTCTCTTTATTCTGATAGACCGACACTCACTGTAAGTATTGTTACTTTACATCGTTTCTGTTGAACTCTTCCATTAGCCTTTGTTTCTATAAATTGCAGGTTAGTATGCCTATTCATATTGAGGGAGTTTGTCCTAGCCTACCTATTTCACCCACGTCATATACTCAATTACAGACCCTGCATTTTTATTGACATTTCATGAGAAGGAAGCCTTGCACAATTCACGACTCATACCTTTTTGACTCAGACTATAAGCCACGGGAAATGTGCAAAATGGACTTGTCACATCAACTATCATCTACGGTGGGCAGATGTTCAAAGGTTTATGTGGGTGAGGTTTATGGCAACTAGATTCTAAGGTGTGGTGATGGCTTTGCATAGGCACACGCGACGGACACGGACCTTCACTACCTGGCCCGCGCTTCGAGAGGAACTGGAGGTAAAAGTTTAGGCCGCCTCTTTTTCGGTGAGCACGGTTAGGCCAGTACTGGGCAGACAAGTGGCTTCAGGCGGTGGTAGACATGAGGGGTGGTCATGACCCTATAAAGGCTCACTTTATTTATTATGATTCCAACATCAAGACTGAGTCCGATGAGGAGGATCAAGGAGATGATATGGACATAGACTAGGTCACGACACTATGCATCGTTAGTAGGATAGTATCACTATTTTCTTTTGTACTCGCAGGACTATATATAGAAGTCTTCATTTCTCTTTTTATGTGTACTAAGTTTCCCCAGAGTGGAACCTTTAGGCTATGTATAGGCCAACTTTTGTTATGTTGTATGTGGTGATACCAGATGTTTAGGCGTTGAGTCGCCAATTGACATAAATTTTATGGTTATCTACTTGCATGAGAATAGTTTGTCTTTGTTTTCTTGCTTAAGAACTGCGATCAATTGTTTTGTTTTATTAGTAATCTTTCCCCTACTATGTATGTTATATAGGAAGTTGAGATGGCTCCCAACATTAGAACCAGAGGAGGTCGAGTTGCTAACCCGCAGGCCCCAGCTGGGGTGGCAGCCGATGACCAGGGTAGGGGAAGAGGCCGAGGACGAGGAAGAGGCTGAGGTAGAGGCACGTCCAGAGCCGGATCTAGTGGCTCAGATGGAGGACTTGGGATGCACTATGCGCGAATAGAACGCCGCCCATGCCCAGATGTTCCAAACTCTGCTACAGAGATTGCCGGTAAGGCCGAACAATCAGGTACCCTAGGTAAACGATGGGGAGTTTCCAGAGCAACCAGAGGAGATGGAGCAAGTTTATCCCCCAGTGGGAGCTGAACCACCAGTAGGAGTACCAAGGGCCAACCCGCCCAAGCCGATCTCTAAAAGGTTCGGAAGACATAACCCACAAGTGTTTGAGGGGACATCTGATTCATTAATGGCGGAAGAGTGGATTAGTGTATTGGAAAGAATATTTGACTTCATTCAAGCCATGGAATGAGAAAAGGTGATATGTGCAGTGTACATGATGAGGAAAGACGCACGTATCTGGTGAGACATTGGTAAGAAGGGACACAATGTCGCACAAATGAAATGGACAGAATTCTTAACCATGTTCAATGCCAAGTATTACAACAAGACCGTAATGGACATGAAGGTAGTTGAATTCTCGAATTTGTTACAAGATACCTAGAGTGTGCCAGAGTATGTACGTAAGTTTCACCAACTATCAAGATTTTCTCCGGATTTGATAAATACTGAAGCCAATCGAGTACACAATTCATGAAAGGATTGAAGAAGAAGATAGCTCAATTTGTGGATACCGAAAAGACAAGTCCTGGTACCTATGACAAAGCAGTGGAAAGGGCAATTCATCAGGAATCTTGGTTAGCAAAAGAAAAGAAAGAAACCCAAAGGAATGAGGGACGCCCCTATGTCTCTAACGATCGAGGTAAGTTCTCTAATAACCAACACGGATCTATTGGGAGGTTCACTCCCAAGTTCAATCAGAGTATGGGAAGGGCCAACCACCATAATAACTTAAGGTCCCTAGCCAGGGGAAACAACAAGAGAAGGATGGATTCAGCAAATCAAGGGCCAAATTTCAGCAAGCAACCAAGGAGGGACTTTGAGTCTTGGCCACAGTGTAACAAATGCAACAAGCGCCATATAGGTGAGTGTAATAGTACTGTCTATTACAACTATGGCAAGACCGGACATTACTCCCAGAACTACCCAAGCTATGGTCAGAAGGGTGGAAACTGCCAACAGAAATCGATTGGAGCACCACCGCGTGTCTATGCACTTACCCAGGGCGACAAGGGAGCTGGAACTTCAAAAATGATGTCAGGTCAGATTCTTATTACTAATATCTCATCATATGTATTAATGGACACTGGTTCATCCCATAATTTTATTTTCCCTTCTTTTGCTGAAAAGATAGATAGAAATCTTGAACTAATGTCAAATATCTGTGGGGTATCCTTACCTTCGGGGAGGATATACTGATATGGTCGTGGGTTAGAGCTGTACCAGTCTGAGTAGGAGGTCACGAATTGGCAGTGGACTTATTAGTACTAGGTTTACATGAGTATGATGTTATATTTGATATGGATTGGCTGAAAAAGTACGGAGTGGTGGTGAACTACAAACGAATGAAGGTAACTTTCAATCCACCTGGAGAAGAATTGTTCGTGTTTCAGGCCACGACACGGGAAAACAAATTTGTTGTGATATCCACCCTAAAGGCAAGAAAGATGTTAGACAAAGGATGCATCGGATATCTAGCAAGTGTGGTGGACATGAAAAAAGAGACTAAGTCATGACCTGCGGACGTAGCAGTGGTGTGCAAATTTCCCAAAGTATTTCCTGAAGATCTTTTAGGAATACCCCTAGACTGAGAAGTGGATCTTGAGATCGAAGTGATTCCAGGCACCCCGCCAATCTCGAAAGCACCATATATAATTGCACCCGTGGAGCTTAAGGAACTGCAAACGCAACTATGAGATTACTTGGGCATGAAATTTATAAGACCAAGTCATTCTCAATGGGGAGCCCCGGTCTTATTTGTGAAAAAGAGAGACTGTTCCATGAGAATGTACATAGACTATCGAGAACTTAATAAAGTGGCAATTAAAAATCGGTACCCACTGCCCAGAATCGATGACCTATTTGATTAATTACAAGAAGCCTTAGTGTTCTCCAAGATCAATTTACAGTCTAGCTATCATCAACTAAAACTCAAGGAGTTGAATATTCCAAAGACAGCATTCTGAAACCGCTATGGTCATTACGAGTTTGTGGTGATGTCATTCGAACTCACCAATGCACCCACATCATTCACGGATCTTATGCATAGGGTATTGGGTGAGTATTTGGACAAATTTTTTATCATTTTCATTGACGACATACTCGTCTACTCATGGAGTGAAGAAGAGCACGCCAGCCACTTAGAGCTAATCTTACAAAGATTACAAGAGGAGAAGCTATATGCCAAATTCTCAAAGTGCGAATTCTAGTTAAATCAAGTGAGTTTTCTAGGACATGTGGTGTCAGGGAATAGGATTGAGGTTGACCCAGCCAAGATCAAGGTGGTAAAGCAATGGAAGGCCCTAAAAAATGCACAAGAAGTATGTAGTTTCTTAGGGTTGGCGGGCTATTATAGGCGATTTGTGGAGGGTTTCTCCAAGATAACCACCCCCATGATTACACTCACTCATAAGAACATCAAGTTTGAGTGGATGGACAAGTTTGAGCAAAGCTTCCAAGAACTAAAGACCAGACTAACAGTGACTCCTATACTCACTATTCTGAATGACATTGAAGGTTTTGCAATTTATAGTGATGCTTCAAGTCAGGGCCTAGGGGCGGTGTTAATCCAACACGGGAAGGTGATCGCTTATGCCTCTCGATAGTTGAAAAATTACAAAAAGAGCTACCCAACGTGTGACTTTGAGTTGGCAACAGTGGTATTCGCGTTAAAGATCTGACGCCACTACTTATATGGAGTTCACTACGACATCTTCACTAACCATAAAACAATAAATATTTCTTCACCCAGAAGAAACTGAACATGAGACAACAAAGGTGGTTAGAATTGTTCAATGACTATAACTGTGACATCTTATACCACCTTGGGAAGGCAAACAAAGTACTTGATGCACTAAGTCGGCAACCTATGGCATATGTGATGATGGTGAAGGAAATACCTCAAGAGCTTTAATCTGATATCTCCAAGTTGGACTTAGAGATAGTGGTAGGGAGATTAGTAAATCTCTATATACAACCAACAATCGTGGAAGCAATTCAAGGAGGAAAACTTGTGGATCAATGGATACAATGACTACTGCACGAAACCAAGAAGGATATGCTCCCGGGATTTCACATCTCCGAGGATGGAGTACTAGGTTATAAGGGCAGGATTTGTGTGCCTGAGGGTGAGGAGATGAAGAGACAAAATTTATACGAGGCACATAATACTCTGTATGCTATGCACCCGGGAACTACCAAGATGTACTAGGATTTAAAAAGGTATTTTTGGAGGCCGAGAATGAAGCGCGAAGTGGTGGAATACGTGGCACATTGCTTAACTTGTCAGCAAACCAAGGTCAAACATCAACAACTTGCTGGACTATTGCAACCATTGGAAATTCTAGAGTGGAAATGGGAAATGATTAGCATGGACTTTGTCACAGGTTTACCCAACACTCCAAAGGGGCAAGACACGATCTTGGTTATCGTGGATAGGCTGACTAAATCTGTGAATTTCTTGTCGATCAAGAGAACTGAATGCGCAGATAAATTAACATATTTGTATATTGCGGAGATTGTGCGGCTTCATGGACTTCCCATCTCTATAGTGTCCAATTAGGACAGATGATTTATTTAGCATTCTGAAAGAGAATGCAAATAAGATTGGAAACTAAATTAAAATTTGGTACTGCCTTTCACCCGCAGACAGATGGCCAAAGTGAGCGAACAATTTGAACTTTAGAGGATATGCTAAGAGCCTGTGTGTTAGATTTTCAAAGCTCGTGGAAAATGAAACTTCCACTAATTGAGTTCGCTTACAATAACAATTATCATGATTCTATCAATATGGCCCCATGCAAAGAACTCTATGGGACAAAGTGTCAATCCCCAATTCACTGGCACAAGACTGGTAAGCAGAAATTCATGGGAGCAGAAGAGGTAGATAAAGTTACTAAGGATATTAGGCAGATACGCCAAAGATTGCAAACCTCAGTAGACCATCAACACAAGTATGCGAACTGACGAATGAGACCTCTTACATTTGAAATTGGGGACAAGGTGTGGTTAAAGATAGCTCCACTGAGAGGATCCATGAGGTTCGACAGAAAGGGAAAGCTTAGTTCGAGGTACATCGGACCATTTGAGGTTTTGGAAATGATCAAGGCAGTAGAGTACCGCCTTGTTCTTCTGCAGGCCTTATCCTTAGTACATGACATTTTTCATGTATCTATGCCGAGAAAGTATATCAAAGACACCAACCACGTACTCAGTTACAAAGAATTGAGCATGGATCAAAATTATGCTACGAGGAGAAACCAGTGATGATCTTGGATCGCAAGGACAAGGTGTTACGCAATAAGGTGATAATGTTAATCAAGGTGCAATGGTGTGTTGGAGAAGCAAACTGGGAACCTGAAGACAAAATGAGGGATTTTTTCCTCACCTGTTTTGAGTTTCGAGGGCGAATCCGTTATAAATTGTAGGTATTGTAATGTCCCTCCTTTTTTAGTACCCATTAGTAACCGGTTCGGGACGGTGAAAACTTGTGTGGAATATTATTTTAAATAATATTATTTTGGGATCACTCATGTTGCTATGTAGCCATTTTTTTGTGATCGGATGGCGTTATTTAGCCAAATTTAAAGGGTTGGTCTCGGACCAAAATTTGAAACCGTAGCAGGTTAAAATCTCAGATTAATAAATTGGGAAATTATTTTTATGGAAAATATACTATTTTGGGGCATTGGAAATATTCCCTAAGGCCAATAAAATTAACAATATTGGTTATGGTGTAAATTTCCAAGTTGTTAAGCATTTCATGGGAAAAATGCTTAAATGGACCCATGTGTGCACTTAGGAGAAAATATTTAAATAAAAATGATATGATGTAAAATATGGTGTGACAAATATTTCAATGTCATAAAATTTATTTAAAATAATGCATGGTTGGTTTTATTTTAGAAATTATAGATTAAGAAGGGTAAAAATGCAAGATAGGGGAATTACCTATTCACCCTTAGCCATTAAGTGAGGTAGACTTGGAATAGGGTATTTTTGGGAGTGGCATTTAGGTCTTTTCAAGGAGCGCCATAAGGAAGGGTGTTTCATCTTCTCTCATCATTTAATGCACATCTCATCATTACATGCACAGCCTCCAAGTTGAATATGTATGGTCTTCACTCTTCTCTCTTTTCCCTCAACCTACACGCCTAGCCCTCCTCTCTCTCTCTCTCTCCCTCAAAAATTTCAAACCTTAAATTTCAGAAACACTCTCATCTCTCTCAATTGGAGAAAATCTTTATTGAATCTTAGGAGGAAAGCTTGTAGAAGATCAAGCTTGAAGGTAAGCTAGTATCATCCATGGTTGTGTTTCTTCTTCTTCTTTCATCTCCTCTACATGCCGAAACACTAAAGGGTATTTTACCATTTTCATTTAAAGGTTTCACTCATCCTAAGTTCTAAAGATAATTCATCAAGTGTGGGGAAGTTGCATGCAAAGATTCAAGTGCATGGAAGCTTGATCAAGCATTTTCCAAAGGGTGAGTAGTTAGGTTTCTTCAACTCTCTCTTTTTGTCTTCTTCATCTCCAAAAGCTATGAACAATGATTTGACTTTTGTTCTTAAGAATATGTTGTGAGAATGCTAGAATACATTGGGGGTACTCTTGGAGAGATAGAGCCATGCCCTAGAAGCCAACCACCAAGTTAGGACAAAAACGGTAAAAATATTAAAGTTTGTAATAGAAATCTTGGATTCTTAGTGAATATGATTTTGATCCTATATTGTGTTTATTATTTTGTTTAGTTTTATTGGTAATGTTTTAACAAGGCTTAAGATGTGATTTTTTGTAGCATGCATGCGTGGCAGTGTAGTTGTTTAAAGTAGTTATGTATGATTTTCGGTGAAATTGCTTGCTGCCATTTTTGTGGTCTGACTTCCAACGGGTCAAACAATACCTTTATGCCCCTATCTGTATAAAGGGTTACTGTATTTTTGTAGTACTCGAAAATTTCTTGATTTTAGGCTTTAAAAAATCTTAAAAAGGTGTTGTAAAGCTCAACTTATAAGCTTTTTGGGAAAATGGTTTGAACCAGGGAAAATCCTGGCAGTTTGCACTGTCCGTTTGTAAAAATATTTTGGAAAGGTTTTCCTTGTTCAAAAATTATGAAATATTATTTGATGATTGGTAACATAATTATAAAGGTATGTGTACAAATATAAGGTAAAATATGTTGTGATTTAAGAGGAATAATGTTTCTAAGTTTGCCCAAAAATCTAGAACTCTCAAATAATTGACAATAAAAAGTTAAGGTTTTGGCAAGGTTGGTTCTCCCAACCTATAATGAACTTTGACATGGGATTTTCGAGTAGTTCTATTCCTTATGATGAGGTTTAAAACTGTAAAGTTTCAAGGAGTGTGGTTCTATACATAGAAAATGGTAGAGGTTGAAATTTAGAAAATCATCACTAAATTGTTAGTTCTAGAAAGCGAAAAAGGAAGTTAAAGAAAAATACTTTTCTAGATAAATTAACACTAGATGGAAATAATTTTTATAATGAATTAAAAATGGATTTTTTAATAGATTCAAATAAATTAGGGTCCAATACCCTACTGTGCGCATGGTGGGTATGTAATGCATGAGTAGATGTTGTAATAGAAATGTCTAGAGTATCAATACTAATTGAATGACATAGATTAATCTGAGTATACTGTATCATTGACAGTATTGGCTAAAGGGGGAAAAAGGTCAGCGGTGATCCAAGAATTTTAGCTAGGAGCTAAAAAATCCAGGTAAGTTAATCTCGACTTTGTTGGCTACAACATGAAACATGCTAGTGTATTTTCTGTTATAGTTCTTTACACAAGATTGATTAAGGTTTGAATTAGAAATGGCTAGGGGTACTTGCAAGTGTATAGAATGTTCCAATGAAATCCAGTGATTAGTAGATAATACTAGTATTCAAGCTAGTGACCGTGGTAGGGGAAACATGGTCGAATGTATGTTGATTTGTGACCAGGGTAGGGGAAGCTTGATTGAATGTCTTTTAATTTGTAACCTAGATAATACTAGTATTCAAGATAGTGACCGTGGTAGGGGAAACATGGTCAAATGTATGTTGATTTGTGACCAGGGTAGGGGAAGCTTGATTGAATGTCTGTTAATTTGTAACCAGGGTACTCAGGAGGGAGTCTGGTTTGTGTGGGAATTGTTTATTGATATTTTAATCCAGTTAGCTACCGGGATGATTTATTGTTGTATTATTGTGAAATTCATAGTGTGTACTTGGACCGCACTATTGTAAATCCAGTGATTACTAGGTAATACTGGCACTCGAGCTGGTTACCATGGTAGGGGGAGTATGGTTGGCCAATGAAATGTTTAAACAGGTAGTAAGTACCCCGTGAATTTAGTGGTTGCGATCTTAGAGGTGCCCGAACACCTCATTATATTTTTGTAGATCTTCAGTGATTTTTGCAGCCATTGTATAATGGTGTTATGCATTTATATCTTATATCTGCTTGTTCTGGGATTTTCTGCGTGCAGGTTGATTTTGAATTTAGTTGGTTTTTTGGTACAACTAAGCTAATGATCTGGTTTGAATTATTATACCTTGTTTGATAGGGTTCGAAAGTTATAAGATACCCTAGCGACTTATGCTTCGGTTACTTTTAGTAGAACCCTGTCCTTGGGTCATAGTATGTTTTTGTTTGAAAGATTAATCTTACTAAGCTTAATTGCTTACCTAGCTTTTCATGTTGTAGGTAAGGGCAAGGTGTAGCAGTGAGTGCCAGAGTCTGCTTGTCAAGTGTACATTTGGCCCGACCTTTGGGATTTGGTTCTTTCTGGAAATGGCTTTGGGGAAACTATTTTTTTATGGGCACTATTTCGTTTTATTCAGAACAAATGTTTAAGTTGACGAAAACAATGTAATTGTCTAAGTGTGCTCACACGCCTTTTTAAAAGCTTTTTTTAATGTTAATTTTTGGAGACTATTAAAATTTAAAAATATTATTTTCCGCGTTATTTTGTTCTTGTAAGTTTGGGTCTTTACACCAATAGTATTCGGTTCATCATTTATTATTTATTTATTTATTGTACTTATTTAAATAAATTTTAATTGGTATTTGATTGATAATATGATCATGCATTAGTCTATCACATGCCACACATGAAACCCCACACTGTTTTAATTAATCATGCATCTCTCTTGTAGAAACATGATTATCTAGGATTGTCCTATATGTTTATGTGAATTGTTTTGGTGAAATTAATTGCATGGAAACTGCTAAGTCTTAAATTAGTTAAAACTTGGTTAAACACACAATAATAAAGGTAATAGTTATTATAGGCATTTTAGGATAACCAACTTTATTTAAAAAGTGTTTTAGTAAAGTTTGATAAATGTAATGGGTAATTATTTAGAACACTTTGATTATAGAAATAGACTCTTTTATAATTGTATATTTTTTGTAATTAATTACATTCATAAGGTTATAAATGAAGTAGTAATTAATTTGGAATTAATTTATTAGTTTAATAAACACATATATTCTAAAATAGTAAGTGGGAGAAGGTTGACATCTCAATGTGACCTATGGTCTCCATTATTAGTACAACACCGTGAAATATGATTAGAGCCTTGAGGCAGCTTTGCTTTCATCCCCCTAAGGAAGGTTTCTGGTCATATTAATATCAATGTTGGCTTCTTACAAAGATAAGAAAGAGTGATGTATTTTAGGTTTGATCGGCCCTAAGGTGACACTCTCTAAGTTAAGTCATAAATTCTGAAATAATGAGTTACAATGATTCAATTAAGCTTTTGTAGTGAATAATTGTCTCTTGACCAAACAAGCGGTACTTTATATTTAAAAGAGAAAATATGAGTTATTTTGAGTTTTAAATAATAAAGATATGAATGTCTTATAAACTATTTGAAATTAACTTGACCGACCCTAAGGCGACACTTTAATTGTCAGGTAGTTTTATCGTGGAATAGTAAATGTTAAGTTCGTGTTTTTAATTGTTACATTCATGCATCATGTTTACTTTATGAATTTATTGATATTTATTTTCAAATCATATTATTTTTGTATTTTATTTCTTTTAGTAATGTCAAACATGGGCAATCCGATTACTACTTTACTTTTACTGGAAAAATATAATGGTGATAATTTTTAAAGATTGAAATCAAATCTAAATTTGAGGTTGATTTGTGAGAACCATAAATTTGTCCTAATTGAGGAATGTGGTGAAGAGCCCGCTGCCATTGCCTCAAAAACTGTTCGGGACAAATATGATGCATGGATTAAATCCAATAACAAGGCTAAGTGTTAATGCTTGTGAGCATGAATGATGTTCTGAGAACGAAGCATGAACCCATGGAGACTGCTTTTGGGATAATGGAATATCGGCAAAACCTACATGAATACAATGAAGAAGAAATGTGTTTATGTGCGTGAAAACATCTTGAGCATGATTAACGTGATGAATGAAGCAAAAATGCATGGGGTTGTCATTGATGAGTATACTCAAGTAAGCATCATACTTGAATTGCTCACTCCTGCTTTCTTTGCGTTCACAACCAAATATATTACAAATAATTTGGAGTTCAACATGACCCAACTATTGAATGAATTGCAAACATTTGAGTCTCTTAACATTACCATAACAAAAGAGGTAAATGTCACTGAGCAGAAACCTTCATCCTCTAAGGATAAAACCAAGAAGAGGAAGAAGAACAATGATAAGGACAAGAGTAAGGGCAAGAAGTCTAAGAAAGAAAAGAAGGCACCAAAAGAGAAGGAGAGCAAGAATGACAATAACTCCAAAAAGGACCAAAGGGAAAGTGTTTCCACTGTGGAGTTGAAGGTCACTAGAAGAAAAAGTGTAAAAAATGTCTTGCTGAGTTGAAAAAGAAAGGTAAATCTGATTTTCTTGCTTGTGTAGTGGAAGATGAAATGTCATCTTGGGTCGTAATTGAGGAGCCATTAACCATGTTTGTTCTTCAATGAAGATACTTGAGACATCAAGGGAACTTGCTGATGGTGAAATTACTATGCGAGTTGGAAGTGCAGCGCTCGTGTTAGCAAGAGCACTGGGAACAATCCTCTTATACTTTGGGAAATATTTTCTTATTTTGAATAACATTTAATTTATTCCTAGATTTTCGAGAAACTTAGCTTCTTTATCTATGTTGCATGAACAATCTTTTGATATTTCTTTTGATAATAATGCAATTGTAGTTTCGAAGAATTATTTCAAGATTTGTGAAGCGGAATTGACAAATGGACTGTATATGCTCAAGCCAAATGAACGATCGCTAAATAACTCTGAGTTATTTAGGGTAGCTAAATCAAAAGGTAACAAAGGAAAAAAAGTTTCAAAATATGATGACACATATCTATGGCATCTAAGATTAGGTCATATTAGTTTAGATAGAATAAACTGGTTAACAAAAGATGGACCATTGAGAGAATTGACTATTGGAACTCTTCTAGTTTACGAATCCTATCTAGAAGGGAAAATGACCAAACTCCCTTTCTTAGGAAAGGAAAGAGAGCCAAAGAACCATTAGAGCTTGTACATAGCGATGTGTGTCATCCAATTTATGTACAGGCTAGAGGTGGTTATGAGTACTTCACCATTTTCATTGACGATTGCTCAAGATATGGTCATACTTACCTAATGCTTAGGAAGTCATAAACCTTTGGCAAGTTTAAGGACTTCAAAGTTAAGGCTGAGAAGTAGTTAGGTAAAAGTCTTAAAAAAAATTTGATCAGATCGAGGTGGTGAATATTTGGATTTGGAATTCAAAGATTTCATGTTGGAGCATGGTATTCTATCCCAACTCACAGCACCTGGAATGCAGCAGCAAAATGGTGTTTCAGAGAGAAGAAACAGGACCTTGTTGGACATCGTCAGGTCTATGTTAAGCTATTCATCTCTTCCTCTCTCATTCTTAGGTTATGCACTTCAAACAGCAACTTACATTTTTTAATGTAGTCCCATCTAAGACTATAATCATGACACCACTAGAGTTGAGGAATGGTAACAAACCTAATTTGCATCATTTCTGCATTTGAGGTTGTCCTGCTCATATTCTTAGACGTAAGTCAGGGAAACTTGACTCAAGGTCTGAAGTGTGCATTTTCGTGGCCTACGCTCCAGAGACACGAGGTGATTATCTCTATAGTCAAAAGAACCAAAAGGTATTTGTTTCAACAAATGCGACCTTCCTTGAGCATGACTATATGACTAACAGCTGATCAAATTCCATCACCATCATTAAATGATAAACGAAAAACCGGAGAGACCATTGTTACTGAAAAGGAAGCCACAGTGCAACGTCGTACTGGCAGGATTGTGAGACACCCTGTTCACTATGAACATGAGGCACACACCTTGTTTCTGACAGACAATGACGACCCATTGACTTTTAAGGAAGCAATGGAAGATCTTGAAAAGGGAAAAATTGCAAGAGGTCATGAACCAATAAATGGAATCGATGTATTCCAATTCTGTCTGGGAACTTGTAGACCAAACTGATGATGTAAGGCCCATTGGGTGCAAATGGATCTTTAAGAAGAAAAGAGTTGCAGACGGGAAACTATAGACTTTCAAGGCAAGGCTTGTAGCCAAAAGTTAGACTCGGAGAGAGGGTGTCAATAATGAAGAGACATTTTCTCCTGTTTCCATGTTAAAGTCCATATGCATCCTCTGATCCATAGTTGATGCCTATGATTATGAAATATGGCAGATGGACATCAAGAAAATTTTTCTTAATGTATATCTTAATGAAGGTATCTATATGGTACAACTAGAAGCGTTCATGAAGAAATGGGAATATCATAAGATGTGCAAGTTGCTAAAATCCATTTATGGATTGAAGCAAGCATCTAGATCTTGGAACATTGCCTTTGAGGAGACAATTAAAACATATGGCTTCGAATAAAATGTCAACGAAACATGTGTCTATAAATATATCAAAGGAAAAATAGTGGTTTTCTTAGTTCTTTGCGTGGATGACATTCTTCTCATTAGAAACGATGTAGAGACACTATCAAATGTGAAGAAGTGGTTAGCAGAAAAGTTTCAAATGAAATATTTGGGCGAAGCGAGCTAAGTTCTGGGAATCCAAATCCTAAGGGATAGGAAGAACAATCTCTTGGCCCTTTCTCAAGCAAATTATATAGATAAAGTATTGGAAACGTTCTCAATGGAGAATTCCAAGAAAGATCAGTTATCGACCAGACATAGAATTACTCTTTCCAAGGAATAATGTCTAAAGACACCTCAAGAAGAAGAGGTCATTAGAAAGTATATCTATGCTTTAGCAGTTGGGAGTCTAATGTATGTTATGTTGTGTATTAGGCCTAACATAAGCTATGCAGTGGGAATTGTAAGTCGTTATCAATCACATCCTGGTTTGGAACACTAGAATGTAGTAAAGCACATTCTCAAGTATCTTCGGAGAATGAGAGATTATATGCTTGTTTATTCAGGGGGTGAGTTAAACCCTACTGGATACACTGATTCTGATTTCCAATCAAACAAAAATAGTCATAAATTGACATCTGGGTTAGTATTCACTCTTGGTGGAGGAGTTATAGTCTAGAGAAGCATCAAACAATCCAATAATGCATATTCAACCATGGAAGTCGAGTATATAGTGGCTTTTGAAGCAGCTAAGGAAGTAGTTTGGCTCGGGAAGTTCTACACTAATCTGGAAGTGGCTCCAAATATAGAGAAGTCACTAATCATGTACTGTGACAATGGTGGAGTGGTAGCTAACTCAAAGGAACCTAGAAGCCACAAGAGAGGAAACATCTAGAAAGGAAATACCACCTGGTAAGAGAGATTGTGCACCGAGGTGATGTGACAGTTATGAAGATAACATCGGAAAAAAATCAGGCAGCCCTATTTACCATGACACTTCTTACAAAGTCTTTTATGGGTCGTGTACGCAATATGGGATTGAGAGAGATGCCTCACTTGCTTTAAGAGCAAGTGAGAGGTTGTTACGGTTGGTGCTCTAAAAGCATGTGAAAAGACATTTTTATTGATTTAAATAAAAGTACAATTTTATTATATTTGAATATTATAATTATTGTTTGAATAATATATAGAAATATTAGAAAATTCCATATTCATTTATGAGAATAAGATCTTGTATGTGTACAAAAGAATTGAGAATATATATAATGAATAAAATAGTCAGCAACCCATTAAAGTACAGAATCTTTAATGAATGGTTACTAGTATAGTTTACTAAAGATATGTGATGCAAGTAATCTAGATTCGAATTATTGATGTGGATAGACATGTTGGTAAAGGTGCTTTATATAATAGTAATTATATATGACATGACCGATGTGAATTAATTACCATTTGCCATAAATATTTAATCCATATCTTAATAGATGATCATTTGTAGATCAATTTAAATCCTGAGTTATCATGAACTCTTATTTATGTTTATTGGACCTTTTGATTCATTCGTTAAGGTCTCTCAATATAATGAGGCTAGTGACTTTTGTTTTGGAGATTCAATATTATGAATAGATGGGAACATGATTTTACAATAATGGAATTCATGCTTTCCTAACAGATCGAATATTAGTTCCCTTAAGGGTTAATTATGGGAGTGAATAGTTATTGAGCTAAAATATATAATATGATTATAGATTAATGGTACTTAAGGAACAAGAGGTAATTAGAAGGTTAAAACGGTAATTCTTGACCAGCTCTAATTAGCGAACCAATAAATAGATGACATAACTAATTTTATTAATTACATTAATGGACTACAAGAGAAAACTCTGTAAATATAATTTTATAATTACTTAGAGTTGAACTCCATATTTATAGTGAAGTAATAATAGAATTAATAAATAAGATTATTGAATTAAAGAGTTTAATTAATAGTATAATTTATTGGAGTTTCGTATTATAGGCCCATGGTCTCCAAGTCGTATATGTCCTACACTGTCAAGGTTAAGGATGTCTCAGGCAAGATTAATGGAGAAAATGATTAAGTTGCGATGGAATTAATTTTGTAGGGCAAAGTAATAATTATGTGATAATGAGCAATTAAATAATTATGAATTAATTAATTATTTAACTAATTAGTTTTTATTTGAAAATCTTTATATTAGTTTAAATAAATATTAATCAGTGTTTGGAATAATATTTAAGAGAGTTAATCATTATCTTAGTACAAGATAATTATTCAAACTAATAGATATTAAGATAAGTTTAATTTTGAATTAACTAATTTTTATTTTTTAGAATAAATATATTGTCTTAAAATTAATTAAACAAACAAATGAGAAAAATTAGGGAGGCAATATAGTGGCTCACTCAACTCACTGTTTGGCACGGTGAGTGGCGCCACTTTGGGTGCCAGCCATCTCGGGGATTTGAATTTTTAATTTATTTGTTTTTTTAATTATTATTCTAAATTTAATTTAAAATAAAAACATAACCAGTGAGTTTGAATTAATGCAGTTGTTAATTGTTGTTAGCAAACTCTCTCAGAAAAGTATCGATGGAATTTTCTAGGCCTGAAAAATTCTAGAAATTTCTACAAGCCTTCTCTATTCTCCAAACTCTCTAGATCTCATGTGCTAAGAACATCTAGAGTTCCTAAATAATCAACTTGTGAATCCTATGTGCCCACATACGTCCTTGTGTGTTTGAGGAATGACTTGGAAGACAAAGGTGTGAGTCTTCACTGGATAGGAAGATTGATTGATTATACTAAAAGATTCAACAAATCTTGATAGGCTACAAGAGGTAATCTACTTTTCCCTGTATGAGTTGATTTAATGTACAGATATATGTATTGTTCTTGGCTGGTATTAATGATTTTTTTTAAAATCCTCCAACCCCACCTTTCGATGCATCATTGATTTTATTCAAATTAATACCAACATGGGCAACACCCTCTTTGGTGTCTTGATGACCTGATTGGGCATTAATCTCATTGGGATTCCTTGCAACCATTCTCTTTTATCATCAGGGCTACTCGCAAAAATGATACTTGTGTTTTCGCCACTCTTCTTCGCTTTTTCGATTGAAGAATGATAACACTCTCGGGCTTCCCTTTGGTTTTTGAATACACATCTTACCCTTGAATTAGTTGGAAACTTCATGGAAAGATGCCATACATATATGACTGCTTACGGCTCCATAAGAATTGGTCTTCCAATAACTACATTGTAAGTAGAAGGACAATCAACTACGATGAAAGTTGCTAGTATTGTCTTGTTCGTAGGTGCAGTTCATGCAGTGACTGGAAGTCTGATCGACCTTGACGGTGTGAGCCCCTCTCTTGTGAAACCATAAATAGTGTGGTTGCTTGGTTCAAAATCACATAAGGACATCTTCAATCTCTCAAAGGATGATTTATACAAAATATTGACTGAGCTTCCAGTATCGACTAACACTATTTTCACCATCGTATTGGTTATCTAACTATCAACGACAAGTGGATCTGTATGTGGGAACCTGACATGTTGTGAGTCCTGCTCTAAGAAGGTTATTAAATCTTCTTTTACTTAAGCTTTCTTGATAGTTAGCTCCTCGACTACTAGCATTTCATTTCAATGTCTTGCTGGTGACGTAGTGTTCTGGCATATCTTTCTTATGCTTTACCATTGTTACTAGCCAGGTGTGGTCCTCCAAAAATTGTGAGAAGGGTGCCCACGACCGGGGTAGGCTGTAATTTGGGCGAACGTTGACGCCCTCGCATCTGTTCATTTCCTCGAGTAGTCATTTTTTGGGGGCCAACCCCTGCTCGGACATATCTCCACAAATGCTCTTGTCGGATTAAAAAACTCAATCTCATCCTTCAGTTGATTGCACTCGTTCGTATCATGGTCGTAGTCATTATGAAAGCAACAAAACTTTGTTGTATCCCTCCTTGATATGTTTTTATGGATAGGAGTTGGTCACCTATATGGTACAACCACATGACTAGCCTAATACACTTCAGCTCTACTCTTGATCAATGCTCTGTAGTTGGTAAATCTTGGCCCATACTTGGTCAGTTTCGGGCGTTTACTATCAACTATAGCATTGTATGCATGTTTCCCTCTGTTCTTCCCATTATTCCTTCCACCATTGTTAGGCTTGCTCAAGCTATTTCCTACATTTCATATGGCCTCTTGTAGTTTAATATACTTGTCAACTCGATACAGGAATCCTTGGGTAGTTTTGACTCCATTTTTTCATAGGCTACTCCATAGGGGAGATTGTTTCTTTACTCCTGTTGTTATGGCTATCATCTTTCCCTCGTCCCCAACAGTTTTGGCACGAGCGATCTCATGAATCTTTGGATGTATTCTTTTAAATTCTCATCATCCTTCTGCCTTATATTTACCACCTGATTGGCCTCTGCTGGGTGTATACAAGAAACATAAAATTACCCATAAGATTCCTTAACAAACATTTCCCAAGAAGTGATCATAGTAGGCTAAAATTTAAAATACCACTCTTGTGCAGCATTAGATAAAGTAGTAGGGAATATTTTGCATCTAGCATCCTCTGATACTTTCTGTATGTCCATTGGTATCTCAAACTTATTCACATGAGGCATAGGATCTTCTTTTCTGGTGTAGCTTGGTAGGACTGACATCTTAAAATTGCTCAGGACTTCTGCTTGGGCAACTCTGTTGATAAAGGGAGTGCCCTTTCTTTGAGCATATTCTATATTAGAACTCTTGTTCCAATCTAGTTGTTGAACAACTTGATTCAAGGCATCTATTTGTTCCTAAACAACTGTTGGAATTGTTGGAGCAGGAGCGGCTGTTAGAAAGTGATCATTGGGTCTTTCTCTTCGATCATTCAACATATTTTGCACATCCTCCTCTCTTTGCATTTGTTCCTCTCTTCTTAACTGATCAAACACATTAGTGCTCCTTGGTCGCCCCCCAGCGTTTTGACTTTCTGGTCGATTGTTCTTGGATGGGGGCACCTGCTGTCCTTGCCTTTGATTCCGATAATACTCATAATCTCCTTCATTGTAGTCATGCCCATCTCAATATTGAGATTGATTTGTTCGTGACCAGCTATAACTAATGTTTCCTTCTCTGCTACAAATGTCGTCACGATAGACAGGCGGCGACCCTAGTGGTGTAACGCCCTAATTTCTCATAAATTATCGAGAACACAGCGTTAGTTCATAATCATAAATATTTCTCTTTTATTGAATAAAAGCTTGAAAATAAATATATGGATCCATGGTTTTACAAAAAGTAAAATAACTGTCTTTAAAATGAGCAAAATTTAAATAAAACTTTAAAAGAAAACATTCTTTAATAAAAATAAATAAATAGGCCCGCTTGATCTTCCTCGACTATATGGTCCCCACGAGTACATCACGAAGCTCCTAGGTCCCACTCGCCACTGGCCTTTCTATCATCAATTTTCTGCACAACAACATCATAAGGGGTGAGCTTCTAAGCCCAGTAAGGAAAATACAAACAAGAGTTAGTCATATAATCATTTAATCAACATATCTTAAATTACACAAGAGCCATAACAAAAACTTATTTGTACTAATCATATCACATCACAAAACCATAGGTCATATCATAGCCTAAATTATAATCATAGATCATAATCTAAGTCATAATCATAGTCATAAATCATAGGTCATAAGTCATATTCGTAACTATAGGTCATAGATCATAATAAGAAGTCAGGTATAATAAAAAGATAAGTGTTTATACAGGGGGTGGCAATTAAGCCCCGGACAAAAGTTCGTCATACACCGGACATCAACCGAGCCTACCGGACATAAGTCTGTCATACATCATTAGACACTTTAAGTCTAGACACACTTCCCCTTTATTGTACCTAAAATGTCAGGTCATACAAACATAAACTAGATCATAGACTAAACTACCTAATTTTCCTTACCAAAAATCGGGATATCGGAGACAAGAGCGAGATTGGAAACTCCTAAAACCAAACATAAGAAACCATAAGTCCTCTAGAGAAAAGAAAATGAATAGAGGGTCTAAACCATCAAAATAGTAACTTACTGAAGACCTTGAGTTTCAAGAAACTCAAACACCTAACCAAAAGCCATAATAACAAGTTAGGTTTTGAAATAAAAGAAAAGAATAAGACGAATGGAAATGGACTAAACCTGAAGATTAACGATATCTTAGATAGCTCAGAGCTTCGATCTATACCTCAAACGCCAAAATCACACAAAAGCTTACTTCCCAAGTGTTTAGAAAATCTTTAGATTTAAAAGCTTTAACCCCAAAACCCTAGTGTTTCTCTCTAGAACGAACTTACGAGCTTGGAGACTCTGAACTGTGCTTGAATGATGAATAAAATGGCTGAGTGAAGGGTCCTATCTATAGAGTTCAAGGAGTGAAACTAACCCCTTATAAAAAAAGAAAATAATAAATAAATGAATAGAAATTGAATATATTTGAATTTTCGGTTCAACAGATGCCCAGAACTCGGTCAAAAACGTTCAGGAAGGAGTCAAAGTCATTGAGGGCTGTTTCTAGTTCGGTTTCCACGAAAATTAAAAAATGGCTCCAAGAGCCGATATATCGCCTACCATAGGCGATATATCGCCCCTACCTATGCCCCGAGCTTTCGTGGTTTTGTTCGTGCGAAGTCGACGTGTTTTTCGTATCTTCCGTAGGCAATGTATCGACCCTATAGCTGCGATATATCAGCATATGATGATATTTTAAACACGTTTTTGCACACTCTCAGTACACTTAAATTTTTTTTAAACCACTTGACTGAGTAAA
Source organism: Humulus lupulus (assembly GCF_963169125.1). Lineage (NCBI taxonomy): Eukaryota > Viridiplantae > Streptophyta > Magnoliopsida > Rosales > Cannabaceae > Humulus > Humulus lupulus. Next base: position 250,568,450 of record NC_084793.1, read on the forward strand.
ACGTAATCCTAACAGCTGTTGGAAGGTTCTAGACCTTCTAGATTTATCCTTTATTAATTTATTCATCTAAAATGCTTAAATCCTTAATAAACATACATGTGACAAGTGTCACGTTCTTAATTATTCTATCTAAACATTTGGTTATAATAAATAATATTTCTAGGACAAGCTATATTAATAAAAACTTATGTTAAAATTAATATTTCTAAACTATAGGCTAAATTTATAAAATTCATAACTATCTCTACGAGTTTCCAACTAAATCCTGGCTTGAACAAATAACCACGAAAACTAAAATACTAAGATACTACTACTACTATCTAGCTAAGTAAAATTTCGAGATGCTACAATTCTCCCCTACTTAAAAGAACTTCGTCCTCGAAATTTACTTAAAAAAATCTTAGGATATCGCTCCCTCATATATTCCTCCAATTCCCATGTGGCCTCTCTTTCTGTGCTATTGCTCCACAAGATTTTAACCATAAGGACACTTTTGGACCTTAACTCCTTAGTTCCTTGCTCTAGAACGCGTACTGGCCATTCTTGATAACTGAAATCTTGTTTTAACTCCAGAGCTTTGTAATCGAGCACATGGGATGGATCTGATATGTTTTTTCTCAACATCGATACATGAAAAACGTTATGTGTTTCAGCTAATGATGGCGGTAAAGCCAACCGATATGCTACATGCCCTACTTTGTCCAATATCTCAAAAGGACCTATAAACCTCGGGCTTAACTTTCCTTTCTTTCTGAAATGCATAATCCCCTTCATTGGAGAAACTTTGAGAAAGACTTGATCACCTACTGAAAACTCAATAGTTCGACTCTTAGCGTCGGCATAGCTCTTCTGGCGACTTTGAGCGGCAATCATTTGTTGTCTTATCTTTTCTATTGCCTCAGTTGCTTCTCTTACAACCTTAGGTCCCAAATATCGTCTCTCACCAACCTCATCCCAATGAAGTGGTGATTGGAATTTCTATCCATATAGCATCTCATAAGGTGCCATGCCTATCGTTGCCTGATAACTGTTGTTGTAAGAGAATTCTATCAATGGAAGATACTTGCTCCATGATCCTGAGAAGTCTAATGCACATGCCCTCAGCATATCTTCTAATATTTGTATGGTGCGTTCTGACTGACCATCGATTTGAGGGTGATATGTCGTACTTAGTTTTAATTTAGTGCCCATTGCACATTGTAGACCTTCCCAAAACTTTGATGTGAATACTGATCCACTATCCGAGACTATCGTATTTGGAACTCCATGTAGTCTCACTATCTCTGCCACGTAAAGCTCTGCGTACTGCCCAGCATTATAAATTGTTCTTACCAGTAAGAAGTGAGCATATTTTGTGAGTCTATCTACTATCACCCAAACATAGTCATGCTACTTGGTGGTCCTTGGTAATCCCCTCACGAATTCCATAGCTATATCTTCCCATTTCCATTCAAGAATCTCTAATGGTTGCAAAGTTTCAGCGGGTCTCTGATGTTCAGCCTTAACTTGTTAACACGTAAGGCATTTTGCTACAAATTATGCTATGTCTTTCTTCATCCCCGGCCACCAGTACATTGTCTTGACATCATTGTACATCTTGGTCGATCCTGGGTGAAGTGAATACGGAGTTGTGTGCGCTTCTTTCATGATACTTTCTCTTATTTCACCACTTTCGAGCACACATACTCGGTTTCTATATCGTAACATGCCTTATTTTGTCAAGGAGAAATCAGCATTCTCTGAGCTTTGTAGTGCTGCCTTCATCTTAAGAAGAAACTCATCTTCTTGTTGTTTCTCCTTTATTTCCTCCATTAGTGTTGACTTGATGATGAGGTCAGCTAGTTGTCCAGTTATTAGTTCAATTCTGGACCTCTTAAAATCATCTTGTAAGTGTTGAGCTATCCCCTTAACTGTTGATAAGCTTCCATACCTCTGCCTACTAAGTGTGTTGGCCATGACATTAGCCTTTCTCGGATGGTACAAGATCTCACAATCATAGTCCTTTACTAATTCTAGCCACCTCTGTTGCCTCATATTGAGCTCCTTCTGCATAAAGACGTACTTTAGACTTTTGTGGTCCATATAGATTTCACACTTTTCTCCGTACAGATAGCCTCCAAATGTTTAGAGCAAAACCATCACTGCTAATTCTAAGTCATGGGTCAGGTACCACTGTTCGTACTCCTTTAGTTGTCTCGAGGCATATGCGGCCACTTTTTAGTCTTGCATCAAAATGCATCCAAGTCCCTACTTCGACGTGTCACAATAAACTACAAACTTGCCCTTATCGTTTGGGACGCATAGAACTGGGGCTGATATAAGCTTGTCCTTTAACGTTTGGAAGCTTTCTTCGCCCTTCTCCGTCCATACAAATTTGTGTTCATTCCGTGTCAAATTTGTTAAGGGTGTAGCTATTTTGGAGAACCCTTCAACAAATCGTTTATAATATCCTGCCAATCCCAGAAAACTTCTCACCTCTATGGCACTCTTGGGTTTGGGCCAGTCCTTCACTGCTTCGATCTTGGCTGGGTCTATATCTCCGCCATTTTTAGACACAATGTGTCCTAGAAATGCCACCTTCTCTAGCCAGAATTCGCATTTCTTAAACTTAGCGTATAATTGGTGACTTTTGAGTTGTCTCAATGTCAGTCCCAGGTTCTCTTCATGCTCGTCTTTCATCTTTGAGTAAATCAATATGTCATCTATAATCACCACAACGAACTTATCCAGGTAGTCCTTAAATACTTTGTTCATAAGATCAATGAACGCGGCAGGTGCATTTGTTAATCCAAAAGACATTACTAGAAATTCGTAGTGTCCATATCTAGTCCGAAAAGTTGTCTTTGGGATATCTTCTTCTCGTACTTTTAGCTGATGATACCCTGATCACAAATCTTTCTTCAAGAATACAGTAGATCCTTGTAGTTGATCAAAAATATCATCTATTCAAGGCAAAGGGTATTTGTTCTTGATCGTCGCTTTATTTAGTTCTCGATAGTCGATGCACATCCTCATACTTCCGTCCTTCTTCTTGACAAAAAGCACTAGTGCTCCCCAAGGCGAATAGCTCGGTCGAATGAAACCCTTGTCTAGAAGCTCTTGCAGTTGTATCTTTAACTCCTTTAACTCGGTAGGTGCCATTCTATAGGGAGCTTTCGAGATTGGTACCGTCTCAGGTGTCAATTCTATTTCAAACTTGATTTCCCTAATCGGAGGTAATCCCGGTAGATCTTCTGGAAAGACCTCAGGAAATTCACATACAATATGTCATCCTTTGGTTTGAGCTGCATCACTCGTGTTTTGTCCACCACACTGGCTAGAAATGCTTGGCAACCACTATTGATTAATCGTTGAGCTTTGAGAGCTGAGACTATCGATATGCGAGTTTGGGAAACTCCTCCTTTGAAGGTGAACTATTCTCCGCCTTCTGTTTGAAAGTTGACTGTCTTACCCTTATAGTCTATTGTTTCCCCATGTTTGGCTAACCAATCCATGCCTAAAATTGCATCATAATCCTTAAGGTCTAACTCGATCAAATCTACTGGTAATTCTTTTGCTCTGATTCTAACTACAACGCTACGCACCCCTCTACTAGATAGCATTCTTTCCCCCGAGGGTAACTCTGTGACAAACTTATCTCTAAAAGGTTTGCATGGTCTATGTAAGCTATCAATTGTATTCATAGAGACTAAAGAATGCGTAGCTCCCGAATCGAATAAAACATTGCATAGTTTACCTGAGATAGTGACCTGACCTGTTACCACTGTATTATTAGTTTCTGCTTCACCTCTAGTAAGAGCAAAAACTATGGCTGGCATAATCTTGTCATCTTTCTTTTGGTCTTTCATCTTTGGGCAATCCTTTTTAATGCGTCCTTATTCTCCACAATTGAAACAGCCTTTCGTCTTATATCGACATTCTCCTTAATGCTTCCTCTTGCAGATAGGGCACTGGGGATATTCCACATAGGGCTACTTATTCCCGTTACCTTCTGATACAGTCTTGTTCTTCTTGTCGGCTTTTTGATTTTGACCACCATCATGTTTTCATTTGTGGTCGTTCTGTTCATTGCTATTCTTTTCGGCATCCCTTCTGGCTGCGCCTTCCTTCCAAATCCTTTCTTCTGCCTGCTAAGCTTCCAAGGCTACCCTTAATGTTTCCGCAAAAGTAGTTATCCCCCGAATTAACTTTACGTTATGGGCTATCATGGGTTTCAGTCCCTTCACAAATCTTTGAATTCTTAGTGTCTCGGTTGGTACCATGTCCGCCGTGAACTTAGCCAACCTATCAAACTTCCTATCATACTCTGTCACAGTCGAATTCCCTTGAGTAAGCGCGATGAATTTGTCCACCCTTTTGGCTAGAATCGCAGGACTGTAATACTTCTTGTTGAACACTTGGATAAACCCATCCCATGTCATAACGTTCACATCTCTAGTCTACTTCACTATATCCCACCAGATGCGAGTGTCTTTCTTTAGCAAGCTTGAAGCGCATGAGACTCGATCTTCGTTTCTCAGCCGCATATGTTCTAGAATGGACTCCACTAATCGAAGCCATTCTTCTGCTTCTATTGGGTCAGATCCACCATCAAAGTTTGGCAGTTGCTGCTTTCTAAAATGTTCATACACTGCCTCGTAGCGATGCTCTGCCAACTGTAGTAATTATGCTAGAGGAATGACTTGCTGCACCACTTCTTGTTGTTGCCCTGAGTTTATTTGGAACTCTTCTTCCTTTCTCCTTAGCTCTGCCCTAATACGGGCATTTTCTCTTTCCAAATTTTCTCGAGTAGTAGCAGCTGCCGATTCTTCCACTACATTAGGTGCTTCTGGCACTCCCGGGGCTACTGGAAATTCTTCATATGTGGGGGTGGCGGCTACTCCTCTTCCTCGCCCCCTTCCCCTTCCTCGGCCTCTGCCTCAACCACTTCCTTGGCCATTTAGTCTTTCAGATCTTCTTGGTTCCTGCTCCATGTGTCTTTTCTGTTTTCCCCAAAAGAGAAAAGTTTGAAAAAAAAAACTAAGACAAACAAAGAAAGTAGAGGTTACAACTTAGCCTATCGTACTACTGTGTATTAGGTCCATCTATCTATCAAAATTACCATATTACAATTAAGTCCAACTCAGGTAAATGGGCCTTAACAATTGAATCTTCCATGGAGGAAGGTTGGGTGTACCCACTACTAAGGCCCCCTAACTTCCACTTGGACCCAAAAGACAGGAATTTAAACTGTTGCTTTATTAATTGTTATTCATTTTAATTTGATCCAATCTAGTAATGCAAAGCAAATGGGCCTTCACAAATGGGCTAACCCATAAGAGAGGAATTTAAACTTTACACGTTCAATTGAATCCAAAATTCTTAACACTTACTAAACAATGAAATAATAACAAAAGCAAATAACATGTTTAAAAAAATTGCAATTTTTTTTTCTAAAATAGCATAATACAAAATTTAACGATATGTTCTTATATACGTCTAATCCTCCATATTGGATCCTTCTTCTAGGTATCTTGAGTTGATTCTTAGAAACATTCTCTCTAACTCATTATCATAATCAGGTTCTATTATTCTTCTTATAGCTTTAACCTTCCTAATCCACACTTGAGTCCATTGAGCTAATTTCTGAAATAACACAAGAAAGACATTACAAACATACTTCGAAAGCAATGTGTATACTTACTTGGTAACGAGTAGGTCCTTTGTAGCTGTCGTGTGTATTTTGTACAAAGTTCAGGACAAATATAACCGTGGGCTCTGATACCACCTCGCCTTAATTTCTCATAAATTATCAAGAACATAGCGTTAGTTCATAATCATAAATATTGCTCTTTTATTGAATAAAAACATGAAAATAAATATATGGATCTATGGTTTTACAAAAAATAAAATAATTGTCTTTAAAATGAGCAACATTTAAATAAAAATTTAAAAGAAAACATTCTTTAATAAAAATAAATAAATAGGCCCACTTGATCTTCCTCGACTATATGGTCCCCGCGAGTACATCACGAGGCTATTTTATGCACAACAACATCATAAGGGGTGAGCTTCTAAGCCCAGTAAGGAAAATACAAACAAGAGTTAGTCATATAATCATTTAATCAACATATCCTAAATTACACAAGAGTCATAACAAAAACTTATTTATACTAATCATATCACATCACAAAACCATAGGTCATATCATAGCCTAAATCATAATCATAGATCATAATCTAAGTCATAATCATAGTCATAAATCATAGGTCATAAGTCATAATCTTAACTATATGTCATAGATCATAAAAACAAGTCAGATATAATAAAAAGATAAGTGTTTATACATGGGTGGCAATTAAGCCCTGAATAAAAGTCTGTCATACACCGGACATCAACTTAGGCCCTTCATAAAATTTTGGCAACCGACCCTACCGGGCATAAGTCTGTCATACATCATTGGACACTTTAAGTCCAGACACGCTTACCCCTTTATTGTACCTGAAATGTTAGGCCATGCAAACATAAACTAGATCATAAACTAAACCACCTAATTTTCCTTACCAAAAAACAGGATATCGGAGACAAGAGCGGGATTGGAAACTCCTAAAACCAAACATAAGAAACCATAAGTCCTCTAGAGAAAACAAAATGAATAGATGATCTAAACCATCAAATTAGTAACTTACCAAAGACCTTAAGTTTCAAGAAACTCAAACACCTATCTAAAAGCCAAAATAACAAGTTAGGTTTTGAAATAAAAGAAAAGAATAAGACGAATGGAAATGGACTAAACCTGAATATTGATGGTACCTTAGATAGCTTAAAGCTTCAATATATACATCAAACACCGAAATCACACACAAGTTTACTTCCCAAGTGTTTAGAAAAGCTTTAGTAACCCCAAAACCCTAGTGTTTCTCTCTAGAACAAATTTAGGAGCTTAGAGGCTCTGAATTGTGCTTGATTGATGAATAAAATGGTTAAGTGAAGGGTCCAATTTATGTAGTTCAAGGAGTGGAACTAACCCCTTTTTTTAAAAAAAGAAAAGAATAAATAAATGAATATAAATTGAATATATTTGAATTTTTGGTTCAACAAATGCCCAGAACTCGATCAAAAACATTCAGGGATGAGTCAAAGTCGTTGAGGGTTGTTTCTAGTTCAGTTTCCACGAAAATTCAAAATTGGCTCCAAGAGCCGATATATCGCCTACCCTAGGCGATATATCACCACTACCTATGCCTCAAGCTTCCGTGGTTTCACTCGTGCGAAGTTAGGACTAAGGTAGACTCGGCCAAGGTAGAAGCAGTTAGAGATTGGCCAAGGCCAAGGAGCGCCCTAGAGGTTAGGAGCTTCCTTGGGTTGGCGGAATATTACAGGCGGTTCGTGGAAGGGTTCTGAAGTTTGCATGATCAGACAAATATGAGGGTTATTTCCAGGAACTGAAGTGACGATTGATTATTGCTCCAAAGCTGAGTCTTCCTTCAGATGGGGACAAATTTGTGGTGTATTGTGCCGCATCAATATTAGGGTTAGGATGTGTGTTGATGTAGAGTGGGAAGGTTATTGCCTACACATCGTGGTAGTTGAAGGAATATGTGCAATGGTACCCTACCCATGATTTGGAGCTAGCAGCGGTGGTATTCGCACTGAAAGTGTGGCGACACTATTTGTATGGAGAGAAGTGCAAGATATACACCGATCACAAGATTTTGAAGTATTTCTTCACCTAGAATGACCTAAATATGAGACAGAGACGTTGGCTAAAGTTTGTAAAAGATTATGACAGTGAGATCCTTTATCACCCAAGGAAAGCAAATGTAGTGGCAAATGCTTTGAGCCAAAGGGGTCGAGGACAGTTGTTTAGTCCGAAGCAGATATCGAATGAATTGGCAGAAGATATGACCAGAGCAAGGATAGAATTGGTAGTGGGCCAGTTGGCCAATATTACACTGCAGTCCAACCTCTTGGAGAGAATAAAAGATGAGTGATACAGAGATTAAAGGGGATGTCCTAGCTGGAGTAGCTAAGGATTATTCCATATCGAAGATGGGTTTGCTGAGATATAAGGATTGGTTCTATGTTCCGATGGACATGGGTATCAGACGAGAGATTCTCGATGAATCTTATACCACACCATACTCATTACATCCAGGCACCACGAAAATGTATCAGGATCTACGGCCATTGTACCGATGGCCTATGATGAAGAAGGACGTGGTCGATTATGTAGTGAAGTGTTTAAACTATCAGCAGGTGAAGGTTGAACACCAACGCCCAGCCGGGTTGTTACAACCTTTAGGTATTCCTGAATGGAAGTGGGAATATCTTACCATGGAATTTGTAGGAGGCTTGCCCAGGATGGTGGGGCAACATAACTTGGTATGGGTGATAGTAGACAAATATACCAAGTCAGTGCACTTTCTGCCAGTGGGGACAAACCATATTGTGGAACAGTATGCAGAGCTGTATGTGAGGGAGATCATACGTCTCCATGGGGTTCCAAATTCTATAGTATCGGACCGGGATCCCATATTTACTTCAAAGTTTTGGGGTAGTTTACAGAAGGCTATGGGCACTTAGCTGAAGTTCAGTACAGCCTTTCATCCTCAGACATATGGGATGTCTGATTTGACAATTAAGATATTGGAGGACATGCTTAGAGCATGTGTGCTAGAATTCGAGGGGTCTTGGAGTAAGTACCTTCTGTTGAATGAATCTTCTTACAAGAACAGTTATCAGTCAACAATTTGAGTAGCTCCATACGAGATGTTGTATGGAAGGAAGTATAGGTCACCCATTCATTGGGATGAGATGGGGGAAGTAAGTATTTAGGGCTAGAGATGGTTCAGAAGACTAATGAAGCTATTGAGAAGATTCGAGCTCAAATGGTCGCTTCACAGAGCAGACAGAAAAGCTACGCTAACCCTAAGTGTAGGGATGTGGAGTTCCAAGTAGGGGACCACGTATTTCTATAAGTTTTGCCATTGCAGGGAGTAAGGAGATTTGGGAAGAAGGGTAAGCTGAGCCCTAGATTTGTAAGACCTTTTGAGATCCTAGAGAGGATCAGGCAGGTAGCCTATAGATTGGCACTACCCCAGTCGTTATCAGTTCACGATGTGTTTTACATCTCAATGCTCTAGAAGTATGTGTCAGATACGACCCATGTATTGGGATATGAAGATCTGGATCTGGAGACACATTCTAAAGTCCAAATTTTCTAATAAGGCTTAGTGCCTTGATTAGTGTGTCGGGAGGGCATAATTGGATATTTATGTGTGAAATTAATTGATTAAATGTGTGACTACGTGGCATACATGATTTATATGGTAATATGAATATATATATATGCATGTTTAGGCGAATTAAATATGCATGCGAGATCGTTCTTGTTAATAAGGGCATAAATGTGATTATGTGTGTTAAATGATTGAGACCACATTATTATGTGGATATATTTGTGATATTCGGCTCAAGGCGATCCTAAGGAGCGGATTGCCGGAATAGTCACAACGAGGTCTAATACCCGGCTCGGGGTGAGCCTAGGGGTATTTTGGGAAACTTAGCATATATTTGGGATTTACCAGGTAATTATTTGGTTATAAATTATACACGTTGGGATTAATTGGGAATTTATAGGACCACTTGAGGATTAGCCAGAAATGCGGTAAATGACGGGTTCGCCCTTAAAGGTATTAAGAGGCTAAGGATAAGTATAATGGCATTTTGGTCATTCTTTAAAGCCTTTGTTAGACTTATCTGTTAAAGAAAACCACTAGAACCACTTAGGATATTCTCAGACAATCTCTCAGCCCTATCTCTCGTTTCTCTACTCTCTTCATGGTGCTTAGGAAAATTTTGGGATTTTGAGGTAAAGCATTGAAATTTTGCGCTGAGAACTAAGGAATCAAGCTAGGAGCAAGATTGAGGTTAGCTCATGGGTCGAAATCCTTTCTCGGGTAAACTTTACAACTTGATTTCTCTATAATTTTCTGTGATCAAGTTAAGGATTTTGGAGTTGTTAGCTTAAGTGTGAATTTTGAGATTTGGGGTAGTTTTGAGCTAGTTTATAGGTCATAAATACTGTATATGCCGCAGTGATCTTATTTGGGGGTTTGATTTTGGAAAAAATGAGGTTTTTGGTAGGAAATTCTGAAGATTTTTGGATTGGAAATGTTTGAAATTTCTCGGTTTTGGGTTCGAGCCACGACCCTATTCTTCAGGCACCGCGGCTTGTGTGCATGAGGAGGCCCCGGGGGTCCCTGAAGTTGCCCAGGCACCGTGACACAGGTTAGGGCATGTCGCGACCCGCGTCCCCCATGAGAGAGAGCCTTGGGGCTCGTTGACTTGTAGGCTCGGGAACTCAAACCTAAGTGCTCGGGAAGGATTCTACTACTCGATTTAGTAGAATTCGAGGTCTCGGAGGCTAGCATGTTATTCTGAAGTTTTTAATTGGTTTAGATTTTAATGGTTATCCATTATCGCTTTGTGACTAGGTTTACCGTTAAGGCTCGAGATTGAGGATCGTGCTCGGGACCACCTTACACCTTCAGCTCGGGACTTGAGGTAAGAAAACTGCACCCGGGTTTTGATCGGGTCTTGGACCCCTGTTATCGAATATGATTATGATTGTGAATATATCTATATTTGAGAATATCTTAATAGGCATACTTGTTTGTGCTGCAATCGATTGAGTGTTCTGCAATCTATTCATTTGTTTTATTTGATTTGAAAGTCCGGCCTAATGGAACTAGGGCTGATGTTAAGCATGCAGAACGTAGCCCGGCCTAAGTGTGTCGGGGTCAGCTAAGTAACTAGAGGGCTCAGCCTAAGGGCACCGAGCCTGAGCATCTCTGAATAAACGGAAGTGCCTTTTTGCACTTAACAAACTATATTGAATGCTGAGATTGAATTACACGTTGGATTGAACTGTTTTCATTGCCTAGCTTATTGCTTATGTTCTTTTGTTATTGAATTGATCAATTTAAGTTTACTGTAGATATATATATATATATTGGTGTTCATTTGTGATTGTTAATTAAGTTTTCTTGTTGAGCCTTGGCTCGCGATTGTTATATGGTGCAGGTAAGGGAAAGGGAAAGTTGGACCAGCCATGAGTTGGAGAGCTTAAGAGGCGGTGTGTACATTTGCAGCTGCTCGACCGCCACTGTCAAGGGATCAATAAGGACTAGAGCTAAATTTGTTTTTGCCGCTTAGGCTGGCTTTAAGTGTAATCTTTTTTAGGATTGTAAATGCCTTGTAAACACCTATTTTTGGGATCCCATGTACAAACTCAACTTTTTAGTGAAAACAACTATTTTTTAAATCAAAATCTTTTAACCCTAATCCATTAGTTGACCTTAGTAACATGTTTATGTCCAAACGACTTGATTAGCAAGTCCTGCACTATTTAAAATACACAATGCAATGATCTTGACTATCCAGGGTATTACACACATGGCACTGTAAGTGGTGCCACTTACTGTGCAAGCATAGTGAGTGGTGTGAGCAACTTAGCTGTGTCCCTAATTTTTCTTATTTGTTTGCTTAATTAACTTTAAGATAATATATTTATTCTCAAATATAATATAAATATTATTTCAAAAATAAATATCAGTTAATTCAAAATTAACCTTATCTTAATTTATCAGTTTGAATAATTTATCTTGTACTAAGATAATATTTTACTCACTTTAATATTAATCCAAACACTAATTAATATTAATTTCAACTAATATAAAGTTTTCCAAATAAAAACTAATTATTCAAATATTAATTGCACATAATTATCTTGTAATTTTCACTTAGACCTAGAAAATTAATTCCTTTTCAATTTAGTCATTTTCTCTGTTAATCTTGATTGTGACATCTTTACCCTTGACAATGTAGGATAGAGGCGACTCGGGACCATGGACCTATAATATTAAGCTCCAATAAACCAAATTATTAATTAAGCTCTTTAATTAAATAATCTTATTTATTAATTTCATTATTACTCCACTATAAATATGGAATTGCACTCTTAGTAATTATAGAATTATACCTACATAGTATTCTCTTGTAGTCCACTTATATAATCAATATATGTAGTTATGTCCTCCATCTATTGGTTTGTTAATTAGAGCTGGTCAAGAATTATCGTTTTACCCTTATAATTACCTCTTGTTCCTTAAGGACCATTAATTCACCAGTGAATAATTAATCTATAATCATATTATAGATTTGAGCTCAATAACTATTCAATCCCATAATTAACCCTTAAGGGAACCAATATTCGACCCGTTAGGAAAGCATGAATTCCATTATTGTAAAATCATGTTCCCACCCATTCAAGATATTGAATCTCCAAAACAAAAGTCTCATTATATTAAGAGACCTTAATGAATGAATCAAAAGATCCAATAAACATGAACAGGAGTTCATGATAACTCAGGATTTAGACTGGTCTACAAATGATCATCTTTTAAGATATCAATTAAATATTTATGGAAAATGGTAAGTTTATAAAGAAATTAATTCACACAGGTCTTGTCATATATAATCACAATTATATAATGTACATTTACTAGATGTTTATCCACATCAGTAATCTGAATCTAGATTACTTGCATTCCTCATGCATAGTAAACCATACTAGCAACCATTGATTAAAGGTTTCGTACTTTAATATGTTGCTCACTATTTTATTCATGATATATGATCTTTATTTTCTCTTATGCATACAAGATCATATTCTCCAAAATGAATATGGAATTTTATGATATTTATATATAAATTATTCAAGCAATAATTTCAATAATCAAATATAATAAAATTGGACTTTTATTTAAATCAATAAACATGTCTTTTAACATGCTTTTAGGGCACTAAACCTAACAATCTCCCACTTTCCCATAAAGCAAGGGAGGCATCTCTCTCAATCCCATATTACGTACATGGCCCATAGAAGACTTTGTAGAAAGTATTTTTGTAAATGGGTATGCCAGGTTTTGTTCTGACGCTATCTTCATAACTGTCACATTACCTATGTGCACGATCTTTTTACCATATGGTATTTTCTATGGGCCACGTACGTAATATGGGATTGAGAGAGATGCCTCCCTTGCTTTATGGGAAAGTGGGAGATTGTTAGGTTCCCACTTTCCCATAAAGTGGGAGATCTTTTTACCTATGCTTTGCTTTCTTGTGGCTTCTAGGTTCCTTTGAGTAAGCTACCGCTCCACTGTTGTGACAGTACAGGATTAGTTGCTTCTCCATATCTGGAATCACTTCCAGATCATTGTAGAACTTTCTGAGACAAAATGCTTCCTTAGCAACTTCTAAAGTGGTTATATACTTGGCTTCCATGGTTGAAAATGCAATACTGGATTGTTTGATACTTCTCTAGACTACAGCTTCTCCACCAAGAGTGAAAACTGACTCAGACGTTGATTTACGATTGTCTTTATCTGATTGAAAATTAGAATCAATGTATCTAGTAGCATTTAACTCACCCCTGAATAAACAAGCATATAATCTCTCGCTCTCAAAAGACACTTGAGTATGTGCTTTACCGTAATCCAGTGTTCTAAACCAGGATTTGATTGATAAGGACTCACGATTCCCATTGCATAGCATTTGTCGGGCCTAGTAGACAACATACAATACATTTGACTCTCAACTACTGAAGCATATGGATACTTTCTCATGTCCTCTTCTTTATGAGGTGTCTTTGGACATTGCTCCTTGGAAAGAGTAATTCCATGTCTAGCTAGCAACTGGCCTTTCATGGAATTCTCCATTGAGAACCTTTCTATCACTTTGTATACATAATTTTCTTAAGAAAGCACCAAGAGCTTGTTCTTCCTATCCCATAGGATTTGGATTCACAGAACATAGCTCGCTTTGCTCAAATCATTCATTTAGTACTTTTCAGCAAACCACTTCTTTACATTTAACAGTGTCTCTACATCATTGCCAATGAGTAGAATGTCTTCTATGTAAAGAACTAAGAAAACCAGTACTTTTCCTTTGATATATTTATATACTCATGCTTCGTCGACATTCTATTGGAAGCCATATGTTTTAATTGTCTTATCAAAGGTAATGTTCCAAGATCTAGATGCTTACTTCAATCCATAAATGGATTTTAGCAATTTTCTTATCTTATGATCTTCCCCTTTCTACAAGAATCCTTCTGGTTGTACCATATAAATACTCTCATCAAGATATCCATTAAGAAAACTTGTTTGGATGCCCATCTTCCATATCTCATAGTCATAAGCGACAGCTATGGATAAGAGAATGCGTATGGATTTTAACATGGCAACAGAGAAAATGTCTCTTCATAATCTACACCCTCTCTTTGTATATAGCCTTTGGCTACAAGTCTTGCCTTAAAGTCTCTACTTTCCCATCCGCACCTCTTTTCTTCTTGAAGATCGATTTGCACCCAATGGGCCTGACATCTTCAAGTGGGTCTACAAGTTCCCGAACAGAATTGGAATACATCAATTTCATTTATTGGTTCATGGCCTTTTGCCATTTTTCCTTTTCAAGATCTTCAATTTCCTCATTAAAGGTCAATGAGTCGTCCTTGTTTATGTCAGAAACAAGGATGTGTGCTTCGTGTTCATAGCTAACAGGTTGTCTCACCATCCTCCCACTACGACGTTGCATTGGGGCTTCCTTTTTAGGAACAATGGTCTCTCTGGTTTGTCGATTATCATTTAATGATGATGGTGATGGAATTTGATCAGTTGTGAATTCCTCCAAAACTACTTTGCTCTGAGGTTTATAGTTAGTCACATAGTCATGCTCATGGAAGGTTTCATTTGTTGAAACAAATTATTTTTTACTATAGAATAACCACCTCGTGTCTCTAGAGCATAGCCCATTAAAATACACACTTTATACCTTGAGTCAAGTTTCCCTGACTTAGGTCTAAGAACATGAGTAGGACAACCCCAAATGTGGATATGGTGCAAACTAGGTTTGTTACCATTCCACAACTCTGGGGTGTCTTGCTTATTGTCTTAGATGGGACTACATTCAAAATGTAAGTCACCGTTTGAAGTGCATAATCCCATAATGTGAGAGGAAGAGATGAGTATCTTAACATAGACCTGACCATGTCCAAGAAGGTCATGTTTCTTCTCTCTAAAACACCATTTTGTTGTGGCACTCCAAGTGTTGTGAGTTGGGATAGAATACCATGCTCCAGCATGAAATCTTTGAATTATAGATCCAAATATTCTCTACCTTGATCTAATCGAAGTGTCTTAAGAGTTTTATCTAACTGCCTCTCAGCCTCAACTGTGACATATTTAAACTTGCCATAGGTTTCTGACTTCATAAGCATTAAGTAAGTATGACCATATCTTGAGAAATCGTCAATGAAAGTGAAATATACTCAGAACCACCTCTAGCATGTACATTAATTGGACCACACACATCACTGTGTACAAGGTCTAATGGTTTTTTTGGCTCTATTGCATTTCTCTCATAAATGGCATTTAGTCATTTGGCCTTCTAGACAGGATTCGCAAACTAGAAGAGTTCCAACAATTAGTTCTATCAATGGTCCATCTTTTGTTAACTAGATAATTCTCTCTAGACTAATACGACCTAGTCTTAGATGTCATAGATATGTGTCATCCTCTTTTGAAACTTTTTGTCTTTTGTTACCTTTTGGTTTAGCTACTTTAAATAACTCAGAGTTATTTAGCGATCGTTCATTTGACAAAAGCATTTATAGTCTGAATGTTTATAATTGCATGTCTATTTAAAAGAAAATAAGAATAATCATATTATTACTAAAATTATTTAAATGTCACTACATGCAATAAAAAAATTCTAAAATAAATAAATAAAAAATTGTTCTAAGCAAAAACAAAGTTCTCCTTCAATAAAATAAAACAAACTAAACGGACTGTTCCTAACGCTATTCTGAACTAATATCCACTTTTCTTCTCCATACTTGTCTAGTGATCTCCATCTGCAAGTTCCCTTGACTGCTCAAGAATCTGTAAAGAAGAACAAAAAATATGATTAGTGGTCTCTAAATTAAAGATTGAGAATGATACATCACAATCCACTACTCAAGCTTAAGGTATAAGCAAATCATATCTACATTTTCGTGAATATGGTCTTTCTTGTATATCATAATAGACAGAATCCCACATGTCATGTGCATATTTAATGCCTTCATACGTTTTCCTCAGCTTGTCCTCCATGGTACTAAGAATATAATATCCTCACATGTGATTTGATCTCATTCAATCAACATATTTCTCATGCTCCTCTTTCCTTGCATCCATTGATGTCATAGGAGGAGGTCTTCTTTCTTTAAAAATGTGTTTAATATTTTTAGCCAGGAAAACAAAAAAAGTTGAATTTATCCATCCTCCTTCACCCTCTTCAGTGAGTTTTACTCCTTTTATATGATCATCAATATTTTTATGCATGATAGGACATGTAATGGGAAAAGTATTGGGTGGTGACATTTTTCTTACTGAAAATAAAAGATACAAGATTTATTATAATTTG